>NC_140769.1:86899550-88099550 GCF_044657685.1 Stegodyphus dumicola
CCCATGCTAGAACTCAGAATTATCATCAGAGCGGGGCTTTCCAGTATCCACTTCCAAGATTTTAGATTTGCCATGGGTGACATGTTCCCAAATTCATAAATTCTTCAATTATAGTCCCCTTCTTTGACAAATGGCTAAGAAATTCTTAAAGAATATCATGAGATTGGGTAAAGAGAGAGACGTGTTGCCTCTTCCACAGCCCACACGGATCTGAAGTGAAACGCGGAATAGTTTAGCTTATTGATTTAAAAAATGTCCCATGCTAGAACTCAGATTATAATCAGAGCGGGGCTTTCCAGTATCCACTTCCAAGATTTTAGATTTGCCATGGGTGACATGTTCCCAAATTCATAAATTCTTCAATTATAAGACCCTTCTTTGACAAATGGCTAAGAAATTCTTAAAGAATATCATGAGATTGGGTAAAGAGAGAGACGTGTTGCCTCTTCCACAGCCCACACGGATCTGAAGTGAAACGCGGAATAGTTTAGCTTATTGATTTAAAAAATGTCCCATGCTAGAACTCAGATTATAATCAGAGCGGGGCTTTCCAGTATCCACTTCCAAGATTTTAGATTTGCCATGGGTGACATGTTCCCAAATTCATAAATTCTTCAATTATAGTCCCCTTCTTTGACAAATGGCTAAGAAATTCTTAAAGAATATCATGAGATTGGGTAAAGAGAGAGACGTGTTGCCTCTTCCACAGCCCACACGGATCTGAAGTGAAACTCGGAATAGTTTAGCTTATTGATTTAAAAAATGTCCCATGCTAGAACTCAGAATTATAATCAGAGCGGCGCTTTCCAGTATCCACTTCCAAGATTTTAGATTTGCCATGGGTGACATGTTCCCAAATTCATAAATTCTTCAATTACAGTCCCCTTCTTTGATAAATGGCTAAGAAATTCTTAAAGAATATCATGAGATTGGGTAAAGAGAGAGACGTATTGCCTCTTCCACAGCCCACACGGATCTGAAGTGAAACGCGGAATAGTTTAGCGTATTGATTTAAAAAATGTCCCATGCTAGAACTCAGAATTATAATCAGAGCGGGGCTTTCCAGTATCCACTTCCAAGATTTTAGATTTGCCATTGGTGACATGTTCCCAAATTCATAAATTCTTCAATTATAAGACCCTTCTTTGACAAATGCCTAAGAAATTCTTAAAGAATATCATGAGATTGGGTAAAGAGAGAGACGTGTTGCCTCTTCCACAGCCCACACGCATCTGAAGTGAAACGCGGAATAGTTTAGCTTATTGATTTAAAAATTGTCCCATGCTAGAACTCAGAATTATCATCAGAGCGGGGCTTTCCAGTAGCCACTTCCAAGAATTTAGATTTGCCATGGGTGACATGTTCCCAAATTCATAAATTCTTCAATTATAGTCCCCTTCTTTGACAAATGGCTAAGAAATTCTCAAAGAATATCATGAGATTGGGTAAAGAGAGAGACGTGTTGCCTCTTCCACAGCCCACACGGATCTGAAGTGAAACGCGGAATAGTTTAGCTTATTGATTTAAAAAATGTCCCATGCTATAACTCAGAATTATAATCAGAGCGGCGCTTTCCAGTATCCACTTCCAAGATTTTAGATTTGCGATGGGTGACATGTTCCCAAATTCATAAATTCTTCAATTATAGTCCCCTTCTTTGACAAATGGCTAAGAAATTCTAAAGAATATCATGAGATTGGGTAAAGAGAGAGACGTGTTGCCTCTTCCACAGCCCACACGAATCTGAAGTGAAACGCGGAATAGTTTAGCTTATTGATTTAAAAAATGTCCCATGCTAGAACTCAGAATTATCATCAGAGCGGGGCTTTCCAGTATCCACTTCCAAGATTTTAGATTTGCCATGGGTGACATGTTCCCAAATTCATAAATTCTTCAATTATAGTCCCCTTCTTTGACAAATGGCTAAGAAATTCTAAAAGAATATCATGAGATTGGGTAAAGAGAGAGACGTGTTGCCTCTTCCACAGCCCACACGGATCTGAAGTGAAACGCGGAATAGTTTAGCTTATTGATTTAAAAAAGGTCCCATGCTAGAACTCAGAATTATAATCAGAGCGGGGCTTTCCAGTATCCACTTCCAAGATTTTAGATTTGCCATGGGTGACATGTTCCCAAATTCATAAATTCTTCAATTATAGTCCCCTTCTTTGATAAATGGCTAGGAAATTCTTAAAGAATATCATGAGATTGGGTAAAGAGAGAGACGTGTTGCCTCTTCCACAGCCCACACGGATCTGAAGTGAAACGCGGAATAGTTTAGCTTATTGATTTAAAAAATGTCCCATGCTAGAACTCAGAATTATAATCAGAGCGGGGCTTTCCAGTATCCACTTCCAAGATTTTAGATTTGCCATGGGTGACATGTTCCCAAATTCATAAATTCTTCAATTATAAGACCCTTCTTTGACAAATGGCTAAGAAATTCTTAAAGAATATCATGAGATTGGGTAAAGAGAGAGACGTGTTGCCTCTTCCACAGCCCACACGGATCTGAAGTGAAACGCGGAATAGTTTAGCTTATTGATTTAAAAAATGTCCCATGCTAGAACTCAGATTATAATCAGAGCGGGGGCTTTCCAGTATCCACTTCCAAGATTTTAGATTTGCCATGGGTGACATGTTCCCAAATTCATAAATTCTTCAATTATAGTCCCCTTCTTTGACAAATGGCTAGGAAATTCTTAAAGAATATCATGAGATTGGGTAAAGAGAGAGACGTGTTGCCTCTTCCACAGCCCACACGGATCTGAAGTGAAACTCGGAATAGTTTAGCTTATTGATTTAAAAAATGTCCCATGCTAGAACTCAGAATTATAATCAGAGCGGCGCTTTCCAGTATCCACTTCCAAGATTTTAGATTTGCCATGGGTGACATGTTCCCAAATTCATAAATTCTTCAATTATAGTCCCCTTCTTTGATAAATGGCTAAGAAATTCTTAAAGAATATCATGAGATTGGGTAAAGAGAGAGACGTATTGCCTCTTCCACAGCCCACACGGATCTGAAGTGAAACGCGGAATAGTTTAGCGTATTGATTTAAAAAATGTCCCATGCTAGAACTCAGAATTATAATCAGAGCGGGGCTTTCCAGTATCCACTTCCAAGATTTTAGATTTGCCATGGGTGACATGTTCCCAAATTCATAAATTCTTCAATTATAAGACCCTTCTTTGACAAATGGCTAAGAAATTCTTAAAGAATATCATGAGATTGGGTAAAGAGAGAGACGTGTTGCCTCTTCCAGAGCCCACACGGATCTGAAGTGAAACGCGGAATAGTTTAGCTTATTGATTTAAAAAATGTCCCATGCTAGAACTCAGAATTATCATCAGAGCGGGGCTTTCCAGTATCCACTTCCAAGAATTTAGATTTGCCATGGGTGACATGTTCCCAAATTCATAAATTCTTCAATTATAGTCCCCTTCTTTGACAAATGGCTAAGAAATTCTTAAAGAATATCATGAGATTGGGTAAAGAGAGAGACGTGTTGCCTCTTCCACAGCCCACACGGATCTGAAGTGAAACGCGGAATAGTTTAGCGTATTGATTTAAAAAATGTCCCATGCTAGAACTCAGAATTATAATCAGAGCGGGGCTTTCCAGTATCCACTTCCAAGATTTTAGATTTGCCATGGGTGACATGTTCCCAAATTCATAAATTCTTCAATTATAAGACCCTTCTTTGACAAATGGCTAAGAAATTCTTAAAGAATATCATGAGATTGGGTAAAGAGAGAGACGTGTTGCCTCTTCCAGAGCCCACACGGATCTGAAGTGAAACGCGGAATAGTTTAGCTTATTGATTTAAAAAATGTCCCATGCTAGAACTCAGAATTATCATCAGAGCGGGGCTTTCCAGTATCCACTTCCAAGAATTTAGATTTGCCATGGGTGACATGTTCCCAAATTCATAAATTCTTCAATTATAGTCCCCTTCTTTGACAAATGGCTAAGAAATTCTTAAAGAATATCATGAGATTGGGTAAAGAGAGAGACGTGTTGCCTCTTCCACAGCCCACACGGATCTGAAGTGAAACGCGGAATAGTTTAGCTTATTATTTAAAAAATGTCCCATGCTAGAACTCAGAATTATAATCAGAGCGGCGCTTTCCAGTATCCACTTCCAAGATTTTAGATTTGCCATGGGTGACATGTTCCCAAATTCATAAATTCTTCAATTATAGTTCCCTTCTTTGACAAATGGCTAAGAAATTCTCAAAGAATATCATGAGATTGGGTAAAGAGAGAGACGTGTTGCCTCTTCCACAGCCCACACGGATCTGAAGTGAAACGCGGAATAGTTTAGCTTATTGATTTAAAAAATGTCCCATGCTATAACTCAGAATTATAATCAGAGCGGCGCTTTCCAGTATCCACTTCCAAGATTTTAGATTTGCGATGGGTGACATGTTCCCAAATTCATAAATTCTTCAATTATAGTCCCCTTCTTTGACAAATGGCTAAGAAATTCTTAAAGAATATCATGAGATTGGGTAAAGAGAGAGACGTGTTGCCTCTTCCACAGCCCACACGGATCTGAAGTGAAACGCGGAATAGTTTAGCTTATTGATTTAAAAAATGTCCCATGCTAGAACTCAGAATTATCATCAGAGCGGGGCTTTCCAGTATCCACTTCCAAGATTTTAGATTTGCCATGGGTGACATGTTCCCAAATTCATAAATTCTTCAATTCTAGTCCCCTTCTTTGACAAATGGCTAAGAAATTCTTAAAGAATATCATGAGATTGGGTAAAGAGAGAGACGTGTTGCCTCTTCCACAGCCCACACGGATCTGAAGTGAAACGCGGAATAGTTTAGCTTATTGATTTAAAAAATGTCCCATGCTAGAACTCAGATTATAATCAGAGCGGGGCTTTCCAGTATCCACTTCCAAGATTTTAGATTTGCCATGGGTGACATGTTCCCAAATTCATAAATTCTTCAATTATAGTCCCCTTCTTTGACAAATGGCTAAGAAATTCTTAAAGAATATCATGAGATTGGGTAAAGAGAGAGACGTGTTGCCTCTTCCACAGCCCACACGGATCTGAAGTGAAACGCGGAATAGTTTAGCTTATTGATTTAAAAAATGTCCCATGCTAGAACTCAGATTATAATCAGAGCGGGGCTTTCCAGTATCCACTTCCAAGATTTTAGATTTGCCATGGGTGACATGTTCCCAAATTCATAAATTCTTCAATTATAGTCCCCTTCTTTGACAAATGGCTAAGAAATTCTTAAAGAATATCATGAGATTGGGTAAAGAGAGAGACGTGTTGCCTCTTCCACAGCCCACACGGATCTGAAGTGAAACTCGGAATAGTTTAGCTTATTGATTTAAAAAATGTCCCATGCTAGAACTCAGAATTATAATCAGAGCGGCGCTTTCCAGTATCCACTTCCAAGATTTTAGATTTGCCATGGGTGACATGTTCCCAAATTCATAAATTCTTCAATTATAGTCCCCTTCTTTGATAAATGGCTAAGAAATTCTTAAAGAATATCATGAGATTGGGTAAAGAGAGAGACGTATTGCCTCTTCCACAGCCCACACGGATCTGAAGTGAAACGCGGAATAGTTTAGCGTATTGATTTAAAAAATGTCCCATGCTAGAACTCAGAATTATAATCAGAGCGGGGCTTTCCAGTATCCACTTCCAAGATTTTAGATTTGCCATGGGTGACATGTTCCCAAATTCATAAATTCTTCAATTATAAGACCCTTCTTTGACAAATGGCTAAGAAATTCTTAAAGAATATCATGAGATTGGGTAAAGAGAGAGACATTTTGCCTCTTCCAGAGCCCACACGGATCTGAAGTGAAACGCGGAATAGTTTAGCTTATTGATTTAAAAAATGTCCCATGCTATAACTCAGAATTATAATCAGAGCGGGGCTTTCCAGTATCCACTTCCAAGAATTTAGATTTGCGATGGGTGACATGTTCCCAAATTCATAAATTCTTCAATTATAGTCCCCTTCTTTGACAAATGGCTAAGAAATTCTTAAAGAATATCATGAGATTGGGTAAAGAGAGAGACGTGTTGCCTCTTCCACAGCCCACACGAATCTGAAGTGAAACGCGGAATAGTTTAGCTTATTGATTTAAAAAATATCCCATGCTAGAACTCAGAATTATAATCAGAGCGGGGCTTTCCAGTATCCACTTCCAAGATTTTAGATTTGCCATGGGTGACATGTTTCCAAATTCATAAATTCTTCAATTATAGTCCCCTTCTTTGACAAATGGCTAAGAAATTCTTAAAGAATATCATGAGATTGGGTAAAGAGAGAGACGTGTTGCCTCTTCCACAGCCCACACGGATCTGAAGTGAAACGCGGAATAGTTTAGCTTATTGATTTAAAAAATGTCCCATGCTAGAACTCAGAATTATAATCAGAGCGGCGCTTTCCAGTATCCACTTCCAAGATTTTAGATTTGCGATGGGTGACATGTTCCCAAATTCATAAATTCTTCAATTATAGTCCCCTTCTTTGACAAATGGCTAAGAAATTCTTAAAGAATATCATGAGATTGGGTAAAGAGAGAGACGTGTTGCCTCTTCCACAGCCCACACGGATCTGAAGTGAAACGCGGAATAGTTTAGCTTATTGATTTAAAAAATGTCCCATGCTAGAACTCAGAATTATCATCAGAGCGGGGCTTTCCAGTATCCACTTCCAAGATTTTAGATTTGCCATGGGTGACATGTTCCCAAATTCATAAATTCTTCAATTATAGTCCCCTTCTTTGACAAATGGCTAAGAAATTCTTAAAGAATATCATGAGATTGGGTAAAGAGAGAGACGTGTTGCCTCTTCCACAGCCCACACGGATCTGAAGTGAAACGCGGAATAGTTTAGCTTATTGATTTAAAAAATGTCCCATGCTAGAACTCAGATTATAATCAGAGCGGGGCTTTCCAGTATCCACTTCCAAGATTTTAGATTTGCCATGGGTGACATGTTCCCAAATTCATAAATTCTTCAATTATAAGACCCTTCTTTGACAAATGGCTAAGAAATTCTTAAAGAATATCATGAGATTGGGTAAAGAGAGAGACGTGTTGCCTCTTCCACAGCCCACACGGATCTGAAGTGAAACGCGGAATAGTTTAGCTTATTGATTTAAAAAATGTCCCATGCTAGAACTCAGATTATAATCAGAGCGGGGCTTTCCAGTATCCACTTCCAAGATTTTAGATTTGCCATGGGTGACATGTTCCCAAATTCATAAATTCTTCAATTATAGTCCCCTTCTTTGACAAATGGCTAAGAAATTCTTAAAGAATATCATGAGATTGGGTAAAGAGAGAGACGTGTTGCCTCTTCCACAGCCCACACGGATCTGAAGTGAAACTCGGAATAGTTTAGCTTATTGATTTAAAAAATGTCCCATGCTAGAACTCAGAATTATAATCAGAGCGGCGCTTTCCAGTATCCACTTCCAAGATTTTAGATTTGCCATGGGTGACATGTTCCCAAATTCATAAATTCTTCAATTACAGTCCCCTTCTTTGATAAATGGCTAAGAAATTCTTAAAGAATATCATGAGATTGGGTAAAGAGAGAGACGTATTGCCTCTTCCACAGCCCACACGGATCTGAAGTGAAACGCGGAATAGTTTAGCGTATTGATTTAAAAAATGTCCCATGCTAGAACTCAGAATTATAATCAGAGCGGGGCTTTCCAGTATCCACTTCCAAGATTTTAGATTTGCCATTGGTGACATGTTCCCAAATTCATAAATTCTTCAATTATAAGACCCTTCTTTGACAAATGGCTAAGAAATTCTTAAAGAATATCATGAGATTGGGTAAAGAGAGAGACGTGTTGCCTCTTCCACAGCCCACACGCATCTGAAGTGAAACGCGGAATAGTTTAGCTTATTGATTTAAAAAATGTCCCATGCTAGAACTCAGAATTATCATCAGAGCGGGGCTTTCCAGTAGCCACTTCCAAGATTTTAGATTTGCCATGGGTGACATGTTCCCAAATTCATAAATTCTTCAATTATAGTCCCCTTCTTTGACAAATGGCTAAGAAATTCTAAAAGAATATCATGAGATTGGGTAAAGAGAGAGACGTGTTGCCTCTTCCACAGCCCACACGGATCTGAAGTGAAACGCGGAATAGTTTAGCTTATTGATTTAAAAAATGTCCCATGCTATAACTCAGAATTATAATCAGAGCGGCGCTTTCCAGTATCCACTTCCAAGATTTTAGATTTGCCATTGGTGACATGTTCCCAAATTCATAAATTCTTCAATTATAAGACCCTTCTTTGACAAATGCCTAAGAAATTCTTAAAGAATATCATGAGATTGGGTAAAGAGAGAGACGTGTTGCCTCTTCCACAGCCCACACGCATCTGAAGTGAAACGCGGAATAGTTTAGCTTATTGATTTAAAAAATGTCCCATGCTAGAACTCAGAATTATCATCAGAGCGGGGCTTTCCAGTAGCCACTTCCAAGAATTTAGATTTGCCATGGGTGACATGTTCCCAAATTCATAAATTCTTCAATTATAGTCCCCTTCTTTGACAAATGGCTAAGAAATTCTCAAAGAATATCATGAGATTGGGTAAAGAGAGAGACGTGTTGCCTCTTCCACAGCCCACACGGATCTGAAGTGAAACGCGGAATAGTTTAGCTTATTGATTTAAAAAATGTCCCATGCTATAACTCAGAATTATAATCAGAGCGGCGCTTTCCAGTATCCACTTCCAAGATTTTAGATTTGCGATGGGTGACATGTTCCCAAATTCATAAATTCTTCAATTATAGTCCCCTTCTTTGACAAATGGCTAAGAAATTCTTAAAGAATATCATGAGATTGGGTAAAGAGAGAGACGTGTTGCCTCTTCCACAGCCCACACGAATCTGAAGTGAAACGCGGAATAGTTTAGCTTATTGATTTAAAAAATGTCCCATGCTAGAACTCAGAATTATCATCAGAGCGGGGCTTTCCAGTATCCACTTCCAAGATTTTAGATTTGCCATGGGTGACATGTTCCCAAATTCATAAATTCTTCAATTATAGTCCCCTTCTTTGACAAATGGCTAAGAAATTCTAAAAGAATATCATGAGATTGGGTAAAGAGAGAGACGTGTTGCCTCTTCCACAGCCCACACGGATCTGAAGTGAAACGCGGAATAGTTTAGCTTATTGATTTAAAAAAGGTCCCATGCTAGAACTCAGAATTATAATCAGAGCGGGGCTTTCCAGTATCCACTTCCAAGATTTTAGATTTGCCATGGGTGACATGTTCCCAAATTCATAAATTCTTCAATTATAGTCCCCTTCTTTGATAAATGGCTAGGAAATTCTTAAAGAATATCATGAGATTGGGTAAAGAGAGAGACGTGTTGCCTCTTCCACAGCCCACACGGATCTGAAGTGAAACGCGGAATAGTTTAGCTTATTGATTTAAAAAATGTCCCATGCTAGAACTCAGAATTATAATCAGAGCGGGGCTTTCCAGTATCCACTTCCAAGATTTTAGATTTGCCATGGGTGACATGTTCCCAAATTCATAAATTCTTCAATTATAAGACCCTTCTTTGACAAATGGCTAAGAAATTCTTAAAGAATATCATGAGATTGGGTAAAGAGAGAGACGTGTTGCCTCTTCCACAGCCCACACGGATCTGAAGTGAAACGCGGAATAGTTTAGCTTATTGATTTAAAAAATGTCCCATGCTAGAACTCAGATTATAATCAGAGCGGGGCTTTCCAGTATCCACTTCCAAGATTTTAGATTTGCCATGGGTGACATGTTCCCAAATTCATAAATTCTTCAATTATAGTCCCCTTCTTTGACAAATGGCTAGGAAATTCTTAAAGAATATCATGAGATTGGGTAAAGAGAGAGACGTGTTGCCTCTTCCACAGCCCACACGGATCTGAAGTGAAACTCGGAATAGTTTAGCTTATTGATTTAAAAAATGTCCCATGCTAGAACTCAGAATTATAATCAGAGCGGCGCTTTCCAGTATCCACTTCCAAGATTTTAGATTTGCCATGGGTGACATGTTCCCAAATTCATAAATTCTTCAATTATAGTCCCCTTCTTTGATAAATGGCTAAGAAATTCTTAAAGAATATCATGAGATTGGGTAAAGAGAGAGACGTATTGCCTCTTCCACAGCCCACACGGATCTGAAGTGAAACGCGGAATAGTTTAGCGTATTGATTTAAAAAATGTCCCATGCTAGAACTCAGAATTATAATCAGAGCGGGGCTTTCCAGTATCCACTTCCAAGATTTTAGATTTGCCATGGGTGACATGTTCCCAAATTCATAAATTCTTCAATTATAAGACCCTTCTTTGACAAATGGCTAAGAAATTCTTAAAGAATATCATGAGATTGGGTAAAGAGAGAGACGTGTTGCCTCTTCCAGAGCCCACACGGATCTGAAGTGAAACGCGGAATAGTTTAGCTTATTGATTTAAAAAATGTCCCATGCTAGAACTCAGAATTATCATCAGAGCGGGGCTTTCCAGTATCCACTTCCAAGAATTTAGATTTGCCATGGGTGACATGTTCCCAAATTCATAAATTCTTCAATTATAGTCCCCTTCTTTGACAAATGGCTAAGAAATTCTTAAAGAATATCATGAGATTGGGTAAAGAGAGAGACGTGTTGCCTCTTCCACAGCCCACACGGATCTGAAGTGAAACGCGGAATAGTTTAGCGTATTGATTTAAAAAATGTCCCATGCTAGAACTCAGAATTATAATCAGAGCGGGGCTTTCCAGTATCCACTTCCAAGATTTTAGATTTGCCATGGGTGACATGTTCCCAAATTCATAAATTCTTCAATTACAGTCCCCTTCTTTGACAAATGGCTAAGAAATTCTTAAAGAATATCATGAGATTGGGTAAAGAGAGAGACGTATTGCCTCTTCCACAGCCCACACGGATCTGAAGTGAAACGCGGAATAGTTTAGCGTATTGATTTAAAAAATGTCCCATGCTAGAACTCAGAATTATAATCAGAGCGGGGCTTTCCAGTATCCACTTCCAAGATTTTAGATTTGCCATTGGTGACATGTTCCCAAATTCATAAATTCTTCAATTATAAGACCCTTCTTTGACAAATGGCTAAGAAATTCTTAAAGAATATCATGAGATTGGGTAAAGAGAGAGACGTGTTGCCTCTTCCACAGCCCACACGCATCTGAAGTGAAACGCGGAATAGTTTAGCTTATTGATTTAAAAAATGTCCCATGCTAGAACTCAGAATTATCATCAGAGCGGGGCTTTCCAGTAGCCACTTCCAAGATTTTAGATTTGCCATGGGTGACATGTTCCCAAATTCATAAATTCTTCAATTATAGTCCCCTTCTTTGACAAATGGCTAAGAAATTCTAAAAGAATATCATGAGATTGGGTAAAGAGAGAGACGTGTTGCCTCTTCCACAGCCCACACGGATCTGAAGTGAAACGCGGAATAGTTTAGCTTATTGATTTAAAAAATGTCCCATGCTATAACTCAGAATTATAATCAGAGCGGCGCTTTCCAGTATCCACTTCCAAGATTTTAGATTTGCCATTGGTGACATGTTCCCAAATTCATAAATTCTTCAATTATAAGACCCTTCTTTGACAAATGCCTAAGAAATTCTTAAAGAATATCATGAGATTGGGTAAAGAGAGAGACGTGTTGCCTCTTCCACAGCCCACACGCATCTGAAGTGAAACGCGGAATAGTTTAGCTTATTGATTTAAAAAATGTCCCATGCTAGAACTCAGAATTATCATCAGAGCGGGGCTTTCCAGTAGCCACTTCCAAGAATTTAGATTTGCCATGGGTGACATGTTCCCAAATTCATAAATTCTTCAATTATAGTCCCCTTCTTTGACAAATGGCTAAGAAATTCTCAAAGAATATCATGAGATTGGGTAAAGAGAGAGACGTGTTGCCTCTTCCACAGCCCACACGGATCTGAAGTGAAACGCGGAATAGTTTAGCTTATTGATTTAAAAAATGTCCCATGCTATAACTCAGAATTATAATCAGAGCGGCGCTTTCCAGTATCCACTTCCAAGATTTTAGATTTGCGATGGGTGACATGTTCCCAAATTCATAAATTCTTCAATTATAGTCCCCTTCTTTGACAAATGGCTAAGAAATTCTTAAAGAATATCATGAGATTGGGTAAAGAGAGAGACGTGTTGCCTCTTCCACAGCCCACACGAATCTGAAGTGAAACGCGGAATAGTTTAGCTTATTGATTTAAAAAATGTCCCATGCTAGAACTCAGAATTATCATCAGAGCGGGGCTTTCCAGTATCCACTTCCAAGATTTTAGATTTGCCATGGGTGACATGTTCCCAAATTCATAAATTCTTCAATTATAGTCCCCTTCTTTGACAAATGGCTAAGAAATTCTAAAAGAATATCATGAGATTGGGTAAAGAGAGAGACGTGTTGCCTCTTCCACAGCCCACACGGATCTGAAGTGAAACGCGGAATAGTTTAGCTTATTGATTTAAAAAAGGTCCCATGCTAGAACTCAGAATTATAATCAGAGCGGGGCTTTCCAGTATCCACTTCCAAGATTTTAGATTTGCCATGGGTGACATGTTCCCAAATTCATAAATTCTTCAATTATAGTCCCCTTCTTTGATAAATGGCTAGGAAATTCTTAAAGAATATCATGAGATTGGGTAAAGAGAGAGACGTGTTGCCTCTTCCACAGCCCACACGGATCTGAAGTGAAACGCGGAATAGTTTAGCTTATTGATTTAAAAAATGTCCCATGCTAGAACTCAGAATTATAATCAGAGCGGGGCTTTCCAGTATCCACTTCCAAGATTTTAGATTTGCCATGGGTGACATGTTCCCAAATTCATAAATTCTTCAATTATAAGACCCTTCTTTGACAAATGGCTAAGAAATTCTTAAAGAATATCATGAGATTGGGTAAAGAGAGAGACGTGTTGCCTCTTCCACAGCCCACACGGATCTGAAGTGAAACGCGGAATAGTTTAGCTTATTGATTTAAAAAATGTCCCATGCTAGAACTCAGATTATAATCAGAGCGGGGCTTTCCAGTATCCACTTCCAAGATTTTAGATTTGCCATGGGTGACATGTTCCCAAATTCATAAATTCTTCAATTATAGTCCCCTTCTTTGACAAATGGCTAGGAAATTCTTAAAGAATATCATGAGATTGGGTAAAGAGAGAGACGTGTTGCCTCTTCCACAGCCCACACGGATCTGAAGTGAAACTCGGAATAGTTTAGCTTATTGATTTAAAAAATGTCCCATGCTAGAACTCAGAATTATAATCAGAGCGGCGCTTTCCAGTATCCACTTCCAAGATTTTAGATTTGCCATGGGTGACATGTTCCCAAATTCATAAATTCTTCAATTATAGTCCCCTTCTTTGATAAATGGCTAAGAAATTCTTAAAGAATATCATGAGATTGGGTAAAGAGAGAGACGTATTGCCTCTTCCACAGCCCACACGGATCTGAAGTGAAACGCGGAATAGTTTAGCGTATTGATTTAAAAAATGTCCCATGCTAGAACTCAGAATTATAATCAGAGCGGGGCTTTCCAGTATCCACTTCCAAGATTTTAGATTTGCCATGGGTGACATGTTCCCAAATTCATAAATTCTTCAATTATAAGACCCTTCTTTGACAAATGGCTAAGAAATTCTTAAAGAATATCATGAGATTGGGTAAAGAGAGAGACGTGTTGCCTCTTCCAGAGCCCACACGGATCTGAAGTGAAACGCGGAATAGTTTAGCTTATTGATTTAAAAAATGTCCCATGCTAGAACTCAGAATTATCATCAGAGCGGGGCTTTCCAGTATCCACTTCCAAGAATTTAGATTTGCCATGGGTGACATGTTCCCAAATTCATAAATTCTTCAATTATAGTCCCCTTCTTTGACAAATGGCTAAGAAATTCTTAAAGAATATCATGAGATTGGGTAAAGAGAGAGACGTGTTGCCTCTTCCACAGCCCACACGGATCTGAAGTGAAACGCGGAATAGTTTAGCGTATTGATTTAAAAAATGTCCCATGCTAGAACTCAGAATTATAATCAGAGCGGGGCTTTCCAGTATCCACTTCCAAGATTTTAGATTTGCCATGGGTGACATGTTCCCAAATTCATAAATTCTTCAATTATAAGACCCTTCTTTGACAAATGGCTAAGAAATTCTTAAAGAATATCATGAGATTGGGTAAAGAGAGAGACGTGTTGCCTCTTCCAGAGCCCACACGGATCTGAAGTGAAACGCGGAATAGTTTAGCTTATTGATTTAAAAAATGTCCCATGCTAGAACTCAGAATTATCATCAGAGCGGGGCTTTCCAGTATCCACTTCCAAGAATTTAGATTTGCCATGGGTGACATGTTCCCAAATTCATAAATTCTTCAATTATAGTCCCCTTCTTTGACAAATGGCTAAGAAATTCTTAAAGAATATCATGAGATTGGGTAAAGAGAGAGACGTGTTGCCTCTTCCACAGCCCACACGGATCTGAAGTGAAACGCGGAATAGTTTAGCTTATTATTTAAAAAATGTCCCATGCTAGAACTCAGAATTATAATCAGAGCGGCGCTTTCCAGTATCCACTTCCAAGATTTTAGATTTGCCATGGGTGACATGTTCCCAAATTCATAAATTCTTCAATTATAGTTCCCTTCTTTGACAAATGGCTAAGAAATTCTCAAAGAATATCATGAGATTGGGTAAAGAGAGAGACGTGTTGCCTCTTCCACAGCCCACACGGATCTGAAGTGAAACGCGGAATAGTTTAGCTTATTGATTTAAAAAATGTCCCATGCTATAACTCAGAATTATAATCAGAGCGGCGCTTTCCAGTATCCACTTCCAAGATTTTAGATTTGCGATGGGTGACATGTTCCCAAATTCATAAATTCTTCAATTATAGTCCCCTTCTTTGACAAATGGCTAAGAAATTCTTAAAGAATATCATGAGATTGGGTAAAGAGAGAGACGTGTTGCCTCTTCCACAGCCCACACGGATCTGAAGTGAAACGCGGAATAGTTTAGCTTATTGATTTAAAAAATGTCCCATGCTAGAACTCAGAATTATCATCAGAGCGGGGCTTTCCAGTATCCACTTCCAAGATTTTAGATTTGCCATGGGTGACATGTTCCCAAATTCATAAATTCTTCAATTCTAGTCCCCTTCTTTGACAAATGGCTAAGAAATTCTTAAAGAATATCATGAGATTGGGTAAAGAGAGAGACGTGTTGCCTCTTCCACAGCCCACACGGATCTGAAGTGAAACGCGGAATAGTTTAGCTTATTGATTTAAAAAATGTCCCATGCTAGAACTCAGATTATAATCAGAGCGGGGCTTTCCAGTATCCACTTCCAAGATTTTAGATTTGCCATGGGTGACATGTTCCCAAATTCATAAATTCTTCAATTATAGTCCCCTTCTTTGACAAATGGCTAAGAAATTCTTAAAGAATATCATGAGATTGGGTAAAGAGAGAGACGTGTTGCCTCTTCCACAGCCCACACGGATCTGAAGTGAAACGCGGAATAGTTTAGCTTATTGATTTAAAAAATGTCCCATGCTAGAACTCAGATTATAATCAGAGCGGGGCTTTCCAGTATCCACTTCCAAGATTTTAGATTTGCCATGGGTGACATGTTCCCAAATTCATAAATTCTTCAATTATAGTCCCCTTCTTTGACAAATGGCTAAGAAATTCTTAAAGAATATCATGAGATTGGGTAAAGAGAGAGACGTGTTGCCTCTTCCACAGCCCACACGGATCTGAAGTGAAACTCGGAATAGTTTAGCTTATTGATTTAAAAAATGTCCCATGCTAGAACTCAGAATTATAATCAGAGCGGCGCTTTCCAGTATCCACTTCCAAGATTTTAGATTTGCCATGGGTGACATGTTCCCAAATTCATAAATTCTTCAATTATAGTCCCCTTCTTTGATAAATGGCTAAGAAATTCTTAAAGAATATCATGAGATTGGGTAAAGAGAGAGACGTATTGCCTCTTCCACAGCCCACACGGATCTGAAGTGAAACGCGGAATAGTTTAGCGTATTGATTTAAAAAATGTCCCATGCTAGAACTCAGAATTATAATCAGAGCGGGGCTTTCCAGTATCCACTTCCAAGATTTTAGATTTGCCATGGGTGACATGTTCCCAAATTCATAAATTCTTCAATTATAAGACCCTTCTTTGACAAATGGCTAAGAAATTCTTAAAGAATATCATGAGATTGGGTAAAGAGAGAGACATTTTGCCTCTTCCAGAGCCCACACGGATCTGAAGTGAAACGCGGAATAGTTTAGCTTATTGATTTAAAAAATGTCCCATGCTATAACTCAGAATTATAATCAGAGCGGGGCTTTCCAGTATCCACTTCCAAGAATTTAGATTTGCGATGGGTGACATGTTCCCAAATTCATAAATTCTTCAATTATAGTCCCCTTCTTTGACAAATGGCTAAGAAATTCTTAAAGAATATCATGAGATTGGGTAAAGAGAGAGACGTGTTGCCTCTTCCACAGCCCACACGAATCTGAAGTGAAACGCGGAATAGTTTAGCTTATTGATTTAAAAAATATCCCATGCTAGAACTCAGAATTATAATCAGAGCGGGGCTTTCCAGTATCCACTTCCAAGATTTTAGATTTGCCATGGGTGACATGTTTCCAAATTCATAAATTCTTCAATTATAGTCCCCTTCTTTGACAAATGGCTAAGAAATTCTTAAAGAATATCATGAGATTGGGTAAAGAGAGAGACGTGTTGCCTCTTCCACAGCCCACACGGATCTGAAGTGAAACGCGGAATAGTTTAGCTTATTGATTTAAAAAATGTCCCATGCTAGAACTCAGAATTATAATCAGAGCGGCGCTTTCCAGTATCCACTTCCAAGATTTTAGATTTGCGATGGGTGACATGTTCCCAAATTCATAAATTCTTCAATTATAGTCCCCTTCTTTGACAAATGGCTAAGAAATTCTTAAAGAATATCATGAGATTGGGTAAAGAGAGAGACGTGTTGCCTCTTCCACAGCCCACACGGATCTGAAGTGAAACGCGGAATAGTTTAGCTTATTGATTTAAAAAATGTCCCATGCTAGAACTCAGAATTATCATCAGAGCGGGGCTTTCCAGTATCCACTTCCAAGATTTTAGATTTGCCATGGGTGACATGTTCCCAAATTCATAAATTCTTCAATTATAGTCCCCTTCTTTGACAAATGGCTAAGAAATTCTTAAAGAATATCATGAGATTGGGTAAAGAGAGAGACGTGTTGCCTCTTCCACAGCCCACACGGATCTGAAGTGAAACGCGGAATAGTTTAGCTTATTGATTTAAAAAATGTCCCATGCTAGAACTCAGATTATAATCAGAGCGGGGCTTTCCAGTATCCACTTCCAAGATTTTAGATTTGCCATGGGTGACATGTTCCCAAATTCATAAATTCTTCAATTATAAGACCCTTCTTTGACAAATGGCTAAGAAATTCTTAAAGAATATCATGAGATTGGGTAAAGAGAGAGACGTGTTGCCTCTTCCACAGCCCACACGGATCTGAAGTGAAACGCGGAATAGTTTAGCTTATTGATTTAAAAAATGTCCCATGCTAGAACTCAGATTATAATCAGAGCGGGGCTTTCCAGTATCCACTTCCAAGATTTTAGATTTGCCATGGGTGACATGTTCCCAAATTCATAAATTCTTCAATTATAGTCCCCTTCTTTGACAAATGGCTAAGAAATTCTTAAAGAATATCATGAGATTGGGTAAAGAGAGAGACGTGTTGCCTCTTCCACAGCCCACACGGATCTGAAGTGAAACTCGGAATAGTTTAGCTTATTGATTTAAAAAATGTCCCATGCTAGAACTCAGAATTATAATCAGAGCGGCGCTTTCCAGTATCCACTTCCAAGATTTTAGATTTGCCATGGGTGACATGTTCCCAAATTCATAAATTCTTCAATTACAGTCCCCTTCTTTGATAAATGGCTAAGAAATTCTTAAAGAATATCATGAGATTGGGTAAAGAGAGAGACGTATTGCCTCTTCCACAGCCCACACGGATCTGAAGTGAAACGCGGAATAGTTTAGCGTATTGATTTAAAAAATGTCCCATGCTAGAACTCAGAATTATAATCAGAGCGGGGCTTTCCAGTATCCACTTCCAAGATTTTAGATTTGCCATTGGTGACATGTTCCCAAATTCATAAATTCTTCAATTATAAGACCCTTCTTTGACAAATGCCTAAGAAATTCTTAAAGAATATCATGAGATTGGGTAAAGAGAGAGACGTGTTGCCTCTTCCACAGCCCACACGCATCTGAAGTGAAACGCGGAATAGTTTAGCTTATTGATTTAAAAAATGTCCCATGCTAGAACTCAGAATTATCATCAGAGCGGGGCTTTCCAGTAGCCACTTCCAAGAATTTAGATTTGCCATGGGTGACATGTTCCCAAATTCATAAATTCTTCAATTATAGTCCCCTTCTTTGACAAATGGCTAAGAAATTCTCAAAGAATATCATGAGATTGGGTAAAGAGAGAGACGTGTTGCCTCTTCCACAGCCCACACGGATCTGAAGTGAAACGCGGAATAGTTTAGCTTATTGATTTAAAAAATGTCCCATGCTATAACTCAGAATTATAATCAGAGCGGCGCTTTCCAGTATCCACTTCCAAGATTTTAGATTTGCGATGGGTGACATGTTCCCAAATTCATAAATTCTTCAATTATAGTCCCCTTCTTTGACAAATGGCTAAGAAATTCTTAAAGAATATCATGAGATTGGGTAAAGAGAGAGACGTGTTGCCTCTTCCACAGCCCACACGAATCTGAAGTGAAACGCGGAATAGTTTAGCTTATTGATTTAAAAAATGTCCCATGCTAGAACTCAGAATTATCATCAGAGCGGGGCTTTCCAGTATCCACTTCCAAGATTTTAGATTTGCCATGGGTGACATGTTCCCAAATTCATAAATTCTTCAATTATAGTCCCCTTCTTTGACAAATGGCTAAGAAATTCTAAAAGAATATCATGAGATTGGGTAAAGAGAGAGACGTGTTGCCTCTTCCACAGCCCACACGGATCTGAAGTGAAACGCGGAATAGTTTAGCTTATTGATTTAAAAAAGGTCCCATGCTAGAACTCAGAATTATAATCAGAGCGGGGCTTTCCAGTATCCACTTCCAAGATTTTAGATTTGCCATGGGTGACATGTTCCCAAATTCATAAATTCTTCAATTATAGTCCCCTTCTTTGATAAATGGCTAGGAAATTCTTAAAGAATATCATGAGATTGGGTAAAGAGAGAGACGTGTTGCCTCTTCCACAGCCCACACGGATCTGAAGTGAAACGCGGAATAGTTTAGCTTATTGATTTAAAAAATGTCCCATGCTAGAACTCAGAATTATAATCAGAGCGGGGCTTTCCAGTATCCACTTCCAAGATTTTAGATTTGCCATGGGTGACATGTTCCCAAATTCATAAATTCTTCAATTATAGTCCCCTTCTTTGACAAATGGCTAAGAAATTCTTAAAGAATATCATGAGATTGGGTAAAGAGAGAGACGTGTTGCCTCTTCCACAGCCCACACGGATCTGAAGTGAAACGCGGAATAGTTTAGCTTATTGATTTAAAAAATGTCCCATGCTAGAACTCAGAATTATAATCAGAGCGGGGCTTTCCAGTATCCACTTCCAAGATTTTAGATTTGCCATGGGTGACATGTTCCCAAATTCATAAATTCTTCAATTATAGTCCCCTTCTTTGACAAATGGCTAAGAAATTCTTAAAGAATATCATGAGATTGGGTAAAGAGAGAGACGTGTTGCCTCTTCCACAGCCCACACGGATCTGAAGTGAAACGCGGAATAGTTTAGCTTATTGATTTAAAAAATGTCCCATGCTAGAACTCAGAATTATTATCAGAGCGGGGCTTTCCAGTATCCACTTCCAAGATTTTTAGATTTGCCATGGGTGACATGTTCCCAAATTCATAAATTCTTCAATTATAAGACCCTTCTTTGACAAATGGCTAAGAAATTCTTAAAGAATATCATGAGATTGGGTAAAGAGAGAGACGTGTTGCCTCTTCCACAGCCCACACGGATCTGAAGTGAAACGCGGAATAGTTTAGCTTATTGATTTAAAAAATGTCCCATGCTAGAACTCAGAATTATAATCAGAGCGGGGCTTTCCAGTATCCACTTCCAAGATTTTAGATTTGCGATGGGTGACATGTTCCCAAATTCATAAATTCTTCAATTATAGTCCCCTTCTTTGACAAATGGCTAAGAAATTCTTAAAGAATATCATGAGATTGGGTAAAGAGAGAGACGTGTTGCCTCTTCCACAGCCCACACGGATCTGAAGTGAAACGCGGAATAGTTTAGCTTATTGATATAAAAAATGTCCCATGCTAGAACTCAGAATTATAATCAGAGCGGGGCTTTCCAGTATCCACTTCCAAGATTTTAGATTTGCCATGGGTGACATGTTCCCAAATTCATAAATTCTTCAATTATAGTCCCCTCCTTTGACAAATGGCTAAAAAATTCTTAAAGAATATCATGAGATTGGGTAAAGAGAGAGACGTGTTGCCTCTTCCACAGCCCACACGGATCTGAAGTGAAACGCGGAATAGTTTAGCTTATTGATTTAAAAAATGTCCCATGCTAGAACTCAGAATTATAATCAGAGCGGCGCTTTCCAGTATCCACTTCCAAGATTTTAGATTTGCCATGGGTGACATGTTCCCAAATTCATAAATTCTTCAATTATAGTCCCCTTCTTTGACAAATGGCTAAGAAATTCTTAAAGAATATCATGAGATTGGGTAAAGAGAGAGACGTGTTGCCTCTTCCACAGCCCACACGGATCTGAAGTGAAACGCGGAATAGTTTAGCTTATTGATTTAAAAAATGTCCCATGCTAGAACTCAGAATTATAATCAGAGCGGGGCTTTCCAGTGTCCACTTCCAAGATTTTAGATTTGCCATGGGTGACATGTTCCCAAATTCATAAATTCTTCAATTATAGTCCCCTTCTTTGACAAATGGCTAAGAAATTCTTAAAGAATATCATGAGATTGGGTAAAGAGAGAGACGTGTTGCCTCTTCCACAGCCCACACGGATCTGAAGTGAAACGCGGAATAGTTTAGCTTATTGATTTAAAAAATGTCCCATGCTAGAACTCAGATTATAATCAGAGCGGGGCTTTCCAGTATCCACTTCCAAGATTTTAGATTTGCCATGGGTGACATGTTCCCAAATTCATAAATTCTTCAATTATAGTCCCCTTCTTTGACAAATGGCTAAGAAATTCTTAAAGAATATCATGAGATTGGGTAAAGAGAGAGACGTGTTGCCTCTTCCACAGCCCACACGGATCTGAAGTGAAACGCGGAATAGTTTAGCTTATTGATTTAAAAAATGTCCCATGCTAGAACTCAGAATTATAATCAGAGCGGCGCTTTCCAGTATCCACTTCCAAGATTTTAGATTTGCCATGGGTGACATGTTCCCAAATTCATAAATTCTTCAATTATAGTCCCCTTCTTTGACAAATGGCTAAGAAATTCTTAAAGAATATCATGAGATTGGGTAAAGAGAGAGACGTGTTGCCTCTTCCGCAGCCCACACGGATCTGAAGTGAAACGCGGAATAGTTTAGCTTATTGATTTAAAAAATGTCCCATGCTATAACTCAGAATTATAATCAGAGCGGCGCTTTCCAGTATCCACTTCCAAGATTTTAGATTTGCGTTGGGTGACATGTTCCCAAATTCATAAATTCTTCAATTATAGTCCCCTTCTTTGACAAATGGCTAAGAAATTCTTAAAGAATATCATGAGATTGGGTAAAGAGAGAGACGTGTTGCCTCTTCCACAGCACACACGGATCTGAAGTGAAACGCGGAATAGTTTAGCTTATTGATTTAAAAAATGTCCCATGCTAGAACTCAGATTATAATCAGAGCGGGGCTTTCCAGTATCCACTTCCAAGATTTTAGATTTGCCATGGGTGACATGTTCCCAAATTCATAAATTCTTCAATTATAGTCCCCTTCTTTGACAAATGGCTAAGAAATTCTTAAAGAATATCATGAGATTGGGTAAAGAGAGAGACGTGTTGCCTCTTCCACAGCCCACACGGATCTGAAGTGAAACGCGGAATAGTTTAGCTTATTGATTTAAAAAATGTCCCATGCTAGAACTCAGAATTATTATCAGAGCGGGGCTTTCCAGTATCCACTTCCAAGATTTTACATTTGCCATGGGTGACATGTTCCCAAATTCATAAATTCTTGAATTATAAGACCCTTCTTTGACAAATGGCTAAGAAATTCTTAAAGAATATCATGAGATTGGGTAAAGAGAGAGACGTGTTGCCTCTTCCAGAGCCCACACGTATCTGAAGTGAAACGCGGAATAGTTTAGCTTATTGATTTAAAAAATGTCCCATGCTATAACTCAGAATTATAATCAGAGCGGCGCTTTCCAGTATCCACTTCCAAGATTTTAGATTTGCGATGGGTGACATGTTCCCAAATTCATAAATTCTTCAATTATAGTCCCCTTCTTTGACAAATGGCTAAGAAATTCTTAAACAATATCATGAGATTGGGTAAAGAGAGAGACGTGTTGCCTCTTCCACAGCCCACACGGATCTGAAGTGAAACGCGGAATAGTTTAGCTTATTATTTAAAAAATGTCCCATGCTAGAACTCAGAATTATAATCAGAGCGGGGCTTTCCAGTATCCACTTCCAAGATTTTAGATTTGCCATGGATGACATGTTCCCAAATTCATAAATTCTTCAATTATAGTCCCCTTCTTTGACAAATGGCTAAGAAATTCTTAAAGAATATCATGAGATTGGGTAAAGAGAGAGACGTGTTGCCTCTTCCACAGCCCACACGGATCTGAAGTGAAACGCGGAATAGTTTAGCTTATTGATTTAAAAAATGTCCCATGCTAGAACTCAGAATTATAATCAGAGCGGCGCTTTCCAGTATCCACTTCCAAGATTTTAGATTTGCCATGGGTGACATGTTCCCAAATTCATAAATTCTTCAATTATAGTCCCCTTCTTTGACAAATGGCTAAGAAATTCTTAAAGAATATCATGAGATTGGGTAAAGAGAGTGACGTGTTGCCTCTTCCACAGCCCACACGGATCTGAAGTGAAACGCGGAATAGTTTAGCTTATTGATTTAAAAAAGGTCCCATGCTAGAACTCAGAATTATAATCAGAGCGGGGCTTTCCAGTATCCACTTCCAAGATTTTAGATTTGCGATGGGTGACATGTTCCCAAATTCATAAATTCTTCAATTATAGTCCCCTTCTTTGACAAATGGCTAAGAAATTCTTAAAGAATATCATGAGATTGGGTAAAGAGAGAGACGTGTTGCCTCTTCCACAGCCCACACGGATCTGAAGTGAAACGCGGAATAGTTTAGCTTATTGATTTAAAAAATGTCCCATGCTAGAACTCAGAATTATCATCAGAGCGGGGCTTTCCAGTATCCACTTCCAAGATTTTAGATTTGCCATGGGTGACATGTTCCCAAATTCATAAATTCTTCAATTATAGTCCCCTCCTTTGACAAATGGCTAAGAAATTCTTAAAGTATATCATGAGATTGGGTAAAGAGAGAGACGTGTTGCCTCTTCCACAGCCCACACGGATCTGAAGTGAAACGCGGAATAGTTTAGCTTATTGATTTAAAAAATGTCCCATGCTAGAACTCAGAATTATAATCAGAGCGGGGCTTTCCAGTATCCACTTCCAAGATTTTAGATTTGCGATGGGTGACATGTTCCCAAATTCATAAATTCTTCAATTATAGTCCCCTTCTTTGACAAATGGCTAAGAAATTCTTAAAGAATATCATGAGATTGGGTAGAGAGACGTGTTGCCTCTTCCACAGCCCACACGGATCTGAAGTGAAACGCCGAATAGTTTAGCTTATTGATTTAAAAAATGTCCCATGCTAGAACTCAGAATTATAATCAGAGCGGGGCTTTCCAGTATCCACTTCCAAGATTTTAGATTTGCGATGGGTGACATGTTCCCAAATTCATAAATTCTTCAATTATAGTCCCCTTCTTTGACAAATGGCTAAGAAATTCTTAAAGAATATCATGAGATTGGGTAAAGAGAGAGACGTGTTTCCTCTTCCACAGCCCACACGGATCTGAAGTGAAACGCGGAATAGTTTAGCTTATTGATTTAAAAAATGTCCCATGCTAGAACTCAGAATTATAATCAGAGCGGGGCTTTCCAGTATCCACTTCCAAGATTTTAGATTTGCCATGGGTGACATGTTCCCAAATTCATAAATTCTTCAATTATAGTCCCCTTCTTTGACAAATGGCTAAGAAATTCTTAAAGAATATCATGAGATTGGGTAAAGAGAGAGACGTGTTGCCTCTTCCACAGCCCACACGGATCTGAAGTGAAACGCGGAATAGTTTAGCTTATTGATTTAAAAAATGTCCCATGCTAGAACTCAGAATTATAATCAGAGCGGGGCTTTCCAGTATCCACTTCCAAGATTTTAGATTTGCGATGGGTGACATGTTCCCAAATTCATAAATTCTTCAATTATAGTCCCCTTCTTTGACAAATGGCTAAGAAATTCTTAAAGAATATCATGAGATTGGGTAAAGAGAGAGACGTGTTGCCTCTTCCACAGCCCACACGGATCTGAAGTGAAACGCGGAATAGTTTAGCTTATTGATTTAAAAAATGTCCCATGCTAGAACTCAGAATTATAATCAGAGCTGGGCTTTCCAGTATCCACTGCCAAGGTTTTAGATTTGCCATGGGTGACATGTTCCCAAATTCATAAATTCTTCAATTATAGTCCCCTTCTTTGACAAATGGCTAAGAAATTCTTAAAGAATATCATGAGATTGGGTAAAGAGAGAGACGTGTTTCCTCTTCCACAGCCCACACGGATCTGAAGTGAAACGCGGAATAGTTTAGCTTATTGATTTAAAAAATGTCCCATGCTAGAACTCAGAATTATAATCAGAGCGGGGCTTTCCAGTATCCACTTCCAAGATTTTAGATTTGCCATGGGTGACATGTTCCCAAATTCATAAATTCTTCAATTATAGTCCCCTTCTTTGACAAATGGCTAAGAAATTCTTAAAGAATATCATGAGATTGGGTAAAGAGAGAGACGTGTTTCCTCTTCCACAGCCCACACGGATCTGAAGTGAAACGCGGAATAGTTTAGCTTATTGATTTAAAAAATGTCCCATGCTAGAACTCAGAATTATAATCAGAGCGGGGCTTTCCAGTATCCACTTCCAAGATTTTAGATTTGCCATGGGTGACATGTTCCCAAATTCATAAATTCTTCAATTATAGTCCCCTTCTTTGACAAATGGCTAAGAAATTCTTAAAGAATATCATGAGATTGGGTAAAGAGAGAGACGTGTTGCCTCTTCCACAGCCCACACGGATCTGAAGTGAAACGCGGAATAGTTTAGCTTATTGATTTAAAAAATGTCCCATGCTAGAACTCAGAATTATAATCAGAGCGGGGCTTTCCAGTATCCACTTCCAAGATTTTAGATTTGCGATGGGTGACATGTTCCCAAATTCATAAATTCTTCAATTATAGTCCCCTTCTTTGACAAATGGCTAAGAAATTCTTAAAGAATATCATGAGATTGGGTAAAGAGAGAGACGTGTTGCCTCTTCCACAGCCCACACGGATCTGAAGTGAAACGCGGAATAGTTTAGCTTATTGATTTAAAAAATGTCCCATGCTAGAACTCAGAATTATAATCAGAGCGGGGCTTTCCAGTATCCACTTCCAAGATTTTAGATTTGCGATGGGAGACATGTTCCCAAATTCATAAATTCTTCAATTATAGTCCTCTTCTTTGACAAATGGCTAAGAAATTCTTAAAGAATATCATGAGATTGGGTAAAGAGAGAGACGTGTTGCCTCTTCCACAGCCCACACGGATCTGAAGTGAAACGCGGAATAGTTTAGCTTATTGATTTAAAAAATGTCCCATGCTAGAACTCAGAATTATAATCAGAGCGGGGCTTTCCAGTATCCACTTCCAAGATTTTAGATTTGCGATGGGTGACATGTTCCCAAATTCATAAATTCTTCAATTATAGTCCCCTTCTTTGACAAATGGCTAAGAAATTCTTAAAGAATATCATGAGATTGGGTAAAGAGAGAGACGTGTTGCCTCTTCCACAGCCCACACGGATCTGAAGTGAAACGCGGAATAGTTTAGCTTATTGATTTAAAAAATGTCCCATGCTAGAACTCAGAATTATAATCAGAGCGGGGCTTTCCAGTATCCACTTCCAAGATTTTAGATTTGCCATGGGTGACATGTTCCCAAATTCATAAATTCTTCAATTATAGTCCCCTTCTTTGACAAATGGCTAAGAAATTCTTAAAGAATATCATGAGATTGGGTAAAGAGAGAGACGTGTTTCCTCTTCCACAGCCCACACGGATCTGAAGTGAAACGCGGAATAGTTTAGCTTATTGATTTAAAAAATGTCCCATGCTAGAACTCAGAATTATAATCAGAGCGGGGCTTTCCAGTATCCACTTCCAAGATTTTAGATTTGCCATGGGTGACATGTTCCCAAATTCATAAATTCTTCAATTATAGTCCCCTTCTTTGACAAATGGCTAAGAAATTCTTAAAGAATATCATGAGATTGGGTAAAGAGAGAGACGTGTTGCCTCTTCCACAGCCCACACGGATCTGAAGTGAAACGCGGAATAGTTTAGCTTATTGATTTAAAAAATGTCCCATGCTAGAACTCAGAATTATAATCAGAGCGGGGCTTTCCAATATCCACTTCCTAGATTTTAGATTTGCCATGGGTGACATGTTCCCAAATTCATAAATTCTTCAATTATAGTCCCCTTCTTTGACAAATGGCTAAGAAATTCTTAAAGAATATCATGAGATTGGGTAAAGAGAGAGACGTGTTGCCTCTTCCACAGCCCACACGGATCTGAAGTGAAACGCGGAATAGTTTAGCTTATTGATTTAAAAAATGTCCCATGCTAGAACTCAGAATTATAATCAGAGCGGGGCTTTCCAGTATCCACTTCCAAGATTTTAGATTTGCGATGGGTGACATGTTCCCAAATTCATAAATTCTTCAATTATAGTCCTCTTCTTTGACAAATGGCTAAGAAATTCTTAAAGAATATCATGAGATTGGGTAAAGAGAGAGACGTGTTGCCTCTTCCACAGCCCACACGGATCTGAAGTGAAACGCGGAATAGTTTAGCTTATTGATTTAAAAAATGTCCCATGCTAGAACTCAGAATTATAATCAGAGCGGGGCTTTCCAGTGTCCACTTCCAAGATTTTAGATTTGCCATGGGTGACATGTTCCCAAATTCATAAATTCTTCAATTATAGTCCCCTTCTTTGACAAATGGCTAAGAAATTCTTAAAGAATATCATGAGATTGGGTAAAGAGAGAGACGTGTTGCCTCTTCCACAGCCCACACGGATCTGAAGTGAAACGCGGAATAGTTTAGCTTATTGATTTAAAAAATGTCCCATGCTAGAACTCAGATTATAATCAGAGCGGGGCTTTCCAGTATCCACTTCCAAGATTTTAGATTTGCCATGGGTGACATGTTCCCAAATTCATAAATTCTTCAATTATAGTCCCCTTCTTTGACAAATGGCTAAGAAATTCTTAAAGAATATCATGAGATTGGGTAAAGAGAGAGACGTGTTGCCTCTTCCACAGCCCACACGGATCTGAAGTGAAACGCGGAATAGTTTAGCTTATTGATTTAAAAAATGTCCCATGCTAGAACTCAGAATTATAATCAGAGCGGCGCTTTCCAGTATCCACTTCCAAGATTTTAGATTTGCCATGGGTGACATGTTCCCAAATTCATGAATTCTTCAATTATAGTCCCCTTCTTTGACAAATGGCTAAGAAATTCTTAAAGAATATCATGAGATTGGGTAAAGAGAGAGACGTGTTGCCTCTTCCGCAGCCCACACGGATCTGAAGTGAAACGCGGAATAGTTTAGCTTATTGATTTAAAAAATGTCCCATGCTATAACTCAGAATTATAATCAGAGCGGCGCTTTCCAGTATCCACTTCCAAGATTTTAGATTTGCGATGGGTGACATGTTCCCAAATTCATAAATTCTTCAATTATAGTCCCCTTCTTTGACAAATGGCTAAGAAATTCTTAAAGAATATCATGAGATTGGGTAAAGAGAGAGACGTGTTGCCTCTTCCACAGCACACACGGATCTGAAGTGAAACGCGGAATAGTTTAGCTTATTGATTTAAAAAATGTCCCATGCTAGAACTCAGAATTATAATCAGAGCGGGGCTTTCCAGTATCCACTTCCAAGATTTTAGATTTGCCATGGGTGACATGTTCCCAAATTCATAAATTCTTGAATTATAAGACCCTTCTTTGACAAATGGCTAAGAAATTCTTAAAGAATATCATGAGATTGGGTAAAGAGAGAGACGTGTTGCCTCTTCCAGAGCCCACACGTATCTGAAGTGAAACGCGGAATACTTTAGCTTATTGATTTAAAAAATGTCCCATGCTATAACTCAGAATTATAATCAGAGCGGCGCTTTCCAGTATCCACTTCCAAGATTTTAGATTTGCGATGGGTGACATGTTCCCAAATTCATAAATTCTTCAATTATAGTCCCCTTCTTTGACAAATGGCTAAGAAATTCTTAAACAATATCATGAGATTGGGTAAAGAGAGAGACGTGTTGCCTCTTCCACAGCCCACACGGATCTGAAGTGAAACGCGGAATAGTTTAGCTTATTATTTAAAAAATGTCCCATGCTAGAACTCAGAATTATAATCAGAGCGGGGCTTTCCAGTATCCACTTCCAAGATTTTATATTTGCCATGGATGACATGTTCCCAAATTCATAAATTCTTCAATTATAGTCCCCTTCTTTGACAAATGGCTAAGAAATTCTTAAAGAATATCATGAGATTGGGTAAAGAGAGAGACGTGTTGCCTCTTCCACAGCCCACACGGATCTGAAGTGAAACGCGGAATAGTTTAGCTTATTGATTTAAAAAATGTCCCATGCTAGAACTCAGAATTCTAATCAGAGCGGCGCTTTCCAGTATCCACTTCCAAGATTTTAGATTTGCCATGGGTGACATGTTCCCAAATTCATAAATTCTTCAATTATAGTCCCCTTCTTTGACAAATGGCTAAGAAATTCTTAAAGAATATCATGAGATTGGGTAAAGAGAGTGACGTGTTGCCTCTTCCACAGCCCACACGGATCTGAAGTGAAACGCGGAATAGTTTAGCTTATTGATTTAAAAAAGGTCCCATGCTAGAACTCAGAATTATAATCAGAGCGGGGCTTTCCAGTATCCACTTCCAAGATTTTAGATTTGCGATGGGTGACATGTTCCCAAATTCATAAATTCTTCAATTATAGTCCCCTTCTTTGACAAATGGCTAAGAAATTCTTAAAGAATATCATGAGATTGGGTAAAGAGAGAGACGTGTTGCCTCTTCCACAGCCCACACGGATCTGAAGTGAAACGCGGAATAGTTTAGCTTATTGATTTAAAAAATGTCCCATGCTAGAACTCAGAATTATCATCAGAGCGGGGCTTTCCAGTATCCACTTCCAAGATTTCAGATTTGCCATGGGTGACATGTTCCCAAATTCATAAATTCTTCAATTATAGTCCCCTCCTTTGACAAATGGCTAAGAAATTCTTAAAGAATATCATGAGATTGGGTAAAGAGAGAGACGTGTTGCCTCTTCCACAGCCCACACGGATCTGAAGTGAAACGCGGAATAGTTTAGCTTATTGATTTAAAAAATGTCCCATGCTAGAACTCAGAATTATAATCAGAGCGGGGCTTTCCAGTATCCACTTCCAAGATTTTAGATTTGCGATGGGTGACATGTTCCCAAATTCATAAATTCTTCAATTATAGTCCCCTTCTTTGACAAATGGCTAAGAAATTCTTAAAGAATATCATGAGATTGGGTAGAGAGACGTGTTGCCTCTTCCACAGCCCACACGGATCTGAAGTGAAACGCCGAATAGTTTAGCTTATTGATTTAAAAAATGTCCCATGCTAGAACTCAGAATTATAATCAGAGCGGGGCTTTCCAGTATCCACTTCCAAGATTTTAGATTTGCCATGGGTGACATGTTCCCAAATTCATAAATTCTTCAATTATAGTCCCCTTCTTTGACAAATGGCTAAGAAATTCTTAAAGAATATCATGAGATTGGGTAAAGAGAGAGACGTGTTTCCTCTTCCACAGCCCACACGGATCTGAAGTGAAACGCGGAATAGTTTAGCTTATTGATTTAAAAAATGTCCCATGCTAGAACTCAGAATTATAATCAGAGCGGGGCTTTCCAGTATCCACTTCCAAGATTTTAGATTTGCCATGGGTGACATGTTCCCAAATTCATAAATTCTTCAATTATAGTCCCCTTCTTTGACAAATGGCTAAGAAATTCTTAAAGAATATCATGAGATTGGGTAAAGAGAGAGACGTGTTGCCTCTTCCACAGCCCACACGGATCTGAAGTGAAACGCGGAATAGTTTAGCTTATTGATTTAAAAAATGTCCCATGCTAGAACTCAGAATTATAATCAGAGCGGGGCTTTCCAGTATCCACTTCCAAGATTTTAGATTTGCGATGGGTGACATGTTCCCAAATTCATAAATTCTTCAATTATAGTCCCCTTCTTTGACAAATGGCTAAGAAATTCTTAAAGAATATCATGAGATTGGGTAAAGAGAGAGACGTGTTGCCTCTTCCACAGCCCACACGGATCTGAAGTGAAACGCGGAATAGTTTAGCTTATTGATTTAAAAAATGTCCCATGCTAGAACTCAGAATTATAATCAGAGCTGGGCTTTCCAGTATCCACTGCCAAGATTTTAGATTTGCCATGGGTGACATGTTCCCAAATTCATAAATTCTTCAATTATAGTCCCCTTCTTTGACAAATGGCTAAGAAATTCTTAAAGAATATCATGAGATTGGGTAAAGAGAGAGACGTGTTTCCTCTTCCACAGCCCACACGGATCTGAAGTGAAACGCGGAATAGTTTAGCTTATTGATTTAAAAAATGTCCCATGCTAGAACTCAGAATTATAATCAGAGCGGGGCTTTCCAGTATCCACTTCCAAGATTTTAGATTTGCCATGGGTGACATGTTCCCAAATTCATAAATTCTTCAATTATAGTCCCCTTCTTTGACAAATGGCTAAGAAATTCTTAAAGAATATTATGAGATTGGGTAAAGAGAGAGACGTGTTTCCTCTTCCACAGCCCACACGGATCTGAAGTGAAACGCGGAATAGTTTAGCTTATTGATTTAAAAAATGTCCCATGCTAGAACTCAGAATTATAATCAGAGCGGGGCTTTCCAGTATCCACTTCCAAGATTTTAGATTTGCCATGGGTGACATGTTCCCAAATTCATAAATTCTTCAATTATAGTCCCCTTCTTTGACAAATGGCTAAGAAATTCTTAAAGAATATCATGAGATTGGGTAAAGAGAGAGACGTGTTGCCTCTTCCACAGCCCACACGGATCTGAAGTGAAACGCGGAATAGTTTAGCTTATTGATTTAAAAAATGTCCCATGCTAGAACTCAGAATTATAATCAGAGCGGGGCTTTCCAGTATCCACTTCCAAGATTTTAGATTTGCGATGGGTGACATGTTCCCAAATTCATAAATTCTTCAATTATAGTCCCCTTCTTTGACAAATGGCTAAGAAATTCTTAAAGAATATCATGAGATTGGGTAAAGAGAGAGACGTGTTGCCTCTTCCACAGCCCACACGGATCTGAAGTGAAACGCGGAATAGTTTAGCTTATTGATTTAAAAAATGTCCCATGCTAGAACTCAGAATTATAATCAGAGCGGGGCTTTCCAGTATCCACTTCCAAGATTTTAGATTTGCGATGGGTGACATGTTCCCAAATTCATAAATTCTTCAATTATAGTCCCCTTCTTTGACAAATGGCTAAGAAATTCTTAAAGAATATCATGAGATTGGGTAAAGAGAGAGACGTGTTGCCTCTTCCACAGCCCACACGGATCTGAAGTGAAACGCGGAATAGTTTAGCTTATTGATTTAAAAAATGTCCCATGCTAGAACTCAGAATTATAATCAGAGCGGGGCTTTCCAGTATCCACTTCCAAGATTTTAGATTTGCCATGGGTGACATGTTCCCAAATTCATAAATTCTTCAATTATAGTCCCCTTCTTTGACAAATGGCTAAGAAATTCTTAAAGAATATTATGAGATTGGGTAAAGAGAGAGACGTGTTGCCTCTTCCACAGCCCACACGGATCTGAAGTGAAACGCGGAATGCTTTTATAGATAACTGGGGAATTGAAACAAATTCAAAACCCTATCGAAAGTAAAAGCCCAACAGAATTCCACAAGAATGAGTCATAGTCTATTTTTAGAAAGAGTGAGACAACATTCCCAGACAAAAAGAGAAGGGAGTTAATTTTTATCATGTCTAGAAGACATGATAAAAATTAACAAAAAGATTTTTTTTTTTTTACATCTCAGAATTTTTTTCTGAGCCCTGAGAATTTTTTCCCAGTCGGCTTGATTCACAAAACCAGATATATTCAAATTATTTCTATAGAGGGTTCTCATCTATTTAAACCACTCGCGTTTCAGATTTAAATCAGTCTGTGCTGTGCACTGGAGCTGAATACAAGCTTCTTCCTCCTGGAAAGAGGTTTTGTGAAGGTGTGTGGAGATATTGTTTTCAGCTGTCAGACATTTTTTTCCAACAGCCGACTCGATAGTTCAAATGACACCGTGGAAGTTGGAGAGAGGTCAAGTCGATTCGGAGGACGGTAAAGCATTTGAGGGCTATTTGCCTTAAGAAATGCCTTCGTGGAGGACTTTGGAAGGGAAACTGGCTCGTATTCACGTTACACATGGGGAAATACCACGAAAAAAAAAAAACACCCATGCAGCCAGCTTGAAAGTCAGTCGTTCACGTTTTACAAAATATGAAATGGATTTTATAAAAACATATTGGGATCGTATTCAAAATTGGATCATTCTGTTGTTTTATCAGAATATGCCAGTATACGGTTGAACAATTCTATTGAATCACATGATCTTACCTTCTTGAAAGTCATTTGTTAACGTTTCACAAAATATATATCAGTATAAGATGGAACCATCATGATCCGTTATCCTGACTGATGGAGTCAGCTGTGGATCATGGGATCTTTTGCCTTGTTGAAAACGATTTGTTAAAGTTCCACATAATATATCAGTATATAATGGAACTATCGTGATCCGTTAATTTTGACGTGTCTAGTCAGCTATGGATCACGAGATCTTGCCTTCTTGAAAGTCATTTGTTAAAGAAGTTTCACAAAATATATCAATATACAATGGAACAATCGTGATCCGTTAATCCTGACTGATTGAGTCAGCTCTGGATCACGAGATCTTGCCTTCTTGAAAGTCATTTGTTAAAGAAGTTTCACAAAATATATCAGTATACAATGGAACAATCGTGATCCGTTAATCCTGACTGATTGAGTCAGTTCTGGATCACGAGATCTTGCCTTCTTGAAAGTCATTTGTTAAAATTTCACAAAATATATCAGTATACGAGGGAACAGTCGTGATCCGATTATACTGACTGCTCTAGCCAGCTGTGGATCACGAGATCTTGCCTTATTGAAAAGGATTTGTTAAAGAAGTTTCACAAAATATATCAGTATACGATTGATAAAATCGTGATCCGTTAATCCTGACTAGTCTACCCAGCTGTGGATCACGAGATCTTGCCTTGTTAAAGTTTCACAAAATATATCAGTATACGATGGAATCATCGTGATCCGTTGATCCTGACTGCTCTAGCCAGCTATGGATCACGAGATCTTGCCCTGTTGAAAGGGATTTGTTAAAGTTTCACAAAATATATCAGTATACGATTGATAAAATCGTGATCCGTTTTTCCTGACTAATGGAGTCAGCTGTGGATCACAAGATCTTGGCTTCTTGAAAGGAATTTGTTAAAGTTTCACAAAATATATCAGTATATGATGGAACAATCGTGATCCGATTACACTGACGGATCTAGCCAGCTGTGGATCACGAGATCTTGGCTTCTTGAAAGGAATTTGTTAAAGTTTCACAAAATATATCAGTATATGATGGAACAATCGTGATCCGATTACACTGACGGGTCTAGCCAGCTGTGGATCACGAGATCTTGGCCTCTTGAAAGGAATTTGTTAAAGTTTCACAAAATATATCAGTATATGATGGAACAATCGTGATCCGATTACACTGACGTATCTAGCCAGCTGTGGATCACGAGATCTTGGCTTCTTGAAAGGAATTTGTTAAAGTTTCACAAAATATATCAGTATATGAAATAATAGCATGTTTTCTATAAAAAACAGCTATTGAGTAAAACATTTCTAGCCTTGAAAAACAAAAACAGTAGCAGGGGGAAAAATATTACCCTACCTCAAAGTATTGAAAAGAAATAAGAATACATTTCTATAAAATGGGTGACTCAATAAATATTTGTAGTCTATGAAATACAAAAGAGTAACAAAAAATGTTCACATACCTTCACAGAAGCTCTTCCCAGGAGAGTGAGAAGCGTGTATCCACGTTGAGTGCACAGCACAGACTGATCTGAAGCCGAAACGCGAGTGGTTTAAATACATTAACGAGTTGCTTCTAGAAATCGACTGGGAAAAATTCTCAGAGCTCTGGAAAAATTTTCACACATTAAAAAATAAAAAAAAAAAAAATTAAAAAAAAAAACAACCTTCTTTTTTTCTTTCTTAATTTGATGTCTTCACTTTTTTTATTTCTACAAGGTCAAAAGAATGAAGACATCAAATTAAGAAAGAAAAAGGAAGTTTTTTTTTTTTTTTTTTTTTTTTTTTTAATCTTTTTTGAGCTTTGAAAATTTTCTTCCCAGTCGTTAACATTTCGTTTTTGGACTTTCAGTTTCAATTCTTGGACCCATGATGTTCTTTTCTTGATGTTCTTGTACTATATTTCTATACAAATTCACTCCTTTTCCCCAAAAAAGATATCTTTTTTTTATTTTTTTTAGCTTCCAATTTGTATAGCTATATACTGAAAACAGGCATTAAAGTCAGTTTGTAGTATATTCCTCTACAAATTCACTTAATTTCCCAGCAAAAAGATGTCCTTTTTTATTTTTTTACCTTCCAATTTGTATAGCTATATGCTGAAAACAGGCTTTAAAGTCCGTTTGTAGTATATTCCTATACAAATTCACTGCCTTTACCCCCCCGAAAGAAAAAAGATGTCTTTTTTTTTATTTTTTTTACCTTCCAATTTGTATAGCTATATGCTGAAATTAGGCTTTAAATTCCGTTTGTAGTATATTCCTATACAAATTTACTCCCTTTTCCCCAAAAAGATGTCTTTTTTTTTAATTTTACCTTCAAATTTGTATAGCTACATACTGAGAACAGGCGTTCAAATCCGTTTGTAGTATATTGGTATACATGGTCTATTTTTAGAAACAGTGAGACAACATTCCCACACAAAAGGGGGGTAGGGTTAATTTTTATCATGAATGGAAGACATGATAAAAATTAACAAAATTTTTTTTTTTTTTTTTTTTTTTTTTTTTTTTTTTTTTTTTTTACATCTCAAATTTTTTTTCTGAGCTTTGAAAAATTTTCCCAGTCAGCAACCAAGTGAAAATTCTCCAGCCAAGACGATTGGCCTTTTACTTTCACTTTCAACACTTTTCTATGAAAGTATTCTACGTTTTCTGTTCAGAACTGTGCGGGCTGTCCAAGGTGCAGCATGCTTTTTCTCTCTCTCTCTACCTCATCTGGACCCAGGACCACTCTTCTAGAAAGAGCTTCTGTGAACACAAGCTTTTTTCCAATTTTTGACGTCTCACAGAATAGAAATCATTCCTCCGTTTAGGGGAAATGTTTCCCATTTGAAAAGCTAGGACCCCTCGTTTGGATTTCATCAGCAACCGTTTATCAGGGTCTAGCGAAATTGGATGATCCATCCATGGATCAGAATTTCCCATCCGTGGTTTTTATGCATCAAGATTTCAACATAGTTTAAGAAAAATCCTTCAATCCTATTTGAAAAAAGATGACATGATATTGAAAGACATTTTCCCATGACGGACATTGAAAGACATTTTCCCATGTCGAAATCTCTCTATCCCACACCTTCTTCTAAAGTGAAGTTAAAGAGATTTTTCATACCGGGTTTTCAATTTTCACCTCAAATCATACCGTTGACGACGTGTGACACACAAACCGTGACATAAATTTCAGTTTCCATGACAGCTAACAGTCTTGAGGTTTAAACAAATGTATGAAAGAATTTATTTTTGATCCGTTTCAGCGATTGAGTGGCCTGGGATAAAAAAGGCTCCTTCCATGACAGCTAACACGCTTGAGCTTTAAACATGTATGAAAGAATTTATTTTTAATCCATTTCAGCGACTGACTGGGCTGTGAAAAGAAAAAGCTCTTTCCATGATACCTAACACTCTTGAGCTTTAAAAATGTATGAAAGAATTTATTTTTAATCCATTTCAGCAATTGAGGGGGCTGGGAAACATTTTCTTAGAGCTCAGGGGAAAAAAAGGCTCTTTCCATGATACCTAACACGCTTGAGCTTTAAAAATGTATAAAAGAATTTATTTTTAATCCATTTCAGCGATTGAGGGGGCTGGGAAACATTTTCTTAGAGCTCAGGGGAAAAAAGGCTCTTTCCATGACACCTAACACGCTTGAGCTTTAAAAATGTATGAAACAATTTATTTTTAATCCATTTCAGCGATTGAGGGGGCTCGGAAAATTTTCTTAGAGCTCAGGGAATGTGTCTCCAGGTTGAATGCATGAAAGCCAAAAGAATTCCTCATGAAAGAACATCTTTTTTTTCCTGGTTGTGGGATGGAGTAGAGTTGCTGCATCTTGAACAAGCCACACTGATCTGAGGAGAAATATGAAATGTTTTTATAGATATAAGAAATGAACTGAAAGTGAAAATAAAAATGAAATTGTATTGGCTGGAAATATTTCTTGGCTGTTGAATGGGAAAAATATTTCCGGAGCTGAAAAAAAAAAAAACTCTTCCTTTTTTTCTATTAATTTGATGTCTTCACTTTATTTACTTTGGAATGGAGAAACCCAAAGACTATGACTCATCCTTTCTAAAACATATAATTCCTAGAATGAGTCATGGTCTATTTTTAGAAACAGTGAGACAACATTCCCACACAAAAGGGGGTAGGGTTAATTTTTATCATGTCTAGAAGACATGATAAAAATTAACAAAAAGTTTTTTTTTTTTTTTTTTTTTTTTTTTTTTTTTTTTTTTTTTCATCTCAGATTTTTTTTTCTGAGCTCTGAAAATTTTTTCCCAGTCGGCAACCAAGTGAAAATTTTCCAGCCAAGACGATTTGGCTTTTACTTTCACTTTCATCGCTTTTCTATAAAAGTATTCCACGTTTTCTACTCAGAACCGTGCGGGCTATCCAAGGTGCAGCATGCTTTTTCTCTTTCTCTATCTCATCTGGACCCAGGAACATTCTTCTAGAAAGAGCTTCTGTGAACACAAGTTTCTTTCCACTTTTTAATGTCTCACAGAATAGAAATCATTCTTCTGTTTAGGGGAAAATGTTTCCCTTTTGAAAAGCGCAGGACCCCTCGTTCGGATTTCATCAGCAACCGTTTATCAGGTTCTAGCGAAATTGGATGATCCATCCATGAATCAGAATTTCCCATCCGTGGTTTGGATGCAAAAAGATTTCAACATAGTTTAAGAAAAATCCTATTTGAAAGGAGATGTCATGATATTGAAAGACACCTCAAACCATACCGTTGACGACGTGTGAGACACAAACCATGACATAAATTTCAGTATCTATGACAGCTAACACGCTTGAGCTTTAAAAATGTATGAAAGAAGTTATTTTTAATCCATTTCAGCGATTGAGTGGGCTGGGGGGAAAAAAAGGCCCTTTCCATGACAGCTAACACGCTTAAGCTTTAAAAATATATGAAAGAATTTGTTTTTAATCCATTTCAGCGATTGAGTGGACTGGGAAACATTTTCTTAGAGTTCAGGGGAAAAAAAGGCTCTTTCCATGAGAACTAACACTCTTGAGGTTTAAAAAATGTATGAAAGAATTTGTTTTTAATTCATTTCAGCTATTGAGTGGGCTGGGAAACATTTTCTTAGAGCTCAGGGGAAAAAAGGCTCTTTCCATGAGAACTAACACTCTTGAGGTTTAAAAATGTATGAAAGAATTTGTTTTTAATTCATTTCAGCTATTGAGTGGGCTGGGGAAAAAAAGGCCCTTTTCATGAGAGCTAACATGCTTGAGCTTTAAAAATATAGGAACGAATTTATTTTTAATCCATTTCAGCGATTGAGTGGGATGGGAAACATTTTCTTAGAGCTCAGGGAAAAAAAGGTTCTTTCCATGACAGCTAACACGCTTGAGCTTTAAAAATGTATGAAACAATTTATTTTTAATCCATTTCAGCGATTAAGTGGGCTGGGAAACATTTTCTTAGAACTCAGGGAATGTGTGTCTAGGTTGAATGCACAGCACACACGGATGGGAAGTCGAAACTCGAGTGGCTTAAAAAATAAATATACGAAATTTGGTTCATCGAGCTGACTAGGAAAAATTCTCAGAGTTCTGGAAATAATTCTGAGTTCAATCATGGGACATGAGAACAGAAATGTATTACAATCATCATGTCATCATTGTTTTCGAAAGCCAAAAGATTTCCTCATGAAAGAACATCTTTTTTTTCCTGGTTGTGGGATGGAGTAGAGTTGCTGCATCTTGAACAACCCACACTGATCTGAACAGAAACATGAAATGTTCTTATAGATATAAGAAATGAATTGAAAGTGAAAGTAAAAATGAAATTGTATTGGCTGGAAATATTTCTTGGCTGTTGAATGGGAAAAATATTTCCAAAGCTGGAAAAAAAAAACTCTTCCTTTTTTTCTATTATTTGATGTCTTCACTTTGTTTACTTTGGAATGGAGAAACCCAAAGACCATGACTCATCCTTTCTAAAACATATAATTCCTAGAATGAGTCATGGTCTATTTTTAGAAACAGTGAGACAACATTCCCACACAAAAGGGGGGTAGGGTAAATTTTTATCATGTCTAGAAGACATGATAAAAATTAACAATTTTTTTTTTTTTTTACATCTCAGAATTTTTTTCTGAGCTCTGAAAATTTTTTCACAGTCGGCAACCAAGTGAAAAATTTCCAATCGGCTTTTATTTTCAACTCTTTTCTATAAAAGCATTCCACGTTTTCTGTTGAGAACCGTGCGGGCTCTTCATGGTGCAACATGCTTTTTGTCTCTCTACCTCATCTGCAGCTCTATGACAGCTAACACGCTTGAGCTTTAAAAATGTATGAAAGAAGTTATTTTTAATCCATTTCAGCGATTGAGTGGGCTGGGGAAAAAAAGGCCCTTTCCATTACAGCTAACACGCTTGAGCTTTAAAAATGTATGAAAGAATTTATTTTTAATCCATTTCAGCGATTGATTCTGCTGGGAAACATTTTCTCAGAGCTCAGGGGGAAAAAGGCTCTTTCCATGACAGCTAACACTCTTGAGGTTTAAAAATGTATGAAAGAATTTATTTTTATTCCATTTCAGCGATTGAGTCTGCTTGGAAACATTTTCTTAGAGCTCAGGGGAAAGAAAGCTCTTTCCATGACAGCTAACACTCTTAAGCTTTAAAAATGTATGAAAGAATTTATTTTTAATCCATTTCAGCGATTGAGTCTGCTGGGAAACATTTTCTCAGAGCTCAGGGGGAAAAAGGCTCTTTCCATGACAGCTAACACTCTTGAGGTTTAAAAATGTATGAAAGAATTTATTTTTAATCCATTTCAGCGATTGAGTGGGCTGGGAAACATTTTCTTAGAGCTCAGGGAAAAAAAGGCTCTTTCCATGACAGCTAACACTCTTAAGCTTTAAAAATGTATGAAAGAATTTGTTTTTAATCCATTTCAGCGATTGAGTCTGCTGGGAAACATTTTCTTAGAGCTCAGGGGAAAAAAGGCTCTTTCCATGACAGCTAACACTCTTAAGCTTTAAAAATGTATGAAAGAATTTATTTTTAATCCATTTCAGCGATTGAGTCTGCTGGGAAACATTTTTTAGAGCTCAGGGAAAAAAAGGCTCTTTCCATGACAGCTAACACTCTTGAGGTTTAAAAATGTATGAAAGAATTTATTTTTAATCCATTTCAGCGATTGAGTGGGCTGGGAAACATTTTCTTAGAGCTCAGGGAATGTGTCTCCAGGTTGAATGCACAGCACACACGGATGGGAAGTCGTAACTTGAGTGGCTTAAAAAATAAATATACGAAAGTTGGGTCATCGAGCTGACTAGGAAAAATTTTCAGAGTTCTGGAAATAATTCTGAGTTCAATCATGGGACATGAGAACAGAAATGTATTACAATCATCATGACATCACTGTTTTCGAAAGCCAAAAGAATTCCTCATGAAAGAACATCTTTTTTTTTCCTGGTTGTGGGATGGAGTAGAGTTGCTGCATCTTGAACAACCCACACTGATCTGAACAGAAACATGAAATGTTCTTATAGATATAAGAAATGAATTGAAAGTGAAAGTAAAAATGAAATTGTATTGGCTGGAAATATTTCTTGGCTGTTGAATGGGAAAAATATTTCCAAAGCTGGAAAAAAAACTCTTCCTTTTTTTCTATTAATTTGATGTCTTCACTTTGTTTACTTTGGAATGGAGAAACCCAAAGACCATGACTCATCCTTTCTAAAACATATAATTCCTAGAATGAGTCATGGTCTATTTTTAGAAACAGTGAGACAACATTCCCACACAAAAGGGGGGTAGGGTTAATTTTTATTATGTCTAGAAGACATGATAAAAATTAACAATTTTTTTTTTTTCTTACATCTCAGAATTTTTTTCTGAGCTCTGAAAATTTTTTCACAGTCGGCAACCAAGTGAAAAATTTCCAATCGGCTTCTACTTTCACTTTCAACTCTTTTCTATAAAAGCATTCCACGTTTTCTGTTCAGAACCGTGCGGGCTCTCCATGGTGCAACATGCTTTTTCTCTCTCTACCTCATCTGCAGCTCTATGACAGCTAACACGCTTGAGCTTTAAAAATGTATGAAAGAAGTTATTTTTAATCCATTTCAGCGATTGAGTCTGCTGGGAAACATTTTCTCAGAGCTCAGGGAAAAAAAGGCTCTTTCCATGACAGCTAACACTCTTGAGGTTTAAAAATGTATGAAAGAATTTATTTTTAATCCATTTCAGCGATTGAGTGGGCTGGGAAACATTTTCTTAGAACTCAGGGAATGTGTGTCTAGGTTGAATGCACAGCACACACGGATGGGAAGTCGAAACTTGAGTGGCTTAAAAAATAAATATACGAAAGTTGGGTCATCGAGCTGACTAGGAAAAATTTTCAGAGTTCTGGAAATAATTCTGAGTTCAAGCATGGAACATGAGAACAGAAATGTATTACAATCATCATGTCATCATTGTTTTCGAAAGCCAAAAGAACATCTCATGAAAGAACATCTTTTTTTCCTGGTTGTGGGATGGAGTAGAGTTGCTGCATCTTGAACAACCCACACTGATCTGAACAGAAACATGAAATGTTCTTATAGATATAAGAAATGAATTGAAAGTGAAAGTAAAAATGAAATTGTATTGGCTGGAAATATTTCTTGGCTGTTGAATGGGGAAAATATTTCCAAAGCTGGAAAAAAAAATTTCTTCCTTTTTTTCTATTAATTTGATGTCTTCACTTTGTTTACTTTGGAATGGAGAAACCCAAAGACCATGACTCATCCTTTCTAAAACATATAATTCCTAGAATGAGTCATGGTCTATTTTTAGAAACAGTGAGACAACATTCCCACACAAAAGGGGGGTAGGGTTAATTTTTATCATGTCTAGAAGACATGATAAAAATTAATAAATTTTTTTTTTTTTACATCTCAGAATTTTTTTCTGAGCTCTGAAAATTTTTTCACAGTCGGCAACCAAGTGAAAAATTTCCAATCGGCTTTTACTTTCACTTTCAACTCTTTTCTATAAAAGCATTCCACGTTTTCTGTTCAGAACCGTGCGGGCTCTCCATGGTGCAACATGCTTTTTCTCTCTCTACCTCATCTGCAGCTCTAAGACAGCTAACACGCTTGAGCTTTAAAAATGTATGAAAGAAGTTATTTTTAATCCATTTCAGCGATTGAGTGGGCTGGGGAAAAAAAGGCCCTTTCCATGACAGCTAACACGCTTGAGCTTTAAAAATGTATGAAAGAATTTATTTTTAATCCATTTCAGCGATTGAGTCTGATGGGAAACATTTTCTCAGAGCTCAGGGGGAAAAAGGCTCTTTCCATGACAGCTAACACTATTGAGGTTTAAAAATGTATGAAAGAATTTATTTTTAAATCATTTCAGCGATTGAGTGGGCTGGGAAACATTTTCTTAGAGCTTGGGGAAAAAAGGGCTCTTTCCATGACAGCTAACACTCTTAAGCTTTAAAAATGTATGAAAGAATTTATTTTCAATCCATTTCAGCGATTGATTCTGCTGGGAAACATTTTCTTAGAGCTCAGAGGAAAAAAGGCTCTTTCCATGACAGCTAACACTCTTAAGCTTTAAAAATGTATGAAAGAATTTATTTTTAATCCATTTCAGCGATTGAGTCTGCTGGGAAACATTTTCTCAGAGCTCAGGGAAAAAAAGGCTCTTTCCATGACAGCTAACACTCTTGAGGTTTAAAAATATATGAAAGAATTTATTTTTAATCCATTTCAGCGATTGAGTGGGCTAGGAAACATTTTCTTAGAGCTCAGGGAAAAAAAGGCTCTTTCCATGACAGCTAACACTCTTAAGCTTTAAAAATGTATGAAAGAATTTATTTTTAATCCATTTCAGCGATTGAGTCTGCTGGGAAACATTTTCTTAGAGCTCAGGGGAAAAAAGGCTCTTTCCATGACAGCTAACACTCTTAAGCTTTAAAAATGTATGAAAGAATTTATTTTTAATCCATTTCAGCGATTGAGTCTGCTGGGAAACATTTTCTTAGAGCTCAGGGAAAAAAAGGCTCTTTCCATGACAGCTAACACTCTTGAGGTTTAAAAATGTATGAACGAATTTATTTTTAATCCATTTCAGCGATTGAGTGGGCTGGGAAACATTTTCTTAGAGCTCAGGGAAAAAAAGGCTCTTTCCATGACAGTTAACACTCTTGAGGTTTAAAAATGTATGAAAGAATTTATTTTTAATCCATTTCAGCGATTGAGTGGGCTGGCAAACATTTTCTTAGAGCTCAGGGAATGTGTCTCCAGGTTGAATGCACAGCACACACGGATGGGAAGTCGAAACTTGAGTGGCTTAAAAAATAAATATACGAAAGTTGGGTCATCGAGCTGACTAGGAAAAATTTTCAGAGTTCTGGAAATAATTCTGAGTTCAAGCATGGGACATGAGAACAGAAATGTATTACAATCACCATGTCATCATTGTTTTCGAAAGCCAAAAGAACATCTCATGAAAGAACATCTTTTTTTCCTGGTTGTGGGATGGAGTAGAGTTGCTGCATCTTGAACAACCCACACTGATCTGAACAGAAACATGAAATGTTCTTATAGATATAAGAAATGAATTGAAAGTGAAAGTAAAAATGAAATTGTATTGGCTGGAAATATTTCTTGGCTGTTGAATGGGAAAAATATTTCCAAAGCTGGAAAAAAAAACTCTTCCTTTTTTTCTATTAATTTGATGTCTTCACTTTGTTTACTTTGTAATGGAGAAACCCAAAGACCATGACTCATCCTTTCTAAAACATATAATTCCTAGAATGAGTCATGGTCTATTTTTAGAAACAGTGAGACAACATTCCCACACAAAAGGGGGGTAGGGTTAATTTTTATCATGTCTAGAAGACATGATAAAAATTAATAAATTTTTTTTTTTTTTTTACATCTCAGAATTTTTTTCTGAGCTCTGAAAATTTTTTCACAGTCGGCAACCAAGTGAAAAATTTCCAATCGGCTTTTACTTTCACTTTCAACTCTTTTCTATAAAAGCATTCCACGTTTTCTGTTCAGAACCGTGCGGGCTCTCCATGGTGCAACATGCTTTTTCTCCCTCTACCTCATCTGCAGCTCTATGACAGCTAACACGCTTGAGCTTTAAAAATGTATGAAAGAAGTTATTTTTAATCCATTTCAGCGATTGAGTGGGCTGGGGAAAAAAAGGCCCTTTCCATGACAGCTAACACGCTTGAGCTTTAAAAATGTATGAAAGAATTTATTTTTAATCCATTTCAGCGATTGAGTCTGCTGGGAAACATTTTCTCAGAGCTCAGGGGGAAAAAGGCTCTTTCCATGACAGCTAACACTCTTGAGGTTTAAAAATGTATGAAAGAATTTATTTTTAAATCATTTCAGCGATTGAGTGGGCTGGGAAACATTTTCTTAGAGCTTGGGGAAAAAAAGGCTCTTTCCATGACAGCTAACACTCTTAAGCTTTAAAAATGTATGAAAGAATTTATTTTTAATCCATTTCAGCGATTGAGTCTGCTGGGAAACATTTTCTTAGAGCTCAGGGGAAAAAAGGCTCTTTCCATGACAGCTAACACTCTTAAGCTTTAAAAATGTATGAAAGAATTTATTTTTAATCCATTTCAGCGATTGAGTCTGCTGGGAAACATTTTCTCAGAGCTCAGGGAAAAAAAGGCTCTTTCCATGACAGCTAACACTCTTGAGGTTTAAAAATGTATGAAAGAATTTATTTTTAATCCATTTCAGCGATTGAGTGGGCTAGGAAACATTTTCTTAGAGCTCAGGGAAAAAAAGGCTCTTTCCATGACAGGTAACACTCTTAAGCTTTAAAAATGTATGAAAGAATTTATTTTTAATCCATTTCAGCGATTGAGTCTGCTGGGAAACATTTTCTTAGAGCTCAGGGGAAAAAAGGCTCTTTCCATGACAGCTAACACTCTTAAGCTTTAAAAATGTATGAAAGAATTTATTTTTAATCCATTTCAGCGATTGAGTCTGCTGGGAAACATTTTCTTAGAGCTCAGGGAAAAAAAGGCTCTTTCCATGACAGCTAACACTCTTGAGGTTTAAAAATGTATGAAAGAATTTATTTTTAATCCATTTCAGCGATTGAGTGGGCTGGGAAACATTTTCTTAGAGCTCAGGGAAAAAAAGGCTCTTTCCATGACAGTTAACACTCTTGAGGTTTAAAAATGTATGAAAGAATTTATTTTTAATCCATTTCAGCGATTGAGTGGGCTGGGAAACATTTTCTTAGAGCTCAGGGAATGTGTCTCCAGGTTGAATGCACAGCACACACGGATGGGAAGTCGAAACTTGAGTGGCTTAAAAAATAAATATACGAAAGTTGGGTCATCGAGCTGACTAGGAAAAATTTTCAGAGTTCTGGAAATAATTCTGAGTTCAAGCATGGGACATGAGAACAGAAATGTATTACAATCATCATGTCATCATTGTTTTCGAAAGCCAAAAGAACATCTCATGAAAGAACATCTTTTTTTCCTGGTTGTGGGATGGAGTAGAGTTGCTGCATCTTGAACAACCCACACTGATCTGAACAGAAACATGAAATGTTCTTATAGATATAAGAAATGAATTGAAAGTGAAAGTAAAAATGAAATTGTATTGGCTGGAAATATTTCTTGGCTGTTGAATGGGAAAAATATTTCCAAAGCTGGAAAAAAAAAACTCTTCCTTTTTTTCTATTAATTTGATGTCTTCACTTTGTTTACTTTGGAATGGAGAAACCCAAAGACCATGACTCATCCTTTCTAAAACATATAATTCCTAGAATGAGTCATGGTCTATTTTTAGAAACAGTGAGACAACATTCCCACACAAAAGGGGGGTAGGGTAAATTTTTATCATGTCTAGAAGACATGATAAAAATTAACAATTTTTTTTTTTTTTTTTTTTTTTTTTTTTTTTTTTTTACATCTCAGAATTTTTTTCTGAGCTCTGAAAATTTTTTCACAGTCGGCAACCAAGTGAAAAATTTCCAATCGGCTTTTACTTTCACTTTCAACTCTTTTCTATAAAAGCATTCCACGTTTTCTGTTCAGAACCGTGCGGGCTCTCCATGGTGCAACATGCTTTTTCTCTCTCTACCTCATCTGCAGCTAGGGTGTTTTTCCTTCTTCAAGAAGTGGAATTCTTTGGGAATACCTTACAATTTCACGAGCTAGCTGTTTGTTATATTTCGAGGAGATTTCAATAAAATTGTTTATAGATGTCACCTATTGCAGATGGGGAAAAAGTCTATACTGGATCGCTGGAGACATCTCATCCAGATAGGTCACGTTATATTTTTTCCCACACCTAAATAAATTGGACATGAGCCATCCTTTTGTTTTCTCATCCAACAAAGATAGACACTACAGACCGTTTTGGGTTTTCACTCTTCGCGAACCGAGACGAGCCGCAGCGACACTTTGCGTTTTCTATGAGCGCAATAATGGATCACGTGAGCAGCCATTTTGTTTCCCATCTCACCCAGATAGGTCATGTTGTATTTTGTTTCATGCACCTAGCCAATTTTGGACATGAGCCATCCTTTTGTTTTTTTTTTCTATCGAACTAAGATGGACTCTGGAGACAATTTTGTTTCTCAACGGAAAAGTAAATTTTCTTAATGGGTGCCGGTGTTCGAATATTTTTGTGACCGACTGTTCATCAATATATTCTGGAGTCTGCATCTCTTGGAGTTTATATTTACGCATAATTTCTTGTTTAAAGTCCAGCCAGTCAGTTTTCTCTACATGAACTCTTTGACTTTTCGTTATTGGGAGTGTGCCTATGAACACTTCAAAGTAAATGTTGTTGTGATCACTTCCGTTTTCATCATCATCTATTCTCCAGTTTTGTAAATGAATGTTATCATCTATTTGCTTGATTAGAGTGAGGTCAACCCATGAATTTCCCCTTGCTCCTGCAATGGTTGGGGTTGTTTGATCATCATTTATCACCGTTAGTCCTGTTGCTGCTAAGAATTCGCAGACTTGAGTACCTCTTGGGTCTGCTGGGGTCGGGCTCCAAATGGGGTGTTTCGCGTTTAGATCACCACATACTATTGTAGTCAGCACATTCTCCATAATCAATTTTTGCATTGCTGCTATTATTTCATTCATTTCTTGTGAAGGTGGGCAGTACGCCGAAATTAGCAGGAATGGGATTGCTGTCTCTATTCTGAGTGCTACTATCAGGGGATCACTGTACACCTGACAGACTGGGATTTTGTTGTCTGTTATTATTATTGCGGCTTTGGCATTTTTCTCGTAATAGTACTTTCTGTATACTATTGGTAGTCCGTACATCTTGTTCTTCACGATGTACGGTTCTTGCACGCATGCTATTTTTATTCTGTCATTTTGTGCTAATTTTATCTTCATTTTTTCTATCGCACTCCTAGAGTGCTGTAAATTTAGTTGTAAGATTTCACAGTTCATAGTCGGTTCTACTTATGACTTTTTCTAACTCTCTTTCATAGCATGGGCATTTTGTACTTCTGGCGTCGTGGTTCGGATTGAAACCTGCATTGAATTTGGTATTTGCCATCGCGCAGTTTATGCATTTTTTCTCTTTTGCTTTACATTCCTTCATTTCATGGTCGTGGTCTCCGCAACCTGCACAGACCCTTTGACTCGTGCAGTTCTTCGTACCGTGATTGAATCCCAAGCATTTTGCACAACGGGATACTTTGAGGTATTCTTTGACTCTTACTCGAGACCATTTGATATTGACTTTCTCCATAGTTGTCATTGTCTGGAAAGTTGCTGGGTCTACTGATAATACCCAGTGTTGGCCGTATTTGGCTCTTATAGGGAAAAGAGTTTCCATTTCTCCATTTTCTAGTTTCTCGTTTTGTTTCCTAATTAACTTTGTCACTTCGTCTTTTTCAATTTCGGAGTTTACGTTATATATGATAACTCTGGGTTTCCATTTGGCTGCAATTCTGGTCTCCATGTTATCTTTTGTTTTCCTGTTTTCTTTGATGGCGTCCTCTGGGATAGCTAGGTCATCTTTGTTAGGTACTTCTATGAGCAAGCCTCCTTTGTTTATCTTCTTGACTCTTTTAATCCCTATCTTTAGTTTAGTCGGGTTAATTGACTGCACTAACTTTTCTTTTAGTTCGTCTGAGGTGCATTCTTTGTCCTTGGTGGGATATACCAATAGGACATGTTCCTGACCTTCCTCTCTCTTTCTTGACACTGATCTTTTCATCTCTCGTCTGCTCTTATTTCTCGATCTGGATCTTGTTCTGGCGGCCTCGGCAAAAGTCTTTTCCTCCACTGTGATTAGTCCTTGGACGTAATCTTCTAAGTGCTGCGTCTGTTCCAACTGTCCTTCCAGTTGCGCTACTTTTAGATTTTGCCTAGTCACTAGATCTAATAATCCTACGAACTCATCTCTAATTTTGTTGACTAATTTTCTAGGAACGGCCTCTTTGGCTAACAGTCCTTCTAGATTTATCAAGCACTCATGTGCTTTCTGCATAGTCGACAGATCCACCGGATCAATGTCAGGCTCTTTGGAGCTTTTGTGTCCTTTCTGTTTGTGTGACCTATCTGTTTTTGGAGCTTTGACCGACAAATTGTCTTTGTCAGGACCTTCTGGTCTGCTCTGCTCCGTGTGATGTTCCTTTTCCAACGGCCCTCCGCTGTTGGAGTTTTGATTCTCTGATAGCCCTTCGCTATCTGGATCATCAGATCTCTTAGAATCTTTGGAACGCTTGCCCGCCATCGTCTTTGACGCCTTTGGAACGCTTGTGCCTGTACTGCGTACGTGGGGTGTAGGGATTGTGTCCTATCTTCCTATGGGACTACCACATGAACCCTTAGGGGTCCAACTTACGTGGTAGCTGCTGTTCACAGAACCGGTACCCTGGGGTTCTCACCGGAACTGCTACTTGGCGGGTGGAGTTGCTTTAGACCCTCTTGCGAGGGAGCCCCCAGACCACGACAAGGTCCAACTCCACACGGGATGCGACCAGCAAATGACCGCTAGTTGACCACGTTTAAACTCAGATAGTATTGGACGGCACCCGACGTTCTTTCTGAGATGGGCCAACTAACTCGCTCTGAATTTCACAAGGCTCTCGCGCATGCAAAAGACAAAAGACTACTGGTATGAATCGCATTCCCCCTGGGGGATGCTTCCTGTAAAGACAAAAATTCGCGCTCACTTAATGATTGACTAGAAAAGGGTCCAAATTTGCTGGAACAAATTATTCCTATAATTTTAAGATTTCGCAAGAATAGAATAGGACTTATTTCAGACATAAGAAAGGCTTTTTTGCAAATGTCAGTGAATAAGAGTGATCGAGATTTCTTACGATTTTTATGGTGGAAAGACTGACAAGAAGGAACTTAGAGTTTTTAGACATATACGCGTTGTTTTTGGATTGAATTGCAGTCTCTTTTTATTGGCTGCTGTATTAAGCCATCACATTGATCTAAATTCGTCTAAATATCCTGAAACAGCGGAAAATTTAAAAGAATCATTCTACGTAGATAATTGCAATACATGTGTTTCTGATGAAGAGACACTTACGCGATTCATTGAGGAATCGAAACAGATATTAGATTCTGCGTCATTCGATCTGAGAGGGTGGGAGCACACTTCTGTTTTGAAATCTGAAGACAGTATAGAACATACTCCTGTATTGGGAATTTTATGGGATAAGGAAGATGATAGCCTTTACTGTGAGGTGAAGACTGCTACTTACAAACCAGTGAATCTTACTAGAAGAAATAAATTGTTTGCGGTACATCGCATTTTCGACCCCATGGGTTTTCTCAGCCCTATAATGCATACACCTAAACTACTCATACAAAAGACATGGTTATTAAAAATTGGTTGGGATACAAATATACCCGAAGTAAAAGATTTCTATTCGTGGATTGATGATTTGTCACTTTTATCCAGTGTTAGAATTCCAAGGGCTTTAGATATAAATGGAAATGAAAGTCTTAGTCTTCATATGTTCTGTGACGCAAGTAAACAAGCCTATGGATGTGTGATTTATTTAAGAGAAGAAACAAGTGAAAATGTATCGTTGTATTTTCTTCTAGCCAAAAGTAGAGTGAGTCCATTAAGGTGGTCTACTACAGCAGCATTACAATACTAAAAATTTGTTTACACGCAGAATCGCTAATTAAGAAACTATGTTGCGTGAAATTTGGCAGAAATATAAAGCAATAGGTCAATTTTGGAATCAAAATGTTAGAATCAGGTTTGGAATGAAATTTACTTAAATATTATATTTTAAAAAAATTAGCTTGAAATACGTAATTTTAATGTGTAGTTTGGAAAGCCATCAATAGATGGCGCTACGAGTTAAAATTTAGCATTGTAATCTTATTTCTGCAAAAATTCACGAAGTAATTGATTTTGATATCAGTTATAAATTATATTTTTTTTCTAAATAATATTTAGAAGCGTTTCATATATTCCTTTATACACAGTTTTCACTAAACAGTGTCAGCTGTCAGCGGAAGGACGTTTACGGCAACCCTATTGCATTGCTATTCCGCACTCGGTTTGTTTACATTTATTTGTACTGTGGTCAGTTAGCAAAAAATATGCGAAAATATCAAGGACGACCGAAAAAACATCCTGGTGTTAATAAAAGATCCAGAATTCAGCGAAAACGTCGAGCTCAAGAAAAAAATATGAAATTGAATTCCCGAGATGTGGAAGATTCCGAACAAGCGGATGTTTTCGAAAGGTGAGAAATAATTTATTCTTTATATCGACTACCTCGTGTTTATGATTTCGTAGTAAGTTAATTCCGAAGTAAAATATGCGTATTTTTTTTATTGAAGGTCAGAAATTATTGATACAACTGCATCTGTGTCAAAGAAGAATCATTGCCCGGATGCGTATTTCCAAACCCTACCCCACTTTTCAAATTTTTGACGTCACGGAAATATCGACTAGTTTCACCTGGCAAGACGCCTACCCCACTTTTGACTACGGGACACGTTATTAACCGGACCTCTTCTCGCTCCTCCCACTAAATGGAACCCTCGCATTGGTTATAATGAAAGTCAATCAGGCATGACGTTGAGATGAAGAGTTTGGGCTCCGGGTTACTAGAAGAAGTACTTTATGTATGTCATAGTAATGAAGAGCAACTCAAATATCGCCAATTTGTCGTGATTTTGGGATCTTCGCGCATTTTCTTTGTTCTTTACTGAAATTTTTTGTTCGTATGCAGACAGAAATTTTCCATAAGCTAATCACTAATTTTAATGCTTTAACGTATTAAACGCTATTTTATAAGGAGAAGCATTTACAATATACTCTGAAATATTTTTTAATCACTTAATACTATAACAATAATTCGTATCACTGAAATAATTTTTCAGTATTTCCTGAATTAAGTTTTTATCAGGATCATCAAAAGTCTTTCGATATGAAGCATGGTTTATTAATCTTTGAACAAATGTAGTTTCAAAATATTAGTCGTAATTTTATTTTCTAACATCTCATAGTTAGATCTTTTATAATTTTGAACTTACGTTATCTTTTCTCAAATAAAATTCGTAAATTGTGAATGATCAGAATAGCTATTACTCTACACCGATTTCAGGAGGTTTTTATAACACAAAATAAGTATAATAATAAATGTTTAATAATTTTAATTTATCTTAATTTAATTTGATCTGTTTTTATATTGTAACAGATTTGCAACAACAAAATATCCTTGATTCAACTTACTTATGTAAACTTGTCATTGTGATATATAAATTATACTTTATAATTGAGATTTTCATCAAATTTCTATGCACCTCATACAACTAGTTAATAATAAGTAAATGTTGTATCATGTTGTATATGGTTAAACTTTGTAAAAAATTAAGAAATCATATTGCATGGTTTCAAATTATGTATAAACTGTTTAAATCTCCTTTAATTAGCAAATTAAAATGGTTTGGATAAATTTATGTTACTTTTGTTTTGGATAAGTAATTATCGTTTCTTTTAGAATTTTCTGTTCAATAGCTCATTTTAATAATTAAACATATGTTTGATTTGGATCCCATCAGTGGCCAAGCAGTAAAGTTACTGAATACTAATAGTTTGACCTGAGTTGGATTCCAATCGAAAGGGTTGGCTACATGAGCATTTTTGCAAATTTCCAATGTGTAACTTGGATACCACTCTAGAAAGTCCTCCACAAAAGCACTCCTCCCTTTTGACAAATAACACTCACATGCTTGAATTATGCACTCACATGCTGAAGAATTTTCTGTTGAATAGCTAGCTTCATTTATAAAGCAAACTGAACTATGTTTGATTTGAGATTAATTAAAAAATGAAAGGCAACTAAAAGCTAATTATCATTTATTTTAATTTTTTAATTTTTCTCTTCAAGTTAAACAGCAAAATACAACTAATAAGTTAATATAGTATAGAAACTAATACATAATGATCATACTGGGTATTTTCTGGGCACTTGATATAAGAAATACAAAAATAAACTGTTGATTGACTCCATAAAAATAAACAGATTTAAAGATTTTATTCCAGTTATTGAAAAATTAGTATATATATTGATTAAATGTGTGCAAATTAAAGATTAAAACTTTAACCTGCAACTGATTTAATAGCAGAGTAGGTAACACTGATTTCTTGAATTTATGGGTTCCTGTGCTAGGCGAGAAAATGCTGACATCCTTAGCTATTTATAATTCATTCTAAGGAAGCATTAGATCTCTGTATAGTTAATTTTCTTTTTAAAAAAATGTACATTAAGATGGTAAATAATGATTTTATGTTTCTACTGGGTTACTAGAACTTGTATTTTAAGGTTATTTTAGTAATGAAGATCAACTCAAATATTACCAGTTTGTCCTGATATATTCTTTGTAGATGTATTCTGTTCCTTTCAAAATGTTTGTTGATCATTTACTTGTAAGATAGTTATAAAATAAAGTATTTTCTCCTGTCCTTCCACATGTCTTCATGATGTAATTGAAAACAGACTCGATGCATATTCTAGAGTTTCAGGGTTCCTGTGAGAACATTGCACATTTTTCACACCGCCTGCTTCAAAATAATCTAATGATGTCACATAGTACTTAATTGTTCAAAAGCTAGTCAATAATTTTAATGCTTTTGCCATTTTGTAGGGAGAAACATTTATATTATAATATGAAATATTTTTATAATCACTTTAAATTATTGAAAAATTAGTAATTATATTTGCTATTTAATAGGTGATTTAATAACAGAATTGTTAGTGCTGTGGTTTTGTTAATTTTGGTTCCATTTCCAGCTGAGGAGATGCTGATGTCCTTAATTATTTATAATTCATTCTAAAAAAGCATTAGATCTGTGTGCAATCAAGTTTCTTATTCAAAAATGTACATTAAAATGCTAAATAATGATTTAATGTGTCTGAGTTAAATTATAAAAATAATCCAATTTCTTTGTGATGATCTTGCATTTCATTATTAGCTTAAAATGTATTATGACATGGATATGTATTAGTTTACTACTCACACATTTAAAAAATAAATACCTGAAAACTTCCAAAGACTGATATAATTAAAAGTTCAAGATAGTGTGGTATCTTGATATTGTGCTTACATCAAAATTTTAACTAAGCTTTACACATTTGAGCAATATAATCACAAATTAAATAACTGACCTAAATTTCTGTAACATAACATTTAATGATTATGAAAAAGCACACAGTGACTTAACTATCTAAAGATAAAAATTACCTTTATGGCTGGTATTCTATTTAGGATCCAGAAAAACCACAAAGCCACCTTTACGGCTAGCCCATTTCTAATGATTTCAATGCGCTTTGAACTATTAATGTGTGGATGGAGAACCCCAACATACTGATTTTTTTTGCTCAAAAGACTTCTCCTTATCTAAGCAATTAAAATTTTTCTAAAAGACATATATTTCATACATAAAATATCAGTAAATGACACATTTAAGTTTTTATATATATATATATATTAGATTTATTTAAAACATTTTAATGAACACTATATATTATACTTAGGTTCAAGTCATAGAATATCTAAATATTAATTCTGATTATTGATTTAGTCCCACACGTAGCTGAGTAGTTAAGACTGCTGAATGCTGGAAGTTTGATTATAGGTGAAAGTACTGGCTGTATGGTTTTTCCTGTGTGCAACGTAAATGTGAGCCGTTTTTCCTTAGGGGAGGCAGATAGCCCTCGTGTTCTTTGCTGTATTCAAATATCCTAATCTAAACTTTTATTCATTTTTTTCCATTTAGTGAATATGACAGAGATAGTTATAATTCTTATGTATTACAGTGCAAGGATAAATTGTTGTTAATAAAAATAAACAAATAAGTTTCATCTTTACCCTCCCCCCTGTGTGTGTGTATGCATGCATAAAATTTTGATTTTTCCATCTAAATTTGTTTTTGCGTTTAATTATTAAACTTGAAATGTCAGTTTAATGCCGCGTATGTAACTCAAGTGCATTTTTATACAACCACAACTTTTTTTTTTTTTAACTGCAGTGTGTGTACAAAACTTATTTCATTTTACTTTGGATTCACTAAAATTTTTAATTCGATACTGCCATTTTACCTCTGCAAGATGATTGTTTTCAGAGATAATCAAATCTTGAGCTTATGAGAAAACAAATCACTCGTGGTAGTTCTAAATTTTTTTTACCTTAAGGAACAATGTAATAAAAAACATGAGAATTTCTTAATCTTTTTCTTGAATCTTCATTGGGCTACATTTTGTTATTCTATTGAAGTATTTATCATCCTTGCTGCATAATACAGTCAAAAGTTGTTAATCCGGACTCGTCGGGACTTCGGCGATTCCGGATTATCGATTTTTCCGGATTATAGATCATCAGTTTAAATCTGGTAAGATGGCATGCAGAAATTATAAAATTAAAAATATGAAACCGTAATTTATGAAATAAAGAGCAATTATTATCTAAAGGGTATCAAAATTTACAAAAAGAAAAAGCTAAATATTTATTTGTTAACTTTATTAAACATTTCTTTCAATGTAAGTTGTTTAATATGCTTCGTTTCATGTGATAATACTTTCTCTTTAATGCTATTAAACAGACATAATTTCTTGTTTAATTACAAAGTTCTGCTGTTCAAGTCCTATAATTGCTGTGTCGAGAATACCGACTAATTTGTCAATCGAAATTTTTTCGTTTTCAATAACCTCTGAGTCACTTTCTTCACTATCGGAAGCAAATTATAATGACGAGGAACTTGATTTAAATCATATCAAAGATCGAGTACATCGAGATGAAATACTACATTTAGTAAAGAATTATAAGCCAAATAAAATAAAAACATCTGCCCTGAAGATAAGGATAGTGCTGACAGATCAACTTCCAATTCATTACGCGCCGTGTCGTTTCCTTTCCGCCGCAGAGCAGCGTGAAAGTGATAAACATATTTCGGAATGATTAGATAATCAAAGGATATGTCTTTATCCATTTTTTGCAGCAATTCCACTTTCTGTTTAATGGACTTCGAAACATACTTTTGCTTTGTAGATCCTTTACATATTAGTAAATATATATCGGAAATTTTATTTGACATAATCGGAAGTTCAAGCTTACTTTTATAAAATTGCTCTAACAGTCTGCAAAAAATAATAAGCAGGATTCAATTCGAAGATTAAAGAACAACGTAATCTGCAACATTAACTGAAATAGATAATTAGATAATTTTAGCGTATACCGTCCGTTATACATTAAACGCGCATGCGTAAACGTATTATACGCATGCACACATGTATATTCGCAGCCGTAAAGGTCTTACGCGCACGCGTAAACGCCTATGCGCATGCGTGAATGCGAAGCATACGAAGAAAGTTTTTAGCTTTGAGGTTCGGATTATAGATCATTCCGGATTATGGGTGTCCGAATTAACGACTTTTGACTGTAATTGCCAGTTTTCAGAAGTTATAATTCAGTATAGTGTAATATTTAATTTATCTTTCACATTAAAACTTAAAAAATAATGAGCATCCTTTTTTATATCTTTATTTCATTTTGATTTTTATAATAATTAAGAGATAGAAGTCTTCAAAGGAATATAACTGCAATTTGTTTTAAAATTTATTAAGATCTATAAAGAAGGCAATACAAGAACATGTCATATATGCATAAGAATTTTGGTCCTTGCTCAGTAGCAAGAGGCTTAAAAAAGGAAGAGAACGTTCTGACTGGCTTCCCAATGTAATCTAAATATCTTCAAGATTTTGCCATCAAGTAACTTCCTGAATTCTAAAAATTACGTCACCTGTACTTCACCAGGTGACTAGTCCTGTGTTTTAGACACCATACACTGACAATACTGAAAGAGAATTGTCATTTCATTAAGCTCCAGAGTTTGAATGCTGTTTTCAACTTTGAATTAACAATTTATTTTATTAATTTGATCTGAAGTGTATGAAATCGGGAAAATTTATCTTATATTAAAATAAAAAAAGAAAAACAATATTTTTATTTGCATGCATAAAAGACCTGGGCAGTTTGGAAACATACACTAAAGTTTTAGCATTTTCCTAAAATATGATTAAGTAAAAATAACCTCGACTTTACAATATCCTGATTTAATGAAAAATTTCATGAATTATGTCACACTTTGATTACTCTTAATTGTTTGAAATGATATTTTTGCATCCTTAATTGACAAACTTAATGACTATAGCACAGGGAATTTAAAAAAAATTACTGAATTTAATTCAATGAACTTTTCATTAAGTCACTCGTGTGCAAAATTAAGAGAATTTGCAAATTATGTTTATTTTTAAGAAAAGTTTTGAATCTAAGGTACTAATTATGCCGCCAAAGAATTATGCAAATATTCAGAGTCGAATACGTAACCGTACATGTGCGTATCTGCGGAGCTATGATCGTGAAAAGAATGTCAGCGCACGAGGGGTTATCAACAATACTGGATATTAATCTGCATTGTGATTGCACCTGTATGTATTTGTGTATATTTGATATCTCCTTTTTTAATATCTAAATTGTATTACACTTCATTTGTATTCTTATTTCATTGTCCCTTTGCTGTGTATATCAGAGACTTCGAGGATTTTTTCCTCCCTCCATTTCATGTGTTCTATAACCACTAGTTGGCACCACATTACAGTAAATCACCTATCTGCATGTTGGAAAATTTTTTATCACCAGTTCGGACTAGCATCCACTTTTGCGATGGAATCAAAGAGTTAAATGCAATGGTAGCCACAGTAATTTGCTATAGAGTTTCGCCGATTACGGTGTGTATGTATAAAGCCAATGGCCCAGAAGAGTTCTCCCAGATTCGGGTAAAAGCCAGTTAGTTACATGCCTGTTTCAAAGCCACGCTCGGCGATTAACGGTAGATTGTCGCCAGATCAATCAGAAGCGCAGGTAGTTAAAGAGCTCAATGTGACACCCAGTGTCGTCAGCAATTTATGGAAACAGTTTCAGGACTTTGAAAAGTTCAACCAAGATCCACAACCAAGATCCAAAGCCGACCAAAATCCACAACGACGATTGAAGCTCACTATTTGCCTCTTTCAGCGCTGCGACACAGAACTGCTACAGATTCACAACTCTCACCTGAGCTCTATGCTGCCGCTGAAATCCGAGTTTCACGGTTTACAGTTGTCTGAAGGCTTCATGAGATAGGGCTGTATGCCAAAAGACCTGCTATTTGCGTTCCGCTCACTTCAATACACAGACTTCAGTGCGTGCTTTTTACACGAGCCGAGATATGCCTGGCCATTGATTCTTATTGTGCCTGCATCTGGAAAGAGCCTGGAACACGATACCATCCCTCCCTCATCATGAGAAAGGATCATTACGGTGGTGGAGGTGTAATAATTGGGTAGGTATTATGCTGAACGGCCCCACACCTCCCTTCATGTGTTTGACAAAGGCTTTCTGATTTCTATGAGGTATAGAGAGGCAATCTTAGATCGTATGTTTCAGGAGCGCAGTTGGTCCGGTGTTCCTGTTAATGGATGACAAAGCTCGTCCACATAGGGCTCAGCTGGTCAACAGTAACCTGGAAAGTGAGGATATTCGCCACCTGGCTAAACAACGCAACACCTAACTGAAATAATATATCCCTATAAAGCATGTCTGGGACGCTCTTAGAAGGGCAATTTTTCCCCTTCCAAGAACCATCCTGGAGTTGAAAACTGTCTTGTTGCAGGAATGAGACCGACTGCCATAAGGGCTCTTCATCTGCGTCCTGTCTAGTATGCCGTCACGCTACACGACCTGTCTGGCTATAGAAAAGACCTTACCTCATATTAGATCTTAGAGAGATGTTAATTTATTTTACCGATGTTTATTTAGAGCTTCATTGATAATCATGAGACATAAAATGACTTGGAATGTCACATTCCTTTCTCTGTTATAAATGTATATTCATAGCGTAATTTTAAAATAATTCATATTCAGCGATTTTAAGTGATTTACAATAAATTTGACAGATGAACTCCTGTGTAAATAGAAAGTTTAAGAAACATTAATGAAGTTCTCCTGTATTTATGTCTTTATTCTAAACAACGTAACACCTAACTGAAATAATATATCGTTAGTTTCGCTTTCAGTTTCAGGATAGTTCTAAAAAATTATTTCAACTTTTTAAAAAATTAACAGTATTCAGGATCTTACCTGTTTTTGAGGTGATCCTCTCTACTTCTCAAGGTTCCATATGATTTCGATCTTGTGCGAAAGTGATTTTCAGTACCGATATTAGACTTAAAAATATTGGACGCAACTAGAGAGTTTACTGCATTTTGTTTTATTCCGTCACAAATAAGGTGATGAACGATTTCATCACGTTTGAATATTTGTGAATGATTTTATGTTATGCCCTGTTAATTATAATTAAATAAAGGGAAACTTTTTTAAAATTATTTCGTGTGATATTTGAATATGATGCAAATGTTATGCCATTTTTTAACCATATTTAAAGACAATATATCCACAGCTAACTTTTAACAGTTACCGTTATTGAATCTAAGAATCTCTAGAAACTATGCATTTTCGTCTCAAAAATATAATAAATAATGTAACTGTTCAATAACAGACTGACAATACTTTTTATAAATTTTAAATAACTTTGAATAATTCGTACATTTATCAGTTAACCAGATTTTTAAATCGCTATAATTTAAACACTTTTTTTTAATATGCTTGGCACTTTTTTCATTTTTGGCATTGCGAGCTTGGTATATAACATTATTCGAATTATCGAAAACAGTTTTAAAAAATTATATTTGAGAATGCAGGTCATGATATAAAGAATTATCGCATTTGGCCTTTGCCTGTTCTCATGACTAGCACGTCCAGCTGTCATGAAGACCAAACATTAGCTTAGTCTTACTGATTTTTTATGGCAGTTTATGTAGCACCAATGTGCGTAATAAAAAAACTGCCCATTAAATTATTCATAAGTCAAATGAAACAGTTTACACCGTTCTTTTTAAGCTGTACAGATATTAAACTATGCACGATTAGCTAAAAAATTATTTTATTTTAGTAATTGAGTTTGTACATGCACTTTAACACATTGACTGCCATGTACATCATCGATGATTCATAGAGGCCTTACTTTTCGGAGCCATGCTCATCGAATGTGACTCAAACTTTGTGTTGTTTGAAGCTGTGTGAGTCATCGGTGCTTCACAAATGGATCAATTTATATGGTTAAAATTATTTCTACATTCAGAAAGTTCTTCGTATTCTTGGTTTCGGCTTCTGGAAGCTTTTTTTCATAGATTATTATCTGATTTTAATATAGATTTTGCTGCAATAAGTAATCATTATTTATGAAGTAAAACAACGAAGTTATAATTAAATCGGATTGTGTTGTTTATTGAAAGAATACAAGACTAGCGATATTTTTTAAGATGTTTACACATTCACTAAGTTATTTATTTTTGGTTATGTATTATGTTTTATTATTTGTATTGTAATACAGTATTTGTCTAATTTTACCAATTTTTCCTATTGAGACATAGAACTCTTGTGTTAATTTACAATGAACTGAAATGTAATAAATTTATTGTTTAAAATATAAATAGGATTTATATTTTAAACCTGTTATTTGTTTATATATTTATTAAATATTCATAAAAATATATTCAGATTAGGTACTTGTTGCGCCTGCGCGCGCATTTCATTACTAGCGTCGGCGCATGCGTCTTGAGCTCTTGGAGTTTATGACATGAGATTGTGAGCTAAGAGCGTGTGAGAGAATTCGTGGCTTCGAGTGGCCATGAACTATGTAAATTAATGAGAATTAAAGCGAGATATAATACAGTCCATTGTTCCTGAGTTTATTGAATTATAGTGTAGTGCCTGTGCAAAACATCGTGGTCCGTCATGGGCCAGAGATCTATGGATTATGAGTTATATACAAGTAACAAGTAAGTCAGCAGTTTCGATTTAAGAATAAAGTGCCATTTTGTTATTTTGAGATACTGTGTAAGACTTTTGAGAAAAATTATAGTATTTATATACTGTGTTACTGTGTTTAAGTAATTGAGAAGAATTACTTATTATCTTGTGTTATTTCACTAAGAGTACAATGTTGATAAAAGGTGCACTTAAAGAGGATTTAAAGCTATTGGCTTTAGAACTGAATATAGAGTTAAGTGAAAAGATAACTGTTACAGATTTAAATTTAGCGATTAAAAGTAGTGAAGCTTTTAAATCCGATCCAAATTCGGTAATAGAGTTGGGTAATTCCATAGTAGAGCATCGTAAATCTGAAGAAGCTAAAGTATTACAGTTAGAACAAATTAAATTAGAGAGATGTAAAACAGAACTGGAAATTGCTCGATTGCGAGCTGAAACAAAAAGTGTTAATAATGATCAAACCGAAAGTAAAGGAGAAAGTTCCGATTCCTTAGAATCTCTTATTAAAGTATAAGAACACTAACATTGAAGGTTCCGAGTAAACCTGAAAACTGGAGTTATTTTTTCTCGTCTTTAGAAAGAGCTTTCGCGACAAAAAATGTGCCTGAGAAATCTAAAGCGGAAATATTGTTAAACTTGTTAGGGGAACGGGCTTCGAACATTATCGTGTATATTAGAGATGAGGAGCTAAGTGACTATGAAAAAGTAAAAGCTATTATTCTAAAAGAGTTCGAACCTACACCACAAATTGTTTTAGAAAATTTTAAAAAGGCTCAACGCCTAAATGAGTCCCATGTGCAGTTCGTGTCGCGATTAACCACAAATTTCGAATATTACTTAAAATTGAGGAAAGTGTCTGATTTTGAAACTCTGAAGCAGTTAATAATATCAGACAAATTGTTTGAAACATTAGATCGAGAAACGTCAGCCCATATTTCTATAAGGCAAGCTGAAAGTTGGTTTCCGCCTCAGCAAATGGCTAAGGAAGCAGATTTATTTTTCACATCTCGCGGAAGGTCCCTTGCCGCAAGTGTGGACAGTTTTCAAAAATCTCGCAACAATTACAAAACGTCGAAAAATGTTTCAAAGGTATTCCTTGCCAATGCAAAAGGTTTAAAGTGTGTTCTTTGTGAGAAAAATCATTTTTTGGCAAAATGCCCAAATTTCTTGAAACAACCGGTGAATGATCGGGTTGAAATCATCAAAAGTCATAAATTATGCTTTAATTGCCTAGCATTAAACCATTCCGTCAAAAACTGCAAATCAAAGTTTTCGTGTTCCGTTTGTGGGAAAAGACACCACACGACATTGCATTTTCCAGTAGAAAATAAATCATCGAAAGAGAAGGAAAAAAATAAAAACGAAACAGCGAGTAGTTCCAGTGTGCTTTCCCCCCTAGCGCCAGACTTTCTGCCTAACAGCGGTAATACTCTACTTACAGCGACTAGTGTAAACAGATCCAAAAAAAGTGTTCTTTTGAGCACGGCTATTTGCTTTATTAGTGATGGTATGGGTAAGCTACATCCAGTCAAAACATTACTTGATGGCGGCAATACTTCATCGTTTATAAGCAGAGACTGTGCGAATAAATTCAACTTTGATTATGAGAAGGTAAACATTGCGATTTCCGGATTAAATGATTCCTTGTTTACAATTCGAAAAAGAGTTTCGGCATGCATTAGCAATAAAGATAAAAGTTACGTGAGACATTTAGACTTATTAGTAGTACCAAAAATCACGCAAGATTTGATTCCTTCGAGGAAAATTGATATTAAAATGCAGGATTTTTGTAACATAAAATTAGCTGATGAGAATTTTAATGTTCCAGAATGTATAGAGATGCTTTTAGGAGCTGAGGGTTTCTTTGAGATATTAAAATCTGAACAAATTCGCTATGAAAACACGGGTCTTATTTTACAAAACAGCGTGTTCGGGTTTATAGTGTCGGGAAGCGTTACATCAGAAGAACAGAGCCGCGTACATTGTGGGTTAATGAAAACATCTAATGACTTAGAACAAACAATGAGAAAATTTTGGGAAATAGAGAATGTTGAAATAGCCATTCCAAAAAATAAAGAAACAGCAATATGTGAAGAACATTATGTGCAAACTCATAAGCGGAATGAAGAAGGGAGATATATTGTAACAATGCCACTAAAGGAAGATCCTATTTGCTTAGGAAATTCAAAGGATGTTGCCCTTGAGAGATTAAATTCCCTATGGAAAAGATTAGTTAAAGACCCTAAATGTTTGAGTCTGTATCAGGATTTTTAAAGGAGTATGAAGAGCTAGGGCATATGACTGAGGTTAAAGAGAAAAATGAGCCTAAGGTAGTGTACTATATGCCACATCATGGGATATACCGACCTCAAAAAACAACAACTAAATTGAGAACAGTGTTTAATGCATCATGTTTAACATCAAATGGAATTTCGCTAAATTCTTTACAACGTAATGGAGGGGTTATTCAAGATGATCTCTTTTCAATCATGCTTAGATTTAGAAAGTACCCATTCGCATTTACGGCGGATATTAGAAGAATGTATAGAATGATTAAAATTAACCCTGAACAGAGATGCTTGCAGCGAATCCTGTGGAAAAAGGAAAATGATGCACCTGTGAAAATCTACGAGCTTAATACTGTGACTTACGGTACAGTTAGTGTGCCATACTTAGCTATGACAACTCTTAAACAATTGTCGATTGATGAAGGTTCAAAATTTCCATTAGCTGCGCCAGTCTTACTTAAAAACTTTTATATGGATGATGTGCTTAGTGGAGCGGAATCTTTGAGTACAGCTAAGGAACTTAAATCTCAGTTAATTGCAATATTGAAGAGTGCAGGAATGACACTGCACAAGTGGTGCAGTAATCATGCTGAACTTGCGGAAGAAGATCACTCCTATTCCTTTCCTAATGAAGCAGAATCTACAACACTTGGAGTGTCTTGGAGGTCTAGAAGAGACTGTTTCTGTTTTAGAGTGAAACTCGATAATGACATAGTTGTTACCAAACGACAAATATTGTCCACAATTGCAAGATTGTTTGACCCGATTGGTTTACTAGGGCCAATCATAAGTAAAGCCAAAATATTCCTCCAACGGTTGTGGTTGTTAAAGCTGAATTGGGATGAATCACTACCAAAAACGGAAGCTGATGAGTGGAAGAAGTTCTCTACTGAACTGGAAGTTTTAAGTAAAATAGAAATTGAAAGGTTTATTCTTATTGCAGAAGGAGACTATGTGGAACTTCATGGATTTGCAGATGCCTCTGAGGTAGCATACGGAGGAACCATATATTGCAAGTGCCGTTCGAGAGATGGTGAAGTGAAGACAAGTCTAGTGACCAGTAAATCCAGAGTCTCGCCTATTAAACGAGTTACTATTCCGAGACTGGAGCTTTGTGCGGCAGTCCTACTTGCAAGGTTGATGGTTAGAGTAATATCTGCATTAGAGATTTCTGTGAACAACGTTTATCTGTGGAGTGACTCCATGATCGTGCTTTCATGGATACAAAAGGAGCCTTACCAGTTGAAGACATTTGTTGCAAATCGAGTGGCAACAATTCAAGAGTCGACTAATGGTCATCAATGGCGTCATGTGTCATCAAAGGAGAATCCGAGTGACCTTATATCCCGATGTTTGGATCCCAGTAAACTTCTACAAAATGATATGTGGTGGAAAGGCCCTCTGTTCCTGAGATACGACGACTACCCAAATAGAGAGATTCCGGTGAAAGTCATTGTGAAGGACTTTCCAGACGAACTTAAAATCCTTAGTGACTCTAATATATTTCTTAATGTGAAAGCTAACCCTTTCATTGAGGATTTCTTAAATTTAAGTAACAATTACACTAAAATTATTCGTGTTTTAAGTTTTATTTTTAGGTTTGTAAGCAACTGCAAGGGGAAGGATAAGGTTTCAGGTCCTCTTCAGAGCTCAGAATTAAAAATATCTGAACTTAAACTGATTAAGCTGATTCAAGATAGTGAATTTAAAAAAGAAATCTCAAGCCTTGAAAAGGAGGGTAAGGTACCTCTAGATAGCAAGGTAAGAAGTGTTTTTCCATTTTTAGATCAATATGGAATTTTAAGAGTTGGAGGCAGATTAGCTAATTGTAAGTTGAATTTTGATAGAAAATTTCCTATAATCTTACCAAAGAATCATAAGTTGACTAATCTAATTATTGTGATGTTTCATAAGAAATACATGCATATTGGTCCACAAGGCTTACTGTCTATTGTTAGACAAGGGTTTTGGCCCTTAAACGGGCGCAACACTTGTAGAAAAATAGTACATGAGTGTGTCGTATGTTTCAAAGCAAAACCAGTGCCCTGTCAACAACTTATGGGTCAACTCCCTCAAGAAAGAGTCAGCCCGAATTTTCCATTCAATTGTGTTGGAGTTGATTTTTTTGGTCCTTATTTTATAAAATACCCACATCAGAGAAAAGGTCGCCTTAACAAGGTGTATGTGTGCATTTTCGTTTGTTTTGTTACCAAAGCTTGTCATCTTGAGTTGGTAACAGACCTGTCTAGTCAAGCATTTATTGCAACCTTAAAACGTTTTTTCAGCAGGAGAGACAAGTGTGCACGCATATTTTCAGATAACGCAACCAATTTTGTTGGTAGTAACGCAGAATTAAAGAAATTGAATAGGCTAGTCAGCAAACCAGATGATGAATTAGGTAATTATTTATCGAGTGAGAGTATTGATTGGTCGTTCATTTCCCCTAGAGCTCCCAATCATGGAGGTCTTTGGGAGGCAGGTGTCAAATCTGTTAAGTTTCATTTGAAACGCGTAGTAGGCAATTTGAAACTAACCTATGAGGAGTTTCTTACAGTAATTGCTCAAATTGAAGGCATTTTGAATTCTAGGCCCTTGCAACCTTTATCATCCGAACCAGAGGATTTTGATATCTTGACACCAGGCCACTTCCTGATAGGCAGACCTATCACGGCTATTGCAGAACCTAATATTTCAAACGTTAACGATAATAGATTAAAGAGCTGGCAAAAATTGACTAAAATAGTGCAAACAATTTGGAAGTATTGGAGAAATAACTATTTGAGTACAATGCAAGAAAGAACTAAATGGTTCTTTGAAAAAGACAATGTCAAGGTTGGAACTATGGTTATTTTAAAGACTGATAATGTTCCTGTATGTAACTGGCCTCTTGGCAGAATCGTAGAGATATTCTTAGGTAAAGACAATAAGGTTAGAGTAGTTTCAGTGAAAACGAAAGGAGGTATTTTTAAGAGATCAATTAATAAAATTTGTCTTTTACCTATGCCAAATTAAACAAAAAGTATGTTTGTAATTAATTATTGTATTTTCTTATTATAGTAGTTTGATTTGTTGATGTTATTATTTGATGTTTACAATTATTTACCTGTATTTCGTATTGTCACTCTGTGTAATTTTTTATTGTAAGATCTAATTTTGAATGATTACATCATGTCAAGGCGGGCGGTATGTTGCGCCTGCGCGCGCATTTCATTACTAGCGTCGGCGCATGCGTCTTGAGCTCTTGGAGTTTATGACATGAGATTGTGAGCTAAGAGCGTGTGAGAGAATTCGTGGCTTCGAGTGGCCATGAACTATGTAAATTAATGAGAATTAAAGCGAGATATAATACAGTCCATTGTTCCTGAGTTTATTGAATTATAGTGTAGTGCCTGTGCATAACAGTACTGAACTGATTTTTAGGATAAAAAAGACACGAAACCACTAGAATTAAAAAAATGATCCGACGGACTATTTTACCAGATTTTGCTGTGGCACTGTGTTAAATAAAGATTACACACCCACGTGTTAAATAAAGATTCTTTTCAAGTACCCTAAAAAACTTTGATTTTAGAAAACATCAATTATGTCCGTGAAGTATTTTATTTGTTATATTTATAATACCGCTGCCATAGCTTCAGCCATGGCATGCGAGTCCCCAAGAGCGAAATAATGATATATTTCATTATTTCGCTCTTTATTATCTATTAAAATGGGGGTATTCCCTCAACCAGAGGTTCATTGCAGCCGAAATAAATCTGTAGAGTTCCCAAAAAAAAAAAAAAAAAAAAAAAAAAAAAAAGGTGAATTTTAAGATTTAATAATGTCTTTATTCTTCAGAAACACAATTTGGGTACAGTAAAATTAAGTAATCATGCTAGAAAATTAATTTCTTTAAAGTTGCACAGTAAACACCACGTGATGCGAGGTGGCCAATAGCGAGTGAAGGAGTCACAAGACCGCGAACTAAAATTTTCACTGAAAGCAAAGTCTTTGCTTTAAAACACTACACAGTACTAAATAAATTCTTGGTTAAATAAAAATAAAAGGTAAGAAATATAAGTTGCAATCAAAGTCCATAAGCTTTGTCAGAGCATAGTCCATAACGTAAACTGATCTTGAGTAATGAAGAGTAATAAGATACGTAAAATAAGTAGAAATAAAAGATATACACTGTACACTACCACCCATAATGCATTATGATGTATAGTTCGCGGTCTTTTATCTGTGGGTTCTTTAATGGCTAGGTATTGTGAGTTTTGCAGTTTTTCAAAGAAGTTGTGTGCTGTAGTTAGTATTTGATCATGAATCGGGAGAATTTTGAAACCCTTATGGATTTGCGCGTTCCGCACAAACCAAGGTGCATTTGTTATGCTACGGAGAATCTTATTAGGTAAGACGTTTTTTTTTCTAGCGTTCAATTTATCCGGCAGCTGCCCATGCAGGAACTCCATAGAGTAGAATTGGTCTGATGAGGGTGATATAAAGATTTCTCTTAGTATTCAGATTTAATTTAGATTTCCTTCCAAGCAGGGAGTAAAGAGACATAAACGCTGCATTAGCTTTATTGATGGTATACTGGATACCAGTCCTTGAAACTGGTCCTTGAAATTTAAAGCTTTGTCGACGTACACTCCTAGGTATTTATATGAGCTTGCTACTGGAACAGGTGAATTATCTATTTTAATATTGGAATTAACTGGAAATTTTTTTCTGTATCTGCGATATAAAACAACACAACATTTTTCTGCGTTAAGTTTAATTTTCCAAATTTCACAATATTTGTTGATTAGATTAGCTTGCATTTGGAGTTTGTCAAGACCATTTTGTGGATTTCTAGAGTTGGTTAAGATAACTGTATTGTCCGCATATTTATAAATACTTGAGTGTAGTGGGAAAGGCATGTCATTTATAAAAATATTAAAATAGTTCGGTCCTAAAACAGACCCTTGAGGGACGCCTCGGAAAATCTCTTTCTTGATGCGAGAATTTCTCCACATCTTTACTTGAAACGTGCGACACTAGAGATAAGAGTAGGTAAGTTTAATGAAGCTATTAGGCAGAAGGAAATTTGACAATTTGTGGAGTAAGCCAAGCATGCCAGACTCGGTCAAATGCCTTCTCAAAATCGAGAAAGCATGCTGCTACTCCATTCTTTTTTCTAAATTCTTGGGCGATAAATTCTACCAGGTGGAGTATCTGATGAGTAGTACAGTGTCCCTTTCGGAAACCAAATTTGTTCCTATCAATGCCAATTTGGTAAGTCTTGTACTGATGACACGTTCAAAAACTTTGCAGAGAGCCGGTAACAGGCTGATGGGTCTATAATTTTTGGCATATTTAAGGTCTTTTCCAGGTTTCAAGATGTTAATAATTATTGAATGCTTCCACTGAGAGGGAAAATAGCAGTGACGAATGCATGCGTTGAAAATATTAGTGATAAGTACTGTACATCTGTTAGGCAGTGCTTGTAGCCCTTCATTTGAGATATTATCAAAGCCTTGGCTTTACGTTGTTGATAATTTAGTGGCTTTATTATGGCTTTTAATTATGATAGCATTTTCGCCTCCTCTGTTGTGGGGGTCTATCCTCTCTGATAGCCATGAATTCTGAATCTGTCACAAGCTCGAAGATGTGTTTCATTGACTAACATGACATCAATGTCATGTTTTTGGAAGTCGGAGATCGGAGATCATCATTCGTTAAGTGATGTTCAACCCGATAGCCTTTACCACTACATGTTTATCCATACCCTAATAAGAGATGAGCTGAGGTTGTTGCTTACGGATACCGTTAGCATTGAAGAAATTAATTTTTATAAAGCTTTTGGTAGCTGAAATAAGATTAGGAATATTATGAATCCGCTTAAAATTCATAATCAATATTTGACAGATAATCAAAAACGGCCATGCCGACCTCTAATTTTTCAAATATTCCTTTAGCATTTTAAAATTGTTAGAAGAAATCTTTAATTTGTAACTTTAACCTCTCATAAAATCCTAATTGGCTAGTTTTCGATCCTTTCGGTTGGCTTTCATCTCTGGATGGCTGTTGCCAGGCAGGACTACGTTTAAGGATCTCCTTCGGATTGAGGCCGGGAATTCATTTTTGTCGTAATGGAATTGATTCTTCGTCGCTTCTATTTTGGCTTTAATTTCTTCAATCTGTTTCTGTATATTAAGTGGGTGCTTAGGGCAACCTTTAAAAGAAGAAATGTGATCTGCTCCGCAGAGGACACAGACTGGAGGTTTATCTTCATCATTTTTTGTTTGGGAGCAAGTATAGGTCTCGTGAGGTTTTGTACATTTTAAACAGCATGCTTTGTATTTGCGGCGATCCCGTGTATTGTCCGTACCGTTGGCACTTATGGCATTGCATGGGGCCAGGGCAAGATTCGTAAGATTTCCACGAACACGTCGAGTCCTCTTAATTTCTTTATGTCATATATAGCTTTACCTTCTTTATTGCGGGTGCATTCAGCTAAGTATACAGGTAAATGGATAATTTTCCCCTCAATAACATGAGTGATTTGACGGTTTTTTTGGAAGGGTATTTCCATTTCTTTTATTTCAGTTTTGATACGTTCAATATTAGCAGTCTTTGGCAGTTTCTCGATTATAGCTTTAATCGGTTTCTCGATGTTCATTTTAAAAGTATGGTAGGGAAGTTCAAGTTTATCTAAAAAATCAGTGAGCATTCTGTAATGTTCAGAGTCGTAAACTCTGATGGTAAGAGTTCCACCGGATAAATTTCCGCGGAATTTTTTGATTCGTAACTTTTCTTCAATAGCATCTTTTAATTTGTCCCAGTCGCCTGAAATCGGCTAGGACAGTGGGAGGGGGATATGCCCTGCCGTTTTTGTTGGGGCTATAAAATCACCCTGCTCGTTAGTAGAATACATATTGTCTTCGAGATTTAATTCCTGGAATTTGTTTTTCTGTGCTGGTTCATTAATCTCTGCGTTTGAAAGAGTGCGTTTATGTGTTATGCGAGGTGTAGTAAAACCTTCTTTATCCGTTATGTTTTTCTTACGCTTAATTTTAGCGTTAGTAGATTCGGTAGATTTATTGATTGAGTAGATTTATTGATTGAGTAGATTTATTGATGAGATTCGGTAGATTGAGTTTCCATAGTAGCTGGGAGTAATTAGTGGGTTCATCCTCAGTTTGAGTTCAATAACGTACTTGCTTAGTGCTGCGATTTGATTTTTGAGATCATTAAGATAAGCTAATTATTCCTCGGACTGATTGGGAACATCTCTAAGTGAATAATATTCTTCCTCTAGTTTTTACATAATAAGCATAAGATTAGATGGATGTAATTCTATAGTATGATTTAAACACCATTGCTCGGTCCTTCTAAAAGCCTCCTCTCTCTCCATGATAATCTGTTGATCCGTTCACCTAACCAAATGGCTAAGATTGAATGAAAAACATACTTATCAACATACTTCTGGGACTTAAATAGCCCTTCTGTGCTGTTATATTTATTTTGTGTTTCAGAAAAATCTTGTTTACAAGCAGGTTACATTATAACATAAAAATCAACTTGTGTTAAGAATCACTGAACTGTTGTCTCATCGTACGTACCAGGACCACCAGTATGCCTGATTGCGATCAATTTTCCCCCTTCAATCTTCTCAATCTTTCCTTCTCCTGAATGAACTACTACAAGTGCCACTTCAGCATTACTAGATAGAGCCTGGTATGTCATACCGAAGGTTTCATATGGCCAAAAAAATTACGTTCTGCTCAATTTATTTGCAAAATAAGATGGAAAGGTGGGAAAGAGCACATGTGGTGTAATTTTCTTTAATTACCCTAAAGAAATCACATATAGTGCAATCAAATTGTCTTTCTACTATGACATTAATGTAAATTATTTTAAGATATGAAGTTTAACATATCGTATGTCTTTAAAAGTTCTTATGCCTTATGTAACTGCCAGCCATTTAGACATATATACTTGCACTTACAAACATGTTTTGAATAAGACAAATATTCATGTTTTTGTATTTTTAAATTTAAAATATCAGTTTTAACTCATGAAATTATAAAACCTATGAAATTAATTTTGTAACACTTGCATTCTTTGATTTTATTTCCAAATATCAGTTAATAATAATCAGTAAAATGTCTTTTCTTTCACATGTACTATTGTTCCTTATTTTGAAAAAAAAAAAAAAAAAAAAAGGTCTAAGCGTTTTTGGTTAAGAAAAGATATTCAAAATGTTTTGAAAATGAACTCATATAAGTATTCGAATACTTTGAAGAAAGAGTCAATAAAAAAATAAAATAATGGGACATTCAATACTCATAATGGTTAGATATCTTTTAGCTAAAGTTACACTTTTCACATGCATTTATCTATATTTTTTGAGTAACTGTTGTTCCATTCCTTCACAAGAATAGCTTTAAATAGAACTTTTGAAGAAATGTTACTTTACTTATTCTTTTCTCCAACTCACTCAATACATGTTCAATTTGATTTAAGTCTGAAGACTAAATGAAGGAAGAAGTTGTGATAACTTCTGGACAGTTAAAACCACATGTGAACATTTAGGGCTGCATGTTTAGAATCATTATCCTGATAAAACATGAATGTATTTTGCATTCCAATTTTCTTGCAGATGCTTTCAAATTTTCATAATAGTTATATACTGATCTATATAATTTTCCACTATAAATGATACAAGATTCTAGTAAAATTGGTTGCCCTTGGTATCTAGAATACTTGAGAATTGTGTAGCGACTATTCATTGACTTCTAAAAGTCTAGAGTGACAAGTCCAAAGTAGGGTTTAAATATCCTTTTATTTAACTTGAGACCATTTACAGTTGGCCAATCCTGGGCTTACATGAAGTCTCCACTTGGGCTTTAACTTAAGATAGAAAATAAGAAACTAATGCTAACTAACTAAAAACTAGAAAAAGCTGTACAGAAATAACTAATAGAGTTGGCCCTTAATTAAACCTCACTGGTGAATACAAACAGGCACGTAACAATACGGCTGAACGTAGTAAGATTTAGCTTAAAGCAATGACGTGGCCAGAAAGGAAGACACGCATTACTAAGCTCTTCCACGGAAGTAACTAGAAAGTAGAAGAAAAAAAATTGATGTAGTCATTCCTGAGACTTCTTATTAAATACTGGTTCCACCTCGTTTATATAAAACGGGATTTTGAAAAATCATTTTGGTAGGGAGTTGTAGGTGGGAAACAAGAAAATACAGGAAAACTGTTTAAAATTTAAAAAAAAAAAAAAAAAAAAAAAACTACAAAAGTAAATTTCTCATTCCAGGAGCAGCAAGAAATATACAAACCATTTTGCTTCCAACTTCGTGCTTAACAGTATGCAGAACCATATTTAGACTTAATAAGGTCCTAAGCTATTTGAAATATGGGGCCCTTTATAAGTCTGTTATACAGTACAAAATCCGTAATCTGGACTCATCGGGACTTTGGTTATTCCGGATTATAGATCATCAATTTAAATCTGGTATGATGGCATGCAGAAATTATACAATTAAAAATATGAAACTGTAATTTATGGAATAAAGAGCAATTATGATCTAATCCATATCAAAATTTACAAAAAAAAAAAAGCTTAATATTTATTCGTTTAGTAAACATTTCTTTCAATGTAAGTTGTTTAAGTTGCTTCATTTTTTTGTGCTAATACTTTCTCTATAATTCTATAAACAGACATAACTTCTTGTTCAGATACAAAGTTACATTGTTTAAGTCCTGTAATTGCTGTGTCGAGAATACCGACTAACTTGTTAATCGAAATTTTTTCATTTTCAATAACGTTCTTTGTTACTTTCTTCGCTATCGGAAGTTGCGCGTGGGTAAATGCTTTACTGGCTTTAAGCGCATGCGTAAGTTTGTGGCTTTGAGGTCGGGATTATGGATCATTCCGGATAATGGACTTTGTACTGTAATATATTTTAATATTATTTATACTATATCTTAATTTTTGCCCCCCCCCAAGAAAGTGGGGGCTCTCAGCTATAGCTCGTGTAGCTTATACATAAATTCGACCCTGACAGTATACAGTAAGATTTTAAGCTAAAAAAAATTTAATTAGGAAACATTTCTACAGAACAGCAAGCAGCAGATTGCTTTCAAAGTTATGAAATCTGACATAAAAAAGTGTAATCTATACAATATGTTCAACAAAACAGTAAACTACCTGCAGAAAGTCTGCACTCATAGCATTCTAAACAGAGCTTCAAGTAAAATCAGGAAGGCAAAACAAACTAATAGAAATTGATGAAAGCTTTTTTACAAAGCAGGTTGAACACTGATTTTTTGTTAAATAAAGATGCGTCAGGTTTTCAGAGTTCCACAGGAACAACTAACAGAAATTTGGTAGCATCTCCCTAACTTTCACAGCCGATGAGATAATATGTAAGTACTGGAGAATGTTTTAGTGAAGAAATTGAATAGCCACACAATATAATAACTACTACTGAAATATAAATGAATTTTTCTATAAAAAATAAACCTTTATTTATTCCCCGCTTTTTTTAAGCCTCAGGTTCTTACAATACCATTTGAACTTTACCTACAACCAAGAACTAGCAAGTCTGCTCTAGGAACAGGATTTAAAAATTTAAAAACCTTGCTCCACAGAACATCCCAGCTGGTTTTATTTTTTTTTTTCTTGAAATAAAATACCAAGTATTTTCCTGTGATAAGAGATAACATATCATCATCACAGTCATTAAAATAACTCTGATTTTTTTTTCTATTATGTCATTCACATTTAATGATTTCAGCTCAACTTAATTGCAAAACAAATATTAGATACTTTTGCTTCATAAAACAGAACTCTTAGTATCTAAGCCTGAATTTAAACCAAAGTTTTCCTAATACAACTACACTAATGATTTTAAAAATACTGATAATTCTTATATTGATTTAAGAATGTATAAAATGGAAAATTTATTGAAATACTGAATGCATAATTCACTTCAATACATAATTTATCTTCTTTTAATATGTTACATTATTCCAGAAATTCATATACAGTCAAAAGTCGTTAATCCGGACTCATCGGGACTTCGACGATTCCGGATTATAGATCATCAGTTTAAATCTCGTAAGATGGCATGCAGAAATTCTAAAATTAAAAATATCAAACCGTAATTTATGAAATAAAGAACAATTATGATAATTATTATAAAAGGTATCAAAATTTACAAAGAAAAAAAAAAGTTTAATATTTATTTGTTTACTTTATTAAACATTTCTTTCAATGTAAGTTGTTTAAGTTGCTTCGTTTTATGTGATAATACTTTCTCTTTAATTCTATAAACAGACATAATTTCTTGTTCAGTTACAAAGTTCCGCTGTTCAAGTCCCGTTAATTGCTGTGCCGAGAATGCCGACTAACTTGTCAATCGAAATTTTTTCGTTTTCACTAACCTCTTTGTCACATTCTTCATGTCTTTATCCATTTTTTGCAGCAATTCCACTTTTTGTTTGTTGGACATCGAAACATACTTTCGTTTTGTAGATCCTTTGGAAGTTCCAGCATCGGAAATTCTATTTGACATAATCGAAAGTTCAAGTTTACTTTTATGAAATTGCTCTTACAGTCTGCAAAAAATAATAAGCGGGATCCAATTCGATGATTAAGGAACAACGCAATCATTAACTGAAATAGATAATTAGATAATTTTAGCTTACACCGTCCGTTATACATTAAACGCACAGGCGAAAACGTATTCTGCACTTGCGCACACGCATATGCGCAGTAGTCAAGGTCTTACGCGCACACGTAAAACGCCTGTGCGCATGTGCCAACGCGGCTTGTGCGCAGAAAGTTTTTAGCTTTGAGGTCCGGATTATAGATCATTCCGGATTATGGGTGTCCGAATTAACGACTTTTGACTGTATACAGTTTCATTTTTTAAAAATATGTACTATACTTAAGAAAGATCTTTCAAATGATGTTGAATTTTAACGATGGCTGTTACATTTTTCAGTCAGTTGTACACTTCTATCAGAAGCAAAAATGTTTTATTCACTACATTCCACCCTTTTGTAGTTCTTTGAATACTGTATATATATTAATAAAACAATTTGAAGGACCAAAGTCCATAGCTATCCTATAACAGTTAATATGCATGTATGATACAAGCTCTTGATCATCCAAGGTGACCTTGGTGTATATTACTTTGAATAATCAGTCTATCATATAAAAAAACTGAAATTTATTAATTCTTGAAATTATTCTTAGCATAAAGAATATCAAAATTTTCTCAGTATCTTGCACAGAAGATCACCCACCCTGTGAAATTCCTAAACAAATATGAAGTTAACTGAATAATATTACTACAAACTGAACATAAATTTCAGAAGTTTTTTCCCACCAAAATATACTGAGGAATGGGTACTTGCCATTTTATTTACCATGTTCACATTCTAGGCGCCTAAATAAATGTAATGAATTAACAGAAAAATCAAATTAAAATTCAGTTCAAATTTACATGGACTAGATTATTGAACTATTTGAAACTCAATTCTGTTGTAAAATATATTAACATTTAATTCTTATATTCTTTGGCTAATTCCATTTTTTAAATCTTTATATAAAAATTTAGAATATACTTTAATATCATAAATTACATGAAATAAATAAAACTATTAAAAACTAAATTCCATATTTATTCAAATTGGTAGGACCATCTGCTACTACTTTTTTTTATCCTAAAAATAAATAATTATTAAATGATATGTATGGCTGGAAATTTATGAATACAGCAAATGACATACTCTTTAATAAATTCATTTCACATTTTGTTCCAACTGATCGATTTACTAGGAGAAAATTTAAATTATGGACATATCCCAACTCTGACCATATGACCATTTTATGACAAGACAACTCTGACCAAATGAAATTTAATAAAATGTAACAAGAAAAAGTACAATTCAAATGAAATAGAATTTAAAAATTTTGAAAATCATTAGAGATTGAGGGAATGGAATTTGCCTAATTTAAGTTTAATTAAATACATTCCATTTATTTCTGAGAAACATTTTCCTTTGTTAAGACTAAAAATTTAAAAAAGGAGAGTAGGCAGCAATGAATTATTCTTCAATATAAAAAATGTCCTAATTTCCATACTGGCTTTAGTTATCTATTAAATGAAAGTCCACAGGAGACATGCAGATAAATTTCTAAAATTACTACACTCAAAAGTCTTTAATCCGGACTTGTTGGGACTTCCGGATTACAGATCATCAATTTAAATCTGGTAAGATGGCATGCAGAAAACATGAAATTAAAAATTTGAAAACATAATTTATGAAATAAAGAGCAATTACGATCTAAAGGATATCAAAATATACAAAAAAAACTTAATATTTATTTGTTTACTTTATTAAACATTTCTTTCAACGCATGCATGCGTAAAGAATACATTACGCATAGTCGAAATTAGAAAATTGCAATCAGAAAACTATTTGATGTGTATCCGTAATATAATGACGAGAAATTTGATTTAAATCATATCAAAAACGGAGTACATTGAGATGAAATACTACATTTAGCAAGGAATTACAAGCCAAATAAAATAAAAACATCTGCCCTGAATATAAGGATAGTGCTGACAGATCAACTTCCAGTTCATTGCGCGCCGTGATGTTCCTCCCCCCGCAGAGCAGTGTAAAATTGATAAACAGATTTTGGAAAGGTTACAGAAACAAAGGATATGCCTTTATACATTTTTTGCAGTAATTCCACTTTTTGTTTTATGGACATCAAAACATGCTTTCGCTTTGTAGATCCTTTGGCAGCTCCAGAATCGGAAATTCTTTTTGACATAAACTAAAGTTCAAGCTTACTTTTATAAAATTGCTCCAACAGTCCGCAAAAAATAAGCCAGATCCAATTAGAAGATTAAGGAACAACGCAATCTGTAAGGTAATTTTAGCTTAGCTTATACCGTCCATTATACTACATTAAACGAGCATGCGCAGAAAGTTTGTAGCTTTGAGGTCCAGATTATAGATCATTCCGAATTATGGACGTCCAGATTAAAGACTTCTGACTGTATTCTTATAATAGAAAAGGGGTGGTCAATGTATGCTGCAGAAAAGCTTCTCGAACAGAAAGGTGATGATAAAGAAAAACTAAGTTATTTTATGAACTTGAGCATACTCTCTATAGCCACACTTGGAAATTTTCATTTTTGGGGGGTTAAAAATCTATTATCACATGTGCCACTAAAATGAAAGGTAAAGTTCAATAGGAAAATTTTTCACAGACAACAGCAAGTTTAACGAATTAATCAAATGAAAGAAACGAATTTAACAAATTAATTTCGTTTCTTATGACTTAAAATTTACACACATGCTCAGACATTCATACCCAGAATTAAAAAAAAAATTTTTTTTGTCAATAATGAAATTCTGAATTTAGTTTCAGTATTGCATGATAATCAAAATCAACACTTAAATGTCACTAACATATTTAATGAACTTTTGTCATTATGCAGAATGATACTGGCATACTAATTTTTACATACTAATTTTTACTTGAAAAAAATGCTTAAATTTTTTTAGTATGATTAGTCTTCATAGTAAAAAAATGCTGGATACATAACTCAACCACTAAAAACTGCTATTGATTGGAAACTTGCCTTTACTAGAAAATCCACGAGCATAGCCTTTATACTTTAATATCATAAATTACATGAAATAAATAAAACTATTAAAAACTAAATTCCATGTTTATTCAAATTGGTAGGACCATCTGCTACTACATTTTTTTATCCTAAAAATAAATAATTATTAAATGATATGCATGGCTGGAAATTTATGAATACAGCAAATGACATACTCTTTAATAAATTCATTTCACATTTTGTTCCAACTGATCGATTTACTAGGAGAAAATTTAAATTATGGACATATCCCATATAATTAGCAGAATTCAGTAGTTAAGGTCAAACATTTCACCAATCTGTTTAAGCATTGAATTTACCAATAATGATACTATAATTAAGGCCTTTTTACGAAAAGTTAACCTCTATGCAATCAAATAAAGCATGTTAATCTGCAAAACAAGGCACAGAAGTCAACCTTGAGATCTGAAAAATAGCAAGACTTCTGGGAGAAAGTAGAGATGCTTTTACGCTGCACGGCAACATTAAAAATATACTGACTTATACAGAAATATTTTAATGCCTTTATTTTTTAAATTGCTTCCAAACGAATTCGTTCTTAATTATATCCAAAAAAATTAAAGATTAAAATTGCGATTTAAAAGGTCTACTAGACTTTTTGAGAAATGAAATACTCAGCAGAGAATGCACAGCTTATGTTAATTATAATTCTGAAGAGAAATTCTTGCAATTAGAAAAGCCACTACTTTTCAAATTGAAACCTTTTCCCGACTGCGATATTTCAAGTTTAGAAATGAAAAGGCAGATGTTATTAACGTCTGGATAAAAGGTAGAGAGTTAAAAACTGCAAGCAGAAAGTAAAATTAGCTTCTATAATTAACAAACGTTCGAAAGTGAATTGTTGGGCATTAAAATAACACAAACAAGAACTAATTATCATACTTATTCAAAAAAATACAAAGAGGAAATTCTATATAGACTAAATAAAAATAATATTCACAGGAAAAGTGCACAGCAAAAATGGATGAGAAAAATACACATGTATGAATAAATTTTCAAACTGATACATATTCAAAAGAACTGCATGACGAACAGCAACAACGAACTAGCTACACACAGAAATGGCATTTTTCTTGAATCATCAAATTTGGCACATAATCAGATAAAATAAAAATTTTCACACGTAAAAAGCAGACTTTTATCCTAGAATATAATAAAATTCAGTAATTAAGATCAGAAAATCTTTTACCAATCTGTTAGGCCAAGAACTTACCTGCATTAGTTTTAATGAATATTCTCGCATCTCAATCTGTTAAATAAACTGTATTAATATGCAAAACAAGATATTAAATAATACAAACAAGAATTGACATATTTATTCAAAAGAGGCATAAAGAAGAACAATTTTTATGCAAACTAAGTAAAAACGGCACATTTTGTCAAAAATTTACCAGCAAAAACTTGATGAATCTCTACATGAGCTAAAGAAAATACCACATTCAACTTGAAATGAGTTCAGTGAGAAATTTACTAGCACAATAAAAAGAGACATGGAGGGAAAAAAAAGAAAAAACAAGAATTAATTTTTATATCTACTCCCCCCCCCAAAATGCAGAATGAGCAGCAGCAACACAAAACAAAGTAGACAATTAAAAATAATTTTAATGAATCGATCATTAATAATGAAATTCTGGGCATATACCAAATAATCAGAGATAAAGTACAAATTTTCATACATAAACAGCAGATTTTATCCTACAATATGATTCAGTAATTAAGAGCAGGTAATATTTTACCAATTTTCTAGGCCAAGCTCTTACCATCATTGGTTCTAATGCATTTTTCAACAAACAGCATTACACATCTGTCAAATAAACTGCACTAATCTGCAAAACAACACATTAAAATAATACAACTAATTAACATATTGGCTCAAAAAAGGCATAACGAAGAGCAACTTCTACACAAATTCAGTAAAAATGGCACATTTACTTGAAATATCCTCAATCAAAAGTTTACTAGTAAAGCTTTTACATGTGTTAGAATTTTCGTGGTTACTTAAAAAAAAATGGAAACAGTAATCTCTACCCGACCTAAATAAAAATGGCGCATTTATCTAAAAACACGGTAATCGGCCAGAAATCTACCAGCACATAAAACAGAAAATGAGCATGAAAAAATATACGCATGCAAAAATTACTTTTCATATTTAATAATAAATATAAGATATAAAGCAAACACTTACCAGAGAAATAGAAACCTTGGGTATTTGACGAATAACCTGAAATTTGCCATTGCGCACATCTAAAAACAAACAATTTCAAATTAATCAAGCAAAATGTGTAAATTTGGAAAACAAGGTACAGTCAAAAGTCGTTAATCCGGACTCGTCGGGACTTCCGCGATTCCGGATTATCGATTTTTTCGGATTATAGATCATCAGTTTAAATCTCGTAAGATGGCATGCAGAAATTCTAAAATTAAAAATATGAAACCGTAATTTATGAAATAAAGAACAATTATGATCTAAAGGGTATCAAAATTTGCAAAAAGAAAAAGCTTAATATTTATTTGTTTACTTTATTAAACATTTCTTTCAATGTAAGTTGTTTAAGTTTTGCTTCGTTTCATGTGATAATACTTTCTCTTTAATTCTATTAAACAGACATAATTTCTTGTTCAGTTACAAAGTTCCGCTGTTCAAGTCCCGTTAATTGCTGTGCCGAGAATGCCGACTAACTTGTCAATCGAAATTTTTTCGTTTTCACTAACCTCTTTGTCACATTCTTCATGTCTTTATCCATTTTTTGCAGCAATTCCACTTTTTGTTTGTTGGACATCGAAACATACTTTCGTTTTGTAGATCCTTTGGAAGTTCCAGCATCGGAAATTCTATTTGACATAATCGAAAGTTCAAGTTTACTTTTATGAAATTGCTCTTACAGTCTGCAAAAAATAATAACCGGGATCCAATTCGATGATTAAGGAACAACGCAATCATTAACTGAAATAGATAATTAGATAATTTTAGCTTACACCGTCCGTTATACATTAAACGCACAGGCGAAAACGTATTCTGCACTTGCGCACACGCATATGCGCAGTAGTCAAGGTCTTACGCGCACACGTAAAACGCCTGTGCGCATGTGCCAACGCGGCTTGTGCGCAGAAAGTTTTTAGCTTTGAGGTCCGGATTATAGATCATTCCGGATTATGGGTGTCCGAATTAACGACTTTTGACTGTATACAGTTTCATTTTTTAAAAATATGTACTATACTTAAGAAAGATCTTTCAAATGATGTTGAATTTTAACGATGGCTGTTACATTTTTCAGTCAGTTGTACACTTCTATCAGAAGCAAAAATGTTTTATTCACTACATTCCACCCTTTTGTAGTTCTTTGAATACTGTATATATATTAATAAAACAATTTGAAGGACCAAAGTCCATAGCTATCCTATAACAGTTAATATGCATGTATGATACAAGCTCTTGATCATCCAAGGTGACCTTGGTGTATATTACTTTGAATAATCAGTCTATCATATAAAAAAACTGAAATTTATTAATTCTTGAAATTATTCTTAGCATAAAGAATATCAAAATTTTCTCAGTATCTTGCACAGAAGATCACCCACCCTGTGAAATTCCTAAACAAATATGAAGTTAACTGAATAATATTACTACAAACTGAACATAAATTTCAGAAGTTTTTTCCCACCAAAATATACTGAGGAATGGGTACTTGCCATTTTATTTACCATGTTCACATTCTAGGCGCCTAAATAAATGTAATGAATTAACAGAAAAATCAAATTAAAATTCAGTTCAAATTTACATGGACTAGATTATTGAACTATTTGAAACTCAATTCTGTTGTAAAATATATTAACATTTAATTCTTATATTCTTTGGCTAATTCCATTTTTTAAATCTTTATATAAAAATTTAGAATATACTTTAATATCATAAATTACATGAAATAAATAAAACTATTAAAAACTAAATTCCATATTTATTCAAATTGGTAGGACCATCTGCTACTACTTTTTTTTATCCTAAAAATAAATAATTATTAAATGATATGTATGGCTGGAAATTTATGAATACAGCAAATGACATACTCTTTAATAAATTCATTTCACATTTTGTTCCAACTGATCGATTTACTAGGAGAAAATTTAAATTATGGACATATCCCAACTCTGACCATATGACCATTTTATGACAAGACAACTCTGACCAAATGAAATTTAATAAAATGTAACAAGAAAAAGTACAATTCAAATGAAATAGAATTTAAAAATTTTGAAAATCATTAGAGATTGAGGGAATGGAATTTGCCTAATTTAAGTTTAATTAAATACATTCCATTTATTTCTGAGAAACATTTTCCTTTGTTAAGACTAAAAATTTAAAAAAGGAGAGTAGGCAGCAATGAATTATTCTTCAATATAAAAAATGTCCTAATTTCCATACTGGCTTTAGTTATCTATTAAATGAAAGTCCACAGGAGACATGCAGATAAATTTCTAAAATTACTACACTCAAAAGTCTTTAATCCGGACTTGTTGGGACTTCCGGATTACAGATCATCAATTTAAATCTGGTAAGATGGCATGCAGAAAACATGAAATTAAAAATTTGAAAACATAATTTATGAAATAAAGAGCAATTACGATCTAAAGGATATCAAAATATACAAAAAAAACTTAATATTTATTTGTTTACTTTATTAAACATTTCTTTCAACGCATGCATGCGTAAAGAATACATTACGCATAGTCGAAATTAGAAAATTGCAATCAGAAAACTATTTGATGTGTATCCGTAATATAATGACGAGAAATTTGATTTAAATCATATCAAAAACGGAGTACATTGAGATGAAATACTACATTTAGCAAGGAATTACAAGCCAAATAAAATAAAAACATCTGCCCTGAATATAAGGATAGTGCTGACAGATCAACTTCCAGTTCATTGCGCGCCGTGATGTTCCTCCCCCCGCAGAGCAGTGTAAAATTGATAAACAGATTTTGGAAAGGTTACAGAAACAAAGGATATGCCTTTATACATTTTTTGCAGTAATTCCACTTTTTGTTTTATGGACATCAAAACATGCTTTCGCTTTGTAGATCCTTTGGCAGCTCCAGAATCGGAAATTCTTTTTGACATAAACTAAAGTTCAAGCTTACTTTTATAAAATTGCTCCAACAGTCCGCAAAAAATAAGCCAGATCCAATTAGAAGATTAAGGAACAACGCAATCTGTAAGGTAATTTTAGCTTAGCTTATACCGTCCATTATACTACATTAAACGAGCATGCGCAGAAAGTTTGTAGCTTTGAGGTCCAGATTATAGATCATTCCGAATTATGGACGTCCAGATTAAAGACTTCTGACTGTATTCTTATAATAGAAAAGGGGTGGTCAATGTATGCTGCAGAAAAGCTTCTCGAACAGAAAGGTGATGATAAAGAAAAACTAAGTTATTTTATGAACTTGAGCATACTCTCTATAGCCACACTTGGAAATTTTCATTTTTGGGGGGTTAAAAATCTATTATCACATGTGCCACTAAAATGAAAGGTAAAGTTCAATAGGAAAATTTTTCACAGACAACAGCAAGTTTAACGAATTAATCAAATGAAAGAAACGAATTTAACAAATTAATTTCGTTTCTTATGACTTAAAATTTACACACATGCTCAGACATTCATACCCAGAATTAAAAAAAAAATTTTTTTTGTCAATAATGAAATTCTGAATTTAGTTTCAGTATTGCATGATAATCAAAATCAACACTTAAATGTCACTAACATATTTAATGAACTTTTGTCATTATGCAGAATGATACTGGCATACTAATTTTTACATACTAATTTTTACTTGAAAAAAATGCTTAAATTTTTTTAGTATGATTAGTCTTCATAGTAAAAAAATGCTGGATACATAACTCAACCACTAAAAACTGCTATTGATTGGAAACTTGCCTTTACTAGAAAATCCACGAGCATAGCCTTTATACTTTAATATCATAAATTACATGAAATAAATAAAACTATTAAAAACTAAATTCCATGTTTATTCAAATTGGTAGGACCATCTGCTACTACATTTTTTTATCCTAAAAATAAATAATTATTAAATGATATGCATGGCTGGAAATTTATGAATACAGCAAATGACATACTCTTTAATAAATTCATTTCACATTTTGTTCCAACTGATCGATTTACTAGGAGAAAATTTAAATTATGGACATATCCCATATAATTAGCAGAATTCAGTAGTTAAGGTCAAACATTTCACCAATCTGTTTAAGCATTGAATTTACCAATAATGATACTATAATTAAGGCCTTTTTACGAAAAGTTAACCTCTATGCAATCAAATAAAGCATGTTAATCTGCAAAACAAGGCACAGAAGTCAACCTTGAGATCTGAAAAATAGCAAGACTTCTGGGAGAAAGTAGAGATGCTTTTACGCTGCACGGCAACATTAAAAATATACTGACTTATACAGAAATATTTTAATGCCTTTATTTTTTAAATTGCTTCCAAACGAATTCGTTCTTAATTATATCCAAAAAAATTAAAGATTAAAATTGCGATTTAAAAGGTCTACTAGACTTTTTGAGAAATGAAATACTCAGCAGAGAATGCACAGCTTATGTTAATTATAATTCTGAAGAGAAATTCTTGCAATTAGAAAAGCCACTACTTTTCAAATTGAAACCTTTTCCCGACTGCGATATTTCAAGTTTAGAAATGAAAAGGCAGATGTTATTAACGTCTGGATAAAAGGTAGAGAGTTAAAAACTGCAAGCAGAAAGTAAAATTAGCTTCTATAATTAACAAACGTTCGAAAGTGAATTGTTGGGCATTAAAATAACACAAACAAGAACTAATTATCATACTTATTCAAAAAAATACAAAGAGGAAATTCTATATAGACTAAATAAAAATAATATTCACAGGAAAAGTGCACAGCAAAAATGGATGAGAAAAATACACATGTATGAATAAATTTTCAAACTGATACATATTCAAAAGAACTGCATGACGAACAGCAACAACGAACTAGCTACACACAGAAATGGCATTTTTCTTGAATCATCAAATTTGGCACATAATCAGATAAAATAAAAATTTTCACACGTAAAAAGCAGACTTTTATCCTAGAATATAATAAAATTCAGTAATTAAGATCAGAAAATCTTTTACCAATCTGTTAGGCCAAGAACTTACCTGCATTAGTTTTAATGAATATTCTCGCATCTCAATCTGTTAAATAAACTGTATTAATATGCAAAACAAGATATTAAATAATACAAACAAGAATTGACATATTTATTCAAAAGAGGCATAAAGAAGAACAATTTTTATGCAAACTAAGTAAAAACGGCACATTTTGTCAAAAATTTACCAGCAAAAACTTGATGAATCTCTACATGAGCTAAAGAAAATACCACATTCAACTTGAAATGAGTTCAGTGAGAAATTTACTAGCACAATAAAAAGAGACATGGAGGGAAAAAAAAGAAAAAACAAGAATTAATTTTTATATCTACTCCCCCCCCCCAAAATGCAGAATGAGCAGCAGCAACACAAAACAAAGTAGACAATTAAAAATAATTTTAATGAATCGATCATTAATAATGAAATTCTGGGCATATACCAAATAATCAGAGATAAAGTACAAATTTTCATACATAAACAGCAGATTTTATCCTACAATATGATTCAGTAATTAAGAGCAGGTAATATTTTACCAATTTTCTAGGCCAAGCTCTTACCATCATTGGTTCTAATGCATTTTTCAACAAACAGCATTACACATCTGTCAAATAAACTGCACTAATCTGCAAAACAACACATTAAAATAATACAACTAATTAACATATTGGCTCAAAAAAGGCATAACGAAGAGCAACTTCTACACAAATTCAGTAAAAATGGCACATTTACTTGAAATATCCTCAATCAAAAGTTTACTAGTAAAGCTTTTACATGTGTTAGAATTTTCGTGGTTACTTAAAAAAAAATGGAAACAGTAATCTCTACCCGACCTAAATAAAAATGGCGCATTTATCTAAAAACACGGTAATCGGCCAGAAATCTACCAGCACATAAAACAGAAAATGAGCATGAAAAAATATACGCATGCAAAAATTACTTTTCATATTTAATAATAAATATAAGATATAAAGCAAACACTTACCAGAGAAATAGAAACCTTGGGTATTTGACGAATAACCTGAAATTTGCCATTGCGCACATCTAAAAACAAACAATTTCAAATTAATCAAGCAAAATGTGTAAATTTGGAAAACAAGGTACAGTCAAAAGTCGTTAATCCGGACTCGTCGGGACTTCCGCGATTCCGGATTATCGATTTTTTCGGATTATAGATCATCAGTTTAAATCTCGTAAGATGGCATGCAGAAATTCTAAAATTAAAAATATGAAACCGTAATTTATGAAATAAAGAACAATTATGATCTAAAGGGTATCAAAATTTGCAAAAAGAAAAAGCTTAATATTTATTTGTTTACTTTATTAAACATTTCTTTCAATGTAAGTTGTTTAAGTTTTGCTTCGTTTCATGTGATAATACTTTCTCTTTAATTCTATTAAACAGACATAATTTCTTGTTCAGTTACAAAGTTCCGCCGTTCAAGTCCTATAATTGCTGTGTCAAGAACACCGACTAATTTGTCAATCGAAATTTTTTTGTTTTCAACAACCTCTGTCACGTTTCTTCGCTATCGGAAGCGAATTATAATGACGAGGAACTTGTTTTAAATCATATCAAAGACGGAGCATATCGAGATGAAATACTACATTTGGTAAGGAATTATAAGCCAAATAAAATAAAAACATCTGCGCTGAAGATAAGGATAGTGCTCACAAATCAACTTCCAATTCATTACGCGCCCGCCGCCGAGCGGCGTGAAATTGATAAACAGATTTCGGATTTCAAAACATACTTTCGCTTTAGATCCTTTACATATTAACAAATATATATCGGAAATTCTATTTGATATAATCGAAAGTTTAAGCTTACCTTTATAAAATTGCTCTTACAGTCTGCAAAAAATAATAAGCCGGATGCAATTCGAAAATTAAGGAACAATGTAATCATCAACATTAACTAAAATAGATAATTAGATAATTTTAGCTTATACGTCCATTATACATAAAATGCGCACGCTAAAACGTATTCTGCACTTGCGCACACTCATATGCGCAGTCGTAAAAGGTCTTACGCGCACGTGTGAACGCCTCTGCGCATGTGTCAACGCGGCGCATGCGCAGAAAGTTTTTAGTTTTGATGTCCGGATTACAGATCATTCCGAATTATGGGTGTCCGAATTAACGACTTTTCACTGTATTAAAAATTTACGATAGAATTTTAGCATACTTACGAATCAAAATCATACCACTCTTCAACCACAGTTCCAGAAATAAGAATGAGCCAATGACGCCAAATTACTTGGCGAGAAAGTTATTAGTAGATCTTCATGCAACCCAGAGAATCTCGTAACTCCTCCCATTTTTTCCCCCTTTTTCTCGTGAAGATAACCTGTCAACAACACAAGCGTCTAGCCCCTCAGACGCTAGTTTCCTCCCGGTTCCTCCCTGAACATCTGCGCAGATTACTGCGCATGTCGTCATTTTCCTGAAGGCGCGTCGTATTTACTGTTATTTACTCTTATACTGTTTGCACTGCTGTGGTAAAGTGTGATTGATGATGCAGTTCTCTTTTTTTTATTTTGCTTCGATTATTATATCTTCCGCATAAAATCAAGAAAAACTGCCTATTTCATGGCCAAGTACTTCTGTTTCCCCAGAAGGTATTTTTGATTCTGAATCGAATCAAAATTAGGAAGGTGTAATCCTGTGTGATAATTCTGATTGTGTTGTGAGTGATAAGTTTCATTGTGCAAATGATTTTAGTATAGCTGAGAGTGATTTTGTTTGCCGTGATTGTTTAAAACTTTCAACTATAGATACAATTTGAAACGCCATGCATATGTACAATAATACTACATTAATTAAGTCTCTGAAAACTAAGTTCTAATAGTATGGTTGATTGTGCAAATAATTTTAGTGTGGCTGAGAGTAATTTTGTATGTTCTGATTGCTTAAAAACGTACCATAATAAATGCAGTTTGAAACGCCATACCAACACATTACACTCTAATAATACTACATTAATGATTCTTTAAAAAGTGGTCAATCACCAAACTACAAATGTGAGGACTGCCATCTGAAATTTAGTGACCTAAAAAATTGGAAATATCATCAAAATAAAATTCATACTTCTAACAGGTAATTATGTGTGTCCTGTATGTTATGCTAATTTTTAAAAGCGAGAAATAATATTTCATTTCAATAATGTTCATGATGTTGATTTGAATCATACTGAACTAGAATTTAATTCATTTAATGATTTTTTGGCATGGAAGGCAGAAATTGAAAATAGTACGAAGTCAAAATTTCTTATGGAGTAAGCATATTTAATATACATGGTGTAATGCCACTGTCTGATTCTTTAAAAAGTGGTCAATCACCAAACTACAAATGTGAGGACTGCCATCTGAAATTTAGTGACCTAAAAAATTGGAAATATCATCAAAATAAAATTCATACTTCTAACAGGTAATTATGTGTGTCCTGTATGTTATGCTAATTTTTAAAAGCGAGAAATAATATTTCATTTCGATACTGAACTAGAATTTAATTCATTTAATGATTTTTTGTCATGGAAGGCAGAAATTGAAAATAGTACGAAGTCAAAATTTCTTATGGAGTAAGCATATTTAATATACGTGGTGTAATGCCACTGTTCAGAAAATTTTATATCAGAAAGTAAAGGTTTGTGTCACTTAAAAACCCTTGGTAGCAATAAAATAAATACATATTGTGCAGCTGCATTAAAAGTAACAGAACATACAGATGGCAAATGTGTAGTGTCATATCAGAAAATACATACTGGGCATCGGAATGATTTAGGTCACTTATTTTTAACAACAAATGAAATAAAAAATATTCCATCAAAGATAGCAGCAAAAATTTCTCTGGATAATATTTTAGATGAAATTAGAAATTCTCTATGAGATGCCCAGCTTGAGAGGTTTCCTTTTCTTACAAAACAAGATTTACATAACATCAAAAAATCTTTCAATTTGTCTTCTAATTCTGTTAAACATGAAAATGATTGGGTTTGTGTAGATACACGGGTACCTGAAATGCAAAATTCTGAACATCAATGCATTTCATTTTATAAAACCCAGGGATCAACATAGCATGAAGGAATATTGTACACAATATTAATTTCTAAAAGGAAATGATTTTGTTTTGATAATGATGACAGAAGCACAAAGAGAGATAGTGAAAAAATTTAGTTCTGACTTGTATATGTATTGATGGTACACATGGAGTTAATGCATACAGATTTGAACTCATAACTCAACTTACAATAAATGATTTGCACCAAGGATTCCTGTGTGCATTTTTAATTTCTAATCGATGTGACCAACCTGTGCTATCAATTTTTTTTTCATGCATTAAAGAAAAAGTTGGGCAAATACAACCACAAATATTTATGTCTGATATGGCTGAATCTTTTTTTAATGCTTGGTAGTCTGAAATGTGTTTACTACAGAAACATCTTTTTTTGTGCATGGCATATTGATAGAACCCGGAGAAACAATTTAAAAAAAAAAAATCAATGGTGTTGAAAAACAGACAAAAACATATAAAATTATTACTGTATTTGATGGCATATAAGACGCACCTTTATTTACATGGCCACACACAAGGAAAAAAGTTTCAATAGCATGGTTTCTTTTAGTTCTCACGTTTCATAAAAGCCAAATAAACAATTATTGAATGCAATTACCTTCACGTATAAGACTGTGTCCTTCACGTATAAGACGCAGGTAACTTTTTAGAGACCAAATTTAGGAAAAAAAGTGCATTTTATATGCCGTCAAATACGGTAGGTCTCACTTAAAGAACAAGACATTCATACTTTTCATACACTGAAAGAAGCAGCAATAAAATTACTTGAAGAAGATCCGGACATTATTGAATTTGCAAATTACTTTGAAACATATTATTTACAAAATACAGCTAGCTGGGTATACTGTTTTAGACTTCACAGTGGGGTTAACACAAACATGCACATCGAACGAATGCACCGAACATTAAAATATATTTACCTTCATGGAAAAAATGTTAAGAGATTGGATAACACTATACATGGTATTATGAGATTTGCAAGAGATAAAATGATTCATCGCTTAATTACAGCAAAAAGGTAAATTAACAAGTAAGATTTGGAATTTAAGAATCAAACATAAAACAAATGAAACACTGTTTATATGTAGTTGAGAATGGGTGGTCTGTTTCATCAACACATAATACAGAAATATACACTATACATGAAAGTAACAAAACTTGTACATGTCACATACAGTGCACTGATATGCATTCATTGATATATATGCAGCTGTATTGATTCATCAGTTTGTAGAGGCATTAGGTATTTTTTTGGAAGCAGGTAAGATGAAAAATATGCAATGCCTTTGCCAGGAATCAAACCACGGACCTCTGGATACACATCACGCCATGAAGACATGCCGAGAAGGTGGGAGAAATACTTTATATACTCCTCCTTTTAAAGGGCGACTGAGGTTTTTAGGGGAATTAATCACCAAATCCTGGGTGTGGAGAACAATCATCTAACACCCTTTTAGTTCGGGCGCCACTGTACAGACATTAGAATTTTACATTGGAAGCAAGAGAGAATGAAAAATTAGCAATGCCTTCGCCGGGAATCGAACTGCGGACCTCTGGAGTATGCGCCCAGTGTGCAGATCACCACTCCAAGAAGGCGGGAGAAATACCTTATAAGTTATGTAGAGTATGTGAAAGCACACTAGAAATACTGCTACTTGTTAAATACATTACTGACATCAGCACACTAGAAATACTGCTACTTATACTACAACTACAATACATAATGAATTATCCACTTATTATAGATGATAAAAATGAATTTTGAATTAAGTAGCCAAAAAAAAAAAAAAAAAATCACAGACCCTCTCACTGGAACACAAAGAATGAACTAAATCAAACATGTTTAGAATAAGTAGATTCATTAAAATCTGACAAACAATGTGACGTGTTAGACAGGATTCTAAAATCAGCACCACTACAACTAGATAATATATGATATGTTAAATGCACAAGAAATACAGGTAAAAGTATATTTTAGGGTGCCCCTCGGCGATTTTTCCTGGTACATGGATACCGATTTTGTGCAATTCTTTGACTCGTTAATTTTGGCTTGCGAAGCGGTGATTTTTGCCGAAAATAACAAGACAAACAATTGCAGAAACTCGGTATCCATGTACACATCGATTTATTTTCACTTAAAAAAAAATCCTTGAATTGCATAAAAATGGCATTGTGCACTCCACTCCTTTGACTTTATCCATATACACGTCGACCTATTTTCACTTAAAAATAATTCCTCGAATTGCTCAAAAATTGAGTACATGGATAAAGTTAAAAGAGTGGCATTGCGCACTCTTTTAAATTTATCCATGTACATATCGAACTATTTTCACTTGATAAAAAATCCCAGAATTGCACAAACTTGCATTGCGCTCTTCCTTTACTTTGTCCACGTACACATTGATATATTTTCACTTAAAAAGTCAAAGGAGTACCAAATTCTACAATATAGGCAAACAAAAAAGACATAATCTCAATAAAATACATTTTAAACCAAACAATAAAATAACATAAAAAAGGAAAAACATGTTATACATTTAAGCACTACCAAAAGCAAATATTCGCTTACCATGATTTTCGAATTCGCTTCGTACACCCAGAGCCACTTAAAAATCAAAATATCAATCATACTCAAATGACTTTTTTCAAACCAAGTACTCTTTCTGATCAAACGCTTCACATAGTGACCATCTGAACCTTTCTTCCTACAAACTCATTCACATCCATCTAAGCGGTGTTTACGTTCGACTAGACGCATATCCTTCCTACAGGGTGATCAGCGAATAAGCCCTGATTTCAAAATTAAATAACTACAACAAAAATCGATAGAATTATGCGGTAAACTGTACGTTTATTAGAAAAACTGTAAAAATGGTGTACAAAAGTTTATAAAATTTAGTTATGAAAATCGCTAACAGATGGTGCTGTAATCGCAATGACCTAACAATAGCCTTTAAAATGTGCTTCGAAGTCGAAAGCGATCAGTACAACTGTTGGCTAGTGAAAAGACGCTAGCATAGAAAGTGAAATAATGTATTTCATTCAACAATGTGTATTTTGGTTCTGGAATTTCGCCCATTAGAACACAGTCCTATGGCAACACGTTGCAGATTTCAAAACCGATTCAATGTTCCAGTTGGACCCGATGCGAAAAACATTCTCATGCTCTTCACGAAATTCGAATGGACTGGCAGCATGGCTGATGATCGAAAGGGAAACGTTGGGCCTAAGCAAAATATAGTCACTCCTGAAAATGCAACCAAAGCTTCTGGATTTGTTCAGCAAAATCCTAGGAAAAGCATCAGAGACAGGTTTGAACGGGCACACAAAAAAATATTTAAAAATAGCCTACAGCTGTTTCCATACAAAATCCAAAGTCATCAGGCCATACCCATGAAAGCTGTGCAACAAAAGGTTGACTTTGCGAATCAGATTCTAACAATGATCAACAACGACAGATTTGATGGGAGCTGCATCTGGTTCACAGATGAAGCACATTTTCATTTGAATGGAATCGTTAATAAACAAAACTGGAGCTTTTGGTGTACTGAAAATCCTCATTGTGTGAAGAAAAAGCACTGCATTCGCCTAAAGTTATAACATGGGCTGTGGTATGCACCAGAGGCATTATCGGACCCTTTTTCATATGAGAAACAATAACTACTGAACGTTACGTTACAATTTTAGAACAATTTGTCAGCATTCAACTAGTGTTGGAGGGTCGACCAGGTATCGACTGGTTCCTGCAAGATGGGGCTCGACCACATCGAACAAATAAAGCTTTTCACTTTCTTCATGAATACTTTGAGAATAGAGTAATTGCGTTAGATTATCCTCAATTTACTGACACAGGAATAGCTTGGCCTCCATATTCTCCCGATCTGAGTCCATGTGACTTCTTTCTGTGGGGCGCATTGAAAGACGCTGTCTATCGAAACAATCCTGCTACTCTAGATGAGCTTGAATCGTTCATTAGTGTTGCATGTTATTCCATTTCCGTCGAGACATTGCAAGACGTGATGTCAAATTTCATTGTTCATTTACGCCACCTCATTGTTTCGAATGGTGAACATTTTGAAAAAATTGTATTTTGATTGCAAGGGCTGCTTTATTTTTTTAATTATTTTTTTGACTCCTTTCAGAAATAATTTTCAATGCAGAGCGCCATCTGTTAATGATTTTCGTAACTAAATTTTCTAAACTTTTGTACACTATTTTTACAGTTTTGCTAATAAATGTACAGTTTACTGCATAATTCTATCGATTTTTCTTGTAGAGATATTTAATTTTGAAATCAGGGCTTATTCGCTGATCACCCTCTACATACAGGACACTTATAATGGCTACTAAGTAAACCTTCATTTACACACCAGTCAATTAAAGCTCTTTTCCCCTTTTGCTCCAAATCGTACAGAAACTTCAAATTAATCTTACTACATTTGGCCATTCTACCGTCTAAACACACACCACAAAAACGCTTACCAAACATCCCATGATTAAAAATTTCCCAGAATCATGCATGCACCCGATTATGTCACAATAGGGTTTCCATAACATTCAACTATTCAGGCTACCATAAATGAAACAACAACTTGGCGATAAATCAAACAACAACTTCGCCAAAATACAAGGGGTACCTTAAAGTCTACTCTACCCGAAATACATTTCCCAACTGCTAATAAAGATATTCCATCTAATAAAAATATAATACCCAAAAGATTCTCAAATACAAAACGAAAAGGAAACTGACAAAAACTTCTACAATAACTTCACAGAATGAAGACAATAATACAATTCTAAAAATTATTTTGGATCACAAAAATTTTACACATAATTCCACTGAAGAAACTTAATACATCTATTGAAAAATATATATTTTAACAATAGTCATTAGTACCTATTCACAATTCCTTTTGTTCATTTTTATCATCTAAAACATCTTTCAACTGCCTGTAAGTGTTTTATATGTGTCAGATGATATTTTTTTCTTATTTATATAATACTATCTCTTTCTTTAGAACTTCTCTTTAATAATAAGATAATTCCAACTCTAATCCTTAAAATGATCAGGAACAGATGTAGAAGGTCAGAACAGGGTTTTGAACCTTTATCTCAGGTCCTCGTGATAGGCTGATATAGTCTGTGATTAATGAGTAAGTCTATTTTTGTTCATCCTCCTTGCATTACTGTCTTTCTTCCCCCCCCCAAGTGCAACAATACCAAATATTGTCCATACAATCAATCATTCATTAACTTTTAAAGTGTTCAGTCAATAGATTATTACCAAACATTTTTAATGTAGATAAATATATTTTGGTGAAACTGATTCAATCCCAAATTTGAACAGTAAGCAATATTTTCTACTATTCAATACTTGCTATTTAATATTTTTCAAGTTTTTTATTTTCTAATTATTCAACCCCATGTACATTCACATGTTGTGCACTGGCCATTTTATTATGTGTAGAATTGTTTAAAACTAATTGAACATGGTAACAAACTCATAACAGTTTTGTGAATTGCCACATGCTGCTACATTTTTATTTTGGGGTTTTAATTATTAATAACATTAAATAATAGAAACCTTAAGTTTTTTTTAAATACTAACTAGCTTTACATATCTGGTTTGCACCTTTAATAAGGCTTACTTGTACATTATGTAAACTTGTATTTTATGCCAATCAGTCCCCCTCCCCACACATGTTGACGTCAGCATTTATTTGTATTCCTTACATTTTACAGCAATAATTCATAAGTGTGTCTTATGGATATCTGAGGTATGAAGGAATATGTGAAGAACACGTTCTCCCCCCCTTCGTTGCCGAATTTTGAAAACATTTGAAATTGGTTTTTATGTATTCATATTGCATACATTTTAAAGCAAGAATCTTATGTACATCTGTTTCTTCCTTATATGAAAAAACATAAAAACATGTTTTGCACGCCAAATCTTAAAAAATCGCTTCTTAAATAACATCTTCGATACAAAAGTAATAAGCTCCTAAGTTTTGATATCTGTATCTCTAATAGCTTCGGGCGATGATCTGTACGTGAATAAATGAATAAATCAGGAATTCTTCCTTTATGTATAGATTTATAATAAAACATCTAAACAAATAAATATATAGGCTAAATCGCAGAATAGGCTGCATCAGTCGATGCTGTGTTTACTTCTCTTATGCTTGGACACGCCTTTTTATGACGTAATATTGGTTACGCCTCTTCTTCAAAACAAGTTATAAGTATGCTATAGCTTCGTATTTAAAGAAAACTTATATTATATTTTAACTGAGTTGAAATAGTAGGTTTATAATGTTCTGTGCGAGATTTTTTAAATTTTAAATCTACTTTTGTGTGTTGTGTGGTATTGTTAGCATTTAGCGCAACGAATTATCTCTCACAAATGTATTATTAAGATACCAAACGATTGAAAACGATCATTAGCAAACGATTGAAAATATTGAATGCATGAATTAAAAATTATAACCGTAACTTCTGAAAATACAGAAAAGAATTCTTTTGCTTAAAGAATGTTTTGATTATTCATGAGTGTGTTTAATTCGGTGCTTACTGCAGAATGGATGAGTATTTGAATCTGGATTTCTTTTATCAGTTGGAGCGAAGAGATAAAAAATGTGTTATTGAGTGGTGTATGGAGAAAGGTTTGATTGCAATATCGTATAAGTGCCCGATTTGTGGAACAAATATGAAACTAGTAGAGCGAAAAAACCGTATAGACGGTTTTGAGTGGATGTGCAGAGTTACTGGAGGCGAATGTAGGCATCGAATTTCAAGATCAATTCGAAAGAACTCCTGGTTTGCGAAGAGTAAATTGAGCATGTGTGATGTTTTGCGAGTTACCTATATGTGGTTGGGTAAGTGCGGGAATGATTTTATACGAACGGAATTACGTATTGCTAAAAATACGGTGACAGATTGGAAAAGTTTTTGTAGAGAAGTATGCATGGAGTTATGTTTGAAGGAGAATGTTAAGTTGGGTGGGGAAGGTGTCATTGTCGAAATCGACGAAAGCAAGTTTGGCAAGCAAAAGTATCATAGAGGGAAAAGAGTCGAAGGAAAATGGGTTTTTGGTTTGGTTGAGAGAGGAACAGATAAATGCGTCTTTAGAGTTGTTGAAAACAGAGGTGCCGAAACATTGCTGGAAATCATTAAAGAGAATGTTCTCCCAGGATCGATTATTATATCCGATTGTTGGAAAGCGTACGACTGTCTCGAGTTCGAAGGGTATGCGCACCTGAAAGTCAATCATAGCTTGAGTTTTAAAGATCCAGAAATGTGGTGCGCAATGCCGAGTTTGTGCAATTCTGGGATGTTTTTTTAAGTGAAAATAGGTTGATGTGCACATGGGCAAAGCCAATGTGGTGCGCTATGCCGAGTTTGTGCAATTCTGGGATGTTTTTTTAAGTGAAAATAGATCGATGTGCACATGGGCAAAGCCATGTGGTGCTCAATGCAGAGTTTGTGCAACTCTGGGGTGTTTTTTAAGTGAAAATAGATCGAGGTGCACATGGGCAAAGCCAATGTGGTGCGCGATGCCGAGTTTGTGCAATTCTGGGATGTTTTTTAAGTGAAAATAGGTCGATGTGCACATGGGCAAATCCAATGTGGTGCGCAATGCCGAGTTTGTGGAACTCTGGGATGTTTTTTTAAGTGAAAATAGATCGATGTGCACATGGGAAAAGCCAATGTGGTGCGCAATGCCGAGTTTGTGCAATTCTGGGATGTTTTTTTAAGTGAAAATAGATCGATGTGCACATGGGCAAAGCCAATGTGGTGCGCGATGCCGAGTTTGTGCAATTCTGGGATGTTTTTTAAGTGAAAATAGATCGATGTGCACATGGGAAAAGCCAATGTGGTGCGCAATGCCGAGTTTGTGCGCGATGCCGAGTTTGTGCAATTTTGGGATGTTTTTTTAAGTGAAAATAGATGGATGTGCACATGGTAAAGCCAATGTGGTGCGCGATGCCGAGTTTGTGCAATTCTGGGATGTTTTTTTAAGTGAAAATAGGTCGATGTGCACATGGGCAAATCCAATGTGGTGCGCAATGCCGAGTTTGTGCAACTCTGGGATGTTTTTTTAAGTGAAAATAGATCGATGTGCACATGGGAAAAGCCAATGTGGTGCGCAATGCGGAGTTTGTGCAATTCTGGGATGTTTTTTTAAGTGAAAATAGATCGATGTGCACATGGGCAAAGCCAATGTGGTGCGCGATGCGGAGTTTGTGCAATTCTGGGATGTTTTTTAAGTGAAAATAGGTCGATGTGCACATGGGCAAATCCAATGTGGTGCGCAATGCCGAGTTTGTGCAACTCTGGGATGTTTTTTTTTAAGTGAAAATAGATCGATGTGCACATGGGAAAAAGCCAATTTGGTGCGCGATGCCGAGTTTGTGCAATTCTGGGATGTTTTTTTAAGTGAAAATAGGTCGATGTGCACATGGGCAAATCCAATGTGGTGCGCAATGCCGAGCTTGTGCAACTCTGGAATGTTTTTTTAAGTGAAAATAGATCGATGTGCACATGGGCAAAGCCAATGTGGTGCGCAATGCCGAGTTTGAGCAATTGTCTGATTTTTCTTTAAGTGAAAATAGATAAATGAGCACAAGGACACCGAGTTTGTGGAATTCTTTAATGTTTTTCGAGCGAATACTGATCATTGAGTAAAAGGGAAAACGAGGTTGTGCGTGATGTCGAGGAGTAATGTGACTTTATTTATGTGCAATGTTTAACATATCGTTTGTGTATTTTAAATTTGTATTGTTGTTTTAATTGTGAATTATATTTAAGACATAATTTTTCATTTAAATTGTATTTTTAATTTTTTGTTTTTTGATATGTTTATAACGCTTTCCGATTTACGATATATATGGATAGTCCGACGATCGACTCAACAGTAGCAAAACTGTAAACTTTAACGCTTGAAGGAACGTTTACCTCATATTTTAATACGTAGTGTTTGGTATCGTAATTGCAAATAATATGTGTGTGTGTGCGTATGTGAAGCATTGCTTAGTGTTCCAAGTTTGTAGTATTTATTTTATTATATTATTTTCTTTCATTCTGAGAAATTAGATTTTTTTATTTATTAATGCGTAGAATTTATTAATGCCTGCACAGAATATAGCGTGATTTAGGAATTTTAGAAACTGATATGAAAGCTGTGTAATGATGTTCATATGCAATAAAAAATATTCTTTTTTTATTAACGTAAATTTTAAAATTTTTAGAAATAATGAAAATTGTCTAATTATTTGTATGTAAGGAATTATGTCGTTACGTAGCAAGAAGGTAATTTGTAAAAATGATAAAATTGAAATGTTCCACAATATGAATTTAAATTAAAAAAATAGTTTATTTGTATAAATAAAAAAATTAATAAAAAAAATAATAATTTAATATTGAAGCTCTACAACTATTAGAGACTGCGACGTTGTTTATCGTTTTAATAATTGGTAGAATTCGCTCACTGTATCATGGTAATTTTGTAAACGATTTATTATACTTATTATCAGTAACGCCTAAACTTAAATGTTATAAATGTAAATTAAAAGTAAAGAATTTGATATTAATTTACAATAATAAACAATTTATTATTGTTATTTTTAAGAGAAAATAGAAAGTACACGTAGTGTAAATGCGAGACTACATTGTGACGTCATAAGCTTAGTCCCACCCATTTAATGACGTCACGCAGCTCCTCATACTGAACTTTGTTGATGCAGCCTATTCTGCGCTTTTACCAAATATATATACCAATTAAAAAGAAAACTATTTCAGAAAAACTAATAAAATTAATTAATTTACATTCAGTAATGCGCACCAAGTTCGTAACGTTTTAAACGCGTGGCGTTTTAAAAAAATCGGCTTTGACCACGCCCAGTTCCTTGGGTAAACACGCTGCGCGTGAATCTGCGCAAACGATCAAGGAGGAAACTAGCATCTGAGGGGCTAGACGCTTGTTGCGCTGAAGGGCGAGAAGTAACATAAACAGAACTATGGCTTGCACTTGTAAACAGTATTAAATATATTGTCTGAAAGTGTATTCGTTTATGTAATTGCATAATTTTACTGTTTCTGTAATAAGAAAACTTCATTCAGATAAAATTTATTTTAATATTATTATTATTATCTGGTTATAGGATTATACGAAATGCTGAATACTCTAGGTACTATCGTAATCTTCGCATAACCTTTCACATTGGATTTTGCCTTATCATTTTAATATATATTGTATGATAAAGATTAAATCAAAGCAAATTACTTTGTTAGAGATGTGAATGTTCTAACTGAATTTTCTTTTTATCACTTATTATTTATTTCCTCTTTGAAAACACATTCATATTTGACAATTATCTCCGCTGAAAATTTTTTGATTGTTTAAAAACTATATTTGTCAATAATGTAATAAAAACTCACTAATCTAGTGCTTCATAGATCAATATGACAACGAATTCAAAATGTTTTAAAAACAGTTCTTTAATCTTTATTTTGTAGTAGATGCAATTAATGTCACAGAGAAAAAATATTTCAATAAAAAAGTTCCCCATGTTAATTCAGTAGCAAAATTATTTCTGTTTCAGTGAGAAATCCACTTTCAATGCTTATATAACAGAAAAATGTAACATAAGCATTTTAGAAGTTTTAAATATAAGCTAAAGGTTTGCTGTACAATTTTATGTAAGAAACGTAATAATTTACTTTCATTCCTTTTAAATCGGCATATTCGTTTCCAATAGATAACTAAAATTTTTGGCAAGTTACAGACTTAACTTGAACACACAGTATTCCGTCACTTAAAATATCAATTAATTGTTCTTTTCCATTTAGAGATACATTGGAATTGAAAATACCAAAGGCAAAATGAGTCACAGATCCAACCTAATTCGTTATTTGGAAATTTTTCAAAAACATTTCTGTCAATTTTATCATATGTTGTTTTAAACAAGAAATCTGTATTATTTTCTTTAGTAAATTGTGAAAAAGCATGTTTCTGTTGTTTTTTTTTTTTTTTTTTTTGGTTCAATTTCCTTGCCTTGGCTTAGTTTTAAAAGCTTACATTAGTACAAACTGTGACACAGTGTGTCTAGGTAAGATTGTTTCAAAATGTCTGATAATAATTTCAAATATTTTCTCTCCAGTTGCTTTTCCTTCCCAAATATTACAACATAAAAAATATTCTACTGCGTCGTTTTCAAAAACATATTTCACATAAACGATAAATTGAAACATTTTAGTACTGTCGGTAGTTTCATCAAGTTTTATAGTAAAGACTGGATTTTGTATTCTATAGTGTCTGATATGACAAAAATTTGGTGAGAAACAGTATCTTTTTTAATGCTATTGTTTTTAAATCGTTACTATATTTTTCTGCATGCATAAATGATGTCATTTTAATTGCTGAAGGAAGAATTAGCGATCCTCCAATTGTATGAGGTTTTAAACTTTTTGCAATTAAATATGAAACTTTTAAGGATGCCTGTAAATCCTTCTCAGGAACTGTTGTATATTTTTCAAAAACACATTTTAATTTTAAATGCTCTCAGCTCATTCTTTAAAAAAATTCTTCAGATTTATTTACTTAATCTTTATGTTTAGTTTCTGAGGTACTTTTCAGTTTCACTGGTGCAAATCTCGCCAAGCAGACTTTGTTGACGACAACATACAAATAAAAAATGTTAACAGACGTTAGTTCTAAGAATTTTTTATTTTGAAGGCACAAACATTTTAATATCTTTTAAAATTTTGTAAAAAGCCAATAAATAGAGATAATAAATTTTTTAAAAGACATTAAGAATATACTATGTTTTCATGGTTCAACATCCTTATTCGCCGGTTCGTATCACGTAACACCACGTGATCTCATCTCGCGTAAACTACTACAAAAATCTAATTCTCTCAGTAATTATCTACATTAATTTCAAGTTAAATCTTAATTTGGAATACAAGTTTAAATGCAAGAATTATTTCAATTTGTACAAATAGCTTACTCAGAAATTATGTAAAACCGCAGTGCTTTACTTCGCTACTGCATTCTCACATTCTCATTAGAATTGATGAATTTAACCCTTGATTTTGCCTTCGGGTGGGTGGAGTGATTGCAGTCTAATTGTCTTAATTACCGCGAATGGTCTTGGGGCATAAATTTTAATTATCTTGTAAAAATTCTATGTAGTTGTATGCCAGTATTGAAAGAAACAATCTGATAAGAAATGGCTGCGACCTGTTTCGAAAATGAGGTTGTTTTTGAAAAAACAATTACAATACTCTTGTATAATACTTACAAGGAATGAGGTTATTTAACTAAAGTGCAGTCAATTTTATTTCTTATTTACATGAATGATGTATCACACAATGCTGTGTAGGCTAGTTACCTAGCGATGATTACTCAAAATGCATCTTTGCATTCAGGCATACACTGTTTATAAGAATATAACCATGCACTGGAGTCCTAGCTTCAGCAGGTACATTTTGTTATGCTATGCAATCTCTGTGGGTCCTAAATTCTAAAAACTTTTCCACTCCTAAATTCCAAAAATTTTGCTACTTGATATTTCTGTAAATTCCAAAATTTGCATACCTGCCATAACTGCACTGGCTGTGGCCTCAGTTATCCAATGTTCCAACAAAACGAAATATTATAATGTTATTTTAGACCAGACTTTCTTAAACTGTAGATCGCAACCCCCATCTACAGCAGGGGGTCGCAAAAAATTTTAGTATTTTTGGTATTTCTTAAACTTAATATAATAATTTTACAATTACCCAATACTTCTACACAATGTATCTGAAAATAGATAAAGATAAGATAATACAGTCAAAGAGAAAAAAAAAATGTTTCAACGCATTCTGTTTATAATATAAATGTTCACTTTACTTGCTTTGCACGTGACGCTGTCATTTCATCTGTTAATTAATTAAAATTTTCACATTGTTCTATGTCTTAAAATGAGAAATTAAAGATATGACCTAAAACTGCAATACTATCTTACAATACAAGTGAAAAAATTGACAGTTTCACTTGCGCGTGTGTCAGATTTTCGCAATGCTTATGGGGTCCCACAAAATTTTCATAAATATTTTGGGGTCATGAAAAAAATCTATGATGAAAAAGGATCACAACTGAAAAAAAGTTTAAGAAGCCCTGTTTTAGAACAATCAGTTTCCTGACACCAACCCATTTTTTTGCCTGTTTTGTTTCTAAGCTGAATTATGTTTCTGTGGGAATTTTTCTATATTTTTACTGTTTCAGCTGAATGGAAAAACACGCTAAAATGTTTCAACTGACTATTAGGGGAAGAGAATCGAATATCCCACATTATTATTATCTCTATTTATCTCCTGTTTTGATTCCGAGTTATGTTTTTTGATAGTTTTTCCATATTACATATTTCAGTTCAACAAAAAATCAACTTTTAAAATATTGAGGAAAAGCATATACTAAAATGTTTCAAAATGAAAATTTGGGATAAATAAATATATAAATTAGTTTTTTCTAGGAGTGTAGGAGTTCTTATACATAGTATATAGAGAAATCTAGAAACAACTTTTCACAAAGACAAAAAAATTGAAGTTCAAATGATCTTCATAAAATCCTATAAATGTAGAACAAGGATAATTTAAAATGTAAAAATTAACACGTTGACTGCCGCGTGCATTTTACGTGATTTGCGCATGACGCCAACTTGAAATTTTTATTGTGCGATATACATTATGTCGAAATATTATCTACAGAACATAATGTTATATAATCGTGCTTCATGCTGGGGGTCACCAGCGACCTCCAAATATCTGTAGACCATTTTTGTGATTTATAATTTAAATTCTTGCGATTTATTATTCTTCAAACCATTATAGTAACAATGGTACTATTTAAAAATTTATCAGTATCAATATTTATTCTAATTATGTATTTTACTTTGGTCGCGTTGCCAGTGGCACCCACAGCACTGTAGCCAAGTCGAGAGCAGGTTACCGGTTACCCCACGGCAGTCAACATGTTAAAATAAACCATCACAAGAAAAACCAAAAAAGTAGTATAAAAGAACAAGAAAGGTGAGGAATAAAACCAACTTTAACATAATATCGTCAAAAGGAGGTATGTCGAATTTAATTACATTTCCCCTTCTAAAACAAAATCCTTGCTTCTCTGTATCCAGAATCAGCTGATGAACCATTTCAATATATTTTTTATCTTAATAGTTCACCAAAAAATTCTAGTCCTCCTCAAAGCGAAGGAAAATCATTGAAAATATCTTCCGGTTTAAAAATATTCTTCTAATGTAAAAAAAAGAAAGAAAGAAAGAAAACATGCTCTCCTGCAGTGGAAAATCTTTGAAAGTCAAAATAATTTTAACACAAAACTTTACTAGAACCTCTTATCAAACAGCAGTAGCAAAGGAAAATGGGAGGGGGGGGGAGGGAAGTAAAATCATTAAAAATATCTTCCAATTTAAAAAGATTTTACTAGTCTAAACAGGATTTTATCAAGTTAATTTGAATTTGAATTTTTATTCTTTCTGAAAAATTGGTTCTAAATTTCTTTCTTTATATATTTACTGATCAATTTTTAGCAGCATAATGCACAAAAATTTTTGGAAGGATTCTAAATTTTCCTTTTAAAAAATTATTTGTATATACATAGTCCAAACACATCTGTATACAGTGGAATTCGTTTAATGCGAAATATCGGTTAACACGAAATAATGCAACGGTCCCGACAAACTATAGTCAAAAGTCGTTAATCCGGACTCGTCGGGACTTCGGATTATAGATCAACAGTTTAAATCTCGTAAGATGGCATGCAATTATTCTAAAATTAAAATTATGAAACCGTAATTTATGAAATAAAGAACAATTATGATCTAAAGGGTATCAAAATTTACAAAAAAAAAAGCTTAATATTTATTTGTTTACTTTATTAAACATTTCTTTCAATGTAAGTTGTTTAAGTTGCTTTGTTTTATGTGATAATACTTTCTCTTTAATTCTATAAACAGACATAATTTCTTGTTCAGTTACAAAGTTCCAAGTCCTATAATTGCTGTGCCAAGAATACCGATTAATTTGTCAATCGAAATTTTTTCGTTTTCACTAACCTCTCTGTCACCTTCTTCATGTCTTTATCCATTTTTTGCAGCATTTCCACTTTTTGTTTGATGGACATCGAAACATACTTTCGTTTTGTACGATCCTTTGGGAGCTCCAGAATTGGAAATTCTATTTGACATAATCGAAAGTTCAAGTTTACTTTTATAAAATTGCTCTTACAGTCTTTAAAGAATAATAAGCCGGATCCAATTCAAAGATTAAGGAACAACGCAATCATCACCATTAACTGAAATAGATAATTAGATAGTTTTAGCTTATACCGTCTGTTATACGTAAAACGTGCACACGAAAACGTATTCTGCGCTTGCGCAGTCGTAAAAGATCTTACGCACATGTGTCAACGCGGCGCATGCGCAGAAAGTTTTTAGCTTTCAGGTTCGGATTATAGATCATTCCGGATTATGGGTGTACGAATTAACAACTTTTGACTGTACTATATAATTTCATGCATTTTTCTCTTAACACGAAAAGATATCCTTTCTGGAAATGAACAAAATACAGAAAACACTGGCATCGCTGGCGAGATTTAAGCGGGGTGTGAAATGAAAGAGAGGTGGTTTCACATGTTTCGTAGAAAAGAGGCTAATTTGAAATACCCTCGGAATAGCCTGTGACATGAGCCAGTTTTGTTTATCTACGGACTTTTGCCTTCCACGTCTACAAACGCCACACAAACATCTCATCTCTCATCAGTTAGCTTTGGAATTCAGTGATGAGTACATGGCAGTGTGAGTAAAAAATTAGTGAGTTTGGCTCATATGTTGCACTGCATAGAATTCAGCGACTCCAAGGTTGAATGAAAATTTTCATTACACACGATTCTCAAAAGTATCAGATTCTTTGGCTTCGAAAGAAATGGAGAAGTAGGATATTGAAACTGAGCTGACACTTAATGAAATGTTCTGTATTAATGAAAGATTCTGTATTAATGAACTGTTCTACTGTACTATCGAAGAATTCGTTGCAGTAGTTTATGATAATGTGTGTACAGCCCCAATTATGGCAGACTAAGTTATTTTGGAGTTTGTTCAAAGCTAAAAAGATATCATTCATGCAGAGACGAAAATAAAATGAATGCAGTTCCTGTTCCCATGTCATCCGAAATGAGGAATATCATAAAAAGTATGGACAGTTATTTAGACGCACATTTCCAATGGTAAAATGAATAATAAAATGTTTGACATTGAACAATTTGATGCTAAAAAGAGAATGCAAAGAAAAATATCAGATTATTTTCCTAAAACTCAATAAATGTTTTGTTTTTCAAAAACTTGAAAATTTTGTATTAAATTCCATTAAGTTCTTGTGGATGTTTTTGTTTCATTTGTTTTTATTAAATACATACATATATACATATCTATGTAAATAAAATGTATTCTAATAAGCTTAATTTTGTTGAATATATGCTTTTTTTTTCTTTTCAATATTCTTTAACACGAAAAAATATTTCAGTCCCCTCAGTTTTGTGTTAAATGATTTTCACTGTATATCTGTTGCACATAAATCCCTTTCTTACATAAAATATAAATGTAGGTATAGAATAACTAAATAAATTGTAAAGGAAGTTTAATTAGCAACTATGAAATCTTAAAAAAGTACATAGTATGAAATTTATAATGGCAAACATTAAAAATAGATGAAAGTAAATAAAATTTAAATTATAGAATGTACTTTATAAAATTAATAATAAGTGGTTAAAAATATATTTTTTAATTACTTAAAACATAGAAGTTATTTGGCAGAGATTGTTGGATATGAAATTACTACTTCAAATTTTCAGATTACTATTGTTCATATTTAAAGTCTCAACTTGCAGTCTTAATCCACATAACAACCATTGTAAAAAATCACCCGTTATCATATTCCAAAGATCAGCAGCATACATTTTTTTCAAAATCGTGCATAATATTAAATATTGGCTTTTGATAGTCAAGTTGATACAAATAAGATGAACTGTTTTTATGATTTTAGACTAGTAGTTTATTCTTCCATTCACTTATTACAATATTTCATTTTTTATATGCTTGGCTATCCAAAATTTCAAGAGCTTTCCGGATATTTTTTTTGTCGAGTTTTTACTATACATACATTTCAGCATTTACATCGTCAAAATTGCACAGACACATACTTGAAGTGAATTCACTTTTACAGCTAAACACAGGAACTGGAAAACAAAAAAGTACTTATTCAGAGATTGTATTTCTTTTTCGTTCATGAAAATCAAAGTTCATTACACAAACATGCATTCTCACTGCACAAGCATGTATGGAAATTCTTAATACATTTAGTAAATAAATCAGAAAATATTTTAATGTATAACAAATGAATAGTAAGTAGCTAAGCTTTTAGTTAGTAGTTAGCTTTTAGAAGTAGTTAAGCTTTTATAAAACAGAGCATAATAACACAGTTACAAAGATATTTAATGTTATAAAGTTAGGTAATTTAGTAAATTTCAGTTGTTCATCAAAGCAATGAATTATGAAGTTCCTTGTGTATCTTTATAAATGAACTTTATTGCTGTTTTAAGCAATTAAACAACTGTTCAAGTTATTTTAATAATTTTGAAATATATACACTGAAAGAAACAATAAAATGTATTAATCTATTTGTCAAACTTGATTTTGGCACGAAAGTCTGCAGAATGCTTCATAGTTTTTAAGCACATAGAGGCACTGCAATTTTTATTCCTTGATCTGAAGTTTTCTGCAATTTTGTTTTTTTTTTTATTTAAATTGCTGTATTGGCACACATATAATTTTTGTATAGTGGCTTCAGATGTGGATAAGTTTTTCGAACACTTTCGTTTATTTTACTGACGTCGCTGAATTTTGCGATGAAATGCAGCACATTTATTGCCGAGTATCACCTTCCAGACTTTTCATACTGTTAATGTATACATCAGCAGTGAATTATTCTCCTCTTTCCTCAAATACACTACGGTGTTAAACAATAACCCTTCACTAAAGATTTTGCGTAAATTCCCACTCATAATAATTTAAATTGCGAAAATCTCACAATTAGCACCTAAACACACTATTCAGGAGCACAATTCTTTCGAAAGCGCGCCGTAGTAGTCAAAGGAATTCGTTGTTGACACAAGCGTCTAGCCCCTCAGACGCTAGTTTCCTCCCGGTTCCTCCCTGAACATCTGCGCAGATTACTGCGCATGTCGTCATTTCCCTGAAGGCGCGTTGTATTTACTGTTATTTACTCTTACTGTTTGCACTGCTGTGGTAAAGGGTGATTGATGATACAGTTCTCTTTTTTTATTTTGCTTCGATTATTATATCTTCCGCATAAAATCAAGAAAAACTGCCCATTTCATGGCCAAGTACTTCTGTTTTCTCAGAAGGTATTTTTGATTCTGAATCGAATCAAAATCAGGAAGGTGTAATCCTGTGTGATAATTCTGATTGTGTTGTGAGTGATAAGGTTCATTGTGCAAATGATTTTAGTATAGCTGAGAGTGATTTTGTTTGCCGTGATTGTTTAAAACTTTCAACTGTAGATACAATTTGAAACGCCATGCATATGTACAATAATACTACATTAATTAAGTCTCTGAAAACTAAGTTCTAATAGTATGGTTGATTGTGCAAATAATTTTAGTGTGGCTGAGAGTAATTTTGTATGTTCTGATTGCTTAAAAACGTACCATAATAAATGCAGTTTGAAACGCCATACCAACACATTACACTCTAATAATACTACATTAATGATTCTTTAAAAAGTGGTCAATCACCAAACTACAAATGTGAGGACTGCCATCTGAAATTTAGTGACCTAAAAAATTGGAAATATCATCAAAATAAAATTCATACTTCTAACAGGTAATTATGTGTGTCCTGTATGTTATGCTAATTTTTAAAAGCGAGAAATAATATTTCATTTCAATAATGTTCATGATGTTGATTTGAATCATACTGAACTAGAATTTATTTCATTTAATGATTTTTTGGCATGGAAGGCAGAAATTGAAAATAGTAGGAAGTCAAAATTTCTTATGGAGTAAGCATATTTAATATACATGGTGTAATGCCACTGTTCAGGAAATTTTATATCAGAAAGTAAAGGTTTGTGTCACTTAAAAACCCTTGGTAGCAATAAAATAAATACATATTGTGCAGCTGCATTAAAAGTAACAGAACATACAAATGGCAAATGTGTAGTGTCATATCAGAAAATACATAACTGGGCATCGGAATGATTTAGGTCACTTATTTTTAACAACAGATGAAATAAAAAATATTGCATCAAAGATAGCAGCAAAAATTTCTCTGGGTAATATTTTAGATGAAATTAGAAATTCTCTATGAGATACCCAGCTTGAGAGGTTTCCTTTTCTTACAAAACAAGATTTACATAACATCAAAAAATCTTTCAATTTGTCTTCTAATTCTGTTAAACATGAAAATGATTGGGTTTGTGTAGATACACGGGTACCTGAAATGCAAAATTCTGAACATCAATGCATTTCATTTTATAAAACCCAGGGATCAACACAGCATGAAGGAATATTGTACACAATATTAATTTCTAAAAGGAAATAATTATGTTTTGATAATGATGACAGAAGCACAAAGAGAGATAGTGAAAAAATTTAGTTCTGACTTGTATATGTATTGATGGTACACATGGGGTTAATGCATACAGATTTGAACTCATAACTTAACTTACAATAAATGATTTGCACCAAGGATTCCTGTGTGCATTTTTAATTTCTAATCGATGTGACCAACCTGTGCTATCAATTTTTTTTTCATGCATTAAAGAAAAAGTTGGGCAAATACAACTACAAATATTTATGTCTGATATGGCTGAATCTTTTTTTAATGCTTGGAAGTCTGAAATGGGTTTACTACAGAAACATCTTTTTTGTGCATGGCACATTGATAGAACCCGGAGAAACAATTTAAAAAAAAAAAAAATCAATGGTGTTGAAAAACAGGCAAAAACATATAAAATTATTACTGTATTTGATGGCATATAAGACGCACCCTTATTTACATGGCCACACACAAGGATAAAAATTTCAATAGCATGGTTTCTTTTAGTTCTCACGTTTCATGAAAGCCAAATAAACAATTATTGAATGCAATTACCTTCACGTATAAGACGCAGGTAACGTTTTAGAGACGAAATTTAGGAAAAAAAGTGCGTTTTATATGCCATCAAATACGGTAGGTCTCACTTAGAAGAACAAGACATTAATACTTTTCATACACTGAAAGAAGCAGCAATAAAATTACTTGAAGAAGATCCGGACATTATTGAATTTGCAAATTTCTTTGAAACATATTATTTACAAAATAGATATAGCTGGGCATACTGTTTTAGACTTCACAGTGGTGTTAACACAAACATGCACATCGAACGAATGCACCGAACATTAAAATATATTTACCTTCATGGAAAAAATGTTATGAGATTGGATAACACTATACATGGTATTATGAGATTTGCAAGAGATAAAATGATTCATCGCTTAATTACAGCAAATAAAGGTAAATTAACAAGTAAGATTTGGAATTTAAGAATCAAACATAAAACAAATGAAACACTGTTTATATGTAGTTGAGAATGGAATACATATATATAGTATATACAGAAATATACACTATACATGAAAGTAACAAAACTTGTACATGTCACATACAGTGCACTGATATGCATTCATTGATATATATGCAGCTGTATTGATTCATCAGTTTGTAGAGGCATTAGGTATTTTTTTGGAAGCAGGTAAGATGAAAAATATGCAATGCCTTTGCCAGGAATCAAACCACGGACCTCTGGATAAACATCACACCATGAAGACATGCCGAGAAGGTGGGAGAAATACTTTATATACTCCTCCTTTTAAAGGGCGACTGAGGTTTTTAGGGGACTTAATCGCCAAATCCTGGGTGTGGAGAACAATCAACTAACATCCTTTTAGTTCGGGCGCCACTGTACAGACATTAGAATTTTACATTGGAAGCAAGAGAGAATGAAAAATTAGCAATGCCTTCGCCGGGAATCGAACTGCGGACCTCTGGAATATGCGCCCAGTGTGCAGATCACCACTCCAAGAAGGCGGGAGAAATACCTTATAAGTTATGTAGAGTATGTGCAAGCACACTAGAAATACTGCTACTTGTTAAATACATTACTGACATCAGCACACTAGAAATACTGCTACTTATACTACAACTACAATACATAATGAATTATCCACTTATTATAGATGATAAAAATGAATTTTGAATTAAGTAGCCAAAAAAAAAAAAAAAAAAAAACACAGACCCTCTCACTGGAACACAAAGAATGAACTAAATCAAACATTTTTAGAATAAGTAGATTCATTAAAATCTGACAAACAATGTGACGTGTTAGACAGGATTCTAAAATCACCACCACTACAACTAGATAATATATGATATGTTAAATGCACAAGAAATACAGGTAAAAGTATATTTTAAGGTGCCCCTCTGCGATTTTTGCTGGCACATGGATACCGATTTTGTGCAATTCTATACTCGTTAATTTTGGCTTGCGAAGCGGTGATTTTTGCCGAAAATAACAAGACAAACAATTGCAGAAACTCAGTATCCATGTACACATCGACTTATTTTCACTTAAAAAAAAATCCTTGAATGCATAAAAATGGCATTGCGCACTCCACTCCTTTGACTTTATCCATATACACGTCGACCTATTTTCACTTAAAAATAATTCCTCGAATTGCTCAAAAATTGAGTACATGGATAAAGTTAAAAGAGTGGCATTGCACACTCTTTTAACTTTATCCATGTACGCATCGACCTATTTTCACTTGATTAAAAAATCCCAGAATTGCACAAACTTGCATTGCGCTCTCCCTTTACTTTGTCCACCTACACATCGATATATTTTCACTTAAAAAGTCAAAGGAGTACCAAATTCTACAATATAGGCAAACAAAAAAGACATAATCTCAATAAAATACATTTTAAACCAAACAATAAAATAACATAAAAAAGGAAAAACATGTTATACATTTAAGCACTACCAAAAGCAAATATTCGCTTACCATGATTTTCGAATTCGTTTCGTACACCCAGAGCCACATAAAAATCAAAATATCAATCATACTCAAATGACTTTTTTCAAACCAAGTACTCTTTCTGATCGAACGCTTCACATAGTGACCATCTGAACCTTTCTTCCTACAAACTCATTCACATCCATCTAAGCGGTGTTTACGTTCGACTAGACGCATATCCTTCCTACAGGGTGATCAGCGAATAAGCCCTGATTTCAAAATTAAATAACTCTACAACAAAAATCGATAGAATTATGCGGTAAACTGTACGTTTATTAGAAAAACTGTAAAAAAGGTGTACAAAAGTTTATAAAATTTAGTTATGAAAATCGCTAACAGATGGTGCTGTAATCGCAATGACCTAACAATAGCCTTTAAAATGTGCTTCGAAGTCGAAAGCGATCAGTACAACTGTTGGCTAGTGAAAAGACGCTAGCATAGAAAGTGAAATAATGTATTTCATTCAACAATGTGTATTTTGGTTCTGGAATTTCGCCCATTAGAACACAGTCCTATGGCAACACGTTGCAGATTTCAAAACCGATTCAATGTTCCAGTTGGACCCGATGCGAAAAACATTCTCATGCTCTTCACGAAATTCGAATGGACTGGCAGCATGGCTGATGATCGAAAGGGAAACGTTGGGCCTAAGCAAACTATAGTCACTCCTGAAAATGAAACCAAAGCTTCTGGATTTGTTCAGCAAAATCCTAGGAAAAGCATCAGAGACAGGTTTGAACGGGCACACAAAAAAATATTTAAAAATAGCCTACAGCTGTTTCCATACAAAATCCAAAGTCATCAGGCCATACCCATGAAAGCTGTGCAACAAAAGGTTGACTTTGCGAATCAGATTCTAACAATGATCAACAACGACAGATTTGATGGGAGCTGCATCTGGTTCACAGATGAAGCACATTTTCATTTGAATGGAATCGTTAATAAACAAAACTGGAGCTTTTGGTGTACTGAAAATCCTCATTGTGTGAAGAAAAAGCACTGCATTCGCCTAAAGTTATAACATGGGCTGTGGTATGCACCAGAGGCATTATCGGACCCTTTTTCATATGAGAAACAATAACTACTGAACGTTACGTTACAATTTTAGAACAATTTGTCAGCATTCAACTAGTGTTGGAGGGTCGACCAGGTATCGACTGGTTCCTGCAAGATGGGGCTCGACCACATCGAACAAATAAAGCTTTTCACTTTCTTCATGAATACTTTGAGAATAGAGTAATTGCGTTAGATTATCCTCAATTTACTGACACAGGAATAGCTTGGCCTCCATATTCTCCCGATCTGAGTCCATGTGACTTCTTTCTGTGGGGCGCATTGAAAGACGCTGTCTATCGAAACAATCCTGCTACTCTAGATGAGCTTGAATCGTTCATTAGTGTTGCATGTTATTCCATTTCCGTCGAGACATTGCAAGACGTGATGTCAAATTTCATTGTTCATTTACGCCACCTCATTGTTCGAATGGTGAACATTTTGAAAAAATTGTATTTTGATTGCAATGTAGTAAGATTAATTTGAATTATCTTACTACATTTATTTTTTTAATTATTTTTTTGACTCCTTTCAGAAATAATTTTCAATGCAAAGCGCCATCTGTTAACAATTTTTGTAACTAAATTTTCTAAACTTTTGTACACTATTTTTACAGTTTTGCTAATAAATGTACAGTTTACTGCATAATTCTATCGATTTTTCTTGTAGAGATATTTAATTTTGAAATCAGGGCTTATTCGCTGATCACCCTCTACATACAGGACACTTATAATGGCTACTAAGTAAACCTTCATTTACACACCAGTCAATTAAAGCTCTTTTCCCCTTTTGCTCCAAATCGTACAGAAACTTCAAATTAATCTTACTACATTTGGCCATTCTACCGTCTAAACACACACCACAAAAACGCTTACAAAACATCCCATGATTAAAAATTTCCCAGAATCATGCATGCACCCGATTACGTCACAATAGGGTTTCCATAACATTCAACTATTCAGGCTACCATAAATGAAACAACAACTTGGCGATAAATCAAACAACAACTTCGCCAAAATACAAGGGGTACCTTAAAGTCTACTCTACCCGAAATACATTTCCCAACTGCTAATAAAGATATTCCATCTAATAAAAATATAATACCCAAAAGATTCTCAAATACAAAACGAAAAGGAAACTGACAAAAACTTCTACAATAACTTCACAGAATGAAGACAATAATACAATTCTAAAAATTATTTTGGATCACAAAAATTTTACACATAATTCCACTGAAGAAACTTAATACATCTATTGAAAAATATATATTTTAACAATAGTCATTAGTACCTATTCACAATTCCTTTTGTTCATTTTTATCATCTAAAACATCTTTCAACTGCCTGTAAGTGTTTTATATGTGTCAGATGATATTTTTTTCTTATTTATATAATACTATCTCTTTCTTTAGAACTTCTCTTTAATAATAAGATAATTCCAACTCTAATCCTTAAAATGATCAGGAACAGATGTAGAAGGTCAGAACAGGGTTTTGAACCTTTATCTCAGGTCCTCGTGATAGGCTGATATAGTCTGTGATTAATGAGTAAGTCTATTTTTGTTCATCCTCCTTGCATTACTGTCTTTCTTCCCCCCCCCAAGTGCAACAATACCAAATATTGTCCATACAATCAATCATTCATTAACTTTTAAAGTGTTCAGTCAATAGATTATTACCAAACATTTTTAATGTAGATAAATATATTTTGGTGAAACTGATTCAATCCCAAATTTGAACAGTAAGCAATATTTTCTACTATTCAATACTTGCTATTTAATATTTTTCAAGTTTTTTATTTTCTAATTATTCAACCCCATGTACATTCACATGTTGTGCACTGGCCATTTTATTATGTGTAGAATTGTTTAAAACTAATTGAACATGGTAACAAACTCATAACAGTTTTGTGAATTGCCACATGCTGCTACATTTTTATTTTGGGGTTTTAATTATTAATAACATTAAATAATAGAAACCTTAAGTTTTTTTTAAATACTAACTAGCTTTACATATCTGGTTTGCACCTTTAATAAGGCTTACTTGTACATTATGTAAACTTGTATTTTATGCCAATCAGTCCCCCTCCCCACACATGTTGACGTCAGCATTTATTTGTATTCCTTACATTTTACAGCAATAATTCATAAGTGTGTCTTATGGATATCTGAGGTATGAAGGAATATGTGAAGAACACGTTCTCCCCCCCTTCGTTGCCGAATTTTGAAAACGTTTGAAATTGGTTTTTATGTATTCATATTGCATACATTTTAAAGCAAGAATCTTATGTACATCTGTTTCTTCCTTATATGAAAAAACATAAAAACATGTTTTGCACGCCAAATCTTAAAAAATCGCTTCTTAAATAACATCTTCGATACAAAAGTAATAAGCTCCTAAGTTTTGATATCTGTATCTCTAATAGCTTCGGGCGATGATCTGTACGTGAATAAATGAATAAATCAGGAATTCTTCCTTTATGTATAGATTTATAATAAAACATCTGAACAAATAAATATATATACCAATTAAAAAGAAAACTATTTCAGAAAAACTAATAAAATTAATTTACATTCAGTAATGCGCACCAAGTTCGTAACGTTTTAAACGCGGGGCGTTTTAAAAAAATCGGCTTTGACCACGCCCAGTTCCTTGGGGTAAACACGCTGCGCGTGAATCTGCGCAAACGATCAAGGAGGAAACTAGCATCTAAGGGGCTAGACGCTTGTGAAATTATTCCCCTTCCTTTTCTTTCAAAAGCTGAGTTTCCACAACGGGAGGCCGTTGCTAAAAGCTGTGGAACCAGTTTTATAGCTATTTTTAGCAACTTGTGAGCTGTTTTTCAGATAACACAGTAAATCTCGGGGAGGGGGGATTTGAAATCATGATCACTGCCGGTACGGCAGAATTTAGGTACAGCAAAATTGTGAAATTCAACGAAGCATCAAGCAATAAAATTTTAGAATTTTGGGGGAAGGGCACTTGACAACAGAATTTATTGCATACAAAGTCAGCCAAATGCATAGCGCCGTACCTGATTCATGATACAGCAGTATTCATTACCAATAGCAAACTTGTTTGAGGATAAGTTCGAAAAAATGTTTTCTAGTTGTTACCTAAAATCGGTAAACCATAATCTTTGAAAGATTATTCGATTATATCGCTACTAATACGGAAAAATTTGAATAGCAATCAGAAGCCGTATGTCTAGGGTCTTCACGTCACGATTTATTTTTATTTGTTCGAATATAATAGTTAGATCTCTCTTCCTACAAGTATGTATCTTCGTACGTATAAAGTATCAAAAATAATAAAAGTAATTAATAAATTTTCTCTAGTTGCCCTGAAAACTACATCTGAATATAAAGATAAGAAAGACATCAGTAAATTGCTGTTATTTGCTGATCATAATGGTAATCAACCGAACGTAATCACATATACCGTCTTCAAAACTTTGATTTTTATCAAGCTTCATATAAATACTAGGTTTTTGTTAGTCACGTAACTAGGCATCTTAAATTTAAGATGACAGATGAAATAACACTAGTTCTGAATTAGCTCACTCAGGAAGTAAAATTTTCTCCTTCCCATCAATATAGCGTATTTATAGCTCCCAATTATGGCGATCACTAACTAAATATGTTATGGATTAGAAGCCTATTGCACTCCATAAGTTTTTCTTTATTTACTTTATGTGCATGCATGCTTGGTTGAGGAAGAAATTAAAAAGCCCCCCCCCCTTTTTTTTAACTTAGATTATTCGAATGTATACGCCAGACATTTATTTGTTGAACTGTAATTATAATTTGGAACGTGGTGCTAGAGCCGTTGGAGCCGAACCGAACGCCAGTTTGTTTAGAATTATAGAGTTTGATTACGCCAAAGCAGGTGAATTTGGAAAACACCAAAATCGATCATGCATCCAACTCGTTCATCGAGGCTTGAACTCCGGATGAACTACCAGTGTTCGGCAGCTCGCTTGCTAGAATTTAGGGAGGAACTGATTGTTAGAATTGCGTTAGGCTCTTTGAATGTAGCAAAGCCACGAGGGTTACCTTCTTAAGATGGCAGGCCTTCGTGGAGGAATTTTCTGAAGGCTTAGATTAGGTTATTATGGCAAAGCACAGTAGGATGCCTTCATGTTGAACTTTCTTAGAGAAATTGGCTCCCCATACACGTTACACATGGAGAAAATTATGAAAACGTCTATGCAGCCGGCCCATTAACCTTGATTCGAATCCAGGTCGGAACTACCAGTGTTCAGCGATTTAATTCCTCTACCGCGGGAGGGCCTAATTGTTGAAGGGAACTGGCTTGTATTCATGTTACACACGGTGAAAACAAACAATGCAACCAGCTGATTCGTCAAAGTCAAATGCGACACTCGGATAAACGTGGTATATGTAGAGATGGAAAAATTTATTATTTAAAATACTTGTATTTATTAGTAAACATTTTATAAAATTTATTCTTAATTTAGCATTTAAGAATTCTAAGAGAGTTATCTGAGTATTTTTTCTTCCTCTGGTAATCCAATAAAATTGAGTAAATTTATGTTCTGTAATATCTTTGCGTGTTATATACATAGTTTTTTTTTCTTTCAAAGTTAGACAAGTTTACACAAACAATACAGGTCGAAAAGGGAGCTGGTCGCTGGTCTGCGCCCGGTGAGCCTGTCGGCAGCGTCGCAAAGCGTAATTTCACTAACGAAAAGATCATGCTTTGGATCTGGTGAGATTGCTGTGGTATTATCCATAAAAATGGTTGGTGTTGGTGTATTTAATTATGGCAAAGCACACTAGGGCTATCTGCCTAAGGGGAGGGATGCCTTCGTGGAGGACTTTCTAAGGGAAACTGGCTCGTATACACGTTACTCAAGGGGAAAACCACGAAAACGCCTATGCAGCCAGCCCGTTCGCGGGATTCGAACCTCGGACCGAACTACCAGTGTTCAGCGACTTTACCGCTCGGCCGCTGGTGGGCCCCATAAAAATGAATCTCTCCATTAGTCGCACTATGCATCACATAAACGTCAGCTGTGCGCCGCATGAGCTGACTCAAGCAGATAAGGTCAGACGTGTTCGAGCCTGTACTATTCTTCTCGAATATCAACGCAAAATTAAAGTTCTGGACCAGATAGTCACTTGTGTTGAAAAATAAATTTATTTTAACAACATAGGCCAAAAATTTAGTTGATCTGCGCCCGTGAGTCCGTCGGCAGCATCGTAAAGCGTAATTTGACTAACAAAAAGATCATTCTTTTGTATTTGGTGGGATTGCCGTGGTATTAATCACAAATAGTATATGGAAAAAGGTAAAACCCTTGACAGTAAAGGATACAACGAGATGCTAGTGCATGTTGACGCTGCTATCAAGGAAAAGAGTCGAAATGAGTTCCGGCGCAGAAAGGTAACGTTCCATCAAGATAATACCATACGTGTCTGCATTCACCGGCTGGCATCTGTACGGACTCGAAAGGGATCTTTCACCACACCCACCATATAACCCCGACATCGCACGTTCGGACTTCTACCTTTTTTTCACACTTGCAGCTACATCTTGCTGGTCCTATCTTCACTTCTGCACGAGACGTCGAAATGAGGTTGACCTGTGTTTGGACTCGGGCCACCAAGTTTCCGGGCCAAAGATTTTGAAAAACTACCAAAACATTGGCAGAAAAGCATAGATTTTTGGTAGTGATTACTACCCGCACTAAAGGTACTGACTGGTTTTTTTTTTTTTTCCTAACTTTATGAAGAACGTTCGTGTTTAAAATTTTCGTTACAACCATTAAATTCTGTAATTTATGAATTCCTTCCCACTTATGTATTTATCAGCTGTACTTTATGAACCTGATATTCCTACAATTATCAGCTGTACTTTATAAATCTGATATGTAGAAACACAATTTGATTTTATGCATTTCAGTATCAAGTGAAATCTTTAAACTAATCGTTCATTATAACACTTTATGTTGTTTTCATTCAAAGCTGAACTCAGATAATGTGCCGAGGTTGAACTGCCAGTAATAGGCGACTTTAGCGCTCGCCCGCTAGAATTTAGAGAAGAACTGAGTGCTAGAATTGGGTTAGGCTCTTTGAATATAGCAAAGCCACGAGGTGACAGATAGCAGATGCCTTCGTGGAGGAAGTTTCTGAAGGCTTAGTTTAGTTTATAGCAAAGCTCCCCATACACGTTACACACGGGGAAGATTATGAAAACGCCCATGTAGCCAGGCCGTTCGCCTTGATTCGAACCCAGGTCGGAACTACCAGTGTTCAGCGATTTAACCGCTTGGGCGCGGGTGAGCCTGATTGCTGAAGGAAACTGGCTCGTATTCATGTTGCACAACAGGAAAACAAACCATGCAGCCAGCTGGTTCGCCTGGGATCGAACCGAAACCAGGTCTAACTTCCAGTAATCAATATTCTTAACCACTCAGCCACTGGCGGCGCGTGGCAGAAGTAAGAGCCACAGATATTGTAGTGAGCAGCAAAAACCTCTAATACTGGCCCTGGTTACTAGTAGGATTATATATTGGTAATCATCCAATCTACAGCAATGAAATTTCGGAGCATAATTGTGAAGTTAAATACGACACTCCGATAAACGTGATAAAGATGGAAAAATTTTAAAAAAAGGAAACTTACTATGCAAATACATGTATTCATTAGCAAACATTTTATAAAATTTATTCTTAATTTAGCGTTTATGAATTCTCAGAGAATTATCTCATCGGATTATTTTTTTCTCCTCTGGTAATCCAATATAATTGAGTAAATTTATGTGCTGTTAATATCTTTGCCTGTTATGTACATAAATTTTTTTTCGTTCAAAGTTAGATAAAACTGAACGTACGTTACACTGAAATTACTTTGTCTAGAAAGTAAGCCGCTTGGATAGAAACAGATGTGGGGTTTTATTTTTAGAAGACATGAGATCACTTTCTGTAAAGTAATGTTATAAAATTTTGAATTTGAAATAATCGTACTTCGTTTTTAGTAGCGCAGAATGATAAAGATTTAATGAGAATATAGCAAAGCATCTTTTTAGAAACGCTGTTATAATTTTGCTATTTTATTTTTTTATGGTAGTTCAAGGAAAAAGGCAGGCTGCTAAATACGGTAACAGCACATTGCTCTGTTTCATATATAGCAAATCCGCTCTGAAATGAGGCACGAAGCAGTAAAGTAGCTGAACACCAGTAGCTCGGTCCGACTGGCTGCGCTTTCGTGGTTTTACCCTGTGTAACGTGTATAGGAGTCAATTCTCCTTAGAAAGTCTTCCACGAAGGCATCCTTTTCCTTAGGCAGATAGATCGTACCGGTGTTTATGTTATCAACAGTACTGGTTATTTTCAAAAATGATCATCCTAGAAAGGTGATTGCCAAAAAGTATTCACTTCGCTTATTTATACGTTATGCATGAATATACTCTTTTTAGTCAATCTAAGATATATAAATTACTAATGCTTAAAACAAATTCAATTTTCAATATTCTGTTTCCTATTTGTTCCTGTTCAATGAAACAAATTCATTCACAGCAAATCCAAATGCGTCGCTACAGGAAGATGATAAACCAGCTCAGTACGTAATTACAGTTGCATCCGGAAAAGAGTACATATACATATAAATATATAATATATATATATACGATATACAATATATCTATATAAATATTATCGTTTTTTAGGATGTATCATTTTACTTTAGTAAAATATAATATTCAATTTTGTAATTTAGGAATTTCTTCCCCCTTATCATGTATTATCAGCTTGTACTTTACCCCTTCAATTATCAGCTGTATTTTATAAACCTGAAACATAGAAACGCAATTTGATTTTATGCATTTCAGTATCAAGTGAAATCTTGAAACTGATTGTTCATTATAACACTTTATGTAGTTTTCATTCAAAGCGGATCTCAGATAATGTGTCGTGTACTAGAAAAATTTGATAATGATTTATCCACTTTTGAAATAAAAAAATAATAGTTAGGAGTGTTATACGATTTTATAATACAAGTAAAAAAAATATATAAAGCTTTGGAAAGTGCTAACACATATTTATGGATGGATAAGTAAATGGAATATTATGTGCATGCTATATATGTATACACATATCATCAAGTATAAATTCATTTATATGTAATTTTTATGTCGCGATGAAATTACCGAAATGCTTAAAAATCTAGTTATTTTTAAAAACTGTTTTCTTCCGCAGAATAACGGCAAATTATGAAACATTACGCAACATTGAAAAGCGTGATGAACAAATTTTGCGAAAAGAAATAGCGACTGCTGCACGTATCTCATATATATCTTTCATTCAACACAAAAGTGGAAAAGTTCTATTTCTGTTTAAAACATACCCTGCAGTCTGAGTCACAGACGGAAGAAATGACAGCAGGTCCTTTTGGTTCAACTGAGGGGATGTGTTTAAGTGTTTTATGGCTTACTCACTTTCCCGCCAAACGAGTACAGAGAAAGGGAAGCGTTGTTGCCATAGTAACCGGGCTGTAGGTAGTCTTACAGATTTGAGTCTTTAGCGCTCAACGTTCGTAGCGCCATCTGTTATTAAAAATCGACATGAGAAAGGGGTATTAAACGCTCTTAAGAAAAATGACCATAAATCGTCTAGAATTATTAGCCTGCTGTATAGGAGTCAGACTCGCAGCTCTTGCTTTACAAATACTCAAATTAGACAACGTTCCAAGGAACTATATTGGACAGATTCGAGTACTGCACTTTCTTGGATCCAAAGAGATGACCATTGGGCGCCATTTATCGCAAATATAGTGAAAGCGATACGAAAATTCTCATCGGAATCTGAATGGCGTCACATTCCAGGAAATTCGAATCCAGCAGATATACTATCACGAGGGTGTTCGATTAAGAGTTTTGTGAAATCTCGCTGGTGGCAAGGGCCAGAATGGCTTATGAAGAACGATGAAGAGTGGCCAAATAGTGAAGTGATTAGTAACGAAGAAGAAATTATGAAAGAAAAGCGAAAGAACATTATTTCGACTTTGGCTAAAGTCACCGCTTAAAAATGGTATCTGATTTACTTTTCAAGTTACTTTAAAATTGTGAGAATGTTTTCTTGGATTTTAAGATTCATAAATAATTGTAGACATGTAGGAAGAAATTATGGCAAAACCCTGAGTGTTGAAGAATTGGACATTGCTGAGAAGAAATTAGTGAAGTTCGTTCAACAAGAAGCATTCTCTATGAAGAACCGTTGAAGGGACATTTTACTTTCAGAGATGAAGAAGGGATTATAAGGTTGAAAACGGAGACTTTGAGAAGACATGATGATGAAAACTTCCGTTGCCCCATTGCATTTCCAGCCAAACATGAATTAGTAGAACGAATGATACAAGACTACCATTTACAACTTTTACATGCTGGTACTCAAGTTCTTTTGACCAATATTCGTTAACAATTTTAGATAAAAAAAGGAAGAAAAACAGTACAAGGAGTCATATCGAAGTGCGTTCGGTGCGAGACACTCGGCGAATGCTCTTGATACAGTGCCTTGTCCTCTCCCAGAAGAGAGTCAGAGATGCTTATGCATTTGAGGTGACAGGTGTTGATGTAGCAGGACCACTTTATTTAAAAGAAAATAGAAAAGCTTGGATCTTGCTTTTTACTTGTGGAGTTTACCGTGCGGTTCATTTAGAATTAATTGAAAGCTTATCGACTAATGGATTTTCTCTCGGATTTAGAAGATTCATAGCGCGAAGAGGACGGCCTAGAGTAGTATACAGCGATAATGGCACAAATTTTGTAGGGGCAAGGAATTTGCTCCGATCTGTTGACTGGAACCAAATTATCAGAAGTTCTTCGATAATGAAAATTCAGTGGAAGTTAAATCCACCAACCGCAGCATGTTGGGGCGGCTGGTGGGAGAGACTGCTTTAGATTATCAAGAAATTTTTGAGAAGAGTCCTGGGAAAAGCATTACTTTCATATGAAGAAATGTTAACTATCCCTATGTGATGCAGAAGCAAATATCAACTCCAGATCATTAACATACTAGTCAGAAGATTCCACCGATTTATGTGCACTCACTCCATCTATGTTTATTCAGGATGTGCGAACTGAAGGTGTTCCGGATCTGGACAGTTTGGATAAAATCAGCTTATCGAAAAGATGGCGATACCAGTGTGGAATTAGTTAAGTTGAATAAGTTACGTGTATAATTTCGCAAACGGTTTAGAGATAAATATCTTGGTCTGTTAGTACATCGACCAAAGACTGTACCTTCCCGAACCATCAAGAAAGGTGATTTAGTGTTTGTAGAGGACGGTAAAAGGAAACGAACAGACTGGCCTATGGGTCGTGTGATCGAAACATACCCAGGAAAAGACAACAACATCAGAGTGGTGAAAGTAAAAGCATCTAGTGGTGAACGGTTAAGACCAGTTCAAAGAGTATTTCCAATGGAGATAGACAATAAAGAATCTATTTTCGAGCTTAAAACTACTGAATCATCCACATCTCCGAGAAATACTGGTAAAAGGAATGATTTAGTAATTGATACCAAAAAGTGTGAACATGAAAATTCTGATAAAAACATTCAGTTTAGTAGATATGGCAGAAAAATTGTGAAACCAAAGAGCTTTAATTAGTTTAATTTTGTTTTCAGTATCACTATTATTTATTTCCTTAATTCCTTTCTTTGAATTTAATTTTTGTATACAATTTGATTTTCCAGTTTAGTGAATTAATCTGTTTACTAGTATTTTTCAGAAAAGAATTTTTTGCCTGTTGTTTAAAGAATGTAAGTTTGCAGAATATTAAGTAAGTTTAAAATATTCAAGATATTTGTTACGCCTGGATAAAATTGTTGATTTTGGTAAGATTTAAATTACTCATCTTATATTCGTATTTCAATTTTCATTTCACAATTGTTTTGATTTTTTCATACTTTGTCAAAAATCAAAAGGTGGAAGAAATGTTACAACTCGAAAGCGAAATGAGCGACAGTTTCTCCTCTGCCAGTGGCAACGAGGAGTCGAAAACGAACTTGGAAGAGAGCGGTCGCTCACTCGGTTTCTCTTGATAGAATTTGATACGAAGGGGGGATAATCCCCATCTTTTGATTTAAAATTAATCTCGAATTATGTATATATTGTAATATAAAAGATATGTGTAAATAAAAGCCATTAAGACTTAATTGAAGTAGTCTTCTTTTTGTGAGACGAGATTTGGAAGTGCTGGCATGAGGGGTTGCTGTTGATTAGAGAAATTGTTCTTTCTGTCTACGGCGTTGCTTTATTCCTGCGATTTTGTGAAGCAAAGGAAAACGACATTGCTCTCACTTCTGATCCTGAGTTGCTGTCGTCTCTTCTTGATATTCACGATAAGTATGTTTTCTTTATTCTTTTCGCCATTAGGTTAAAAGTTAGGATTCTTGCATATCATGGACAAGGAGGCGATCGAAAACCGTATCAAATCTGTGTGGGATCACAGAAATCTGGAAGTTACCTGCGAGAACTTAGAAAAACTTAAGCAACTTATGCTTTCTGAGTTTCATGCTTATCGAAATTCATTTAATCCAAATAATGCAACTAAAGTTCACTTAGCCCACGTCAATGCTATGGAAAAGGATATACAAATCTTAGAATTATACATTAATGAAATGAAACAAAAAGAAACCCTAAATAATCCAACAGAGGAAACAAATCAATCTGATATTACTGCTAGTCAAAAATCTAGAATAAAAAAGAAAACCACAATAGATAAAGAAGGATACATAACCCCTAGAAAAACTCATAAAAGAACTCTATCAAATTCCGAAATTGAAGAACCAGCTCAAAAAATAAACTCGAGGAACTAAACCCTGAAGACAATATGGAAGCAGAGGAAGGTGAATTTATTACACCCAACAAAAAAGCAGGACACATTCCCCCTATAGTCTTAGCAGACTTCACGGGGGATTGGGATAAGATGAAAGAAGATTTTGTAGAGCAATTAAATATCAAAAAATATCGTGGAAACCTAAGTGGAGGTACACTGACCATAAGAGTTTATGACTCAGACCACTACCGCATAGTTACTGAATACCTAACTAAACTACATATTCCTTTTCATACTTTTAAACTTAACAGTGAAAAGCCTATCAAGGCAATAATTAAAAAACTTCCCAAAACAGCTAATACCCTGCTAAAAATGCCCCGTAGAAACCCATAAAATTTTTTTACGGGGAATTGACCTACGGGTACCCATACAGCTCTGTGGGTACCCGTAAAAACCCACAGACAGAAACCCGTACAACTGTACGGGTACCCGTAGGCCAAATCCCCGTAAAAACCCATAGAAAGAAACCCGTATGGTTGTACGGGTACCCATAGGCCAAATTCCCGTAAAAACCCATAAAAAGAAACCCGTACGATTGTACGAGTACCCATAGGCCGAATACCCGTAAAAACCCATAGAAAGAAACCTGCACGGCTGTATAGGTACCTGTAGGCGAAATACCCGTAAAAAACTTGTAAACGGAAACCCATACGACTGTACGTTTACGAGTAGGCCAAATCTCTGTAGAACTGTAGGCACTATAAACAAAATCCCAGTAAAAACCCATAGCCAAAAATCAAAACTTTATATGCATATCCATTGGCCAAATTTCCATTAAAAAATGGATATTCCGTAGGGTAATGTTTTGTAAAAACCAGTAAACAAAAGCATGTACACCTATACAGGCACCCATACGCCAAATCCTGTATAAACCACTACACAAAAATCCACAGACCAATAAAGGTACCTCTTGGAAAAATCGCTGCACAAAACCCATAAACAGAACCAATAGCATTATACCATAATGGAGTATCCATACATAGAATCGTGCATACAACGGGTATCCATATACAGAATCCCTATAAAAAACAATACACAAAAATAGAACTGTAAATCAAATTTCCATAAAAACATAAACCAGCAGAAGTACATAATTAGCACTGATGAAATGTACAGAACTAAATTGCGGAGAAAGCATGTAAAGTAATTTTAAATAAAACTCAATGCGAATAAATAAAAATTTTAAAATATCTAGAAGCCTACGAGCCCGTCCTTTTAATGCACGTCAATATCTATAAACATATTACAAAATATTTGTATAAATTCTCTTTACAAAATTTTAAACTACCTTTATATAATTAAAACACAATAACACGCCGAATAAATACTAATTCAGAAGTCAAACAACAAAAATCAGCGTTAATTTACAAAATTTTCACAGGACTAGTTTCGATGGTTTTACCGAACCATCATCTTCAGCTGCAAAACCGCAAATGAACAAGATAGGAAATAATGTTTAGATAAGATAAGAAAGCCTGGACAAGAATAAGCAAGTGGCGCCATCTGTTGGCGAAACCAGAACTAAAACATAATTTCTCTAAAAGCCGAAGGCAAATTTGGATTGGAATTAGGATCGTTAACTAGAACAGAAAGATTTTTATGAATGTGAAATGCCTCTAGAAAATCCAGTTCTCCAATGGAAGATGTTTTTTGAATAATTTTGGCAGCAGAAAATTTGAAAGTGTGATTTTCGGACCAACAATGTTGAGAAGACTTCTGTGTTTCCTTTTTTCTAACATATGCCTCATGTTCTTTGACGCGAAATTTTGTAAATTGTAAAAAATGTAAATTAAACCGCACTGGCAAGGAATCCTATAAATACCCCAGGAATTCATATCCAGAATGGGGTCCTTGAGTATAGAAGTTGGAATTTTATTGATGGGAGAGTAAACAACCCGAAAGTTAAATTTCTGCAAAATATGTGCAACTTTATAGCTAATTGATAGAAAGAAGGGAATGACAACAGAATTTTTATAATCTCCTAAAATAAGAGTGTGGCTTTTAGTGTGTTGAGATGAGAATGTTTTAACTGCTTGATTAATAATGTTGGGTAAAAAGCCCCTGTCAATAGCTATTGCTTTTAAATAATTTAGTTCTTCATCAAGGGCTAGTTTGGAGGAGCAAACTTGAAGAGCACGGAAAACATAGGAATAAAATGAAGCTAACTTTTGTTTAGTCGGATGACATGATTTGAAGTGTGGTGGAAGGCAAACCGATGAAGGTTTACGGTAAACTGTAGTACTGAAGTTGGATGTGTTACGTGTGACCAGAATGTCGAGAAACGGAAGAGAATTGCAAGTCTCAAGTTCAAAAGTGAACTGAATAGCAGGATCAATAGAATTCATTGTTGAAAGAACTCTATTTAAATCATCTTTATTAGCTTCAAACAGGGTAAAAGTATCGTCTACGTAGCGGAACCATGCCGGGAAGTTTAAAGTTTCAAACAATTTTGATTCGTAATAATGCATGTAGATATCAGCCAGGATGGGACTGAGGGGGCTTCCCATGGCTAATCCCTCAGTTTGCTTGTAATATTTATTTTGGAAAACAAAATGTGTTTGTCTCAAACAGAGTTGAGTGAGAGAAACTAGCTCATCAATTTCGATGCAAGAGAAATGAAATTCGCGAAGTCTGGTTTCTAGACATCTTAATGCACCCTCCACTGGGACATTGGTGAATAATGATTTTACATCAAAAGAAACCATGAGTAAATTACGAGGAGAAATGTTTTTAACTTTTTTTACAAACTCTATTGAATTTTTTATGGTGTAAATGTTATTGTCTAATAGAGTGGAAAATCTAGAAACTAAATATTTAGCTAATGGATACGAGGCAGTACCTAAATTTGATACAATAGGGCGGAAAGGAATACCACTTTTATGAATTTTGGGAAGAGCATATAATCTGGCACAATTCGCAACAGATGGGATAAGCGAATGTTTTAAGTTGCTTGAAATGATTTGCGAAGATTTGATCGCAGTTTTTATTTTGGATAAGTCCATTAATCAAGCAGTTAAAAAATTCTCATCTCAACACACTAAAAGCCACACTCTTATTTTAGGAGATTATAAAAATTCTGTTGTCATTCCCTTCTTTCCATCAATTAGCTATAAAGTTGCACATATTTTGCAGAAATTTAACTTTCGGGTTGTTTACTCTCCCATCAATAAAATTCCTAATCAAAATTGTTTGAAACTTTAAACTTCCCGGCATGGTTCCGCTACGTAGACGATACTTTTACCCTGTTTGAAGGTAATAAAGATGATTTAAATAGAGTTCTTTCAACAATGAATTCTATTGATCCTGCTATTCAGTTCACTTTTGAACTTGAGACTTGCAATTCTCTTCCGTTTCTCGACATTCTGGTCACACGTAACACATCCAACTTCAGTACTACAGTTTACAGTAAACCTTCATCGGTTTGCCTTCCACCACACTTTAAATCATGTCATCCGACTAAACAAAAGTTAGCTTCATTTTATTCCTATGTTTTCCGTGCTCTTCAAGTTTGCTCCTCCAAACTAGCCCTTGATGAAGAACTAAATTATTTAAAAGAAATAGCTATTGACAGGGGCTTTTCACCCAACATTATTAATCAAGCAGTTAAAAAATTCTCATCTCAACACACTAAAAGCCACACTCTTATTTTAGGAGATTATAAAAATTCTGTTGTCATTCCCTTCTTTCCATCAATTAGCTATAAAGTTGCACATATTTTGCAGAAATTTAACTTTCGGGTTGTTTACTCTCCCATCAATAAAATTCCTAATCAAAATTGTTTGAAACTTTAAACTTCCCGGCATGGTTCCGCTACGTAGACGATACTTTTACCCTGTTTGAAGGTAATAAAGATGATTTAAATAGAGTTCTTTCAACAATGAATTCTATTGATCCTGCTATTCAGTTCACTTTTGAACTTGAGACTTGCAATTCTCTTCCGTTTCTCGACATTCTGGTCACACGTAACACATCCAACTTCAGTACTACAGTTTACAGTAAACCTTCATCGGTTTGCCTTCCACCACACTTTAAATCATGTCATCCGACTAAACAAAAGTTAGCTTCATTTTATTCCTATGTTTTCCGTGCTCTTCAAGTTTGCTCCTCCAAACTAGCCCTTGATGAAGAACTAAATTATTTAAAAGAAATAGCTATTGACAGGGGCTTTTCACCCAACATTATTAATCAAGCAGTTAAAAAATTCTCATCTCAACACACTAAAAGCCACACTCTTATTTTAGGAGATTATAAAAATTCTGTTGTCATTCCCTTCTTTCCATCAATTAGCTATAAAGTTGCACATACTTTGCAGAAATTTAACTTTCGGGTTGTTTACTCTCCCATCAATAAAATTCCAACTTCTATACTCAAGGACCCCATTCCGGATATGAATTCCTGGGGTATTTATAGGATTCCTTGCCAGTGCGGTTTAATTTACATTGGCCAAACTAAGAGAGCCTTAAAATTTCGTGTCAAAGAACATGAGGCATATGTTAGAAAAAAGGAAACACAGAAGTCTTCTGTTGCTCAACATTGTTGGTCCGAAAATCACACTTTCAATTTTTCTGCTGCCAAAATTATTCAAAAAACATCTTCCATTGGAGAACTGGATTTTCTAGAGGCATTTCACATTCATAAAAATCTTTCTGTTCTAGTTAACGATCCTAATTCCAATCCAAATTTGCCTTCGGCTTTTAGAGAAATTATGTTTTAGTTCTGGTTTCGCCAACAGATGGCGCCACTTGCTTATTCTTGTCTAGGCTTTCTTATCTTATCTAAACATTATTTCCTATCTTGTTCATTTGCGGTTTTGCAGCTGAAGATGATGGTTCGGTAAAACCATCGAAACTAGTCCTGTGAAAATTTTGTAAATTAACGCTGATTTTTGTTGTTTGACTTCTGAATTACCTTTATATAATTCTGAAAATAAAATGAATAGAAAGATAATAACCAAAGTCACGATTCACAACCATCGAATGATAAATGTACATATACATATGTAAGAAAAATAAGGAATATGCAAAAGATTAAATTAGCAGCGTAAAATTAATTTTCCTTCTCTATTCTAAAAACAGTAATCTTTCTGCACTGCATCATTTGGAGATTAATTCATGTCATATGACTCTTACATAATTTGATGTTGTAAAAGAAACTAAAACTCAAACAGCCAATAGTAATTTTACAGCAGTATTAACTATCAAAGACGAGTAAAAATGCATCGAGAACCAAAATTAACTCGGTCTGAATTAAGATTTCACCCTTAACATAACACATTTGCTTTTTACGCTTTGTATTAGCTGGATTGCAGTCTGTCTGCTCCTTGTTTCTTACTACACATTTATCAAAAATGTTAATTTTTGGAATAGGCATAAATAATGTGCCAACTTGTTTGTGGCTGCAACATATTTTCTGAAAGAAAAGTTGAATTAAATCTACCTCGACTGCCAAATTTCTTATTCATTGTGGATTGGAGTTTCAACATCTCTAAGCCATCAAAATTCTTGCTGTTCATTACGGATTCAGCTGCTTGTATTCGACTACAGAATCTATTACATATATATATAATATCATTTCATTTGATGGTTGCGAATCATTACTTTGACTGTATATATATATTATTGATTTCATTATAAATATATACATATAGTACTGTACCTCACTGCATATATTTGTATTTCAGTTCTTTAATTGGGAAATTAAACAATTGTATTTAATCACATCAGCTTGTTTAACAATTTGATACCTAATGAGAAATGTATTGCCAAAGGATGGTACTTTCTAGCGTCTGCTTAAATTTTAAGTTACCTACAATGCACTAAACCAAATTAAAAAACAAAACTAGAAGAAACCCAAATTTTCAGGAAGAGAAACATTATTAACAAGCAAGCAAAAAGAATACGGGACTTGCAAATTAGAAACGTAACATAGAGTTCAAATTTAGCATACTTGCTATCCCCTTAAAGCTTGCTTACCAATGATAGTAACACCCTGCAGCTTATTATGACATGCATACACATAGATGTTTTGCGTGGAAGAAAGGATGAATCCAAGAATATAATGTAGTGAAGAAATAATAATATACAAACACTGTGTCGACCCCTTATTACAATACTTTGAATGTTACGTGTATCTCTCAAAAGATAAATGAAACATGAAGATAACATATAATAAACTTAATAGTACCCAAAATACAATAAATTATATTGTAACAAAATGAATTTAAAAAAATTTACAAGTTTCAACAAATACCAATTCTCAACGCACAGTTCGGGAATTAAGAAAATATCTCATAGCGTATAATGTTTTATTCCGTACCTCACTTTTAGTGCTATATAATCTTCCACAGATTTTATATAAATAAAATCTATAACATAATGGGTATTTATAGTATATGTAGTTCTTGATGTAAAAAAGATCAACTTTCGTACTGAAAAAATTCCATCTATGTGAATAAGTATGAATATACTCATATACACATAATTATATTAAATAACTAATTTAATGAAACTAAATTCCTATAGAAAAATGGGGAAAGTGTAGAATCGCCCACTGCTTGGCGCGTTTTTAAGAATTGCACATACTCGGTATCCATGTACACATTGACCTATTTTCACTTAAAAAAACATCTCAGAATTGCACAAAAATGCCATTGTGCACTCCTTTGACTTTATTCATGTACACATCAACCTATTTTCACTTAAAAAGTCAAAAGAAAATTGACAAAAATCCAATTCCTTTTACTTTTGTACAAAGTGCCAAATAAATAAGTGGGCGATTCTGCACTTTACCCGAAAAAATATATAAAAATACCATTTACCTATATATATTAATAATTTATTATTACACAAGGTTTTTCATATATCACCTCAAAGGAACATAAATTTAATTAAAGCGATGCATTATTGGAATAAATTTGAGTCAGTGTTTTACGTGCAAGTTATTTAGATTTCTATTGTAGAAAGAATACTTGAAATAATGTATAGAAATATTATTTTGAACCATAAAAATTCTCAATAGTAAAATTTAAAGTACTGAAAAGGTAGCTATTGTTTTTGACACTAGATTATATAATGTAAAAATACCTCATGCCGAGCATTTTCTGAAATTACAATGCTAAATGAAATTGATATAGTGCAGTATTTAGCAATAATAACTTTTTGTAAACAAATGTGGCTATATTCGCTTAATTGTAATGACAGTAATTTTAACTGCATTTGTATAAGGCTGTACAGAAGATTTATTTATATGGGTTTTCATCCGCAGAGAACAACCGGATTCCCTGAGGAAGTGCTTCCGAAAATAATGTTTAAATATTACTCTAACTATATTTGAAAGCAATGCTATAACAGTGCCCTTATAAGACTCATGATCCGAAGAGCTTTGGTTTTAAATGTCTCGTAAAAACTTTCAATTACTTCTGCAAAATTCATACCCACGTAAAAATTACTACACCGAAGTCAATTGATTATACAGCAAAACGTTCCTAAAACAATAAACTCCACAATTCGAGATAATGCCAGTTTCCTGTAGCCTGACAAAACTATGAATGATTTTTAAGTCCTGTTATTTAATTATTGTCCTGACAAATGTGCCATTATCAGAGGTGGTCATTTAAGAAAATAACCACTATATGAGGTTTCAACTTAATGTAATTTTTTTCAAATAAATAATTCACTTTTTATACTCCCAAGACTAGTACATTTAATATTACATAAATCTTATTCACAAATCTATTTCTATTTCAAAAGCAATTTATGAAAAACACATTTGAAATTTTCTTCATCAAACTAATAATAATGAAAATTAAAGTATGCATAAAAATGATTATATGTGTTTTAACAAAATAGCACAAAATATTTAATGTAAAAATGTGGTTCTAGTCTCATACTTGTAAAGAAAAATAGACCAAAAAGGAAAAACAATGTAAGCTACTATGATCATCTAAATTTTCACATAATTTTAGTAGTGGAAAAATGATTCCTTAAGCTTGTATGTCTTGTCTACCCCATTCAATAAGTAATAAACACATTAAATACTTCAATGTTTATTTCATTAATAAAACTTACCTTTTTTGCTCGCGAAATATAATAAGTACATTTTTTAAAACATAAAAAAACATTCTTTTTGCTCGGCCACATCACATTAGTCGAAAAATTCAAAATTGAATCATGCAAGATCATTTTTAAGTAAGGTATGCTCAAATTTATTAGTACAGTCAAAAGTCGTTAATTCGGACACCCATAATCCGGAATGATCTATAATCCGTACCTCAAAGCTACAAACTTTCTGCGCATGCGTCGCGTTTACGCATGCGCACAGGCGTTTACGAGAGCGCGTAAGACCCTTACGGCTGCGAATATGTTTGTGCGCATGCGCGTTTAATGTGTAACGGAGTTATACGCTAAGCTAAAGTTATCTAATTCAGTTAATGTTGCAGATTGCGTTGTTCCTTAATCTTCGAAATGGATCTGGCTTATTATTTTTTGCAGACTGTTAGAGCAATTTTATAAAAGTAAGCTTGAACTTTTGATTATGTCAAATAGAATTTCCGATATATATTTACTACAAAGCGAAAGTATGTTTTGAAATCCGAAATCTGTTTATCAATTTCACGCTGCTCTGCGGCAGAGGGGGGGGGGCAGAAACGTCATTTTAGATTATGATAGATTAGAAAGATTATGTCAAATAGAATTTCCGATATATATTTACTAATATGTAATTTGTATCTGCAAAGCGAAAGTATGTTTTGAAATCCGAAATCTGTTTATCAATTTCACGCCGCGGATTGGAAGTTGATCTGTCAGCACTATCCTTATCTTCAGGGCAGATGTTTTTATTTTATTTGGTTTATAATTCCGTACTAAGTGTAGTATTTCATTTCGATGTACTCCGTCTTTGATATGATTTAAATCAAGTTCCTCGTCATTATAATTCGCTTCCGATAGTGAAGAAAGTGACCCAGAGGTTATTGAAAACGAAAACATTTCGATTGACAAATTAGTCGGTATTCTCAACACAGCAATTATAGGACTTGAACAGCGGAACTTTGTAACTAAACAAGAAATTATGTCTGTTTAATAGAATTAAAGAGAAAGTATTATCACATGAAACGAAGCAACTTACATTGAAAGAAATGTTTAATAAAGTAAACAAATAAATATTAAGCTTTTTCTTTTTGTAAATTTTGATACCCTTTAGATCATAATTGTTCTTTATTTCATAAATTACGGTTTCATATTTTTAATTTTGTAATTTCTGCATGCCATCTTACCAGATTTGAACTGATGATCTATAATCCGGAAAAATCGATAATCCGGAATCGCCGAAGTCCCGACGAGTCCGGATTAACGACTTTTGACTGTACATAATATTCAAATGATAAAGCATCTACATGAACAAGCTTTAAAAAAGTATTTCTAAACTGTAATCAAAAAAATAAATTTTCCAAAATACAGTTTCAGTAGAATGCAAAAACTACATTTCTGCATCTGCACACTGAAACAAATTATCAAGCCTGAAATTATCACTTTTCAGTCTTTAAGCACATTGATTTTCAGGATAAAAGTAAAGATGGAAAATCAATTTCACGCTCAGAAACTCCATTTCACAACTAGTCAGTTATCAGCAACGTTCTCTCAAACATTAGACACGATTACACGTGCATGGCTTAGTGGTATATTCATAGTCAGTGCTGGTATTTTATTATTTATTACTAATTTCGGCACAGCTTTAGTATTAGTCCTTTTTGGCGAGAAATTTGTTTGGCGACATTTTGGAGCGATAAATGAAAAATTATGATAACCTTGTTAACCCTAAATACTGAGCTTCAAACATGCCGCCATTTCTGTCCACGTAACTTTAACGAATTTGATAGGTATCAGAGCTTTGATGGCAGGAGGGATAAATTGTGTGTTTTTCTTAAAGTTACTTTTGTGTTAGGAAAGCACAACATTTAAAATATTTTTTAAAAAGCCAAATTTTTGATAGTTAAGACTAGTGCTTTTAATATTACATCACATGAGTCTTGACATTTTTTCATATGTCAACTCTGCATATTATTATAAATGCCACCCCCCCCAAGGGAAAAAAAAAAACACATTTTCAGTAGCATGAGGTAAACTTTTGGTGTTTCCTTTGCTAAGGAGATCAAAATTACCATGGTCTAAAAATACTTGTATACCTCATATTAGAACTATATGGATGTGTAATTGCATGAATTCATAGGTTCAAATCAGGTGTCATTATTGCTTTTATAACATTTTCATAATTTGTCTGACTATAAAAAATATAATGTTGCTTAGATTATGGAATATATTGCTTATAATTTTAGAGTTCTCAAATTTTGTAAATCTTACAACCTAACAGCTGTATATGAATAACCTTCACTGAGTATTATTACTTTCATTAATAGTATGTTGACATAAAAGTCGACTTTTTATTTTAAATTTTATGCAAATTTTCTACATTACTTAAACATTTTATCTAACAGAAATCTGAATTTTTTGTAATAAAAACTCTATAATAAAAGTAAGAGTACAATTTATATATAAAAATTTGACTACATGGCAAGCACTTAGATACTGATTTCAATGTCTTTAAATGTTATTATCATAAAGTTTAGATATATTCTTATTAAGTTAAGATATACTTTTATTCTATTATAAAGTTTAGATGTACAGAACAGAAGGCACACTTTGTACTTATGACTCGGTCAACCACTTGTGGCAAGATAACTTATGATAACAATTAAGTTCAAATGTAAAATTTAAATTCAAATAAATTTGTAGCCCAAAGGCTGCACAAATCAATTTAATGCAAAGTTGGTTAAAAACTTAACTGGCATGGAATTCAACTATCAGCAATTATAATGCAAGGCTGAAGACTACAAATCTTTTCTTATCTAGCAACCTATTAATGTGGCCTCAAAAGGCAAAAAGCGGTTTGTTTTACAAAATAAAAACTTCATTTGGATTCTGGTGAGAAAACGGATGGAGGAAATTGACAGTAAAGATCCCAAGAATAAAATAACTCTGGTTACAAAATAAAGGAACGTTGTTCCCTGATTAATTATTCAGTACATGAAATAGTGTAATGCATTTTTGTTTGCATCACATACAAATTATTTAGTTTATTTAAATGCTTTCCAAAACTGACAGGATTTTGCAAACATATTGACCATATTTTTTTACCTATAGATGCAACACTTCTTCTCTTCAGAAGTCAGATTTAGAATTAAGAAATAAGAAAATAAGAGAGAATTATGAATAGAAAATAAATACATATGCTGGCTAGCAGAAGAAGGATGCCTTCATAAAGTACTTTTTAAGAGAAACTGGCTCATTCACATTACATCTACGGAAAACTACTAAAACTCCCATATAGCCAGCCTGAACTACCACTGTTCAGTGGCTATCACTCCACCACTAGTGGATTCCAATGACTGTTTGAATTTTTCACAGAAATCATCATTTACGATGATTGTTGTATTATTACCATTGGTACAAAATTTACTCATTATGATAATTTAATTTTAGCTTTTAAATTATAATCATAAATTACTTGTAATAAATTGAGGGATTAAAAAATACACATTTCTTAATAATTTTACCATTTACAATATTTAATCATAAAAAATATTTCTAACACTGGTACAAAACTTGCCCATTATAATTGAATTTGATTTCCTTCACTTTGAAATAATTTTTTATTTTCTTTTAATAACAGAATCTAAGAAACTAAAGTAACATATACTAGTTTGAAATGCATTTATTAACCTTTTGTAAACTTCATTATTCATAAACATAAAAATTAACCTTTTGTAAATTTAAAATATTAGCTAAGTACTAATATAATAAAATATAAATATGAACTAACTACTTAAAATATTAATGTTTAATACATTATATTTTGTAATTAAAAATATTAACATTTTGTAAATTTCATTACTCATAACATGATAACTGTCATAAATTCATTTACAGTAGTGTTTCAAGAATTTATCATAGCAGTACTAGAAATATTGAAAATTAGAGAAAGACTGTTTATTCTGATTAAGAGCTTACTTTTTAGAATTGTTATTTAGTCTAGATCGGGTTTTGTTTACAATCCGCCATTTTTTTCCGATCTTCAAAACCGGGTCTATCTTGGCGACCGAAGTTTGTCGCCAAATAAAAAAATCGCCAAAAGGACCAATACTAAAGCTGTTCCCTAATTTCTAAACAGTAAAACATAGTAAAATTTGTAATACAGTAAATCCTAGTAAATAATATACTGCATTACTACAACTACGAAGAAAATAACACCATCACACAACAATAACTAGAGCGGCGCCATATTGCTTGTTTGGGAAACTTCTGACAGTGGAGGAGGGAGGGGGAATTTTTTTTCTCACGTCAGCGTTAACAGGGAGAAAAGTTTTGCGATTTTGAATGAACTTGTTCGCGTTAAAGAGATGTTGGTTGATATCGGTGTTTATTTGTAATATCAGAAATGTAAGTGCTTATGTGTGAGTATTCAGAGAACCAACTCGTAGCAAAAACCACCTCCCTAAGACGACCGCCTCTGAAAGAAACCAGTATTTCTGAAAACAAAAGTATACTTTGGTATTAAATATTCCCTCTGTAAAGCGACCATTCACAAAGAAAATTCTGCAAGTGTGTCTGGTCGCCTTAGAGAGATTCATTCCGTAGATGCAATCTCCCTAAGACGACCACCTCTAAAAGATAAACGTATATCTGAGAACGTGAGTATCTATTGGTATTGAGCATCACCTCTCTAAGGCGACCACTTACAAAGATGAATTTTTATTTGCGGCTGGTCGCCTTGGAGAGACCTCGTCGTGTGTGGTGTATATGATTACTGTTATTGTTTCCAAAAAAATTAAATCAAATAAATAAGCATATTTAGTAAAAACCCTCTCTAAAACGACCACCTGCGTTTCCAGGTTACTCTGGTGGTCTTAAAGAGATCATATTTTCATTCTGTTAATTTTATTGTTTACAAGAAGTATATTAACGTCAGAAAAAAAAATAGCACAAACCCATATAAACCAACAGAAGATTTATTATTATATTGATACCAGTAAGAAAACCAGTAAAAGTCAATATAAACCTATACAAACCAGTACAAAGTTCTGCCATTGAATGTTGGTTGTATGGGTGTCAATTGATACCAGTAAGAAAAACCCACAGAGATCAATAGAAACCAGTAAAAGTCAATAGAGACCATCAAAAATTCTATAGGTACCAGTAGAAAGTTTTACTGGTTTCTATGGGTCATTTTGAAACCAGTAAAAAAAACCCACAGAGACCAACAGAAACCAGTAAAAATCAATAGAAACCCATAAAATCTTATGGGTACCCATAAAAAGTTTTACTGGTTTCTATGGGGCATTTTTAGTAGGGTATGGAACTAATCAAAAACGAAATTGCCCAAGAAGGTATCCCAATTCAAAAAATTCGACAAGTAATTCACACTATTGAAGGAAAGAAAGTTCATCTTCCTGTTTTTATAGCAGAATGTACTAGAAATAAAGAAGGTAAAAGAATATATGATCTAAAGAAACTCAGAGGTCTGGATGTCTTTATCGAGCCTTTTAAAGCTCGCCCTGGACCCGTGCAGTGCCATAAGTGCCAAAGGTACGGGCACACACGGGACAAATGTCACTATAAACCTCGCTGTTTAAAATGTGCAGAGCCTCATGAAACATTCACTTGTAAACAAACAAAAAAATGACAACAAACTCCCTGTCTGTGCCCTCTGTGGGCAAAATCACGTTTCTTCCTTCAAAGGTTGCAGTAAACATCCTTATAATGTTCAGAAGCAAATCGAAGAATTTAAAGCTTTAAAAGAAGAAAAGAAAAAAGAACAATTTAAATTTAACAAAAAGGATTTCCCTTCACTCCCTGAGAACAAACCAAAAAATGCATGGAATACTTCCAAGGAAAATGAAAACAATAATAAAACAGAAGACACAAACTCAAACCCACTTGGCTTTGTTAACTGGATAAAAATCCAATTCGCTCAAGTTAAAGAATTCTTCCAGAAATTTAAAACAGCAAACACAATATTTGACAAACTAGAGGTCGGTATTGCGGTCTTCGAATATTTCTCAAATCTAAACTATAAATTTTAATCAAACTCATAGTCAAATAAATTTTATCTCAGCTACAAATAGCTTCTTAAAAATTTGCTACTATAATGCAAACGGCATCAGATACCAACAAGTGGAAATTTCAAATTTTCTTACTAGACATAACATTAATGTTATGCTAGTAAATGAAACCCACCTCCGCTCTTGCGACAAATTTAAAATACAAGGCTACCGCATCTACAGAAAAGACAGAAGACATAATAGAGGAGGAGGAAAAGCAATTCTCATTAAAAACCATATCAAAACTTCCAAATATGATTTAAACCCTGCTTGTACTATAGAAAATGCTGCAGTACTTATCTATAGTGGTTTTAGAGAACCTTTTCTTTTTATCTCTGTCTACAATCCGCCCTCAAGCACTCTTGATCTCAATAATCTGAAAATACTTACTGAAAATAACTACCCCACCTTAATAGCAGGTGATTTAAATGCTAAACATTCCTCTTGGAACTGTAGAGTCACAAATAGAAATGGAGAAAATTTAAACAACTTCATCCACAATAGTAACATCAATCTCATTGCTCCCAATCACCCAACGCACTATACGCACGACGGACTAGGAGATATTTTAGATATAGTTATGATGAAAAACCTTCCTAATATTCCTAATCTTGATGTTCTCCCAGAACTTTCGTCTGACCATCTCCCTATAGTCTTCAACTTCTATGGATTATATCCCCCTCTCCCTAAAGCTCATACAAAGGTTAATTGGTATATGGTTACCGAACAGCTAAATTCTGTAAACAGCAGGGCCATACTTCGTTATGACTGCGATATTGAGCTGGAAATCACCAGATTAAACTCCAAAATTCAAAACGCTATCAATAATGCTACCTATACAGTCAAGAATAAAAATCCCTATGGCATCCCAGAAGAAAGTAAATCCCTTGTACAAGAAAGAAATAGACTTAGAAAAGGATGGCATATTACTCGCAATCCTACTGAAAAACGTCATATTAACTATTTAAACAGAAAAATAAAAAAAGAAGACATCGCCACCCATCGATCAAATTCGTGGGATAATTTCCTAGAAAACATGGATCTTTACCAAAACTCTGTTTGGAAAGTAGCTAAATCATTCAGAAATCTTTCACCCAATCAAATTCACTCCCTGTATCACATGGGCAAATTTCACCACTTCGAAGACTCCATTGCTGAAATTCATGCAAAAGAATTAGAAAACATTTTCAAACAACATGAAAATAATAATTCTGATCACGAAAAAGATATTAATTACTCTGTCAATGGCATCCTCAACAGTCCCAGCATTAATTTTTTTTACGCCTGCATCTCCAAACGAAGTTCAGCAAATTATTAAAAAATTAAAGAAGCGCAAAGCTAAAGGATATGACATGATTTCTAATGAAGCATTGCAAGTTTTACCTAGAAGATGCATAGTCTTAATTACAAATATTTTTAATTCTTGTATTAGACTCAGGTACTTTCCATCGCAGTGGAAACACTCGATCATTCTTACCATCCCGAAACCAGGAAAAGATCCAAAGCTAGCAAAAAATGATATAGAATAAAATTCATTTAATGATTACATCGTCTTCTGCCAGCGCTTGGAAAAGTTTTCAAACGAGTACTTAGTGCTCGGCTCACCAATCATCTAGAACGCCTTAATCTAATAGACAAGCATCAATTTGGATTCCGCAAAGGCCACGGTACCACACATCAAATATTAAATTTAGTTGAATTTATTGCCCAAGAATTTACAAAAAAGAACGGAGTAGCGGCATGCTTCCTCGATTTCGAAAAAGCTTTCGATCGAGTGTGGCATGCTGGCTTACTTCATAAGCTATCTAACTTCCTTTTACCAAACAGCTTTATCAAGCTTATACATTCTTATTTTAAACATCGTACTTTTAAAGTGCGCTGTGGTGAAGCAATCTCTTCAAAAAAAAAAAAAAAAAAGTGATTTACAGTGGAGTAGCTCAAGGCAGCGTTTTAGGACCGAAGCTTTTTACAATATTCATAAATGATATGCCTCTACCTTTTCATTCTAATATACTCAAATATGCCGACGACACAGTCATCCTCACCAGTTCACGAAGTCCAAATAATGCTTTAGAGAAACTTCATTTCTAAGTCAACATTATTAACAAATTTTCTCAAGACTGGAAAATCAAACTAAATACTGATAAATGCTGCGTAGTTCTCTTCCGCAGATACAGAAAAAATATCCCAGTGAATATAAATATCCGACTCAATAACCAAGATATTCCTGTTGCCAACAATTTCCTATTCATTTAATGATTATATCGCAAGTTTAGAAGATTTTCAAGTGTTTCAAAAGACATAGGAGTCTTAAATTCACAGATAGATGTTGCTTTTACTATGTTCGAACTTTATTTATTTCCAAAAACTAGAGAAAACTTCATTTTTCGAACTCTGACTCCTCGACCGATCTAAATGCCGGACGCTGATCACGTGTTTCTGCTCTTCTTGATTCACCCAGAAGCTTAGACTTTCATTTCGCTTCTCGCCACCATTTATATAATCACCCATGCTATGCCATGATATGCAATTTAGCAAAACTTATTTTATGAGTTCTCTCATTTATTGATCTCGCCTTCGGGCGCGGTGTATTTTTAAATACACCTCTTAAATTATTAATTTTAAGGCCTATGGTAAAATGATAATATACTGGTAAGAGCTCCTAGTAGCTAAAGCCAGCAGTAAAGATATATTCCAAGATCTAAGTTGAAGTAGTGATTTGAATCGAATATACAAATCGAAAGCTCTCCCAAATAGAACTATGGATTATAGAAATAACACATATAGACACTATACGTGATAGATGTCTTAGAATGAACTAGAATGTCCTTCGATTTATACACCATTTGATAACCAGTCCCTTTAGAAACATGAGGACAAGTTTTCTCTTCTATGCTATTAAAATATGTGCGCGTTTGTCTGTTTGTTTGTGGCATTATCTCCTATGGAATGGCGGGGATTTGAGTTTGGAGAGAGGTACTCGCAGATTCCAAAAATTTGTGGGAAGCCATTTAGACAATTTTTATCTTCGTACGACTTTAATCAGCTGGGATATTCATTAAAAACTCTGAAAACGCTAATTCTCGCATTCATTTTTCCAAGTGGTAAGTGTCGCGCACTGGTGATAAAAATCTGCGTTATTTTCGAAAAGTGTTGCCACTGCTTTTCAAATCGTAGAATTTGTTACTGAAAATTTTTGTTAAGTTTTACAAAATATGAAACAAAAATAGAATTGCCAACGATTAAATATATTATTATCATACAAGACCTTGAAGAAAGCACGCGATTCTCCTATAATCCTCGTATTCTCACGTTGAAGAAAGCACGCGATTGCATGTGATGTCAATGTCAGCATTTTAAATAAATAGCTGCTGTTGGCAACTTTTTTGTTTCTGGTTAGGATAACTGACACGATATGTTATTGCCACGTTATTTCTTTTATTGATATTTAGAAAAAGTTGTTATATTACATTAAATTTAAATCATGATTTCTTACGTATTAACCTGAAGTGTCAAAAGTTTTTGTTTCCTGGTTTGGCAACAAAAAAATTATTTACGAATTGGATGCTGCTTGAAAAGAATGAACTCACCCCCCCCCTGAATTGGAGGGAATGCGTACTTGTGGCTTAACTTGTAAATAACTTTATTTTGAGTTGGAGCATAAGGCGCCAAAGGGAAGCCAAGCTTCAAGAAAAAGAAGAAGGTGTTGGTGTATTTAATTATGGAAAAGCACACTAGGGCTATTTGCCTAGGGGGAGGGATGCCTTCGTGAAGGACTTTCTAAGGGAAACTGGTTCGTATACACGTTACAAATGGGGAAAACCACGAAAACGCCCATGCAGCCAGATCGTTCGTGGGATTCGAACCTCGGACCGAACTACCAGTGTTCAGCGACTTTACCGCTCGGCCGCTGGTAGGCTCAGAAAAAGAAGAAGAAGAAGAATGAACTCACTTAATTTTACACTGAAATGTTTTTATATATTTTCTTTTCAGGTGTACATAGAACATAAAAGCTTTGCTTTGACCGCAGGCCGCTAGTATTTAAAAAAAAAATTGTTAAATCATCCTTATCATTTAAATGTTATTTATATCCATGAGATAAATACAAGTTATTTTCCAGTTTAACACTTTTTAAAGAAAAATAGTTTCATTGGCAACAATGTATTTCAGATTTAATTTTGGAAACAGTAAAATGTGCAATTCTTAAATTCGGTTTGAAAAACAAATGTATGAGAGGTAACTACTAAAAACAAAATTATGATAAATTTCTCTTAGTATGAGAGAGATGTCGTAAATAATAAGGAATGCCAAACAGTGTTTCTTTTATTATTAGCAGCATCAACAACATATCTATCATTCTATCTCTCTATTTTGTACACTGTGAAAAAAAGGGGTACAGTTCTATATCTCTTGTTCTACTGGTCCGATTGACAAACTTCAAATTGCATTTTTCATGTCTCGAAAGCTCGACGTAAGAGGATATATATTAGATTTCTATATAGCATTGTTCTAATATAAGTATTTTGACACAAAATCGGACTTTTCCTGAAATGACATGCTGATTTTTTTTCCATATTTCGATTCTACGACTCAAATCATTCCTAAATACTAAATTTTGTAAAATTTGGTGCAAAATTTAAGGAGAAATTCAATTTTTTTTTTTTTTTTTTCAACTTGCGCCAAGAATAATCCATTTGGCGAACTTCTTAATTTTTAAAAACCTATTTTCCTTCCCTATTTTTCATTGCAGACGAGCGGAAAAAAATCATCGTTCATACGTTCAAATCATTTTAACAAAGTGCGTAAACCCCATTTGGCTTTATTATCGCTTATAACAAATATGCCAAATTTAAAAACGCGCCAGTATGTAAATTTACATATATCTTTGGAAACTTCCAATAAGAAACTCTAATTTTTGCAGGTGTGCCTAGAAATACATCTATTTTAAGACGATATTAAACATATTATAGTATTTTATATAAATGCTATATATAAATCTAATACATATCCCAAGTCGCATTTTCGGGATATGAAAAACGCAAGTTGAATTTCGTCAATTGGCCCAGTAGAACTGTCTCATGTTTTTTTTTCGCAGTGTATCTCTTTAGTTATTAATTTAATGATCAGTCTTTTTATATAAATGCGAACTAACTGTATCCCTACTAATCTGTCTATGTAAATGTACATTCATACTACGATGAGGATCCAGCTAATAAGCCGAGATCATACCGATCCTACTGAATATATCGAATAATTTAGAAGCTGCTACTAGTAGCTTGAACCAAAACCAACTGGTTCACACGCAACCTAACTTAAACGTAAACCAGTCACTTCAATGGAATCGCTCCGCTAGCCCTCTAAGAGCATGTGACGGGCTATACAAATCTAGGAAAATTATGCGCGCATTACAAATCGCAACCTTCGAGCTGTTACAGGTGTTAGATGACATGGTGTGAAATTACATGAGTAATTAACTTGTTCAATAATGCCGCCACTTAACATTACAAGAGCCATTAATTTCACGTTAAGTGTCAGATGACTTTAGAGGCCTGCACTCGTGTCATCAAGGGATCTTGGATTCAAAGGAACAACTGGCCAATGATGCTGTAGCTTCCCTGATATCGCCTTCAACTACAACGAAGCAGAGGATATAAAATACAACCTAAGAATTAAAAACAATTCCGTTAAAGTGACCGTACGAAATTGCAATGAAAATATATGCGGAAAAGCGCCAAATCTAGCAAACGTGCCCATTTACCCGCACGCCAAATCTAGCGAACGCGCCGATTTGGCAGCGCATAGATAGTTTTACATAGATAGCGCATATATAGTTTTAGATAGTTTTACATTTGTGAGTCGCCATTGAAATACTGGTTTAATTTTTGAATTCTTTTTTGATAACACTATGGATCTAACAATTTGGGAATTGCCCAATGAGGAAAAGTCTGCAACAGAATTTTTTAAAGGGCATCATTCATGATAGAAAATTATGTTCGAACAACCACAAGATGAAATTGTGCTTTAGCGGTAACTTAATAGCAAAATGGTGGTGCAGGAAAGAAATTGTCAAGTCAAATGTGTTCGAAGGATTAAGAAGGAAGAGGAAAATCCTCTTCCTTACAGCCTGTAGGTTCATCTATTTCTGGTATCGGGAGATGACATCTATTAATTTTGTGAACTCCTAAAGATGAACAACAGTACAACTGTAGCTTGGCACAATTATATGCCTGAGGTGTGTGCCGCAACTTCAATGGAATTCAATTGCTCGGCCTATGTTGAAAATTGGCGGATGTGGCAAAATTATTGAAGCAGACTTTCAGTAGGAAAAAGAATAACATCGGACGTGTTCCTTCCACCACAATGAGTTTTCGGCGGATTGTGCAGAGAATCAAAGGAATATTTCTTATTCCTGCTCCAGATCGATCGCCGAAAATCGTATTGAACGTCATAAAGGAAAATATCGCAAAAGGAAGCATTAATTTACAAAGGCCGCTGGAAATCAAATAAGTCGGATTGACAGAGATATGCCGTTTAGAACATTTTACTGTCAACCACAACTACAATTTTGTGGACCCCAAAAGTGGGTGTCATACACAAACACAGCGGCTGTGGGGCAGTGATAAATGGCGTAATAATCGCCATCGGGGCATCCAAAGTATTTCGATTATCATTTGAAGAGTTTAACGACGGACGTTTGAACCAAAAAACTGAAATTTTCTGTGCAGTGTTAGACGATATCAAAAACTTTATGCCTCCCGTTTAATTTCACTTATGCTTAGCCTTTTTTTTTTTATAAATTAAAATAATAAAAATGTATTATACGAAAAGCTTATTACTCTTTCTTTCAGTTATGTTTAACCCTTTGTTTATAAATTATTACAATAAAATAATCTGAGTTAGTTATTTACTATTGTGCTTCTATTCAGCTATGTTTAGCCTTTTTTACTTGTACGAAGTAAAAAGGAATTATTGTAATCGCGAAACATTTCGGGTATCATAGTTCAACAAAAACATCCATTTCGACCGCTATCGAATGCAATTTAACGATGCTTTTGCATGGTATCTGTACGTAAGAACAGAATAAAAGACGCTTTCCCCCCCAAACGAATTATAAAATTGATTTAAAATGGATTCAGAAGAGATTTTCTTCGTGGCGCCTGCACGTACGTACGTGTGTACGTATGTATGTATATATCTCACATAACTCAAAAACGAATAGTCTCAGAACGTTGAAATTTTGTATGTGGGACTGCTATAACATGTAAATGTGCACCTCCCCTTTTTGGTTGCAATCGGCCGCACCTAACGTATATAAACACAGTGGAACCTTGAGATACGAGTACCTCTATATACGAGGAAAGTATGAGCGAAAAATTCGACTCTAAATACGAGCGACTCGAGTAACGAGCAACAAGCCAGCTGTTGGAATGCGTGGCGCGTTTCCCGATCCGGCTCAACTCGGGGAATACTTCGCCAGATTACTCAGTGTTCTTTGATCTTCTTGTTAGTGCGTTTATAAGTTAACTGTTTTTTACATTTAACGTGAAATAATTATTTCACGATGCCTCCCAAGAAGATTATTGCCTCAGATAGTGCTGAAAAGAGAAAGAAGGAAGCCATGGCCGTTGAAATTACAGATAAACATAAAGCGTGGTGTAAGAGTGGTAAAATTGGCGAAGATTTACGGCCGTTCGACATCGACAACCTGCACTGTTCTATAGAAGAAGGAAGAAATTAAGAAACTTGATGTGACCAAAGGAGTTACTGTTATTTCCAAGCGCTGTCCAAAAACTCCTAGAAGATGTTGAGAAGCTGTTGTTGGTGTGGATTAACGAGAAGTAATTAAATGGCGATTCGGTGTCGGAAGCTATCATTTGTGCTAAGGCTAAGAATCTGTACTTGGACCTTTCCCGAAAAACACCAGGTACGTCGAGTGAAGTTGAGATGGTAATGAGATTTTTGAGGTGTGAAACGGATTAATTGGATTTCCATTATTTTCAATGGGGAAGTTTGCGTCTACAAGAAATTCGCTAAGCGAGCTCAATGCTGGAACGGATTAAACTCGCATCTCGAGGTTCCACAGTATATATGTATATATATCCATTCTGTTACTCTGCTCAGTGAGTTCAGTTTCTTTATTCTTACAAGTTTTTAAATTGTGCATTTTTTGCTTTAAAAACGATTGAATATGTTGTTCTTATCTTCTGGTTAAGTTTTTTATGTTAACCTGCATGTTATAGATGATTTATCAACAATTTAAAAGTTCTTTAAGTGCGGCTAAGCCTAATTTCTTTTATCATAACAGCCATGTTTACATTTGAAACTTAGCAAAATAGTGGATTTATTCACAATCTAGAGAAACTAAGCTTCGCAACAACAAAGTAACGTCTTCTTTTATTACTGCAAATTAATTTATGCTTAATCCATTCTGGAATTGTCATTGAAGTTATTAAATTATCTCATATATTGACTCAGCATAGCGTCCAGTTTCTACTCCTTCGGTGTCTTTTTGCCGAGTGAAACCAAATGCAAACTTTCAGTTTTGTGAACCGAAAAAATTGTCTTCTCGCCGGCTGGACAAATTGCTTGTTTTTGCATAGAAACTGTAATTTTAATTGTAATAATTGTTTTTAAATTTTTAACTGTATTTGGTGTTTTATATTTTTCTATATCTTTAAATTTTTAATGAAGATATTTTGTGTATTTATTATTTTTACCTTGCCGCGAAGTGAGAACTGAATTAATTGAGTGAGATATACATCTTTAATGAAATTCAAGGAAGTAAATGTTTTATTTAGCAGAAAATACTGTCGCCAGTCTGTAGCGGACAGAGGAGAATGTTTATGAGTAATGCATGCGCATTAGGTAAGCGGCGCTGAATCGTCTGTGAAAAACTGTTTATTTTTAGTTTGTTTAATTTCTTTTATACGTCGTTTTAGATTTATTATAGTATTTGAATAGAACATGTGGCAACGTTTAGATAATTCTTCAGATGATATAATTTTTTTTTCATTCTGAGTTATAAAATGAATGAGATGTAACGCTGTTAATTAAACCTAGCTCCAGTATATCGCTATGGAAAATAAATTCAGCGAATTTTAAAAAGCGCATTTATTCTATTGTGGTTTATGCGCTATCGACGAAGTAGATTTAATTCAATTAAGTTTTAATGAAATGCAGCCAAAAAAATGCGTCTAATATAATATTCCGTACAAGGAAGTCATGTGGGGTACACACCAGATTTTTTTATAAATTATAATAATAAAATTTGTATTATATGAAATTAACCTTTTATCTGAATTGAAATAATATTATTAGATAGTTACTTACTATTATGCTTCCTTTTTTGCGTTAGGGTTATTATAATTAAATTTGCCACATTGGCATCAATAGTCTGGTGATATTTTATGGTCTCTATAACGGAATTGTATCAAAATGAGTGACTCTTTCAGTCTGAAAAATGTTTTAGACAAAGCAAGTACTAAGAATGCTCTAACACCAGACAAATAGAGAGACTCTTGCCCCTAGAAAACTGCTCATATAATGAAAACAATTCTCCTTTTAACTAACCAATTTTATGTATTCAATTTTAATTGTCATTGCTATATTGTTAAGAGAGCTTTTGTAGATCTGTGATGTGTTTTTAGTTCAATGTACTCTTTACACGCTAACTTAAAGGAAAAGCGGTCAACTCCCAATCACTACTCCGGAATCGCCCCACTTAAGTGGAATGTGTTCTTTGGTTTGTATGATCATATTTTATAAATCTGTATGGTAACAGGAACAACATATCAGTTTTTATGATTAAAAGGTTCGGAATTACGACTTGTTGGGTTTTATTGCCATTTGGATTTTAAACGGAGCCCAACCTGTAGCTAATGAGACAATACAATAATTCGCAAGGATCTTAGTTTTTTGTCTAATGTAACTCCAAATACTTGAGCGCAGAAAGGTAAAAGGTTCCGACTGATGTGGATGCTTGCTATAAATACTAACAATATTTTTAGAACAATTAACCATTCATAGGACTTTGGAAAAAGGATATTACTCTAGATGACCTGATTTCAAAGACAGCATACAGTAATTATATATTTTTATTGTAATTCGAGAATTTTAGATACATCCGATATCTTTTAAATGTCTTTACCTGAAAGCTACATATATTAAAAATGATCAAATTAGGAGTTCAAAATAATTATGTGGTCTAATAACTTAATGATTTTCTACACATTGTTATGTTCAGTGCATTTGAATATTTTAATGAAAAGGCACGTATAAGCCATAAGAATGACATTATCTATGTAAAAAAAAAAAAAAGCTAAAGAATTTTTCTATTTATTTATACATTTCCTCTAAAAAGAAGATAAAGGTAATTTTAAACTGAGCTGAATTAGGTAAAGGATTAAAAAAACAGGACAGAAGGTATCAGATTTTACCTTCACAACTATTTTTTCCCGTTTGGGATAAGTGGGATTTTATTGTAAGAACGATCTATTAAATTTTGTGTAAAAATTTCACTACTTTTTCGCATAACAGTGTTAACACGACTAAAGTAGAAGAGTTTTCACATAACATATTGAAAACAAAAGTATAAGTTTCATTAACTATTTAGAAAAGGTCACAAGACAAGGAAAATAGAAATCAATAAAAAATTGCCTAAAATTAAAAATATACAAAACAATGTTTTATGAAATTAGACGTGTCAAAAATTTGACTCGTCTAATTTCATAAAACATTGTTTCGATTTTTTCATACCAGTGAAGGTCAATGTTTGAGCAGAAAACTATTTATCAATTTTATTATATGGAGATGATGGAAAATTTGTTTTGAAAGGATAAAAGAGAAAAAAGGCCTTACAATTAAAATGAAGAATTTAATAGCCTTCACAAAAATAATTCCTAAGGACATTGAAATATATGCAAAATATATGCCTATTTTGAAGATCAATTTTTTTAAAGTAATTTGTATTACTCTGGAACTGTTTGTGAGAAAGTACACACAAAATTTCAAAAATTGTTTTTATGATAAATAAGTACATGTACTGATTTAATTTTCTTTTATCTTACTATAAACCAAATTAAAAGAGAGAATATCAATTTCAGCATGAAGTATAACGTACGACTAAAATCAAGAGTTTTCAAAATTTTAGTAAATTAAATATTCACACCGTGATATACAAATAAAGCTAATATTAAAAAAGAAGTATTTAATAGAAAGTTCGTAACTATACAATCATGAACAGCATACACTAATCATCTGATAAATGTAGTTCAGCAAATTCGTCTTTTATCTCATCTAAAAGTTGTTTCTTATTCTTCACTTTGCTAAATTTTGCTTGCTTAAATGTATCAGTTTCAAAACACCACTTTTTGCTACTTGTCTGATATACAAAATTTTTATTCATGTCCAAAATTCGTCCGCCGGGTAATTCATAGTTGAACGTTGGAATCGTATCTGCATTTAACCAATGAGCATACAATAAGCAAGCGTTATCAGAATTTATATCTTTAAATACCATCCATCTCACTTCTGGAGTGGCATTCCTATTTGCGAATTTATCCTTCTTTAAAGCATTTTCCATCCATTTGTGACGCATGTCGATATTATCTTTAATACTCAATATGACATTCTTTGAATCGAAACAAATATACACCACTTCCCGTTTCTTTCCACAAACAGCCGACAACATATAAACCCCATAATCACTAGGAGCTAAATTATTGTCCACAACATCTGTTAATGATTTCCACGGTGTAAAATACAAATCACATATTTCACACGGCTCAAACCAGTTACATCTTTTCACTACATCAACCGATTTTGTCGACTGCGGTTTAGGCTTTTTCCACACAGCCTCTTTCTTTGGGTAACACCATTTTTGATGGAACTTCGAAAACACAAGATGTTCACTTTCTTCTAAGATATCTAACCCAGACCAAGCAGTATTAAATTTTGGAAGAACTCCATTATTATACCAGTGAGCACAGAGTGTGCAGATTTCTTTATCTCCTTTCTTAAAATTCAGCCATCGCACAAGGATGGTAGATTTTGTTGCTTTTGACTTTTTATCAGATACTGCTTCTTTGATCTCATCTATTTTAGTCATAGCTAGTTTCTGTATGTTGGTAAGATGCACGTTCAGGCTCACAATTTCTGTGATATTCTTGTTCTTTAAACCAATCACCAAAGCTCCTGGTTTTTCCGGAATTTTGTCCAAAGTTTCTTCATCAATTTCAGCCCACTTGTTGAATCTTTTATCACAGAACTCACAAGAATCAACCCAGCCTTTGCATGCATCTACAGGAACATCATCACTTCCTTTCTTCTTGGTGAATTTACTTTCCAACATTCCAGATGCACCCGCTGCAAATAAATAAATGACAAATTAATGTGGGCTTCTAAGATGCGTAACAAAAACTTTCTTTTTACTTTTAAATGAAAGGTAGTAGTTTTTTATTTATAAAAAAAACATTATATTAAAATAAAAATTATCCGTATTTAAATAATATTAAAATTTAGTTATAAACCTCAATTTCAAACTTTTATTTCAATGTAAATGATTTTTTTCAATTCAGTTTAACATATTTAATATCAGTATTCTCAATTTTTGAATGAGAGTGATTTAAAAATGAAGAAACCTAAAACAGTTCCTTCAGGATGTTCCCTTGTATTAAAAAGAGCTGCGTTAGCTGATATTTTTGCAATGAATTTTCAAATATGCTACTTAACACTTTACCGACAGCTAGCGGTTGCATACGCACGTTCGACCGGCTGCTCAGCCGCAGATTCTCCCTGGTCTGAATAACTGTCAGGACAATCTGATAAATCGTCTAAACAAAACTCTCCAGTACCATTTTTTTCGCTCATCGTGAACGGTAAATTTTTTAAAAACGATGTGAAAATGTGGGAGTTGACGAAGCAAAGCATTTAACGCAAGTGAGCAATGTACCTAAATACTACTAATAAAATGCAGATGATATAGGCAAATGGCAATTGTTTATCGCTATGGCTACCGATTGATAGGTTATTTTTAGCTAGCTCCGAGAAAAAAACGATTAATTGGTTATCGATCGGTAGGCGTTGGCGAAAAAAGCCGATTAATAGGCTATCGGTCGGTACGTGTTGGCGATAAAAAGCTGATTAATAGGCGATCGGACGGTAAAGTGTTAAATACGGAATTTTAATTATCTTCAATAATTCCAACTAACCATTTTATTGTGGATTTATTTTTCTCTCAAAACATGCCAAATTCTCAATCAAGATATAAGTAGTGTCATTTACTACAGCAGTGCATAATCTTATCGTAAGTGCGACCCATAAAAAAATTCATTTTCGCTTTTCAATAAAACAATAGGTCAAAACTATAGTTTAATACTGCATTTATTTACACAGCATTTATTTTACATTCACTGGCAATTTATCTAAGAGAGTTTAGTTTCTTTTGCCCGCTTTGTCTTTCAGAAGCAGATAAAATTCTGCTGGAGCCTCTAGAAATGCACGCAATTGATTTAGCATAAACCCTTTTAAGTATACAATAATGTATTATATAAAATAACCATTATATACATTAAAACGTATTTCACAAAAACAATCCGACTAAATTTACAAGAAAAATTTTATTGAAATTTTAAGAAAATTATAAACCACAGTTTACAAGGTATAATCTTTTCTTGTAAATACTTTTCACAATTAAAGTTCAGACCTCAAAAAGTAATATTTTCAGTTCAAATTCGAAACATCAGGTTAGGTTATTATCGACTTCTAAAACACGATTTAATCTTTTCGCCATGAATTTAATTAGTTTATTACTATACATCAGGTTACACTTTCATGGCGTTGTTTTGTTTTCGATATTTATATTACATATCCAGCCAGATGTGTCCACTGGGATTTAAATCTGCGTACTAAAAAAGAGTTTTGAATATTTCAGGCCAATTAAACAGCAAGCAGAGTCATACATTCATTGCAGTGAATTTAGGATTATTTCCTTGGTAAAATTTAGTATTATTCTGCATATTAAATTTTCTGCCGAGGATTTCAAAAGTCATTTTAAAAAATCGATATGATCGCACTTTTTCATTGTACTATCAGTCTCAAACTCAGATTGCAAGCGGGCAAAATGCACAACCTGAAATCAGCAGACAGATCGGACTTTAAACAAAATTAAAGTGAATTTATATGGTGTTCGCCGATAACATCGCGGCAAAATCATAGCGGGCGAAAACGTCGCAGAGAAAACAACGCAAGACGAAAACGTCGTGCTACAAAACATCGTGGGAGAAAACATCACAAGAGAAAACATCGCAGTTCTAAAACATCGTGGTACAAAATATCGTCGTCGAAAATAAAGCGGTTCAAAAACTTCGCAGTTTAAAAACATCGTCGTCGAAAATATCGCGGCAAAAAATAATGTATCAACAAATCATCGCAGGACGATAACATCGCAGACCTGCTTTTTTCAGGCTTTAATAATTGTAAATGGATATTCCCATAATGATTTGTGAGCACGAGATGGAAAGAAAGATAATTTTTACTTTCATATTTTTTATTAACTAATCAATTCTTGCTAAAAAAGTAAGAAGGAAACTTAATACTTAAGAATAAACTGAAGCAGAAGAAGAAATAATTTTCATTAAGAGTATTAGATTGACAAAAGTGCAGAAAATAATCTCATAATTAGCAATTTTTTATAGATAAGTTCATGCAGTTACGTAGCTTCCTTTTTCTAAACATTTTTAGATTATACTTTTAATGAAAAATTACCAGTACAAACTTTATAAAAAATGATTTATTAATGACCTTTGTTAGTTAACTATGTCAGTTTAAAATTATATTAAGTGCTATAAGTTGCCTTAATTTTCTATGCTTAAATTTCCTTCTTACTTTTTCAGCAAAAATTTATTAGTTAATAAAAAATATGAAAGTAAAGAATATCCTTCTTTCCATCTTGCGCTCACAAATCATTATGGAAATATCCATTTACAATTTTAAAGCCTGAGAAAAGCATGTCTGCGATGTTATTGTCATGCGATGATTTGTAGATACTTTATTTTTTACCACGATATTTTCGATGACGATGTTTTTAAACTGCGAAATTTTTTAACCGCTTTATTTGGACGACAATATTTTGTATCACGATGTTTTAGAACTGCGATGTTTTCTCCCACGATGTTTTGCATCACGACGCTTTCGCCTTGCGTTGTTTTCTCCGCGACGTTTTCGTCCGCGATGTTTTCGGCTGTAACCATTTATATACACTCCCTAATGTATGACTATCTCCCCTCGCGCGATTTGCGGTGCGGTGCGGTGCGGTGCGTCTAATTTTATGTGTTTGAAAATTATATTTATAAAATTTAATTAGCCTGGAACATATTCCAATTGAAAATTCTTTCAATAATATTCAGTTTTATTTTCTACAATGCTTTTTATTCTCAATACTTACTTTTCATTTCTCATATTTTTAATTTTTTATTTTCTATCTGAATTCTAATTTTATTACTTGTAAAAAATTAGTCTTAGTCACACTTCGCGATTCAAACGTATTCACAGCTAAATGTTAAATTCTCAAACTGATATTTTTTTCAAATAATTGTAACGCGTTAACGTACTAAAACAAATGTTATGAAAACTTTCCAGATTTCCAAAGAAATCTTTCTGATAAAGTCTCTGATAAAATCCATCCATCTAATGACTGGCATCACTAGACAATGTCAATTCGTGCTTGCTTCGCTATGAATTGTCGGTTCTCGTATTAAGACAGGCATAAAGTTCAGCAGTTAGGAAAAGGCTCGGAGTGACCTCTGAAGGTAGTTTGCGTGGATTTGTCTATGTTAGTAAAACGAAAACAATCACTACGTGGACAGAGCCAAATCAAAATATAGGAAAGCTCTTTCTTTGAACACACTTGAGAAAGGGGGAAATTACGTGAATATTTTTTTTAATTTCCAGAAACCGTGATTAAAAAGCTTGCGGGAAAAAAACGCGAGAAAATATGATAATTATAAAAAAGAGCATTGTATTTATACTTTTGAGTTAATTTTTTGTATCTGGCAAATTTTCAATGCCTGTTTAAAAGCAAAACATAAATAATTACCTTTCATTTAATTCCCAAAATTCACAGGGAAAAGAGTCACTTCTTCCCATCTTTTTCAATAAATTAAGGAATTCTACTCGTATTCGATGACGTCTGATCGATCAGACAGCAATACTGCAGGAAAATCAGCCATTTTGAGGATATGTCTTATTTCAATCATTCCGAAAGCGGCTTTTAAAATCCAGAGAGCAATATTCTTTGATCGGTTAGATGATAAAAATATTAATTTCTTAAAATTTCTTATACTTACTGTCATTTTGTTACGTTCCATTTCTCTCTTCGAATCATAAATTTAGTAACAAAATTTAGTATATATGCGTATAATATGGAAGCAAAGCGTAATACTCTAGCAATGAATATCGAAGTTCTTTGATAGCGGATCTTCAAAGCAATCATAAAAATAAACTCAATTTTACCCATTCTAAGCCAAATTTGGCTGTAAAAGATATTCTCTTAAAGCTTCCCCTGTCGAGAATGGACATATGATAATATATATTATTATATTTTTTACATCTTTTTTCAAAATTAGCATTACTCTGTCGATATTCTGAATCAGTGCCAAATGAAAGTTTCCTGCTCATTGTTCGCATTGCGTGGATACAGCGGGTAAATCAGCAGTCCGTAAACATTCAGAACATATTTTTAAAATACTTATTTCAGTGAATTTTCCCATCTCATTGTTATTCAATGATGAAGAATCTGTAAGTGTGTATCGCCCTTGCATTGCAAAAAAAATGGTGGAACGCTAAAAACCATTAAATTTTGAACATACGTTAGTCCTCCACCCGAACATGTACACTTCGAATTTCGAATTTTTATTAATTATTTATTCCTTTTTTTACAAATTTAATGAATTTGCGATTAACAAACCAGAGATTCAAAATAAATGTGTTGAAATTCGGCAAATATTAAGATATATATATTTCAAATCGAATCAGAAAACTAAGCGATTTCAAAGAAATTTTTGCTACTCTTAAAATCTTCAGGTATTTTTCTTTCAAATTTAATCAATATATTCGGCGATTTTAAAAAAGAGGTACTGCCAGTGCCAGAAATAAAATAGTTTAATCTTCCACACGTACGTGTTGCCACTTGGAAATGCTTATGACATTTGATTTTTCTTTCAAAACAAAGTGATTTTAAATCAATAAAGGGCAGTTCTTCATATCTTCGTTATTAATTACTAGTAAGATATTTGAAATTTACACTAGCTGCACTCATTCAGCCACGTCATTTTTTTCTGTTTTGCAATAACCACTTGAGGTGGCTGGCCGCGCAAGCAGCTAGTATAAAATAATTTAATCAACAATGAAATGAATAAAATTGCAGTTTTTTAATAGTTGTACTGACGGTAGTACACCTTAGAGCTCTGAATATACAAAATCTTGCTCTTCCCCCCTTAAAATTTAAGTCACATTTCTTACTTCCAACAAATTTAATATCAAATATCATTTCTGGTAATCAAGGTGAAGTATATTCCCACTATTTTCGAAATGCGAAGGCCAATTTTTGACGATAATTTGCGAATGCATGAGGGGGGTTAAGAAAGAGTGTTAAATATATCCTGGCTGGGCTAGATTTCATCCAAAGGACGGTTTTTAATGGGAATACCTCAGCGATGAAGTTTACGGAGTAAACCCAAAAAATAGTTACAGAAGTGAAAATAGTCATTAAAAAAAATTACATTCAAATCTGTAGCCCCCAACGAGGATAGTCATTAGCGAGGGTAACAGCCAAACCGAAGTGCTAGGTTTCTAATCACGGAAAAAGCATGTGTGTTTGTAAATGTACAGTGTTTGTGCGATATGGGGGCCACTCTAAATATGCGGCGATCCGAAAGTCCTCTCGAGAGATTAGTGGTAGGGAAAGAGGCGTCGAGACCCTCGGACCCGCCCCTCCGGGTACTTTCTTACAAAATTAGTGGCGGAACTGAGCAAAGGCGTACTGTCACCCACGCAAACTTGACCCCTTGCCACAATAAATTTCGTTGGGTTGCTTTGATATCAGAGACCTGTACTCTCGATCAATCGGAATAAGCTCAAACAATAATTCACATCTCTAGTAAAATCATTCCTCGACTTCCAATTAGACAAATCAAGTCATCAACAACATCTGAAACAGAATGGAATATTTTATAACTATTTACATTTCGCTTGTTCATTAAAATATTTAGATATATCTTAATCAGCAATGCATACTCAAATATGATATTTTCTATTGATAAATAATAAATATGACATTTTCTATTGATAAATTTAATACTAAAACCGTCACATCATGTTACACAATGTCAGCATTAAGCTAACTTGTTACCTAACACCATAACTTCCTAATCTGGAGGATAGTTAAGAACTAGAATTTGTGATTCAAGTAGAATGCAGCATCGCTCCGTAATGCAACAGAAATTATTTAAACATAAACTATTAACATAATCAGACAACATTGCAATATGGAATTGATAACCGATTTAGTTTACTTACACCAATCGTATGATTTCTTTAAATAGCCATATCTTTATCCATTCTGCTTTTCACAGAAATGGATAAATATATTCTTATCGGTTTCCTGTGCTTTTATACTAGTTCCTTGTAGAAAAAGGTTACTTTAAGGTTTTCAATGGAATTCACAGTTACAGTATGAATATTTTAATGTGCACGAAATGCAGTTTGGGAACAGCATGCTGTTCTTCATGAGTAACGTACTTCTGGAGGTGAAAAATAGAATAACTTGAAGTAGAATACCCCTCCCCCGCCAAACACCATAACCTCTTCGACTTGGCACGAACGCTAAAATCGAAACTTGCCATTATTAAAACAATCATCAATTTTAATTAAATGTTTTCGTGCTTTTTGAAGTTATATAATTTAACAAAATATTTATCAGTATGAAAAAAAAATGTAAGACTAAAGAGATGTGCTTTCAAAAAAAAGGGGATAAACTAAAAATCATTGAACAATCATTAGTATATCCTTTGATAAACTTAAAAATGTAAACAGAGATTCTTAAAAAAAATATCAACTGAAAAATTTTCTTCTCCTAATTCCTTAGAGAATTTTCCTCCCAGTTTGGTATACCGACATACAGATACACAGATTCCTCATTATAGAAGTACAGATTCTTTACTAATTAACTAAAGACAATGCGAAAGCATTTTAAGATACAAATACATTAAATATCACTGCACACTGCAATTCTTTAAAATTAGGATGAGTCATAAAAAGAAACGATAAGGATTTGTAGGTAAAAATAATAAAAAGATTCATATTTTATGTATAGTTTTTCTCTTCTTAGAAATTAGTTTATTAACATCAAGATTTACAATACAGTTCCATTATCACTTTTTAAACTTTTAAATGTAAACCTTGATACTTGCTGCTGATAAAGAAATTATATCACTTAATGGTTAAAATCCTGCCCGTTGTAAAATTCTGAAACGAAAGAGGAAGCTGTTGCTAATCTATGATTCTAAAAATCTGCGTTTCAAAATCAAGATCCAATGTATATAAAATATATTTTGCACTATTATGTCCGTTACTTTAGAACAGTGCTCCGCAACCTTTTCTCACCTGCGACGCACAAAAAATCTTTCTGGAATTTCGTGGCACACCAAAGAGTTCCGAGTTATCAAGAAAGTGCCGAAAAAATTCAAATGCTGACACACTTACAATCACACACAAAACCACACAACAGTGAAATATATAAAAACATTTAAAATAGACATTATTAAGGGAAAAAATTGCCATTGTGTATTAAATACATGATAAAAAATTGCAAAATGTCAAATACATGTATTTGATTGCGGCACACCTATATCCTACTCATGGCACACTGGTTGTGGAGCACTGCTTTAGAATAATTTTAAAGCCTTTTTTACCCCCCCCCAATCCATGCATCATAGCTATAGTAACGATGACTGCTGGGGGGCGAATCCTCTAATTTGCTAAAATCCTGAAATTCTTCCGTGCGGTGACGATATTACACATTTACAAGCATAAATGAGAAAAGAGGTCTACGGTGTAAGTGGTTAGCACGTCCAGAAGGGAAGTATAAGATTCGTGGTTAGAATTTCGGCGGGGATGCTATTTACATTCCACTCTTCTTACTCCGAAAATACTAATAGTGGCCTCTATAGTGGCGGCGAACAAAAATATAGTAAATGATAATGAATTCTGTCTTGCCTTTCCCTACGGACCCTTGAAGTGACAGAATCTGCTAAAAACAATAATGCAAACTATGTAAATGTTTGTGGACATTTTTCATCGATACAAAAATTAACCTTGTATCAATCTCGTGGTGGTATGCTAGCTGGGTGCTGCTTGGCATGTAACTGTTGTTTGTTCGTGTCGGCATTTATTAACACCAATGAGAAGTGCAGCAGAGTACAAGTTTCGTATGTCCTTGATGATGATAATGACCTTGCGATTGATCTCGGGTTTGTTATGCGACAGTTGAAAATCATAAAGCTGGTTGCAAAAGAGCTCCCGTACGACAGGTTGATTTTCGAATAGCTTTTGTAATGAGAGCATTTGATTAGCTCTCGAGATCGCTACAATCTCACAGCTATATAATCATCTGCACATCACATCGTATACTATTTACATACATATATCCGAGTGGGGCCCTATAGATATCGCTCAATATATTTATAACACTTTTATATTATTTATGTTTAATTGATTACGGCAAAGCATCGAGAATAGCTGCTTGAAGAATAGACAACTATTTTCAAAGAAAACTGGCTTGTATTCACATTACACATGAAGGAAACCAAGAGAAACCTCATGTAGAAAGGTCGTTCTTCCGGAAATGAGTTCGAGGTTTATTATTTGTGTTCACCGATTTTATCTACTTATGAGCAGGCTCCAATAAAAGTGTATTATTAAGGCGAGGAATATGCACACGCATAATAAAATAAAAAATATGAAATTAACATACAAATGGCACAAAATACTTTTACAAATGATTAGCCTATTCTTCAGTCCAACTGGAAAAGATATATGCACAAATTTATTTATTAGGCAAAAAATATAACCTCAGTTTGGGGTAGATTTTGAACAATTTGAAACCGATTGCCACTGACACATTTTTTCCCATGGTCATTAAAAACGCAATTTAATAACCATATCTATTATAAATAACTTTGTCATCATCCCATTCCATCCTTTTAACAGTTACTAAAATGCTCGGATCTCTAGAAATTCCAATTTCAAGTTATTTTCCCACCTATCAATAAAATTCGCTGTTTGATTCTTAAAGATACCATCTCTAATTTCAACTCTTGGAGAATTTATAGCATATTTTAATCTCTGAGGTTTGACATATATCGGCCAAACTATAAGAGCATTAAAAATTCGGGTCAAAGAAACATGAATCCTATACTCCAAATGAAGAAATAAACAAATCTTCGACAGATAATTATAGTTGGACACTTTATCACAATTTTGACTTAAATTCTGCGAAAATTATCCCTTAGAACTTCACTTGGCTAACTAGATCTCCTTGAAACTTGACATTTACAAAAATTTTCCTCCTTATAACATAAACTACAGTTCAGTTCTTCCTAGTGCTTTCAAAATTTATATCTTTATTTTCACATTTCATTACTATTTCTATAGAACATAGATGGCCTATGTTCGATTCCACTTCCGGAATAGCAAGTGCTTTCGATGAAAAATGGCAGTCGCTGTCCCCCCGTTTTACGAAAAACATTTCTATTCCAGAAGAAAAAGAGGCACTTGTCTGATCGCCTTCAAAACCAACAGAGTTTTTATTCAGAATCTAAGCCAAACTAAGGTGCTTTTTCTTGGGGAGGGGGGGGAGGACTGAATTTTAAACTTAATATCTTACTATATTCCATGCGTCAAGAGTCTAAATAGATAATAATCATCACTACTAACTTAGGTATCCTCTCGCTTTAATAGAACATACCCCATTTCCAATCACTTTCTAGCTTCCATTGGAGGGTGGTAGCAATTTTTTTCTCACTAGTTTGATGAGATTAAGTATTTAAATATTAAGGATAAATTTTACTCTGAAGTATGAACGATAAGTGACTAAGATATATTTAAAGATTTATTTGTAATATTTTCTTCATGGCAAGCCTTATACGACATAAACAACAGTAATATATATGTAAGATATACCATGATTACCTAACAACCTAAAATTAGCCAATCATAGCTTACAGTACTTTCTGCATGTACTTAGTATAAATACCGATCACAAAATAAACTACGTCATTCCATTCCTTTCCCTAAGTGCAGTTCCGTCATCCTCGCGACGCTTTGCTTCTCAACTGCCTACGTCATTTAAAAAAAAAAAAATGTATATAAAAATTTATCATATTTAATTATGATTGAATAAGTGTCTACCAAATTAATTGGATATGTGTGAAAATAAAGATTGGTGATTTGCCGGGTTGATCTTTACATTACGGTAACTTGGAGATTTTTTGGCGAAAATTTGGCGACCAACTCCCCTACAGCAACCCTCTATTTTTTTTTCCCCGCCGCCATTTTGTCTTCACGAAGTAAAGACATGTTTCTTTTCTTCTTATATACTGAACACTTCTTCCAACAATCTACTAGCCGAATTACACTTATGCTAGAAATTTTATCAAACAAAACTGCTTAATCATGACAAATATTCACTGCAAAATTCGAAAAAAGTGCACAATACCATACACCTTACGCGTTTTTCAAAATAACACATACACATAAACCATGTACACGCCGACTTATTTTTACTTAAAAAAACATCCCAGAATTGCACAAAAATGGCATTGCGCACACTCTTCACTATATCCATGTACACTGCTTTTTTCTCATAAATTCGAAAAATTTCACGAAAATACATGACAATTTTCTCAATCTTTAAACCCGGTAAAAAGAACATATATGAAATTACCTGATCGCGAAAAAGTATTTACCCTTTACAAATATGAACATTTCCACATATAAAATAAATAAAATATCCAAAAACTTTTACCTCTAAATCATCTATTACATTATACACGTCACCAACGAATTCATACATGAAGCATTACAAATATTTAGTATCAAATATTTAAATTATTTCCATGCACGTTTATTTCAACTTAAACGTAAACCAAATTCCTACAAGCATAAAATTCACAAAATAACTATCATTTCATTAAAATATCACTGAACCATGTACACGTCGACTTATTTTTACTTAAAAAAACATCCCAGAATTGCACAAAAATGGCATTGCGCACACTCTTCACTATATCCATGTACACTGCTTTTATCTCATAAATTAAAAAAATTTCACGAAAATACATGACAATTTTCTCAATCTTTAAACCCGGTAAAAAGAACATATATGAAATTACATGATCGCGAAAAAGTATTTACCCTTTACAAATATGAACATTTCCACATATAAAATAAATAAAATATCCAAAAACTTTTACCTCTAAATCATCTATTACATTATACACGTCACCAACGAATTCATACATGAAGCATTACAAATATTTATTATCAAATATTTAAATTATTTCCATGCACATTTATTTCAACTTAAACATACACCAAATTCCTACAAGTATAAAATTCACAAAATAACTATCATTTCATTAAAATATAATTAAATTCAAAAACACCACTTAAAATATACATGAGCACATACATTCAATTAATAAAAATTACCTTACAATCCTAATTACTTTAAACTAAATCATTGCTAATAACAATTTTCCCAATAATACCAAATTCCTTTCCACCTTACATTTCCAACAATGCATAAAAATAATTAAAAATACTAACTTACCTAATCTCCTTCAGAATCTTCATTACGTGGCGGATACACTTTTCTTCAATCTCTTTCAGAATCTTTAAAATCATACTTATCTTTCAAAGCAAGATACCACGTAAAATAAGTAACATAATAAAACATGTTTATTTCTCTCTCACACAACCTTAAAATACATTTCTTACTATCCTTTTCAATACCACTAAATACCCATTTCGAATTCACTTTACTTACGGCCATGGGATCCAAAAATTCACAAACACTATTTCACACAACACAGAATAAAGCCAAATACAAAATTCCCAGATTTTTCCCCATTAAAGAACAGTAATTCGTCCATTAAAATCACATGACATATCCCATGATCTCTTCCGATTAAAGAACCGTAATTCGTCCATTAATATCACATGACATATCCCATGATCTCTCATTTCCCCCACACAAAATAATGCGTAATCGGAACTCAGTACTGCTCACATTATTACCAAAGTCCCAGGTAGTAACCTTTATCGCCTCCAAAATGTCGCCAAACTACCAGTTACCGTAATGTAAAGATCAACCATTTGCCGAAATTCAGTTTTGTTGCCTTCATCTGTTTGCCTTAACCACCAGCCATGATGGTTATCGAAAGCTGTTAAAATTTCTAGTGTTTTCTTCCACGCATTAGGACATTACATATATATACACAAGGAACAACTGATCCAGCCGTTTCATTCTTGTTTATATACTCTAAAGAGGTTATCACATATGGCTACAGTCCTTTCTAGACGGTACTTTTCTCAGAAACAAGATTCTGGTAGCACTGATTTAAATGAAAGGATTCCTAGAAATAAGAGCCCCGCTGGAAGCGAAGTCTCGCCTAGCTACGGAAATAATGTTGCGGCTACGCGGGAGTTTTTCAAACCTCACCGAAAATGTCTTGGGTTGCGGGTAGAGACAATCAATCAGACGAAAGTTCTGCTTCTGAAGGATCACGTGATCCCAATTTGAGCGATAATCGATTACTGTTTGGCGTTCAAGTCTTTGTAGTAAGTGAGAATGATAACCTAGCTACGGGTGTTTCCCGGAATTGTGCGGGTTCTGAGAATTGTCCCTTACGACGTCAAGTCCCGTGTAGCCTAAACATAATGTGATTGGAACCTAACAGCGAATGAAACGCTTCATGTAAGAAAGGTTTCAGAATGGCACGTAACAATATTTCCAGGCGCATAGTTTAAAGTGTTCCCATAAAGTTATGTACAGTAAACAAAAATAACTAACAAAAATTTCATTAATTCGGCCAGTTAGTGCAAAAACAAAAATTCTGCTCATGTGACATTCAGTCTCAAGTTACCTAAAATTCTTCAATTTCATACTCAATAAACGAAGAAAGAGTCATTTACTTCTGTGCATTTATGAAATTGTTATTATCATATGATTATATTTTGTTTAATAATAGTTGGGGTTTTTTTTTTTTTTTTTTTTTTTTTTGTGTATGGCTAATGCAAATTATCATATCGGCTGAAATCGGCATTTACACATAAATATTACATATACTTAACAATTTATTCTTTTCGCGTACGTAAAGGTAGTAGTAACCTTGGTTACTGATGCGTATTCCCCACCCAAGATAGAGATATAATCACAGCGACTGGACATCTATCTATTTTATCTACTGATTTCAAAAAACCGTACTTTGCTCAGACATGTAAGTAATTTGTTTTAATACTATTGCAAACATATGTAGAAAAAAGATATTACTTAAACACTCAGCTTACTTACAGAATTATAAACAATTAAATGTTTCCGCATAGTTTAATCCTATGCAGACATTTAATATTTATAGGACAAATAAAACGGATCAATTTGTACATAACTGAACAAGCATAATATACAAAAAAAAAAAAAAAAAAAAAAAAAAAAATAACAAGTTTTTATAAATAAAAATCTGATAAAATACTTGAGTTCCCATTTTCCCAAAGAACTTTATTCTGTATTTTCAATATACTCTTTCATTTCTTGTTCCGAAAATCACAGTGTTTAAAAAAAAAATTGAGATAAAATTGCCAAATTTAGAATATTGCAGAAAAAGAACACAAGCTAAAGTTAATAAATGTAATGACATGCATTCTGTTGTTTAATATTTTGAGCCTATACTACTAAAATACCACGAATAATGACAAAATAAACTCGATATAAATATATAAACAAAATTAAACTGTAAAATGGCTACAAATTTAAGAATTTAGGATAATAAGCATTTTTCCAATACTTTCCGATTCCGAATGTACTGGAATATCCCCCAGTTTTTTTCTCCCTTTGATGAACTGGTCGCATTTCAGGCTTTGAATTAAAATGGATTTCAATATTACATATATTTCATAATCTACCTTTTTTCAGTTTATTTTAGAAAATAGTTCCACAACATGATTTATTATCAATATATCAATGATTATCAATAAAGAAGAATTTTCCAAAGAGTCAGTGCTCAAAAGAGATTAAATAAAATCCAGCTCTGTGTTAATAGTTTTGTGTTATTTCAATTTACATTCTGTGACAGCTAGCAAATTAGAATTTATGACCTAATAAATATTTTATTACAGTGTAAATTTTTCGACAACAAACTATATTTTCTTTGTAAATATTTAATAAAAATGTACTTTTTGTTAGTACATATTTAATAAAAAATTTACTTCTTATTAGTATTTTTTAATTTAAATAATTTAAAATTTGGTATATTTCATTTTTTAAATTTTACCTCGTTTTTGTAAACATATTTAACTTTAAAGTGCTGTAAGTCAAACAATAAACAATAAAAGAAAATATACCCAGGAAGCAAAGCAGAAAGGAGGAACTAAAAAAGAAATGAAAGAAACCAAAATATTAATCTCAAGACTATTTAGCGAATCCAGCTTTTATTTTATTCAGCCTGCATTTTATTGTAGTAAAACTTAACATTAACAACATGCCACTTCTACAAAAATTAAATAATTTCACCACTCTTACAAAAAGGAGAGTTCATCACATTTTTTTAATGTCATGATAATTTGTACACTGAATCATGACAATGTGTACATTCAATTGTATAAGTTGGTACAAAGCTTATTAATTGCAACTATTCTGAATTATAGTTGTTATTAATGCAAACCAAACAGCATTAAAAAATTTTTACCAAGTTATCGCAATTATATTCATAACAAACATAAATAATAACATAATTGTAAATATAAACAATTTTCTTCACAACAGCCAAAAAGAGAGGAATTACTGTAGCAAAAAAAATCACCCAAAAAATTTAGAATACTTTTTAAACAGAAATGATAGTACCTTACTATCAAATTTTTTCACGACATAACAAGTTATGCACTGACTCTATATGTTCTTTTTGGCGATTAAAAAAAAAATGGAAAGAGCAGAATATAGAACTTACCCATAGCTTTCTGACAGTTAACACTCAAGCTTCAACGTCGCAAAATTCGAAATCTAAATGACAAACCCTTCACCGGCGATTACTTATACTAAAAGGGAAAACATTGCACAACGTTTCTCGTTTCTGTTCTAACAACGGTTGTTATGGTTATCGTTGGTGCGCAACGTTGTGCAATAGGATGTGGTAGGTTACCAAAATAGGGCTTCTATCGCTCATCTGGCAAAATCTACCTTTTTTGATTTTAAGAAAACTATTTTTAAAAAAAAAGCTATATTATTATTATTATTATTATTATTATAGAAATAAGATCAATTTCAAGTGTGCAAATACATTCAAAATGAATTATTTTGTATGATAAATATAAATATAGTGGCTAAAACCTTATGCATTCAAACGCCTTCGATAAAACTCTTGATTATACAATATATTTTCGTATAAAGTTTTTAAAGTGTATATTCATTGCTCAGCAGTCTATTTTTATTATAAAGACCAACAAATAATGCAATTATTCAATTTATTAATTATTTACAGCAATATATTAACAGATATTTAAACAATGAAATTATTCATCTTTTACCGACAGAACATATTTTATTCTGACACGGAGCCATTTTTGATTTGATGACTTTTCCTCTAATACTAATGTCAATTTCTTTTCGTCTTTTTTTTTTCCTTTTCTTTTTCAGAAAGAGCTATATATGCACGCATCATTTTTAACAATAACATTATTTTTTTAATAATTTTTGTGTAAAATAATTATCAAAATTTTTCGCTAAACATTATATTTTTATTTAAATCCCACAAGGGGGAAATTGTGTGCCAAAATACAATTAAAATATACATACAATTATAGTACTGTAAATAAATACAATTAAAGAATTCTAATTTTTTTATTTTAGTTATTATTTTTAAACTGTTAAATTAATATACCATACCATGAAATTGGGGAAAAGGGTGATGGAAATTAAGATTACTGTTGTTTAAATGCATAAATATTTGCTAAAATTTTGCAGCCAAGTATAAATTTATAATATGAACTAAAAACATTTCATTTAAATCTTTTGTCTAAAATTATGCCACTAAAAGTAATGTAATACATTTTCCGCTGTTATTAAATTTAACGGTTATAAAACTGAGCCGCTCATTACATTCCGATTTTCAGGAACCAAAACAAACACATACTAATGATTAGAAAAACTGCCATTTATTAAACTCATCTCCCCGCTGCTTATAAAAACTCAGATTGAAAGAGATTGATACTTCAGTGCGAGAATATCTTATTGGTATCCATCAGAAATATTTGTAGTTCATCCATTTAACGTATTTTGGACTTTATCGTTCAAGTATATAGCTCTGTCGAATTATTTTAATTGTATACACTAGATGGCAGCACTTGCCGGAAATTATTTTGTCTCAATCTTAAATGTGCACTCAGGGGTTAGGGCGTTAGAGCCAGCGATTTCATGTAACATTTCTCGTTGGTTAGAGCACGTTCTATTTTGAAAACTATTTTTGTTTACGAAGACCAGTGTGTGACTGTTTCCCGGTACCTGTACCTGTGAAACACTGTTTCTAGTGTTCTTTGTTCACATTAAACTCCCAAACTTTCAATGGGTTCCCAAACATTTACACATCTCCCAGCCCCTAAATTTTGGTTTGGTTTAGTTTATTTAATTATGGTAAAACACATTAGGACTATCTGCTTAAGGGGAGGGTTACCTTCGTGGAGGACTTTCTAAGGCAAACTTTCTTTTATACACGTTACACATTGGGAAAAACCACGAAAAGGCCCATGCAGCCCGTTCTCGGGATTCGAACCTGGGACCCCTAAATTTTAAAAGAATTGCTTGAGAATAAAATCGGACTTTCTTTTTTTTTTTTTTTTTTTTTTTTTTTAAGTTTTCAATGATTTCACATCATGGTCTGCAGCAGCACCGCCCCGGTTGTGGAAATCTTCCAGCAATTACGATGGCTTCAGACTTGTGTTTCAAAAGACAGCACCACAAAGTATGCATTTTTTTGCCTCCACATCATTAGTTTTCACGAGCAATATAAATTCTAATTAAACAGTTGAAACAAATGGAATAATCTTAATTCTTATTCTTCTTACCTTGTTTCGTAAATAGATGTTGGCGCTGGGAAGGATGATTTTTTAAATCCAAAAAGCTACTAAAAATTTACACACATCATTTATTAATCATTTTAACACACACCCAGACTTAATACAGGAGACACTTAACGGAAAAACAAACATAGCAATAAATCGAAAAGAAGTTACAGTCATCTAAGTTCCTGGGCATGCGCAGATGCCCGGAGTTTAAATTGGAAATACTCCATTCTATACTGTGGGGGTTGCAACATTTCCTCCCATCTTGCAATCTGGTGTAGGAATGCAACCAAAGTCTCAATCAGATAAGTTACAAAGTCAGTCTCTGAGTTGGTTTTACTACACGTCCATATCTAGATTTTACCACGGAACATTCTGGACTGTTTTCAGCTTCAAGAGGATAAATTCTTTGGTAGGGTCTTAATAGTTTTTCGTCATTCATAGTTTTTATGCGGGCAACACGAGTATTTTGGTCTTGTCCGGGATAAAGTTTAATAAGTATTCTGCCCATAGGCCAGTTTATTCGTTTGCTGTTGTCACTTCCAATGAGAACAACTTGACCTATTCTAAGGGTTGTTGGGTGTTTGCACTTTGAGTAAGATTTCAAATGACCCAGGTATTCTATCAGAAATCTTTTCATCAGGTCTTGTTTAAGTTTCTGACGATTACGAAAATGTTTTATTAAATGACTCGAATCTAAAACATCTAATTGAGGGAGAGATCCAGTACGTATTTCTTGTAAAAATAAAGGTGGGGTTAATGGTTGTAAGTCTTCAACATCATCTGACAGATAAGTCAAGAGACGGCTATTCATTATGTATTCTGTTTCACATAAAATAGTAGCCAGTTCATCATAATGTAGTCGAGCTCGTCCCAGATGTCTTCTTAAGATTCTTTTAGTCATTCCAATTAGTCGCTCCCACCATCCGCCCCACTAGGCGGGGGCAGAAGGGATGAAAATCCACTGAATCAGCTTAACTGAAGCCAACTCCTGTATCTTTTGCCATTCTATTTGATGTAAAATATTATTAGTTCCTACAATATTTGTACCGTTATCAGAATAAACATACAAGAGTCTTCCTCTTTCCGATACAAGTCTTCGAAATGCTAAACAAAAGGTTTCTGTGCTCAGTGATTGTACTAACTCTATGTGCACTGCTCGAATCACAGCGCATGTGAAGAGGACGAACCATGCTTTTTATCTCCATTTCTTAAGTATAGTGGCCATCCTAAATCAAGTCCTGTTATTTCAAATGGAACTGCATTCTTTACACGATTTTCTGGCAAAGGAGCAGGCATAACTTCAACATTGGAAACTTCAAATCTTCTACAATTCTTGTAATATTTCAAAACTTCACGAACAGTTTTTCTACATCTTAATATCCAGTAGTTTTCTCTCAGTTCAGCCATTAACGTTTGTACACCAGCACGCTTCAATCTTCTATGATGTTCTAAGATAAGCAAATGAACAACTGGATGTTTGCTGGGCAATATTATTGCCCGTTTGAAACTGTTAGTGTCATCTCGTTGTATGAGACGTTTAGTAACACGGATTAAACAATCTTCATCAAGTTGAGGATATGGATATTTGAAAACCAGATTAGTTATTTAGCCAAAACCTTCCTGCTTTTTGCTTTTTAGTAATATCAGTTTAGCTTGTTCTATTTCTTCGACAGTCAATTCTTGATAGAACCGTTCTACCTTAGGCTTCTCGGCAGTTGCTATGAAACGTTTCATCCAGGCAAACGTTCTAACTGTCTTTGAGTAGGAAGAAAACCTATTGTAGTACCAGGGTATCTCCTTTTTAGGATTGATCACGGCCGTCTTCCTTCTCTCTTGATTTAAACTTTCTTCATCAGCTACGATTTCAAATTTGAGCCATTCCTCTGCTGGAGATTTTAACCATTCTGGCCCTTGTAACTATTTTGCTTCAATAGGGTATCTAACAGAACTTCCTCTAGACGAAATATCTGCTGGATTCAGATTTCCCTGAACATGATGCCAGTCATCAAGGGGAGACAGATCTCTTATTTCCTGTGTCGTATTGGAAACAAAAGTTGTCCAATGCTCATCTCGTTTGATCCAACTTAAGGCACTGCTAGAATCCGTCCAGTAATGTGTTTCAAGATCTGGTCTTTTTAAATCTGTCTTCACGTTAGCAGCAATCAAACATGCTAGGAGTTCCAGTCTGGGAATTGTGATTGCCTTTAGCGGAGTTATCCTATTTTTAGCTCTAACAAATTCGCAAGACACGGACTCTTCGGTTTCTATTCGGATAAAATCACAAGCTGCATAAGCATTCTTGCTGGCATCAGCAAACACGTGTAAACTACACTGCTTCTCCGGAGAAGTTCTCTTCGTCATCCATCTAGGAATAAAGATATTTTTCAGATGTGTTATTTGATTTTGCCAGTTTAAAAATTTCTTCGTGATAGCTTCAGGTAATTTTGCGTCCCATGCTATTTCTTGTTTCCAACATTCTTGTAGTAGCAATTTTGGCAACATTGTAAATGAGCGAACAATGAGCAGTGTTCCGTTAAAAAAAGGTTGTACAATGCACTGTCGCGTTCCAATATACCCATTTTTGCTCACTATCCTAAAACATTGTTTATTTTGAGCAGGAATTCTCAAATCTGCGATTTTTCTCCGGTAGGATTTTCTTGAAATTTCTCGTCTTTCGAGAAATTCTGTGAATGTTTGTACAAATGCAGAAAAAAATTTAATTTTATGTATTTTAAAATGGTTCAATTTATACGATGGAAACAGAGATACTCCTTCTTCACTTTCAGCAAATAAAAACAAGAATTCATGAAAGGAACAAAAAGTTAAATTTCTTTAAAAAATGAAACGTTTTATTTCTAGGTAATAATTAAAATCAAAAATGAATAATTCTAAGCATCTTTAAAATAGGTTTTAAAAATATAAATATTTTATTATTGAAATCTAATTCTTGCCGCCCAACTGGGACAGTGATTAGTGACTCTGACTGTCGTGCCGAAGCGTCTGCCTTCATATCCCGAAGACGGCATGGGTGTTTATGGCATGGATGTCTGTGCGGCGTGAAAAGACTCTAAATATGCGGTGATCCGAAAGTCCTTTTCATAGGTTAGTGGTTGGGGAAGAAGATGGGAGACCCGCAGACCCGTCCTTCTGGGGTGCTGTCTCTCAAAATTAGGGGCGGAACTGCCACCTGTATGGTTCTCAAGGCTTTTGACACTGACACGGGCATCCTTTCCATGATGAATGTCGGAGGCTATGCTAACCATTGTCAGATAAGTGAGATTGGTACCAACAAAGAACAACAGCTAACTCTTAGCTCTTCAATACATCAAACGGCTGCGGGAAATAGATTTTCAGAACATGCAAAATCCATTAGTTGAAAAGGTCATTTAATTGACTGCAGTGTACTTCGTGAAAATTAAATTCTATTCTGAAGTCAATTCTCAATAATATATTGTTACGAATTTGGTATTTAAAAAGCTAATGTTAGTTCAATTATAAATTAAATGGTTTTATTTCTCGCGCAGTGCAGCGCGTGACGAATATTAAAAGAAAGCTAAGCCGGAAAATTGAAAATACAAGAGCGCGTGCATGAAATAAATAAATATCTCTTTTTGATTTCGAGAAAGTACTAGCAAATTCTAGCGCGTGATTTTAAAATCTTATAAAAGGAGGAAACATCTCAGTTCGTGGTATTTTTAGGACTGAAATTTCTGGTATTCCTTATATTTATCATATTGAAGAACATGAGAAAAATAGTGATTTTTCGCTATTGCAACCCATTATTTAATTATTTTACTCTTTTCATCAGTTTTGGACAAGTTTACGCTAAGCGAATCAGAATGCCTGATTCCGCTCACGTGATATGTGACTTATTCTAAGTATACTCTGAAATAGACATTTTGAATTTGTAATATATGTATTTTGTGTTAACATATGTTCTGCATTTATTTTGTTATCTTGTAACTCTTACTAAAATTATTCCTTTTCTGAAACATCTTCGACTGTTATAATGAAACCATGATTCTGTTTACACCACCCCCATCACGTTATCATGGACTCAGAATTTCAACTTACAGGACTGCTAGACTGTATTATGTGATGAAATATGGTTTATTCCATATGTTGTTACTCTGATGATTACTAGAAAAATTTCCCTTTTATGTAATTATTTCTGCAAATTTGTACATTTAAGGTTTTCTTCAGCATTTCTAACCTGAAATCTCGCAACGTATTAACGACTTCTTCACACCTCACGTGACAAGGTAGTCACGCCCTCTCAACATCTGCAATCCTGACTTAGGTCTCACTCATGTATTCTCCTACTTTCAGCGCTCTATAGCAACTAACTCAGACAGCCGGAACAAAACTTGCAAATCCTGCAAGTTAATCAGTGGCGCATCCAGCGGTACTTGGAACTTGGAAAGTTCGTGGTAGTTGCTTAGTTTTTTGTTGTTTAGAAAACTGCTCTTGTTGATTGTAGAGAATTCGCGGATTAGCTTTCTTTAGCTGTTTTGAATTACGTTCTATTGGACATTTGAGTAGTTAAAAGATAACTACTGTGAGATATTGTAATACTGCATGATAATTTGAGATGATTTAAGCATTTTTGTTGTGATAATAATAAATTTTTGTTCATTTTTCATCGGACTTGTGCATTCATTTCGTAACGAACCCGTACGCACGCAACAATATCTAAAACCATTTCACAACAGTGTATCCAAAACCAACACCAACTTAGTATATAAAGCTTTTTCAGCAAATTCTGTTTGATGATAGAATTTCTGCAATCTCTGATGTGTTACCAAGTTAAAAACCTCATATAACTGAAATTCTTGTTATTCCAAACGCAAGACATGAAATTCATCCAAAGCAAAAGTTAGATAACCCATGTTACATGGTATCGCATAAAGACGCTATCACATACACTATTTGTTGCCGGAACACAACGTCGAAAGAAACATTTCTCGAAACTGCGTTTCCAAGGAAACGGATTACCATACTCAGTTGGTAAACATACTTGAAAGCCAAACAGGAATCAGTAATCGCTTAGATTGGCGAAAGAGACGTTTGCTTTCAAAATCTGTGCATATACAAAATATATTTTGTAATTATTTTAGGCTCTACTCTTATATGCGCCATAAGGTTGCCAAATGCGGCGATATGTGTTGTGCGCTGTTTTTGGCACGATCCCGTGTTCTGTTCTGCGATGGTTTTGGGGGCGATGTTGGTTTCTGTGGCAACCCTTTTTACGTGGAAACTTGGATTTGCTAGTTGGTTCGTGTGGTAGTTAAGTGATTTATGACGTTTTGGCAAAATTTTAGTCGCGTGCCTGGTACAACTGTTTTTTCGGGTGGCTAGAAATTATACAAGTATTTCGGAGAAGAAGGTTTTTAACATTTATTTGTGAAACAAAGTATCAATTTTGTGGATAGTGAGTCTGGCTGTCATATAAATACGACAGAGATTACGTTGCGGCTTGTTAAGCGACGTAGCAGACTTATAATCAGAAATGCGATTTGGAGTTTTATTTGGTAGTTTATATATTTTTCATCGTTGTTCTGAAAAGGGAGAAGATGCTTTTAACAAATTTGGGGTGAAATTGTTTTGGTGATGTTTGAAATCGGTATTTCTGCTGTTCGAAGAAGCATTTATTTATGGTAAATGCATTTTGTTTTATTCTTGTCCTTATTTAGTAGAATGTTATGTTCATTGTTTTTTAAGTATGAATTTCTGTCGTTATTGTTTTTTTTTAATTGTTTAAAATTTATTTTAGTTTATTTTGTTGATTAGCGCGCAATGTCTAGATTGTGCAAATCGTAGTTTTTTTTTTTTTTAAGTTTAAACAGAAAGCTGTGTATATGGTATTCTTTGAAATTTATTGATGTTATGTTAATTTATTTAAGCTAGGTATGCGTAGTTCGTAGATTCCTTCGGTGCATAGATTGTGCAATTCTGTGATTTTTTTTTTTTTTTTTAAGCTAAAACATATCTTTGTGTACATGGATTCTTGTCGAATATTTTTGGTTAGAAACTTTACGTTTTTTCTATCTAAATTTTTTGTTTTTGTTTCGGATTTTTAGCTTAAATTGTGTGTTCAAAACGTGGTTTTTGCACATGCGAAAATCGCGTTTTTGCAGACATTTTAGGCTAAAAGTTCGAAATGTAGACAAAAAAATTTAGGTAGTAATATGGCGGAGTGAAATTTCTCCCAAAAAATGTTTGGCGAGAAATTTGTCGCCGCATTTGGCGACCTGAGGGCGCATATAAGAGTAGTTCTTTATTTTAATACTGTTGGCTCAATACCTTGGTAATGTATTCGGAAATGAGTATTTGCTCAGTGGATGGAAACCTGGTAGCGTATCTTAATGTGACATTAAATGAAGTAAAAAATTTGAAAAGTTGTAGCGTGCAGTTGTTTCTTAACGGAAAAACACACAGTTTATTTAATAATCGCGGTTAATAAGTAATTCCACTTAGAAACTTGCCAGTTTACTTTTCATATAGAAGCAAAGTTTGGCTTTTATTTAATATTGATTTACACAAAGTGTTTTTACATCTTCAAAAATTCTTAAACATGAGTCTTCTTATTTTCGGCATCTGTATTTTCGCAGTTTATTTACACGTACAGCACATTTACATAAAAGCCGGTATATGGCGACATCTATTGAGTATATTCGAAGGACACATAAAAATTAGAAAAATTATAAGAACATTTTTGAAGTATTTTTGAAAGATAATATTTCAAATTATAGTACTATAGTCCTTATAATAATATTTAATCATTGCATTCAGTATTCAGGAAAATGACTCATGATTTACATTTGCGTACATGGAATTATTTAAAATAGCGTGTTTTGAAAACTAGATATTTCCGGTTGAATGTTTGCAGCATTTATGTCATTTGGATTTTAAATTTATAAGCTCCTGCATTTAAATTTCCTAAAAACAGTGTATATCCTCAGCGTATCATTTTTAATGTGGGATAAGTGCTAAATGATGATTACGAGATCTACAAAAACATCGTTTATTCTACATTGCTAATCCAATATTCTATATCACAGATATGGTTAATAATAATAATAAATACAGTTACATATATAACATCTCCCTTTCTTAACAGAAATAATAATAATAAAAAATATAATAAGAAAATTATGACAAATTTAAATTTTAACAAACATGTATATACGTAAAAAAAGCAAATTTAAAGTTAAAATAATTAAAAAATGTGCAAACATACATATTCTTTTAAATAATGAGGTTTTTTTAACAGTCCTACCAGATCGAGTAACGTAGTTATGCCCTAAATTTGAAGTGCTCCTACTGTTCTCATGCATCTCGGAGTTCATCCATAACTTCATCCTCATGACTTTCATTTTCATAGTTGCTTTGCATTGTAAAATCTTTCTGATGAGTTTCTTTAAGCATGTCTCTTCTGTTCCTTCCTACAATTCTTCTATCTATTCTTATAATCATGTATGAACGTAGTCTTCCTGCTGCTTCTATAATTTTCCCCCTTTCGTTTAGTTTTTTTCCCCTTTCTTTTTTAGGTACACACGATCTCCTGCTTTCAGTGATCTAAATAGTCTTGCATATCTATCATAAGAGCTTTTTTTTTTTGTAAGGTTTGTCTCTACAGTAAATATTGTTTATGCTCTTCATGTTGTTTAAAGTTTGGATGAAATTCTCTTTTATAGGCACCAATCCATTCACTTTTCTTCCAAACATCGATTCTGACGGTGTCTTAATTTCATCTGAAATAGGAGAGTTACGATATTCCATTATACTAAACATGAATCCCTGTTGTCAACTACAGCTTTTTCTAACATTCGCTTGACAGTCTGACTATGTTTTTCAACCATTCCGACTGTGGGTAATTTGAAGTTTTTGTTTCAAAATTCCATCTTTTTGAAAATTCTTTATAAATTTCTTGCAACTATATTGTGGACCATTATCCGAATATACAATTTTCGGAATACCATGCCTAGCAGGAAAGGATTTCAATCGTTTTACCACTGCTACACTTGACAAATCTTCCAAATGTCCAATTTCAACATATTTGCTAAAATAATCTATAACTATTAGATAATCCTTGACTTGGAAGTAAAAGAGATCTGTTCCCAATACTTCCCATGGACCATTAGGTATTTCTTTAGATATCATTGGTTCTTTAGTATTACCTTTTTGTAAAATTAAACGTGTTGGACAATTCAGTACCAAATCTTAAATTTTTTTCGATATTCCAGGCCAATATAATATTTCTCTTGGTTTGATCTTGCATTTTACTACTCCTAAATGAACACAATGAATTCTGCTTAACATATCTTTTCGTAAACTTCTTGGTACAACAACACAGGAATTTTTAAATATTAATCCATTTGCTTCTGATAGTTCTTCTCTTCTTCTCTGAAGTTAAAATAGGGTTTTTCCAGTTCTGGAACCATGCATTTTTTATTTGGCCATCCAGTTTTAATTTTTAATTTTTCTTAAAACTTGTAGCTCTTCATCTTCTTCTGTTTCCATTTGAAAAACTTCCCTTTTGCCTTAAGACATTGGTATACATTCTACAACCAATCCAATATGAGTTTCTATGTCTCCTTCAAAGAAATCAGATCCTTTATCAGTGATTGATCTTGATGATGTATCCGCTATAAAAAGTTCTTTTCCTGGTTTATATTTTATCTCAAACTGATATGGCTGTAATTTTATACGCATTCTTTGTAATCTCACAGGTAATTTATTATGTGGCTTTTTGAAAATCGATTCCAGTGGTTTATGGTCACTTTCCACTGTAATATATTTTCCAAATATATACTGGTGAAATTTCTCACACGCAAATACAATAGCTAAAGTTTCCTTTTCAATCTGAGCATAATTCTTCTGTGTATATGTTAATGCATGTGCTACTGGTAAATTACTCTGCAGTAAGACTTCTCCTAGTTCTTCTTGAGATGCATCTTCAAGCATTTTTATATCATAATACTGTAAAACTGGTTCATTTACTAAGACATCTTTTAGGCTTCTAAATGCTTTTTCATGTACTGCATTCCAATTTCAGATAACTTGTTTTTTCAACAAATTTCTTAAAAATGAAGTCAATTCTGATACATTAGGTATAAATCTAGAAACATATATAATCATTCCTAAGGAAGTTTCTAATTCCTTGACATTTTCTTGGTGGTTTTATATTTAGAATAGCCTTAATTTTGTCTTCGTTTGGTTTCAACCCTCTTTAGAAAATATGTCCCATATATTTGACTTCATTCAGTCCAAATTTACATTTATTTATATTAAATTAAACATTCTTTTCTCTAGCTCTGTCCAACAACTTCTTTAATCTTAAATCATGTTCTTTTTTATCTTTACCCCAAACTATTAAGTCATCTGTATACATTTGAATTCCTTCTAAATCACTAAACATTTCAGATAAACTTCTGTGAAAAACTCCTAGTGATGAATTCAGTCCGTATGGAAACCTTAAAAAATAATATCTGCCAAACGGAGTACTAATGTAGTAAATTCACAAGCTGAATCTGACAGTTTGATTTGCTAAAATGCTTTTTATGCATCTAAAATACTAAACACCTTCGCATTTGTCATTTGAGTCGAAATTTATTCAAAGGTTGGTATGTGATAATATTCTCTCAGTATATTTTTGTTAAGGTGCTGAGGATCTAATCACACTCTTAAATTAACATCCTTTCTCTTACTACGAGTACAACTAATGATTTCACAAATTCTGTAAATTATGTAAATTAATTTTCTTTATAATACCATCTTCTCCCATTCTTGCCAGTTCCTTTTTTATTGGATTTAATAAACTTGTAAGGATCTTAAGTTTTACTAACGTTTATTTTTATTTTAAATCTTTACTATCACTTCTTATTTTCTACTTCCGGCCAGAATTAAAAGCTTTAACTTATTTATGAAAATTTGTCTGGCGAACGCCAAGTACTTAAGTTGTGGCTTTTTGCCAAGCGAGAGAGGAAGGAGTTAGTCGAAGCAGGCCGCTTACCTTAGCAGTTTTACTCGGTTACTGGTTGCCTTCCAGGCCAGAGGTTTAATCCTCGTGATAATTTTAAACGTATTGTAGTGTTAACAGTTCTCTGTACTACATACGGCTTCCTGTTAATATACGGCCAATCTTCCACGTAGGCCCTTGTTTATTATTCCAAAGTTAAGTTAGAGTTTAGTTAAATATTTTTATATTCTTACGTTCAGACCACAAGTAGTTGGTCTCTGTATTCCGAAGTACGGAAATTATTGTAAAGAGTGAAAAATAAAGGGTTTCATATACCCTTCCTGTGTATCTTGTCTACTTCCCACATTTATTGGACACAGCTTTAGTAAGCTCCCTGTTCCGAGTCAGGGTCTTTGCATGTTCCCAAAGAAAGTAAGGCGGAACATTGAACCTGATAGTGGCGCCCAACGAAGAAGAATAACCATGGCCGAGTTTCAAGAAGAACCTGTGCTGCCTGTAGAAGCGGCTCAGAATCCAGAAATGCCAGCTGCCGCCCTGGAAGGATTTGGTTACATCGTCCAGACCATGCGCGCAGCGATGAAACCAGAAGCAACATTTAATGGAAACTCACCGGTTACCAGTTTTTTGGAAAAACTAGATGACTACTTCATGCTCTACCCCGTGCACGAGTTTCAGAAAATTACCTTAGCTACCAGCGCTTTGAGGGGCCAAGCGCTTAACTGGTTCAAATGTATAAGCAGAAGTCTCTTGGGTCAAGCAGGAAGTCCCACCTATACTTACGAAAATTTCAAGACTGCCCTAGTAAAAGCCTTCCCTGTCGTAAGGGATCGTGCGAAATTAGAAGCGGAACTTTTCAGCATATATCAGCAAAGAATCGAAAATCTTTCCACCTTTATTTTAAGAAAAATTCATGTCTTCAAACTCTTGTATGGAAACCGTCCGGATCCTGAGATAATTCAAGTGATTTTGCCGAGGTTACTTCCCCAAGTACAAGACTTTATTGAATTAAGGAATCCGACTACACAGGAAAAGTTATTTGAGCTAGCAATCCAGTTTGAAAGTAGAAGAACGGCGGACATTGAAAGAAGACGCCAATATCAACAACGAAACCAATTTGGTGAGCCAAGACCACATCAAAGTCAAGCACACGGCTACGGAAGCAAAGCGAATCAGTGGGCAAGGAAACCCGAGTATCCAAAAACAGCCGGCGAACGTCGACAGTTCAATAGCAATCCAGGAAAAAAGTCTCAAGGCCAGTGGAAAAAGAAGGAAAGCATGGAAATGAAAAAGATTTAAACTAAAACGGATTTCTGCTGACGGGAGGGTGTGGAAATCCGAAGGCCAAGAAAACCCCTCTTCCTTCAAGTTAAATACAGTAATGGTGAAAAATTTGACTCTTCCGAAGATTGAAGTGTTGGTGAATAATATCCCAGCCACCGCACTCCTGGATACAGGCGCGCAGTGTTCCTGTGTGGCAGAAGATTTTTTTAGGAAGTATTTTCGTAAATATCGCATATATAATTCGGATAATACGACAGTGTTAGCTGCGCAAGGAGAAATATGTAAGTGCATAGGTAAATTACCGCTATACGTCCGTATCAAGGACGAACAAGTAAAGGTTATGTTTTTTATAGTAAAGAATCTGCAAGCACATAGTATCTTAGGAATAGATTTTCTTTCAGAGGCACAAGCAACGCTGGATTTTAATGAAGCGTCCCTTAAGCTGACGATGAAACCAGTTCGAGAAGAAAAATCGGAGCCGCCGATGTTAAACCTTGACCACCTGCCTAATGAAGAGCAACAAAGAATCCGACAAGTGGTAAGTGAATTTGCTTCGTTATTTAGTGATATTCCAGGATTTACTCAAGTTACTAACCATAGTATTGACACAGGAGATTCAATGCCAGTTCGCCACAAAGCATACCGGTATGATAAGAATAAAGAAAAAAATATAGAATGGCACATCAGAGATATGCTACGTAAAAGACCTGAGGACGTGCCTAAGACTGCTTTTATAACCAAGTCTGGCACTTATGCATTTCTGCGTATGCCGTTTGGCCTCTTAGGGGCACCGGCAACATTTCAGCGATGTATGGACATTGTGTTAAGGCCTGTTCTTGGAAAGTCCACATTTATCTATTTAGACGATATCATTATTACTAGTGATAATTTGGACCAACATGTACAGGATTTAAGACAGGTCTTTTCTTTATTAAATGAGGCCGGTCTAAAAGTTAATGTCGAAAAGTGCAAATTTGCAGCCCCTGAATTAAAATATTTAGGTTACAAAATATCTCAGAAAGGAATCGAGACAGACGAATCAAAAATAATCGCTGTGCAAAAGTATCCGCCACCAAATACGGCGAAGAAGCTCTCTTCTTTTCTAGGACTTTGTTCATATTATAGGTCCTTTATAAAAGATTTTGCAGCTATTGCTGAACCATTGTTAAAATTAAAAAGGAAAAAGGCAAGATTCTCGTGGACGGCCGAAGCCAATAGTGCTTTCGAAAAATTAAAACAAGCATTAACGCAAGCCCCTGTGTTGAAATTTCCTGAAAAGGATGAGAATTTAGAAATTTCAGCGGATGCTTCGGATTATGCGGTAGGAGCGGTACTTTCGCAAAATCAGCAGCCCGTGGCATTTTTTAGCCGAACTTTAAATCAAACACAAAGAAATTATTCCGCGACCGAGAGAGAGGCACTTGCAGTTCTGTTAGCAGTGCAAAAGTTCCGAGTCTATTTTGGAAAGGCGCCAATAACAGTGTATTCTGATCATGCGGCGGTAACTAGATTGTACTCAGGGAAAAACTTATCCCCAAGGTTAATAAGATGGGCACTCAAGCTACAAGAATATAATCTGGTAATCAAGCATACCCCCGGAAAGGAAAATATCGTAGCAGATGCCCTATCCAGAATAAAAATAGATGAAGAAGGTAATACTGTAAAGGTGGCAATGCTCACAGCATGTACAATAAATTCCCGAGAAACTGTAATAACCGAACTGGGTAAGGATCCTGAGTTTGGAAACATTTATGAGTATTTAAAGGATCCTGAAAATTTTAGCCACCAAGATATTGTGGCGATAAGAAATAGGGCGGCCCATTACGAACTAATAGATGGTCTATTATTTTATACAAAAACTACAAATTCCAACAACAAATTTCGACCTGTTATCCCAGCTAGTCTTAGATTAAATATCCTGCAGGAGTTGCATGACAGCCCTTTAGCTTCTCATGCTGGTATTCGAAAAACTATCCAACGCGTACGCGAGGCAGTCTACTTTCCTGAACTGCAAAAGTTAACAAGGGCGTATGTCCAGTCCTGCCCAACATGTCAAGCAGTTAATTATATTAATTTCCGCCCGGCCGGGTTTCTAAATAGTATTAAATCCGAATTTCCAAATGAAATAATTGGCATCGATTTATTGGGCCCTTTCCCAAAAAGTCAGTTAAATAAAAGTCGGTATCTCCTTGTTATGGTTGATCATTTTAGTAAGTGGACCGAAATTGTTCCCTTAAAACGAGCCTCCGCGAAATTAGTTACTGATTCTATTTTAAATAAATATATTTTAAAATACGGGGCGCCCCTAAAAGTTATATCGGATAATGGTCCTCAATTTGTAAGTAATATATTTGAAGACATGTGCGAAAAACTGGGCATACGTCATTTAAAAATGGTCCCGTATCGGCCGCAATCAAATATAGCGGAACGGGTCAATAGAAATATAGTAAAAATTATTCATAGTTATGTTAAAAATTTTCATAAAAGCTGGGATAACTATGTCAATGAATTTGCTTTCGCCCTTAGGACCGCAAAACATGATACAACGGGCAAAACTCCTGCTGAGTTATTTTTAGGCAGAAAGATTATAACGCCGTTAGATAAATTATTTTATGTGCAACAAAGAAAGAGCCCCAGAATTTAAAATGGGTGATACAGAAAAATTAATTAAAGAAGCAAAAAAGAACACTGAAGTAGCACAGAGAAAACAAAAACTTTATTACGACTTGAAACGACGGGGAGTAACTTATAAAGTAGGAGATGAAGTATTAAGAATTAAGCATTCACTTTCTTCAGCACCAGAAGATAAAACCGCCAAATTTTTTCCACGATTTGGAGGACCATATGTCATAGAAAAAATAACTCACGCTGTAGTGGTGTTAAAAGCCAGGAATGGTGAAACATGCTCCGCAAACATTGATCAAATAAAACCATATTATGATCGTAATAAAATGCAAATATTCAAAGATCTTTTGCAGGATCCGGCACGGCAGGCACAAGCTCCAGAGGTGAAACAACGACAAGGTCTTGTTATGTTGAATTTTAATACGTTAGTGTTTTGATTGTAGGCGGCAGTGTTGAACACGTATACATAAACACATTCGTGTTTGGTGTTTTCTTTTACAACACATGTCAGAGAGCACGGGAGAGATAATTAAAATAAAGTCATGAATGAAATAAGAATGTTAAGAGAAATATAAATATTCATGTTACTTGCCATTTCATTGTGTAACATTTCATTAAACTAGTTTTCCTTCCAGATCTCTGGAAGGAACCAGATTTGAATAAAAAGCTCCTGTTTAAATGCAGTACAGATGAAAAATTGGTTGTCCATGGAGCTGATATTGTAAAAACAAATTTTATTTTAAATTTCTAGTTTCTAGTGAGAAATGTTTGTAAAAGATTGGCCTCGCGTTAGATTCTAGAGCTAAAAGTTTTCAACAAGGTCGTTTTAGACCTCAGTTTCAAACTAATTAACTCTGGCGGGAAGTATGCAAGGATCTTAAGTTTTACTAACGTTTATTTTTATTTTAAATCTTTACTATCACTTCTTATTTATCTTTACTATCACTTCCGGCCAGAATTAAAAGCTTTAACTTATTTATGAAAATTTGTCTGGCGAACGCCAAGTACTTAAGTTGTGGCTTTTTGCCAAGCGAGAGAGGAAGGAGTTAGTCGAAGCAGGCCGCTTACCTTAGCAGTTTTACTCGGTTGCTGGTTGCCTTCCAGGCCAGAGGTTTAATCCTCGTGATAATTTTAAACGTATTGTAGTGTTAACAGTTCTCTGTACTACATACGGCTTCCTGTTAATATAAGGCCAATCTTCCACGTAGGCTCTTGTTTATTATTCCAAAGTTAAGTTAGAGTTTAGTTAAATATTTTTATATTCTTACGTTCAGACCACAAGTAGTTGGTCTCTGTATTCCGAAGTACGGAAATTATTGTAAAGAGTGAAAAATAAAGGGTTTCATATACCCTTCCTGTGTATCTTGTCTACTTCCCACATTTATTGGACACAGCTTTAGTAAGCTCCCTGTTCCGAGTCAGGGTCTTTGCATGTTCCCAAAGAAAGTAAGGCGGAACATTGAACCTGATAAACTAAGTAGAATTTTCCTACAGGCCTCTATTTTACCAACGGCTTCTGGTTTTAATTTAATGTGATAGGTATATTCCAGTTCCTTTAAATAAATCTTGATACCCTTTTAAAAATTCTGGAATTTTTTCATTAGATTCAGGATTTACTGTTCAAATATTTTGTACTATATTTTAATTTTTGCAATGTAGGTAAACCTAAAATAGCTGGGACAGTATAATCACATCCTACTAATCCTACTAATGAAATTCTGCTTCATCTTTATCACCTTTAGATATTTCACATAAGAACTTACATTTTCCAACTACATCAATTTTAGAACCATTCTAATCATTTAAAGTGACTTTCGATTCAGTCAAACATTTATCTCTTAAATTTAATTGCTTAAATTTAGGCAATGGCAACACATTACACTGAGCACCAGTATTCAACTTAAAAAATAAATATTTAGATATGTTTAGTTTTAGTCTATCAAACCATTGTGTTCTATTTTTAGAAAATGGATTTTAATCTTCTACTGATCCCAAAATATAGTCATTACCATTATAATGCAACTCATGCTTTAAATTATGCTGCACAATATTAACATTTTTGTAAGTGAATATTTTAGAAAAACGATTTTTCTTTTTACAGTATAAGCAAATCCTATTATAAGCAGGACAATTGTATAACTTATAAGGTATTTCTCCCGCTCTCCTAGTGGGTCTTCGTGGTGCAGTGGTTCTGCACGCTGGGCCGGTATTCCAGAGGTCCGTGATTCGATTCCCGGCGAAGGCGATTGCTAATTTTTCATCTTGCCTTACAATAAATAATTCATAAGTGGCGCCCGAACTAAAAGGGTGGTGGATGATGATTTCTCCCCACCCAGGATTTGGCAATTGGGTTCCTAAAAACCACAGCTGCACTTTAAAAGAGGAAGTATATAAGGTATTTCTCCCACCTTCTTGGCGTGCCTTCGTGGTGTGGTGGTCTGCACACTGGGCCGATATTCCAGAGGTCCGCGGTTCGATTCCCGGCGAAGGCTTTGTTAATTTTTCATCTTTCCTGCTTCCAAAATAATATCTAATGTCTCTGCAAACTTATGAAAAGTTCCACATTTTCTGCATGGTTTTGGATTATTATGCGCATTTCCTTGATAGTTTGAAGATGATTTAGTAATTGTTGCTTTCGTTTTACTTCGTATTTTTTTCTTACACGGCCGGCTTTTTTCCTCTGAAGGTAGCATTTTATTCCGCTTGATCACTTTTATTCAATTTCTTCAGTTCAAGTTTTCAGCTGAGGCTCTGCTAATTCAGAAGCTTTGCACATTTTAATACATTTTTCCAATGTTAACTGATCTTCCACTAACAACATATCTTTGAGATTTTTATTTAAAATTCCACTTACTATTCCATCTCTAATTAAACTATCTTTTAATTCTGCAAATCTACAGTTGCTACTTAATTTCTTTAAATCTGTTAAAAATCATCAAACGATTCACCTACATGCTGTGTTCGACAAAAAAATATATGTCTATCAACACTTTGTTTGCTTTCGGTGTGCAATAATTTTTGAGAGCTTCAATTACTTTGTCAACATCCTTGTCTTCTTCACTTACATTAAAAGTATTAAACTTTTCAAGTGCTTCTTCACCAATAATATGCAATAAAATAGCTGCTTTAATTTCAAGTGATTTAGTAATACCACCAGACGCTAACAATCTGGAATTTTTATTTCCACTTCTTCCAGTTTTTGCTTAAATTACCTTCGAAATTTAGATTTTTGGTGACTTTAATCCAACCATATTTAATTTAAGACTTTATATAGTTTATATATAAGTATTTTTAACCATTTCAAATAAAAATAAACAATTTACCTACCAGCGATGAAAGTTTCTATTTCACTGTAAACAACTTCCCATCATGTTTCAACGTTTAGAATATCTTTACGGTTATTCGTAAGTGACGCTGTATGGTTCTTTAAGAAAAATATTTTTTTTAACCTACTGTCGAATGCGCCATGTACCGGAAAAATGGCTGAAGGGAACACCAAACGTAAAATTTAAAAACTGAGTAGAATTTTACTCTGCAGAACAACTTCATTAAAAAAAGTTATTACGTATAACAAAATTACAATGAAATAAGCAATATCTCTAACTACAAATATTAATTATCCTAATAAATAAATTAACCAACTTCCATTTGCAAAATCGTAAGAACTCAAATGGTATAAAGGAGGTTAAGAACTTTGTTTTTTAAAAAAACCACTCAAAATTTTTCAGTATCATAAAGATAGTGAAATGAGCAATAAATAACATAAAATAATACAAAAAACAAAAAATTCCGAAAAGCAAAGTATAATTAATGATATTTTATCTTATATTTTTAAGCGGAAAAAATTACAATGAAATAAGCTATATCCCTTAATACAAATATTAATTATCCTAATAAAAAAATTAACCAACTCTCCGTTGAAGAAAAAAATCATGCAAAACTTTTCAATATCTTACAAATAGTGCAATAAGCAAAAAATAACATAAAAGAAATTTAAAACACAAAAAAATTCCGCGCAGAATTTTACTCTGCAGAACAACTTTATCAAAGAAAAAAAAAAAAAAAAAAAAGCTAATGGAATAAAAAGAAAATCAAATACCAGATGCACCGATCTTAGTTACTTTTTATTCTTTAACAACATAGCAGTACATGGCCAGTGTTAGATTTCAAAGTTTTATATTTAAATTTATAAGGGATATTGACAGTAGCGACGAACTAAATGCACACTAATGAAAAGAATAAAAATTGCGATAAGAACCCCTTAGAAACAAAGAAACATAGTTTTGTTTTAACAAACCACATTCGTTTGCATTAAGTTCTATCGAAAGAATGTTTGAAGACTATGAATATGCTGAAGCATTTGTCCATTTAGTTTCCCTTACAGTGGAAGAAAAAGTATTACCAAAGCAAAACGAAAATGAGAAAGTCGATAAAAATTTTTAAATTTCTTTATCTATTAGGTGATTTTTCAGATGCTGTTTCTGCGAAATTTATCAATGATCAAGCATCTTGTGTAAGATACAGCATTGTAAAAATGTGGGAAGAATTTTTATCCACAATGCTCATCTTGATATTTATTCGTAATTATATACCTTAGCATGTAGTTATATAGCTTAGCTCATGTAAGTCTTTTTCCCAATAATGCTGATAAAGTTTGCAAACCAAATCCTTAATTAATCAATAAAAAATGAAATCATAACTTTTTAGATATATTAGGTAGTTTTTTTAAAAGCAGGAGAGATGCAAGAACTAGCAGAGAAAATAAAAGGTATTATTAAACGCACATCCGGGCATTAGAAACCGGTCATTCCAGGGCATTAGAAACATAATACTATAAATTACATGATTATAAAGCATAGGAATTATATTTCTTGTAAAATAAATCAGCTAACACTATTATTGACTTAGCACCTTTCTTTGATAATATTAGTCATGGTGTCTGAATTAGATTGAAAAATTTATTACGTTTAACTGCAGTGCAAACAATTATTCGGTACTAAAGTATATTAAAGTATGCTAGACATATTTTTCGTTAATAACCGCGCACCGTAGGCCCTGCCACCGCCATCAGCACATTGGATTGATTACCTTCCATCTGCTCATGTTGCTTTACTGAAATACAAAATTTACATAAATACATTAGTTCTATGGTTCAGATGGCAGCTGACTACATTTGTCATGAATGGCTACATTACAATTAACTATGGTTTCCATAATTAGATTTTTATATTCACTAAGAAGTTAAACATTTCATAATTCTTCTCAGTTGAAAGTTTATGGTCGTATAAATTATATACAGTAATATACCACTATTTGCCAGCCTTTCTTTATGCTTGTAAGGTGCTGTTATAGGGCTGGGGAGGCTTATTCTATCTGGGTGCACATAGTTCTTCGCCTTTTGTTGATAGACCTTCCTGTTATTATTTGTAACTGTTTTTTTTTCACATGTCTATTTTTAATTGCATTGCGTGAGAAGCTATCTAAATTTTCGTTGGATCTTTTTAAATGTAAATTTTTTGCTATGAGGCATTGACTAAATAGTGTTCCGGATTGCCCCTTTTCCACAAACACGCATATCTGATATAGAAATTTTCCTTTCATAAAAGTACGTGGCGAAGGAACTGTCTCTTGTAATATACCAATTCACACATGAATTGTTTTTTATTTCATTTATCTTGATATTTGGATGTTTGGTTTGAATCTGTAGATTCTACTACACTGCTGGGCATTTTTCTTCAGCTATCCCATTTCTTAGCATCGTTTCTCTTAGTGATTTTTTAATCTCAGAGTTAGTGAGAAGAATATTGGTTGTTATTGCATTTTGATTACTAACTGCTTCTTTTACGTATTATTTGCTTCTTCATTTCCAAGTGTTCCAGCATGCGCTTTTTGCCATTTAATTATTATTTTAATATCATTATAGTTCTGAGAAAGTGGTTGATTAAATCTCTGATTATTGGTTTATTTTAGTTTATTATGGCAGAGCACACTAGAGCTATCTGCCTAAGAGAAAGGATACCTTCGTGGCGGACTTTCTAAGGGAAACTGACTCGTATTATATATATTGACCTTTGGAGAATCTCGCTCTTGTTAATAATGTTATGTGGGTTTTCTGTTCTCAAATTCTACAATAGTGCTTTCCCATTTACATGAAATGTTGCCTCGTCCGAAAATATCAGATTGGTAAAAGCATTGTCTTTGACCTTCAAAACTAAAATCACTGGTCTTTAGGATGTAACTTTAGCAATAATTATAGTCCGCACAGTTTCATGCTTAATTTTTTACTCAAAACACGCCAGAGAGTCATTGTGCACATTTTCAACTCAAGTGAAGCTCTGCGTATGGATTTTCAGGAAGTTTTTATGAAAGCTTCTCTCTTTCGTTCAATGTTATTTGCACTCCCACCCTGGCAAATCACTTTTCTTCTTGACGCACAAACATCCAATTTCAACACACTTTACATGCCAATTATATCTTGTCTTCCTGGTCAGTGCTGTTTTTCCATGCTTTATCCTAAATTTTAGTTAAATATCCGCTTGACTCTTTCTTTTGTTGAATTCTAGCATGCAGAAATCCTTCTCAGTTCCCAAAACAGCCATTTTCATAATGACGAAAACTAGCGACCGCATATGGAACTATATGTAACACCTGCAAGGAGGGAAAAAAAACTTTCAACTTCATTCTTTGAAATGATGTACTCTCTTACTTTGTAAAACTGTTCGTTTGGTTACAATTTTTTAAAAACATTCTCTTAATTAGGAATCTAAAGATATCCTGTTTCCAAATATTTTGTGATTTTGCTGTAGGATTTTATGTGGCTTAAGGCTTGCAAAACGTTTTTTTGTCTTTTTATCATTAACGTTTTGTTTATTAACTTTATTCATTAAATATCACATTTTCCTACTTAAGCGACGTAAAAGTGAATTCAACGGCAAAACCGCAAAATATTTAAAAGCAAAATATCTTTAGAATTTTCGATAGACAGATTCGCGCGCTGGAGATATAAATGTTTTATTCCATGCTCTGTATCCACTTCCCGCTTCCAAATAGTGTAGTGTGTTAATCAAAAATTCATTAAAGTTTTACAAAATATGAAATTGATTATAAAATTAATACGAAATTCAATATTCGGGTTTCCAGGTGCACATGTTCCAGTGAAGGACTACTTTATTCAAAATTTGATGGCTGTAGGTGCCGTAGTATTTTTCACAATGAGAGAAACATGCATTTTTCATGCAGATTCTTCATTATTTAATTCCTTTAAAAATAATGCAAGGAGATAATAATTGGTGGCAACAATTTGAAAACTGATACACCATTTATAGTAATCAATGCTAAATCCCGTTTCGAGGAGGTTAATAGCCCATTTAGGCTAACGCCCTTTTGGTTAATAATAATAAAAAGACCAAAAAAAAAAAAAAAAAAAAAAAAAAAAAAAAAAAGAGTTTTGTAAGTCACTTTAGTAAGAAAACTGAACTTTGGTATGGTGAACTGAGGAAAGACTGGAAAAAAAGTAGAAAATGTTTCCAAGACTTAACACTGTATCAAATTCTAAACATATGCCACTACACTACTTTTATCATCAAAATTAACAAAAAATAAATATTTAATTATCTACTCAATTTTTATCATATCCTGCAACTAAATGATTTTCCTTTAATTTTGAGTAGACTAAAAATCTGCAGTTGATGCTATCTATCATTTGTTGTTGAAAGGGTTTCTTTAAGTTCTGCAATTAAATTTTGAGTACAATCTGAACTTTTATTTCCTACTTCCTTGATGCTGTCTTAGCATCAAAACATCGGCAAATACAGAGTTTTATCGTTTTTCAAATGCGGAAGGCTGCTTTATGGAATTTGGCCTTTAAACTCCCTGTAAGAGACATCTTTTGGGGAGCAACGTAGTATAGATAGGTTATTAAAATAAAATTAAACTCAAAGCTGCTGGCGTGATACGATGCAGTAAATTATGAAAATGTGTTTTTATTGTCTTTTACATCGCTTAATTTGTTGAACAGCTACAGAATGAATAAGTTTGAAAAATAAATCAAGAATCTTCAGGTTTTAAAATCAAACAAAAAAGCAACCTTAGATTGGCTAAGAATTTGAATAAAATTCTCGGTTTCAAAGGCAACAGATATAGATCCTTCTTCTTGAAGAGAAAAAAAAATCATAAAGTAAAATTCTATATTGGTCTATTAGTCTTCTTTCTAATTAGGTACAATGCTTTGCCAAACGACAAAACTCTGATAACTACTTATTAGGGCGCAAAGGCATAAATAAAATATCTTATGTATTAAGCAATGGCATCAATGGTTGATGATAAAAGCATGGTAACGTCACGTAACATAATTTAATGTAATGACACAAATATTTTGGAAAAATTTTTGCAACGATGCTTCTCATTTCAAAATTAAACGGAACGACGAAGTGCAACGTTTTGTGTAGTAGCAGAACTTGCCAAAGCACATAAATGAGAAGGTAGCGTAACGTAGCAGTAGTGTAACAAACTAAAGTGCTTTATTTAAATTCTGATAAAGAGATTTTTAATCGCAAAACAACATAAAAATATGCATAAAATGAAGCAGTTTCTTCAATTTTTAGCTTTCTGTCTTCTGCAAATGTATATTATCATGGAATCTTAGGTAACTAATTGGAAACAGAGTAACATGATTATTTTGAAAATAATGCTCCACGTATTTTCAGCCATTACTCTAATATACGTTTTTTAACCTTCGATTTTCTTTTTTTTTAATTAATAAGTGTGCTCACAATGGAAGAGTAGCCGTAAAGTATGCAGATAAGCAGTTTTAATAGTCTCCATAGCTTTAATGCCTAATTCTAACTATTTAACTGCTTCTTATTACTTCTTTTATTATTTTTTTTCATTAATATGCATTACTGTTTATAAAGTTTAACTATTGCATTTTTATAAAATGCTTTAACATCATAAAATTTTCAGAAAAATTCGTACACTGTTTTTATAGACACTTAAAATATAGAAAAGAAATGAAAAGCAGTCGATTTCATTGAAAGACAGCAAAAAATTTACCTCTTTTTCGAAATAAAATTTACAGATGAAGGGGGGGGAAGGGAAAAAAACATGCTTCCTCCGTGAAAGGGCAATTTTATCATATCTTGTAACGTACACTTCCCAAAACATACTTCAGTAGATAAACTCCGTTTTCTTAGTTTATTTTTATCTGAAGCTAATATTCCAATTTTGTCCTGACATTTACCTGATTCTGATTTGTTACCTTTTTCAATTTTATTTTTTACCTTCTTGTTGCTTCTCGTAAGTCTTACTAATTCTTAGAACATCAAGTGAGACGAGGAAATTCGAATATTTTTTCTTACTTCTTGACTTGTTTATTCCGACTCATTTTCAAAATATACTGTCTCTACCTAGAGTAGGGATTTCGAACACTTTTCTTGCATGGAATCCTTTTAAAAGAATGATCTTCTTTATCGAACTCCTTTACATTTTTCTTTATAATGTACGGCATACAACATAATCATAATGCAAATAATTGCACATAAATAATTGAAAGATAGCTATTAGACCAAGTATATGAATAAAAGTTTTGAAAAAAATTGTTTATTTGGTTTATGTTTTATTATTTTTTGCATAGTTACTATTTTTTATTTTACAAACATTAACAAGCTTTCAGAAACAAACGCAGATACTAATCTCGCAAAAGTTCAGTATTAATTGATATAATGTCTGCGCTTGTTGCAACGACACAATCTTTTTTAAATATTGGTATATAATTGGTCAAACTAATTTCTAAATCACTTCATTGAAAAGCATTCAACCTGTTTCTTGTTTTCTGTAGTAAATCATTGATTGATTTGACTAAAGTATATGCTTCTAGTAGGTAAGAATAAGGAAAAGTCAATAATATGGTTAGTTAACAACTTATTGTGGGATACTTCTCTCGGGTGTCATTTAAATCTCAACGCTTAGCGTATCCATGAAATTTCCATTAGCGTATCCTGAATCAAACTTGATTTTTGTATTATATAGCTTTATATCGATAAACAATTAATTACGAATTTCATTAACAGCATTTTATAATCAATGGAATGTTGATTATGCTGATCTATTGCCGTTGAATATCAGTTACCTACTCCTTGATCATCACTGACCTCCTTTGAAAGTTCATCGATCCCCCCCCCCCAAGGTTTCAATAGCGACTCTGTTGGGAACATCTGATTTTAAGAATCAAAATTTTTATATTCAATATTTTTGTAAATGAATTTTTCTAAAGGCAGGCTGAGACTTCTAGTTGCCGCACAAATTTTATGATACCTTTGGAACTATTATGAGCTTGAGCTTCCATGAGTTGCAATACAAGTTCAAAGCTCTCTTCTCTCTGATTATTTGTAGATAATCTGTTTATCTGATGAACTATAGTTAAAGAAATTTTGTACGAAATAACGAACTTTCGCATGAAATAACGAACTTATCAACTCTCACATGCGCTCTCCTGTCATTAAATTATTAAAGATTAGTTCAAGTTACTAGACATTAGGGGATGGAAGCTAACAAGAGGCGAACATATATCTGCTGCAATGTATCCGAAAGTGAGTCTTTTCTTTCAGAAATTATTATGATGAATTATTATCCTGACACCTGTAGAGAATTTTATGTTAATTAACCAGTTATTTATTTCGGCGTTGCGTTTACTCGCCAATGACATTTTAATTCTGACGCTCCAGTTAAGTAGTTACCGAGCTTCTAATATAGTAATTAATTCTATAGTCTTTGACTATTGTTCAATATTTGATTTAAATCTAATTGTATCTAATCTAATTGTATGTAATCTACCATTCTACCACCCTTGCCGAGCAAAATCCTACCATCAAGTAAAAAATAATAAAACAACATCTTGCAGAAATGCTAAAGAATATAATTATAATCCCCATAAATTGCTTGTGCGCTAGTCCTGCAGCATTGTGCCAAAATAAAAATCTCCTTCCTACTGATTTTAAAGCATGGCGCTTTGCTACTGATTGTAGAAAACTAAATAGTGATAAGGTGAAAGCGGCCAAGTGTAAATAAGGAGGGCCAATGTATAGTCCGAGCTGCCAAAATGAGTAAGTGGTTAGTTATTCTAACTGCCCTACCGAAGTGCCTGGGTTGGTATCCCGGAGAATGTATGGATGTAATTTGTCCGTCCCTTCATAGGAGGTAACGGTGGCCCACCTATTAGGTGCCTCTATACTATAAAGACCACCATTTCCGAACTTAGTAGTGCCAACATTTATAAGCAACAAGAGCTCGCCATCAGAAAAATCAGTTTATCCTTTCTAACTTTTTTCTAGGGTTAGTCCGATATTGTAAGGGACCACTCAATGGAACCATATCTTTTGCTTGTTCCTTTGGTACGGTGTTAAAAGTTTCCTTTCGAAAAAATATTGCATGAACTGTTGACTGACCAACAGATCCAGCTTTTGCTGTGGCATGATACCAGAATTATGACGCTCCGGCACAATTCAGTTATGATGCTCGGGAGCGAAATTTTGAATAACAATCGTTTGCGAGTGATGGCCTTATTTATTGACCTGAATGATCGTTGAGTTTATCCTTTCTAACTTTTTTCTAGGGTTGGCTGAAAGGTCTGGCATATTATGCACCCTTGCATAATAAAAAGGAACTTATCATAAGTATCTGGATAACTGCTGCTGCCCTCTGAGAGGTGCTTGGAATATTTAAAGATATTTGTGATTTTGTGGGTCTCTGGAGTCAAGCTTGTATTGCAGCTAGTGGTCGAAACATCGAAACATCACCTTTTGTGATAATTCTTAATCATAGAAGTTATATTTTGATGAATAAAGGAATGTTTTTTGCTTTCTTTCATTTTTCATGGTACGCGCATATAATAATAGTATTTCCGACTATGCTTTGCTATCTGGTTCCCATTCGTCTTTTAGTACCTACTGCTCCCAGAGTTTTGTATACAGAGTAGCGAATTAAACCTATATACTTCAGTATGTTCAGTCATCCATAGATTCTTAATTAATCAACATGTCTTAGATTTATTATCAACTGTTATTAGATTTGTTAATCTTATGAACAGAAGTTTGTAATATCACTACAAAATTGAATATTCAACAGTGGAATTTTATGCTAATGTTCGATGAATCTGGGAAAAGTTCAGTGAGAAAGTAAATCCCCTATTGCCGCAATGATCTTACTCAATTAAGCTCTGCCTCGTTCAGAAAACGCAGTAAAATTTCTAATTCTTCATACTAAAAAAAAAACGTAAAGTAAGCCGAGGAAAAGCAGGAAGATGGTTATCTACGAACTAGCTTGTATTTTTAAAAGGTTCTCGAAAGAAAATCTATAACTATACCGAATAAATTAAAAGAAGAATTTGCACTTAATATAAACTTATTATCTTATTAAATTTAAATATCTGCACTTATCAAAAGAAGAACTGCACAGAATGATTTTTCAAAGTTTACGCCTCAAGAAATTCTATAATCCATGTTCTTGTCAAAGCCAGTTCTTTGCATAGCGACATGAGTGGTTGGTAGTGGCCGGTTTCCTATGGTGCCACAAGTTTTTTCATAAACGTGAGATAAATAAAAGTTTATTTCGTATTCAATTATTAATTCGTTTAATCTATGTTGTTGTAATTAATCTCACTTGTCTGATCTCATCATCAGAACAAGCCTCCGTAATTTATCGTAGCAAAGAGTACAAGATTACGTCTGTTGTTGGCAAGAACCTTGCATATAGGTAATACGAAGATTTTTCCCACTTCGATCCCAATTTTAAGAGAGAGCATTCCCGGAGATGGTTCCGAGGGTCTCTCACCCCTCTTTCTCTACCACCAAAACCCACGAGAGGACTTTCAGCTCGCAATATATTTAGAGTGCCCTCATGCCGTAAAACCACTATACATTTGCAAACATCCATGCAACTCCGGGATTCAAACGTGGGTCCATCGGTACGGCAGTCTGAGTCACTAACCACTATCCCGTTTGGGCGGCCATTTAATTTATACGAGGCGCCAACTATACTGATCGTCCAAGGCATCGAAAATGCTGAAGCTGAAACTATTTGTCATTTTGGAAAAAGGATTTCATCTAGAATGTGAAATAACAAACTTTTCTCACTTATATTCTCGACAAGTTGCCGCTAGCTTATAAGGTATTTTCTCCCTTCTTCCACCATACCTTCGTGCACACTCGGTGCGAATTCGAGAGGTCGTTTTGAGTCCCGGGGAGGCCATTGCCCAACTTTCATGTCTCCTGCTTCAAAATAACCTAATGATTCTGCAAGTTATCTGTAGTATAAAAGGATACAGAAAATAAAGGACTGAATTTTAAACTCCTGATGTATTCAGTTTTATCATATTGCTTCATTTAATTTCAGTTGATTTTGCTTTTAAAGAATTATTGTACGAATATATGGAACACTATTTCTTCATTTGTATTTAAAATTATTTTTTTTAAGTATTGCAAAAAAGAAAATATTTGTTAATTGGTGTCGAAAATTATTTACATTTTTAAAATTAAATACTCAGGTGTACTCTTTTCACATTCGTTTATTTTTTGCATTTCAAGATCTAGAAAGATTTAAGAGATTACATTTTTAAATCGTCACAGTTTAAATGAAATGATTTTGAAAATTTGATTTTTGAATGGAATGATTCAGTTGTAAGCAAAACTGAATCATCGATTGACTTAAATTGAATCATTGATTGACTGAGAAAGCTTAGCTATTTTAATTGTACGAAATTTTTTGTCTCGCATAATGCATTGTAGTACTGCATGCATTACCCAGTTCCTTTTTTTTTGAAGTAATACAAGAAGGAATCGAGAATTAAGATGGAAGTCTAACTGTTGGATAAACGTAGTTGATCATGGCGAAGAAAGAAAGCTCTCCTTCTGAGATTCGTAACTCATGGAAAAAATAGGAAAATCGTACATTTAATTTTTATTAAGCGACTGATAAAAATCATTATTTAAATGTGAATTCTTACCTTTTCAGACACGGGAGATGGAAATTTGAAGAATTGCTTTGAAATCAGCTCTCCTATAAATAGTTCCGGCAAATCTAGATGTATGGTAGAAAATGCCAAAAGCTGGAATCAAATAAATAAATTTAAAAAATTAACTAAAATGCATTTATTATACTCCTAAAAATTAGATACGAGCTAGCTAAAGCATGCTGCTCATAACAGCCTGGTCGGGTAATTGCTACTTAATGCATTCCGCGGAAACGGCTAAGACCTGTCAGTCACTCAACATTCTCTCATTGAAAGCGTTATCTAGAATGCATTATAAGGTATTTCTCCCACCTTCTTGGCGTGCCTTCGTGGTGTAGTGGTTCTGCACGCTGGGCCGGTATTCCAGAGGTCCGTGGTTTGGTTCCCGGCGAAGGCGATTGCTCATTTTTCATCTTGCCTGCTTCCAAAAAAGACCTAATGTCTCTACAGCATTACAAGAGTTTTTGCAATGAAATATACCTTCTATAATAGGGAAGTTCTGTGGAAAACATTCCGGCAAACGGATTCAAGGATTTGCACTCCCTCATCCTCTTCTACCATTAATCTTATCAAAGGAATTTCACCTCAGCAATAATTTGAGTGCTCCTATGTCGCAAAGATACTATACATTTATAAACATCCATGTCGTTGTCGAGGCTCGAAGTCGGGTCTTGGATATACAAGCCTGTTCCTTTACCACCATGCGAATAGAACAAAACTATTTAAAATATTAAATAAATGCAATTAATTTTCTTTAAAATTAAATTCTTTCAGCAAGTGATAGCGAACCAAAGGAACACTTTGCTGTAAATGAATGAGAGTCGTATAAAGTCCATTTCCATTGGTTAGACAAGGACTATAACCCGTGTATATTGTAACCCGAAGCTATTTGATACCACTGCAGAACAGAACAACAGGGTCATCGAAAGAGAAGAGATTGGTTTTAAAGAGGCTTATTAGAAAAAGTGTTCTGACGCAGCCTAACAATAGTAGTTGGTTGTTTTACAAATATCAAAGTGGTATTTTCTTTCCAGCCACTCCCTCTCGATCATATCTGAAGTGATATTAGTAACAGCAATAAGTGATTCTTTTGCAATAAATAGCTGTGTCCCATAAGTTTGCCTCAAAATTGGGTTGAATAGTTATAACATTTAAAGTTTGTGTACTAAAACACACTCTGCATTTTTTGCCACACAGTCGCCATCTTCATGCGAACTGACTGGTTAAAGGCTGCGGCATTGCTACTGTTAAGCTAATAAACTTCTGTGTATGCTAAAGGGAATTTTCGTACAGTTAAAAGTGGGCATTTTAAAATTATTTTGGAACACAAATTAAGGAGATTTGTTTACGATAAAGCTTTGTACTATATTCCAGAAATGGATGAAACAAAATTTAGTTAGTTACAATAAAAACACAATTACAATGACTAAAATAAGTTTTTTTTTTTTTATGTTCTGGTATTTGTTACTCCACTTTCATAGCGAATTGTATATTGGAAATGCGTACGAATTCACTTAAATCAGTAGCATCATGGAGTTAAATTTGGCAACTTTAAGAAGTGGAGGAGCATATGTTTAGACATATCACCCTAAACTGAAGCCGCAGATGTAAAATGCTCTATGTGACAAAAAACAAATTTCATAGGACCAGCAGAAAAAACTATCCCACTTATCACAAGTATGTCAGAAGTCAACAAAAAATAATGAGATTGATATACCTAGGATCCATGGAATTCAGCGTTTTTGAACAATTTAAGTGTTCTTTGGTTTCCCTAAAAATTTTAAAATACAGTGAAATACTTTTAACGCGAAAACGCTTAAGAAGAAATATCGGTTAACACGAAGTAATACAACGGTTCAGACAAACTACTTTGTATTTTCATGCATTTTGTTTCTCTTAACACGAAACAAAAATCGCTTAACACGAAAAGATATCCTTTCTGGGAATGAACAAAATACGGTAAACACCGGCCTTGCAGGCGAGATTTAAGCGGGGTGTGAAATGAAAGAGAGGTGGTTTCACATGATTCGGTAGAAAAGAGGCTATCTTGGCATTGAAATACCCTCGGAATAGTCTGTGACAAGAGCCAGTTTTGTTTACCTAAGTTATTTTCACCTTCCACTTCTACAAAGGCAACACAAACATCTCATCCCTCATCAGTTGGATTTGGAATTCGGTGACGAGTACATCGCAGTATCTGCATGTCTCTGTTTCTTCATGGGGTTGAACTCTGTATGGAATTCAATGACTCCAAGGGCGAATGAAACTTGTTTTCCTCATGCACGATTCTCAAAAGTATCCGATTCTTTGGCGCCAAAAGAAATGGAGAAGGAGGATATTGAAACTGAGCCGATACTTAATGAATTTGTTTGAGAAAGTTTCTGTATTAATGGACTGTCCTACTGTATTATCCGAAGAATTCGTTGCAGTAGTTGATGATAATGTGTGTACAGCCCCAATTATGGAAGACAAAGACATTTTGCAGTTTGTTCAAAGCTAAAACATATCATTAATACAGATTCCGACGGCGAAAATGAAATGAATAATGTAGCTCCTGTTCCCACGTCATTCGAAATGAGGAACAGCATATGCGCAGTTATTGAGACTCCCATTTCAGCGGTGAAATGAATAACAAAATAGACGACCCTAAGCAATTTGTTAACAATTTTGATGCTAAAAAAGACAATGCAAAAAAAAAAAAAAAATATCAGATTGTTTTCCAAAAACTGAATAAATATTTTGTTTTTCAAAAAACTTGAAAATTTATAATAAATTTCATGAAGTTCTTGTGGATGTTTTCGTTTCATTGATTTTATTAAATACATGCATATATACATATCTATGTAAATAGAATGTACTCTAATAAACTTAATTTTGTTGAATATTTTTTTTTCAATATCCTTTAACACGAAACAATATTTCAGTCCTCATATCCCTTTTTAAAACATACAATGTTTTTTCTTCCCAGATTGGGCACAAAATTTTCACTTTGTTATGAAAAAATTGTTGTAGTTTATAAAAAATGAAACTTTAAGATAATAATATATAAAAATAGTGTTACGAAAATTAGGTACAATCTATCACTTGTAAGAATTAAAAAAAGTAAAAACATTGAAAACTAAATTTTATTCTGCTATGTAAACAAGTCTGAAAGTATTGGAAAAGTGTTAAAATGTAATAATAAACAATAAGTGAAAACAAAAAAAAAAAAAAAAAAAAAAAAAAATGGTCCCAATAATAATAAACCTTTAATTGTCATCGATGCCATTATTCTCTTTTCTTTCTAGCTACTGCATGCTGTCGTTGTAAAATTCTATATGTTCGGCTGATATTTACTGTATGTACTTTTGAACACTCACGATTTTCTTTTCGTTTATCGAATTCTTTCTTTCACTAAATGCTGGTTTGTCCGGCAGAATCGTGGGAGCTGTAAGTTTTCTTGCGGTAAACGTATCCTCTCTCTTATGAAACGAGGTGCTTATGAACGCTTATGAAACGAGGTGCCTTGAGGTGACAGATGATAAAAAATGCCCCATTAGCGTTATCTTGAAAGTTACTTTATTTTCCTTTCTGATATGTCTGCCGTAGCTTTCATCTGATACACATGAATTTTCAAAGAAAGTAAGCCCCTCCCGCAATTTCTTGAACACCTTGATTTGACAGTGTGTAGAGTCATTAGGTTAATTGGAATCGGAAAAGATGAAAAATATGCAACCGCCTTCGCCGGGAATCGAACCACGGACCTCTGGAATACCGGCCCAGCGTGCTACCGTTACACCAAGAAGGCACGCTAGGAAAGGTGGGTGAAATACCTTATAAGTGCGTATCCGTATTACTTTCAGTCGTATTTTTTTTTTCTTCTTTTTTTTTCGTTGTTCGACTTCCTCATCAGTCCTTCATATTATTCTGGTCTGCAGCTCAGTTCTTCATATTCTGGTCTGCAGTCAGTTTGTTTGTTTGACTTCCTCATCAGTTCTTCATATTATTCTGGTCTGCATATCTGCTCGGTTCTCCCGATGACGCACTTGGTTGCTCTGAAATATCAATCCTATCGGAGGAACGAATACTCCATGACAGGGGAAAAAAAGTTTCAATGAACATACTATGAGTCTTGTTTTGACAGGCACAGTCCTCATAAAAATGATCAATGCCATCAATATTTCAAAATATCATTGCGAAAGTCGCTACTAAAACAAAACTACTATTACGACTGAAAACATGAGATTTCTCGAAATGTTTACTGTAAATTCTATAAAAGCTTGACTCCCCCACGATTTTCATAAAATAACTGAAATGTGTTTAATTTAACTTATTTGATCTTTTTTGCAAAGAAAATTATTCACATTTCACTTTTAAAAACTTTCATAAGCGAAAAATGATATATATACAAACTTGTTCAGTATATCGTACAAACATTAGACAGAACATAGGAATTTGGAAAATTATGAGGGAGGCACTTGAGATAGGATTTTGTACTGGGAAATTTTCAAAATATACAAAATTAAAGCACTTTATAATAGAAACAACGCAGTTAAACGAATAGCAACATACCCATATAAAATTTTATCTTACATATAATTATCTTGTGAAAAAAGGCCCTCAGTGACTATTGTATCGATACTCAAGGTCTATAGAGAACAGACCATGGTCTATACCAGCCACCTATGTCAGCTGCATGGAATTCGGGGAAAAAAAAAAAAAAATAGTCCTAATTCGAAATCAGTGGCGACTCGTAATAAGCACTGTGGAACTTCAGCACCTCCTACTTCCAGTTATTATTATTTTTAATATTTAATACAGTGTGTCCTACACAGAAAGCACGCGAATCAGGCAGAGAGATTAGCACTGTCACTCTTGCAGTGCCGAAATTCTGGCATGTTGTTGGAAACGGGAAACGTGATTTCTTTTTACTACACGCGTGTGGAATTTCTCCACAAGGAGGAACTTCATCATACGGACCATAAAGAGAGTTCATGAAAATTTGCAACCTTTAAAAAATTGCCTTACTGAAATTCAATCAACATCAAATGCAAAACTACAACAAATGAAACAATTGTTCCTATTGCAAAAGCAACAGGAATTTTAAAATATCTAAATGGTGATAATTTCAAGTTTTGGTTAGAGCTTTTTTATCAGATGCCTCATGTTGAAATAATATACAACTAAATGCAATCCAGAGAAATTAATGTGTTTAAAGTTAACGAATATATAACAAATTTCAAAACTGATATTTTAGAATTAAGAATTTCAAAATACTGTGAGAATTTCTGAAAGACACGGATGGCAGAAGCTAAGGAAATATGTGACTTTATACGAGTAACTATGTATTGATATAATGCACAGATATTCTTCGACTAAACACTTAGCAGCTGCTAAACTGTTAAACAAGAAATGTTTCGCTAGTTTTAGGAATGAACATTCTACAGAAGAAATAGTACTGACCACTGAAGCATATCCAATAATTGACAAAACTGAGCTAAAAGTAGTCTGTTGTAGGTCTGATATCCATGAATGCTGCAAATTAATTGAGCTACTGAAATTCATTTTCGAAAATAATCTAGATGATGTTCTTAGTGAAATTACGAAGCTGATAAAAATTCTCTTGAGAGTTCTCATGACTACATTAGAAGCAGAACGCTGCTTTTCAACATTGAAAAGAATGAAAACTTTTCTAAGAAGCACTAGGAATTCGGAAAGACTAAATGCGCTTGCATGGCTTTCAATAAAGAAAAATTTCCTCAGTTGTCATCCAGAGATCAAGGAGAAAATTATTGATCTTTTCGCTCAAATTAAAACAAGAAGAAGGGATTTCATTTTTAAATGAATAGACAAACACTGAACTGTAACAATTTAGGTTAAGTTAATTAAGAAATGTTTAATTTTTTTCTTGTAAGATTTCATAGTTTCAACATAAATTTTGTTTTTATAAATATTTGTTTCCTTTTAGACAATTTAAAACAAAGGTTAATTTTTTTTGGAACAGCACCCCCACTAATTTTAGCCACGAGCCGCCACTGTATCGAAATGCATAAATTCATGATACCCCGTCTTCCCGAAAGAAAAAAAAAAAAAAGTCACTTAGAATGGCTTAATTCAAAATGCGTACGTTAAAGTTTTTTTTTTTTTCTTTTTTTAAAGCTAGAAAGGAAGAAATATAGCCTTAGAATAGCCGAATAAGAAATTTACCTATTTCTGATGTGACAGTTCTAGGAAGATGTTAATTTATGGAAACCATAGAGGAAGCAAACTTCTTTAGTGTTATCCACATTACAATCATTCATGTACATTAAGGTGGTAAAGTTACACACAGTGAGCTACATATACCAGCATGCCGAAGAGACCTACATAGACCAGCACTATTTATGTACCTCACTCCAGTCCCTCTTGCGCTGATTATTACATTTGATTTCGTAAAGATCTTGATTATTTTGCCGTTTTCGCCACTGCGGCTTTCATTTAACTCAGAATTGTCAGAAGTCGGATTCCATAATAAATTATTGGAAATAGCTCCACGAGCAAGCTAAAAATGGGTATTTGGGACATAAACAACAGGCCAGTGAGAACGCGGATCACGGACTAACGAACTAGTCCATGAGTGCAAGGGGCTCTGACAATGAACTTCTAAGGAGTTGAAGCTCTTTGCCTCTGACGAATCACTGACTACAGTAAAAAAAACGTATCGTGTGAATGTACACATGCCCCCTTTTAACACATTCTGCGAATTCGGGCCTCCCGTTTCATCCTTTAGGCCATGCGCTGAGAGCCTAACTGAAATTCATTTTCGAAAATAATCTAGATGATGTTCTTAGTGAAATTATTATGTTGGCGAAGCTTGGTGTAGTGATGCATTCGCGCCATTAATATCATTTTTGGAAAAAAAAATGTCACATAACCTCTTTTTACATCTACCGATTCAATTAGAAAACGTAAGTCATAAAAGTCATGGAATGCATGACAAAGTTCTATTGTGAGAATTATTTGAGAATGAAGTTAACGTGAGGAACTAAGAAAGGCATGGTTTTCTGGAATCGCTAGAAATTAAGTGGGAGTTTTGACAGCTCGCATTACTGTAATATAGTTCTCAAACCCAAGTTTCAGAAAAAATTCTCTAAATTGATGTTTGCCGTGTCATTAAATTACCGGCAATTAATAAAACAAAGTAGTAAATTAGTTCAGAAAACCGAGCCGCCCAAACGGTATAGTAATTAGAAAAGCCTGACTGCGATACCGAAGGGCCTGGGTTCGAATCCCGGAGAAGGCATGGTTGTAACTGTCCGTCCCTTCATAGTAGGCGATGGTGGCCCACCTTTTAGTTGCCTCCATAATAAAGAGACCAACACATATGGCCTTGTATAGATTAATGGACTGTGTTACACTGTAACTGTTCACAATCTGCCATTAGGGGAGACAAAGTTCAGAAAACTGAAAATGAAACCGCGTGCACATAATTTTTTAACTTTCATAGAGTTTTACTTACAACATTTAAAAGTAGCGAAGGAAAATCTGTCTCCTTAAACAAATTATTGAACTCTTCTTAGCAGTAAATTTCCTAGTATTCTGGGGTTAATTGCCGCATTGTCCTTGGAATTCTGGGAATCTATATTTCCTTCAACATAGCACTCACTTTAAATAGGGTAACTACAACAGCTACAGTCGTTAAGAAGCAGTTCACCTTGAAATCTAAGTCCCATTTTCTGAAACTTCCATCAAACACAAAACATGCAGTCTTGAACATGGTTGAATAATTTATGCTTTGAATCAAAATTACATCCAAAATTTGAGTATGTTCAATGTAACCTTTTATTTTTAATACAGTCCCATATTTTAGGGATTCTATTAATAATAGGAATATAAGCATCAGTGTGATTAAAAATATTTGGTGAATTGAAGATCTAGGATTTTTGTCAATATATTTTTGAAAAACACTTTGCTAAAAATGCTGCATTTATTTATCTCAATAAAAACAGAAACAAAAATAGCTGCCCTCTTTCTATTTTAATGAGGATAGTATTGCTTGACTGACGGGCCTTTTATCACATTTTTACATTCATAATCAATAGTCAGTTTTTAATAATAATATTTAAGAACAGTTTAACACTGTAGTATAACTCTTAAATAGTCTAGATTTAAGAGACTATAGTCTCTTAAATCTTGAAATTATACATTTGAAATTCGAAAAGGAATATCTACTGATGTTATAAATTAATTTATTCATTACGTAATTTATTCATTACTATAGTGTTTAGTTTAAAGGTTGGTGCTGCTTCTGCCAGTTTTACTTTGATGATTTTCAGATACTGCAATTGATATTTAATGATAAGTTTCTTGATTTCAATTAGCTTTCAATATTTATTATGTGTGAAGTAATTTTCATTATTAGCGTGCTCAATAAGTTTTATTTTTTGCATTAACATATTTATATGTGTATCTACAAACAACCTTCATTTTTCCTTTCATAATTTGTTCAAAGTCTTACAAACTTAAAATTTTCTACTGCTGTAGCTTTCAGTCATAGCGTGTAAATAGCGTGAATTTCAAATAGTATAAATATTTCAAATAGCGTGTAACTGACTGAATGTCAGTTACACGCTATTTGAAAAATAAAAACTAGCATCTTAGCAAAATTGCAAATCTTCTCTAATTAAGGAGGTGTGAATCTGTCATTTTCTGCCATGCTATGAAACTGCCTAATTCATGAACACAGCAAAATATGAAAATTTTAAACACAGCCTATACTTCTGAATAATATTTAATACTTACTGTAAACTGTTGTATCTCTTTGTATAACTTATGTACCAAGCAACATACAAATTGCAGTCGTCTATTTATTCCTCTTTTAATCTTATAAAATTGTTAATGTACCTTTGAGTGTAGGAAGGACTATAGCTTAAAGTTTCCAATTTTTGTCACCGTTATACAATCAAAAGTCGTTCATTCGGACACGTCGGGACTTCGGCGATTCCGGATTATCGATTTTTCCGGATTATAGATCATCAGTTTAAATCTGGTAAGATGGTATGCAGAAATTATAAAATTAAAAATATGAAACCGTAATTTATGAAATAAAGAACAATTATTATCTAAAGAATATCAAAATTTACACAAAAAAAAAGCTTAATATTTATTTGTTTACTTTATTAAACATTTCTTTCAATGTAAGTTGTTTAAGTTGCTTCGTTTTATGTGATAATACTTTCTCTTTAATTCTATAAACAGACATAATTTCTTCTTCAGTTACAAAGTTCCGCTGTTGAAGTCCTATAATTGCTGTGTCGAGAATACTGACTAATTTGTCAATCGAAATTTTTTCGTTTTCAATAACCTCTGGGTCACTTTCTTCACTATCGGAAGCGAATTATAATGACGAGGAATTTCATTTAAATCATATCAAAGACGGAGTACATCGAAATCAAATACTACATTTAGTAAGGAATTATAAGCCAAATAAAATAAAAACATCTGCCCTGAAGATAAGGCTAGTGCTGACAGATCAACTTCCAGTTCATTGCGCGCCGTGACGTTGCGCCCCCCCTGCAGAGCAGCGTAAAATTGATAAACAGATTTCGGAATGGTTAGATAAACAAAGGATTATGCCTTTATCCATTTTTTTTGCAGCAATTCCACTTTTTGTTTAATGGACTTCGAAACATACTTTCGCTTTCTAGATCCGTTACATATTAGTAAATATAAATCGGAAATTCTATTTGACATAATCGAAAGTTCAAGCTTACTTTTATAAAATTGCTCTAACAGTCTGTAAAAAATAATAAGCCGGATCCAATTCGAAGATTAAGGAACAACGCAATCTGCAACATTAACTGAATTAGATAATTTTAGCTTAGCTTATACCGTCCGTTATACATTAAACGCGCATGCGTAAACGTATTATACGCATGCGCACACGCATATTCGCAGGTGTAAAAATCTTACGTCAACGCGACGCATTCGCAGAAAGTTTGTAGTTTTGAGGTCTGGATTATAGATCATTCCGGATTACGGTGTCCGAATTAACGACTGTATTACTTTGCTCCAGTTAGGCTATCAGGGCCTTTATCGTCAGTGCACTCTGGCAAATATTATTATTCTATAATAATTATTTTAGAGAGATAGTTCTTTCCTAGAGCTGAAATGAGTACGTGTGTCATCTTAATATTGCGAAAGAACTGCTCAACAGTTTCGTTACGGTTGTTTTCAGAACATTTCCTATATTGTGCCTGGACATGTTTCAGAGCGGTCTTTGCTTTCACATTGGTGTAGTTTAAAATATTTCATCACTTATCCAAGACTTAAATTTTCTTCAACTCACATTAATTAGATATACTGTATTTCTTCAGTTTTCTCTGCTTATTATTTTTACGTTTACAATAGGCCTTTGTTTGCTTTCCTGAAACATGTTTTCAGTACTATATTCAGCAAATACATCAGGGAAGTTAATTTTTTATGGTAATTCATTTGCAGTTACATCCATACTTACCGTACTTCGAACTGCTCTACTTTAATTAAGAAAATAATATTTCTCTTATAATTCTATCAATTCATTCATCATATGTTTGAGTTATCAGAAGGATCATATCGTTCATCATATAATTGCGAACGTGCTATTTGTTAGGAGGAATTCAGCTTCAATATTATACTGAGAAGGCATTTAATATAATGCGCTGAGAACTGGTCATTTAAAAGAAGGTTATCTTTTTTATTCATTACCTGATTTCAAAACCCATTTGTTAAAAAATTGAGAATATTATTTGTGTTTCTGGATTATTGTTTTACGATTTTGTTTTCTTTTAGCTTATTGGCTTCATTTCCGTCTGAAAACTGTTTTTTTTTTTTTTTTTTTTTTTTTTTCCCATAACATTTTTATCATATTAATCCCTTAGTGATTACAGTAAACTCTAAATTCCTTGCGTTTTCTTATACAAATGGGCGGGGCTTCGAAATTTCGATAACTACGTCTGAATAATGATATTAATCATGGAAGTAAGAAAGGAAGGAGTGGCCAAACCGGCATTAGAAGGGAAGCACTGCTCCGAAGCTTCGGTCACCAGATGGGGTATTTTTTGTTTACATTCAGAAGCTCGCTTGACAGCGCTCTGATAGTATTTCGACACACGACAGTTCCATACAAATCGAAAAATGGGACACTTCCGCATAAAAGAAACATTCCTAGTATGATGGATAATAGCAATTTGTATAGTTTAGCGACATTTACGCAAAAATCACATCTTGATTACTTTTCGATAACTAACAACAGCGATTTTGATTATGAACTTGTTTTATAAAATTCTAAGCTGTTGAACTACAAAAATATAGATTTTAGCAAAAACGTTATGCTTAAAGAATGAAAAATACCTTTAAAATTCTATACATTTTTCGATACCCTTAATACAGTATTCGCTACTTTTATTTTATGTTCCAAACGCCAAAATGTTTTAAATAAAATAATTTTTTTTCACATCCACATAATATTGTAACATGTACTTTTTAAAATTTGTGTAAATTACTTTACTCGAAAAAATATAGTGAATGCACGGAAATTAAAGATTTCCACATGCCGGAAATGAAAAATAGGAAATATGTATGGGTATTTATGCATGTGCTTCCCAAAAGCATGTATCTGCCTTTAATAAAATACGTAACTATTTATTAAATTATTTATAACTGTATTTAAAATGAAGGATTTATTCTTTCATAAATAACTGTGAAAGTTACTGTGAAGAAATCTAATTATTAAATGTATCTAAATTTATAATGATTATAAATATTATCTAAATATATAATAACCTAATCATTGAATTATAAACATAAATTGACATCTTGTTGACAAATACGTTATAAAACTATTTAAGCAAAAATTGTCGTACTGGAAAACAATCTGTTAAAAGGTATTGTAAAGCAATTTCTATGAGATGCGTACTTAAGAAAGTAATAAAGAAGAGTTTTGGAATACGTATTGTTGAACTTAAGGGTAAAAAAATCTAATAAGTATAATTAAAAGAAACATTTTATAATAAGTCAGTTACAAGTTTTAAATAATATTTAAAAAATAATCCTTATTTTATTCCCTTTCAAAAATATTCAGAGAAAGTTAAGTACTATTTAAAGTATTTCGCTATTAAATTAAAAGGTATTCTAATTTGACATGGACCAAATAAAGCATTAATTATAAATTGACTTATAGTTTTCGATTTAAAAGATGCCTTAGAAGCTAAAAAATCATGTCATATTTGAGAAAGTATTTTAGGGAGAAGATCTATAAATAGAAAAGAAATAATGCATAATTTTAATAATACAATAAACTTTGATCTTAATTTTTGTAATCCTTAACCGAATCAAATCGAATTACCTTAACTTTTTTTCTAATGTAATTAACGAAAACTTGTAAAAATATTTCAAGTTAAACCATTCTGAGCAAACTGTTCTGTGAAAAGTATAGCATTTAATTTCGTTCAGAATGAAATGTTGTTTAAAAATATATTCTTTTCATATACTTAGGACTCAGAAATATTGTAGAAAAAGAAAATATATACATTTATATGCAAAAAATGATATTGTAGATTAGTTCGAGAATTAAATCTTTTAAATCTTTTATATGTTTACACATTCTTTTAAATTTTTTTGGCTTTAAATTTGCTTTTTTTAATTTTGGCTTTAAATTTGCTTTTTTACTTTTATACGTGTTTGTTAAAATTTAAATTTAATTTGTTTAAATTAGAAACCGGTTTAGGGCCACTCCATCTAACTTCCTACCTCCATGATATTATTCGCAATTACATTAAAGGTAAACTATTGTACTTGCTTTCTAGTAATTTCCATTTCATTTTATCCTTAAACAATACCTCTAACGGAGGTTTATGACATAGGTTATTAATGTGATTTATATCAAATTGATAATTTTTATAAATTTTGCCCAAGTCTTTTAATCAACGAAAGATATTTCAACGATATATATATATACATATATATAATATATACATATATTTAATTAAACTTAGGAGATAATATAATCAATTAATCAATACTGTTTAGGAAATAAATTATTATACATATATATATATATATATATATTATATACAATGGTACAAAACAATCCTTTGTGAGTTTAACAAAAAGTTTATTTAATTAGAATTCGATACTTTTCTGTTTACACATATTGACTCTGACATTCGGAAAAAATAATTACAGATGCAGACTGAGTTCGGCATTTCAACTGCATTTATACAAAATGTAAAAGCCGAAAGATTTTTTTCAGTGTTGAATAGATTACAACGTTTACTTTACAATAAAAAAGAAAATGAACAATTATATCATTTCAAAAATACTGCAACCTCCTAGACTCTTCTCTAGGTTATCTAAAGAGAGAAGTACAAAAATAATTCGGAAGTTGTGGAAGACCTAGAGAAGAACATAAGCAAGCGAAGTTTACATAATTCTTTCGTGCAGATGACCTTTAATATTAGGACTGAAGATTTGATGCTCTTCTGTTGAGTTTGGATTATTATGAATTGCATGTTAAACTTTGAAAATGATGAAACTGCATAATGTGTACCAAGCTGAAGACCCCTTTATGATCAATAGTTCACAGTGCTGTCATTACAGTAATAATAGTGACTCTATTATTTCGAAAAGACTATGACTGTATGAATCTTCCTTCATTACTCTGGGTTTAAACTTCGATTTATTTTTCATGCTCTTTGTCGTATCACAAACATTATATTACCTTTTTAGCCTTCCATTAGAAACAGCCTTCAGGTGTTCTTACTATGCCTTTAGGTAATGCATAAGGTTGTTTTTTAATTTTTTTTAAATTTTTTTTTATTATATATATATATATATACAGTTTCTTGAATTGCAAATATTATACTAGCCACTATATCTAGTGCTAAAAACTAGTCCTCGAAATATCCCTACACACTTTTGTTTTAGGTAACCCAAAGGGGATGGGAATGCCGAACTCCTAAAACACAGAGAATGTAGAAATGTTTCGCGAATTATGGAAGACCTAAAGGTTAACATTAACACCTGATATTCGAGAAATTGCATCTGGGGGGGGGGAGTCGAAAGAAAAAGAAAGCAGTAAAAAGAAATGAAAAGCGGAAAAAACAAAAAGTCGAATGCGATAAAAATTTATACATAGAACAACCGTACAGGCACAGTCTTTTCGGAATGATACCATCCATGCTTTGCTTGCGTGGTAAGCGTTTCAAGCTGGCCATTGAATATAAAAAAGTTTTATGTTTTAGAGTTTTCTGACTGACTGACTAATAACTTATAGCCAGATTACCACTGAGATCAGTAGTTTATCTGGCTTAATCAAATTTATGTCAGATGGGCGCAATAACATAGAACTGTCTTCACATAATGTCCGCCGTAAGGAGGAGCAAAGACTGATAAAGGATAGGAACGCAAGAGCTCACTAACAAGTAACAGGCCCAGAAAAGGTGTGACTAAGTGGGATTCATAAAAAGAGAGTAACAGATGTGAATAAAACTGGTGAAATTAAGAAATACACAGTACAATAAATGAGTAAGATACAAAATTAAGAATGCTAATAAACACACTATGTACATTATTTACAAGTGGGCACTAGGTGGGAAAGTTCCGGTCCCTGATAAAGTGGGCCGCAAGTGGGCGCAGTTTGGAGTCCTCATTCAATATTTCGTAGGTAAAGATATCAAAATTACTCATATGGTCACAGCTCAGAGCTTTCGTGAAGAATTTCCTGTTAATCTTATTAAGGTGCTCTTCTAGAATGTCCAGTTTTAAGTCACAGTGCAGTGTAGCATTGCTCACAAAAAAGTGAGCATGGGTGATAAGCCTTAAGACTTTGTTTTGCATAATTTGAAGTCTTTTTATATCCTCCTTGGTAACTGTGCACCAGGCCGGCGACACATAAGTCATCAATGGACTAATTGCCGTGATATATACTAGCCTCTTTTTCCTGAGATCTACCCAATATAAGGGTGAGACTATTTACAACAGTGAAAACTTTTCTTCCTTCTGACCTCTGTAATATGATCTCCCCATTTTAATCTTTCATTTAGCATTACTCCTAAATATTTCGCCTTACTGACTCTAGGAATCTCTTCATAGAATAAGAAAAGCTTGCTATTAATATTCAATTGTGTATTTTTCCTCCTTATCATTAATAATTGCAACTTGCTGGCATTAATAGCAATCCTCCACGTCATACACCACTTTTCTACCTCTGGCAGAAGCTCCTGTAACTTCTTGATTGCATGGTGTGCGTTTGCGGACTTAACGGCTAATGCCGTATCGTCCGCATAGCACCCAAGAAAATTATTTCTGTCAATGTAAGCCCTAGGGAAATCATGAACATAAAATAAATACAGGACGAGCCCTAAATTGGACCCCTGTGGGACGCCTGCATTCATGGTGCGTAAACTGAAGAAGTCCTTTCCAATAGCCACAGTGAATTTCCTATTAGTGATGAAAGACATAATTAGCTGAATCAGCTCTCTATCCATAGGGATATTTATAAGTTTATAAATAAGCCCCTCATGCCAGACGCGGTCGAATGCCTTCGCCACGTCAAGCATGAGTACGACGACATTTTGTTTCTTTTGGAGCTCATTTTTGTCTTTAAGCTTCTTTGTGATTTCTTTAATCTCACTGGGAGTAGCAGTGGCCATGTATCTCTTAGCAGTGTGGGCATTAAGCTAATCCCTAACAAAGTAGCATGCCTCATAGACAAAATTCATGTTCCTGGGCGTCATGTTAGGTCTGAACTGCTCTTCTAAATGGTCTGCAAGGACCGTCGATTTGTCTTTATTATTGAGAGCTTGACTTTAAACGGAGTAATTTGATGTATGATTTATAGCGTCGTCATCTATCTTTATTTTTTTTAATTTCATTTCCCGATAAGCCTTTTTTCATTGATCCCTCCTCGCAAATATAATGGCTATTTTTTTAACCACACCTTTTGCACCACATTCGATCGCGGCAAAATCTAGAAATAAGAGATTTTTTTTAAACAATTAAAACAATATCCGAGACGTACTAAACTAGATTTCCGTTCAATGATAGGTAAAGGACATTTTTCGATCATATGTTCATCTGTAGAACAAAATATACACGCATTTTTAATAATAGTAGCATTTAATGCCGCTGCTGTCGGTAGACGTTTAGAATTCTTATATTTCCTGAACTGCGAAATTTTAAATTTATCGGCTTTTCGTTAACAAAACGATTATATTCTAATACGATATCTTTAAGAATTAAATTTACTAAAATGGCAAAAGGAATTCTGCTCCAGATTTGCAAGAACTACCCGTTCTCCTTTCTCCTAATAAACTTATAATAAAATAACTTTACATATAAAATTCCAAAGCGTAATATTTATTTTTCAAAATCCGTAGAACTACAACAAACTACAACAAAAATCAGATGGTTGCCACTCTTGCAGTGACAAACTATGAAAAGAAAAATAACAAATGAGGCCGGGTTCTAACAATATTCCCACCTTTTGATTGATGACATATACTTAATCAATCAAAACAAAATATAAAAAATACTGTCCATACAAATATTAAGGCTAAATAGTAAACAAAAGAAAAAATTACGTTCTTAAGTTTCTACTCTAAAATAACTCAAGTAGTGTTCAGGTTAGAAATCTAGATGGAATTTTAATTTGTCGTCCACTTCTAGTCACGACAGTCTTAATGTCCTTTGATAAATCTGCAGCTGAATTATTCTTTGGTAATATTGAGACTAAACTGTCTTCACCCTGCGTCTCAGTTTCATTTGCCTCATCTGACTCCAAAGATGAAGGTATTTCGAGAGGGAACATTCTCTGGATTGGTCGAACTAATTCTCCAGACATGGTTTTGACACGAACTACTCGAATGTTGCCGTCTTTTCCGGCATATAGTTCAATTACTTTTCCTAGAGGCCACAACACCTTGCGTTGTCATCACATTCGATAAGAACTATGTTCCCGATTTTTATCTGTTGAGAAATCGGCACTGTAGATGGACGTTGCACTAGCAGGCCGAGATATTCATTTCTAAATCTCTTTCTCAAGAGCTCTCGTAAATTCTGTAAATGTCTCAGTCTCTTGTTCGAAATCAACTTTATCAAGATGATCCAAGTCAGAAACTCCAAAGACTGGAATATCACCTAAAAACAAGGACGGTGTCAAAGGGATGAGATCATCAGAGTCCTCTGACACATAAGTGAGTGGTCTGGCATTCGCAGTTGCAGAGCACACTCATCAATTCTTCATAATTCAGACATGACTGGCTTAGGACTCGACGCAAAAGCTTCTTAATCATTTGAACAAGTCGTTCCCAAAAACCACCCCACCATGGTGCTGCGGGTGGACTGAACTTCCAATCGATCTTGTTTCTGGCGGCTTCTATCTCAATGGTATTCCAATTAATCTATCTCAAGAGATTATTGGATCCGACAAAATTGCTTCCCTTATCGCTATAAATTATCGATGGCCTCCCTCTACGAGCAATAAATCTTCTAAGACCAAGTAAAAATCCTTGAGTTGAAAGGGACAAAATCAGTTCCAAATGGACCGCCCTGAAAACACCACATGTGAAAAGTAAAATCCAAGCTTTTCTTTTATCCTTCAAAATTAATGGGCCAGCTAAATCAACGCCGACAATCTCGAAAACACGAGCCTCTCTAACTCTGTTTTCTGGTAGAGTAGCAGGCACAGTCTGTAGTCGTTTACCTCCATGTCTCCTGCACCTGACACATGCATATAAAGCTTTTCGAATCGTAGCTCTACTTTTCAGGATCCAAAACGTCTCTCTAAGTGTTGACATCAGTACGTGAATTCCTGCATGAGACATAGAGAGATGTTTATCAATTATCATTTTCTCCACAATCTTATGATTCTTCGGAAGTAACATCGGATAAATAAAATTTTCATGGTCTTTCCTTTCAGTCAACCTAGACCTGACACGTAAAATGCCTTCGTCATCTTTGAACACACTTATTGACTTCAGCTTCTTAATATCATCATATGAAAAAGGATCAAGTTGAATAATCTTCACGATAGATTTCTCAGCCATTATCGATTCATAAACTTTTAACTCTCATGATTCTCTTTCTTCTTTCCTCTTTCGGGTATTTCCTATGAATCTGTGTATCCACCCAATCATTCTAAGTATTTTCTTATACTTTGAAAAATAGCCAAAGAATTGTGAAGACATATCGCTAACATTGCTTAACGAAACTATAACTGCTTTACGTTTTTCAGTATTAACCTCTTCTTTATTATCGATTGGGATAGAACGAGGTCATTCTTCTTCCGGCAGTGCCAACCAAGATGGGCCCTACCACCATCTTGATTCAATGAGTTTCTTCACAGAACATCCTCTTGATGGCATATCGGCTGGGTTTTCCGCAACCTGATTGCCAATTTCAATGATGCCAATTTTCACGATCCGGTAGGATTCTAATTTCTGAAACTCTGTTATTCACAAAAGTGCTCCAAACTTCTACGTTCTTTATCCAGAACAGTGCTGTTGACGAATCGGTCCAGTAATATTCCTTTGAAATTTCGACCTTAAGGTTCTTCTTGACAAATGATGCTAATCGCACCCCAATAAGACAAGCAAGCAATTCAAGTCGTGGTATACTTATTTTTTTCAAGGGAGTCACTCGTGCTTTGGCTTGCACTAGAGTCACTTTGAATTCTTTATTTTGACTTCTCAAATATACTGCACTTGTATAAGATCCCTGTGAAGCATCGGCAAACGTATGCAAACTAAAAGATTGTCCTTCTGTCAATGAAAGTAGTCTGGGAATCTTCACAGAGGATAACAAGGGCAATTCTTTGACCCACTTGAAGAATTTTCTTTTAATATCTTCAGGTAGCTCTGCATCCCAGCTCCCTTTAGTTTCCCAGCTCTTTTGCAAGTATAACTTTGGAAGGAAAGTAAAAGGGCATGGGAAACCTATTGGATCAAAAACTCTCTGTACAATTGATAGTACGTTTCGTCTTGTCACTGAGAGATCAGTCAAGTTGATATTAGGGATGTCACAAAACAAAGAATCTTCATATTTATCCCACAGAAGACCAAGTACTTTCAATGGTTCGCTCATTGTAGATTTTCCACTGTTCAGTTATATTTGCTCCCACCCTCTTAAGTCAAAGTTAGTACTTGCATTAACTGAGTTGATTTTGCAATTAAGTATTCTGCTTCTTCATTCGAATTCACTGAAGTGATACAGTTGTCAACATAGAAGGAATTTTTCAATTTTGTAGCCACTTCCTTCAAAGAAGGTTCACTTTGGTCTAAATGAGAGTTGATCACTGCTCCTAAAAGAAACGGACTGCATTTTAGTCCCAAGACTACTCTGCAATGGCGAAATTTTCTTATTTCCTTTTGTTCCGAGTTTTTCCACCATAGGAATCTTAGGAAATCACGATCAGATCTTTGAACAGATATTTGAAGAAAAGCTCTTTTAATATCTGAGATAATCCCTATTTTTCCTTGCCTAAATTCAAGAAGCAATCTAGGTATTAATTCAATTAAATTTCGACCTTTTGCTAAACAGTCATTAAGTGACAGGAAATCCTTTTGCTTGCACGAAGCGTCAAATACAGGCCTTACTGCTGTTGTACACTTATCTTTGAAGATCGGTCTGTGGGGAAGATAATGATTGTTAACTCATTCCTCTTCTTCTGTTACTTCTTCTATTATTTCAGATTCGAGCCATTCATCGAACACTGCATTGTATATTTCAACTTTATCTTTCAACATGAGCTTCTTTGTCGTGGAAATCAATCGCTTTTCAGCAACTTTTCTGTTACTTGGTAAAGCTTCTTTATCGTTGATCCAAGGTAAACTGACTTCATAGCGATCATCCACCCTCTTCAGAGTCTTGTGAAAGTGATCCCACACTGCTTCTTCTAACTCTGAGTCAGTTTTACTTTCTTTGGCATCTGTAATTCCCAGTGCTTCTATCTTCCACAAGTTTTCTATGTCACTGCTGTGAGTCAACGTCGACGTTACGGTTGAAGATATGGATAAGGAGTTTTTTTCTGAAACGTTATCTTTTATCTTTCTCATGATTGTCAATCTAAGTAGTGATTCCACGGCAAACAGCCCATTTTCTAATTTCTGAATTCTTCCGGTTAACAGAACACCTGCGACGTCAGCTCCAATAAGAACTTTTATTTAAAATCCTTTTTTTCTACACCAGATGCATGGATATTCTTCTGTCTTAGTTCTTCTATCCATGGTCCAGGCTGTAAAATGACTACTGGTCCACAAATCTTCAACTGTTCCAACAAGATTAGTCGTTTAGAAAAATCACCTCTTAGGCTTCTAACGTTCACTTCATTGCGTTGGTGAATTTCTCTCTTTGTTGTTACTCCTCCAAAAAGTGCATGGATTAAAGATTCAGATCCAATTGCGTGGCACCCTATGTTTACAGCAGTCTCCTTTAATATGTATGAACGTTGCGATCCTGTATCGATAAGTGCCCTTATCAGGTTCAATGTTTCTTCTTACCTTCTTCGGAAACATACAATGACCTGACTAGAACAGAGAGCTTACTAAAGCTATGTTCACTAATTGTAGTAAGTAGACAGGATACAGACGAAGGGTATACAAAACCCTTTATTTTTTCTTTATATACAATGACTTCCGTACTTCGGAATACAATGACCCTCCACTCGGGGTCTAACTTAAAAGATATCAAAATAAAACTAAACTCTAATTTAACTTTAGAATAAGATTGGCCTTATAATAACAGGAAGCGTATGTAGCACAGAGACTGTGAACACTACAATACGTTTAATTTATCAAGAGGATTAAAACCTCTGGCCTGGAAGGCAAAGTAGCAACTGCGTAACTTCTAAGGTAAGCGGCCTGCTTCGAACTCACGGCTTCCTCTCTTCTGCTTGGCAAAAAGGCCACACTTAAATACTTGGCGTTCGCCAGACAACTTTGCATAAAACCCTTCACGCTTATAATTCTGGCCGGAAGTAGAAAATAAGAAGTGATAGTAAAGATTTAAAATAAAATAAACGTTAGTAAAACTTAAGATCCTTACACCCTTACTGTCTTCTGCTTTTTATTTGCGTCTATATTAATTAATAGTGTTTGAAGAAACACTTCATCTAGGAAATTAGCGCTCGCAAGTGATACTTTTTGTGTTTCCTCTTCTTTATTCTTTTCAACATCATTGCTCTTTTGATTGGTGGGCAAATCCGGACACATGACACTCCAATGTCTTTTCGAGCATATCAAACATCGTATATTTGTCTTGCATTGCTTGGCCCTGTGTCCAATTTTGAGGCAGAAGAAGCAACCCTTCTTTTTCTTAATTTCATCATTCTTTTGACTCAGAGGCATCTTCTGAGCAACAAAGCAATCTCGACTTTCATGAAATTTTTCACAAAATATGCAAGAATTCTTCTCACTATAATTGGTTGCTTTATTTTGGCCTGAGAATAAATCATTTGCTGTAGACACGAAATGTTCACTCTGGTACTTTTTATCTTTTCTACTTTCTTTCTTGGCACCCGAATCAATTAATTTAAATCCAGCTTTTGCCAATTCTCTGCTCTCCTTCCACTTCATTCTTTAAAAACAGTAATAATTGTTCCAATTTCTCAGAGTAATCCAAACTCGTAAAATTTCCTCGGGAATGCAAGATTCCACAAGGGGAAACAGCATTGCAGCGTATTTATCGCTTGTCATTCCTATTGACTCCAACGAACGCAAATACGACTCTAGCTTGTCATACAATTCTGATATACTGCATTTTCCCTTTTGATCAGTGACATTTTTAATAATCAAACCTAATAATTCCCGAATATAGAATTCTACCAACAATTCTTCCCTACCAAACCTATTTTTTAAGCTTTCTATAACATTTTCATAATTTTCGACAGTTGCAGGGAAGCTGTTTACAACATCCCGTGGTCTCGTACTGGGTACGGTCGCTTGAACGAGATAATGCATCTTATCCTCGTTTTGAATTTCTTTATCTTCATGTATTCGCCGAAATTGTCCCCAAAACGGTAACCAATCTTTAATTTCGCCACCGAATTGTTTTAACTCTATTTTAGGTAATTTCAGTTTCCGTTTGTTCGAATTTGGCGGAATAGTGCTAGTAGATTGTATCATTTGGCGATTGAAGAATAATTCCGTTTTTACTCGTATTAAATCTAATTTTTCTTTGTATTCTTCAATTTTCGCCCATTCATTTTTAAACTGATCATTTGAAGAAAATTCTGAATTTAATATTTGAGTATCAAATGCATCAAGTTCAAGAGATAAACGTTCTATAAAGTAACAAGTTTCGTTTTTATAAATTCTTCATCAGGAATTTCCTTTTCTAATTCTTGCAAAATCGCATTAATTGTTCTCGTAAAAGACGCTCTGACAGGTTTTCGTTTCTCAATTAACGATTCCATTTCAGTAAAAATAAATTCAATAAAGTCAAATAGAATTAAATTCGATAAAACCAATAAAATTACCTTGACTTGTTTTACCGATCACTTCCGTCGTCACCAAAATTGTTCGAGATTTGCAAGAACTACCCGTTCTCCTTTCTCCTAATAAACTTAAAATAAAATAACTTTGCATATAAAATTCCAAAGCGTAATATTTATTTTTCAAAATCCTTAGAACTACAACAAACTACAACAAAAATCAGATGGTTGCCCTTCTTGCAGTGACAAACTATGAAAAGAAAAATTACAAATGAGGCTGGGTTCTAACAAATTCGGCTGCAATTATTTAGTTCTATTCCGGCTGTTTCGAGACTTCGAATCTGAATAGTAACTATGTTATGTAATTGTCTCAGTTTTAACATGATTTGACAGGAGTTAAGCCTAAAAGTTTCTTTACATGTGAACGTACAATAATTTCGGTTTTACCAAATCGTTATTTCAATAGTTCAACAGCTAAATCGTAATTATTTTGCGTCAATGTCAATCCATGTCTACATTTTAATGCGGAATCCTTTAAGAACTATTTTCAATAGTTAAATTTATTAGTTTTTGATTATCGTTTATTCTCATGCATTGCACCTTCAAATTGTCCCCGGATTTCCTGCCAGTTTTCATATTTGCCGTCAAAAGGTTCTGTTTTTAATTTCGGCAGTTTGACATTAAGATAATTAATAATTTCTTCAGAAATTCCAGAGGATTCATTTGTGTGCATCAATTTTACTTTCGTTTTCACGTTTACGCTTAAAGTACCTTTCCAGCTTCGCTTTAGAACTAGTAATCTTTTCCTCGTATTCCTACTTGTCAGAACATCAGCTTCACAAGCATTTCTGAGTCACTTATAATGCTTCCTGTGATGGAATCTAGCTGATGGATCCGATTAGCTTTTGTTTCTAACTGATATTTTAAATCATCCAAATCGTCATAATCAACACTGTCCCCATTTAATGTGTCATTTATTTTATTCGCAATTTTAGTTAAAAGAAGTTAGAATAGTTTTCCTTTTACTCTTTAACTTCTCTAATTTCTTTCTAAAGATTAAAATGTTGTCTGTGCCATTTTCAATTACTACAGCTGCCGGGGTAGTTTGGCAAAAAAAAAAAAAAAAAAAAAAAAAAAAAAGTTATAAATAAAAGCTCCTACCTGCTTCTTGATCTTCTGAGCTACAGTGAGTGTAATTGAAAATAATTTAGATTTTTAAATCCTTTATTGACATATTATAACAAGGGACAGTTCACACTTGGTGATCCAATGATTCTACATCAGCCACTTATCGGCAGAAAGAACATTATATTTCCACCTCTGCATATAAAACTAGGCTTCATAAAACAATTTATTAAAGCTTTGTCAATTAAAGGAGATTAAAAAATATCTCATTTTAGCCTTTCCTATTTTGCCATTTGAAAAGATAAAGTCGGTGTGTTTGATGGCCACAGATTCGGCAGCTCTTTAAAGATGAACATTTCTTTGGAACAATTACAAAAATTAAAAAGAATGCTCATTTCGCATTCAAAAACATTGTCAGAGACTTTAATTACAGCGAAATTTTCCAGAAACTTTTGGGTAGCTTCAAAAGGCTTGGTTGCAATATGAGCATTAAACTGCATTTTTTACGTAGCCATCTTGATAGCTTCCCAATAAATCTTGGGGTAGACAGTAATGAGCAGGGTGAATGATTCCACCAAGATCTGAAGGTAATGGTGGCACGGTACCAAGACAGATGAGATGTATATATGATAGCTGACTGTTGTTGGAGCATCAAGCGAAAATGTCCAGATGAAAAACTGCAGAAAAATCCATAAGCGAAAATTTTTGCCTTAATATGTATGTTACGGTATTTCTCCCGCCTTCTTAGAATGCCTTCGCGGTGTAATGGTGAGCACACTCAGTGCGTATTCGAGAAGTCCAGGTTCGAGTCACAGCAAAGACATTGCTCTTTTTTTCACATCTCCAGCATAAAAAAACCTAATGTCTGTACAGTAGCGCCCGAACTAAAAAAGGTGGTAGATGATGATTCTCCATTACCAACATTTGGCGATTGGGTCCCCTAATCCCCAATCGCCATTTAAAAGGGAGAGTATATAAGGTATTTCTCCCGCCTTCTTAGCAGCCTTCGTGGTGAAATGATCAGCACACTCGGCGCGTATTCGAGAGGTCCGAAGTTCGAGTCCCGGCGAGGGCATTGCTCCTTTTTCATGTCTCCTGCTTCAAAAAAATCCTTTGCATATTTTGTATGGCTTTTGAGACAAAGAGAAGGTAATCCGTAGCTTAAAGAGTTGACATGACCAATAAAGACTGAGGTTATGTTTAGGTTCAGAGTCCAAAAATTAGTCAAAATCAAGTGAGAGGTCTAAGATAACGAAACTGTTGTTCTCCAGTGTAATAAATGCGATTTCAAAGTACATGCGATGCAGAAGAGTTAAAAATTACAAGGTAGATCTGATGTATTAAGCCTAATTTTTTTGTGCACATATTTCATCGTCTTTATGTTATATGGATAATAAGGGTTAAGGAGTTTATTGGTCCACCCCTTTCCAGACTTTTGTTTCAAACTTTAAAGGCACTGATAAGCTTTCTCATATTTGATTTCTTATGTTCTGCCCAATGAGCAAATTTGATGAACAGCGATAGATTCTTAAAAATAGCATTTGGAGAGGCGGTTTTGATAGCAACGGGAAAGGAGGACAAAGAATGGACCAAGTCATTTATAATAAATCCAGAATTTCTGGTTGTGTACAAAGTAAATTAAAAAACGTAATCTAAAGATGTTATAAACTAGATGTCCATTCATTTCTTTGTTTGTTATCAACGCAGAGAAATTAAATGAAAGATAAACTTGGATACTATGCGGATATTTTCTAGATTATCGTAATAAATGCTTTCTAGAGTAACTTCAGATTAGTTGAAGAAAAGCCTGAGTAGCCCACATAAATAAAATCTTCTGAAGGGATAAAGAAAGAGGCATCTTACCTGGGAGTCTCAAACTGAGTCTACTTGAGATGAGCGCTGGAGGAAATACATACCAAAGCCGACATAGAAAATTTTCTGGTTACATTAATTATCGTTTCACAAAGTGTACAGCCTTCAAGAAAAAAAAGATAAAGTTCTTGACAAACCGGTTCAAATTTTTCATCGGAAACACAATCGTATTACTGGATGCTATTTGTCAAAGTGACCCTATAATTTTGAAAAGCACAGGTTATCGTACTGAAGAAATATTAGCACGAAAGTATTGTAAGTCATGAAGAAATTAAATAAATGTAATAAATATTATATTTACATCGTTACTTTGAGAGCACAACATTTTGGACTAGGTATGTGGCATAAGGAATGCACACAGATGTCCCCAAAGTTCAAAAAGTTTCAGTGTTTTGCCTTGGAAACGAACTTTTCATTCATCTTATTGATACACTCCTTAATAAAGGGAAACCTTAAATATTTATAGTGTGACAAATACTACGCAGGTCACGTAGGACAAACATTACGCATGTAGAACTAGGCATTTGTGATGACCCTGAGAAATCTCTTTTGCAATCTCCGTGAATTGCGCATGCTATGATGTGTTTAAAGCTTTAAAATGCCGTTTACTTGAAAAGTTCAAAATCGAATTCTCTCTCAAAAAGGGACAGGAAATTAATCCTGTAAACTTTACCAATATGCAGAATGTAATTTACCAGTATACCGAGCAACAAAGCAAAATTACCTGTTTAATATGTGCGCTCCAAATGAAATTCTTATTTTTTAAGATAACTCAGAAACTCTGTGCTTGTCTAATCTTTGGGATTCATTTCCCAAACAGTGTGGTTTCACTGGATATTATTTCTTTCTGGCTGTGTTTCTAATTACTAACGACTGTAATTTTTCGAAATTTATACTAAATTTTTATCTTTCACACCGAGTTCTATCATTTAGTACTTTATTTTGAATTATCTGGACTGAGTAATTCGGTTGCAAAGATTTAGAAAATACTGCGTTATCATTTTTGTAAATTGCAGTTGGACAGAGGCATATAAGGTCGTCATTCAAACGGGAAAAGTCATATACATAAAACTAGTGTAAGACGGGGCCCAGTCCGGATCCTTGTGGTACACACGAACAAATGAGCTTAATAGAAGATTTACAATTGTTTTGTTTTACCACATAGTGCGGTTGTTGAGAAAAGACTATGTATGAGGAATAGCTTCGTCTCCAGATCGAGTAGTAAAGCTTGTATAAGGGTCCCTCATGTTAGAAACAAAAGCTGTGAAATAGTCTTAAACTTTATTGCTGACAACGCGGGAAATAAAATAATGATTCATGAAATTCCTGTCACATTCTAAGAGATAAACATATTATATTATGGTTATTTGTCTAATAGCTGATTATTAATTAACATATGTAGATTTAGCACGTTTGTTTGCATAATATTTTCATCACTGAAGTGTTAAAAGGAAAATAAAACCTTTGAAGACAACAGCTTATCAGAATTAAGAATAGTTAAAATACAAGTTTGCATTCCGATTACCGTCGCTGACCTAGATCAGTTATCAACTTTCACAAAATATTGCTTTAGGAAGGGTCTCTGCTCTTTAATTTTAGGTAATTGTAGAACCAAGGGGAAACGTGTATAATAAAATGTAAGACAGATTACTCAAGAAAAACTTATGAATAATATAATTTATTATTCATACACCTTTTTTAAAATAAAATACTAAGCATTATAAGTTCATATCGCATATGTATTAAAGAGAGTCACACGCTTTAATCGAAACCTTTCACCATTGTTCTGCAGTTTATCGTTGCTAATATCACATATCTTAGCTAGTGAAATCTGTGAATTAAAGCGTCATCTCTCTTTACAACTCTTTGATCAAACCAGCACAGCATCAGCTCATTTCCTTTCACACTTCAGAAGGCATTTTATTTAAAAGTACGCAAATGATATTTTGGTTAGCGCTCAAGATTCATTCCTAGAAAAGAAGAGACAAGGCTCTAAACGAAACAGATTTGGTATCATTTTAAAATGCAGTAAATAGGGATAAGGAGAACATGCGGTCAGAAATAAACACACTTTACTTCAATTACACTTTATTTTTTAAACTCGCTTTGATAATCGTATATAGTCAAAGCCACTACTTCGAACCTGGCTTCTCATGAACTTCTAGAGATAACGAACGAAATGTTTGGTTTCTTTCAATGTCCTATACATTTAGTGCAATTTCTATAAAGGCGTACGGTGTTATGACATAAGATATTAATATAGAGCTATTTTATATTCCAAGAGGCAGTGTATTTTCTGTAATTGTTTGGAATTACTAAATTCCATGCCTTTAAAAGTGCGGAATTATCTTTTATAATTATCATGCCTTTAAAGTGCAGAAGGATCTTCTATAGTTTCCACCTCAACTTTTTCATTGTTTAGTTAAGATGAGTCGCCTAAACTTAATAGCATATTTAAATACAGAAACCCTTTTAAAATAAGAAATTTGAGTACATTTCATATTTAGGCATAAACTAATTTATTATGTGTATGGTAACAGAAACACTTTTAGCCCTTTTAAATAAAATAATTTCATATAAAGGTACGATAAACATTATAAGGTGTTTTCTCCCTTCTTCCAGCATGTCTTCGTTGAGTTAAAGGCCCGTTTCCACTTCTGCGTATGCGTTTCTCCAATAAGCGAACGAATTCACTTTGATTGACATCTGCAATGTGCGGAGACGCATGACTTACGGATGGAGTTCAACAATGTTCAATTTATATCCACATGTCTGCCGAAACGTCGTGGTCGCGTGGTAAAAAAGGAGCAATTAGGTGTCGTCACCAAAAACTAATGGCGGCAAAAGTAGCGATGAACGCTGGATCAGGGAAAGAATGTTTTGCTAAAAAATACTTATTTCTGAATTACAATTATAGCGAGAAATCTGCGTACTGAAAAAGACAGCAATCAACTGAATTTAGTTAAAAAAAGAAAGAAAGAAATAAGTAGTAGTTCGCAGAGAGCAGTGATTACTGTCAAGAAAATCTGGTGCAAAAAATATAATTCCAAGACCATGAAATAGCAAAATTTGTCCTTACAATTATTTCCTAGTTCTGCATACACATTTACTTTTAATGAAAATGAACGTCTGACTATATCAAACTGCTATAGCAAATCAGGTAAGGCATTAAAAGATTTTTTTTTTCTTTTGAAACGGGTAAAAACTGATAACGCTATTTATAAATTAAATTTGATATCCTTTTAAATATTCCACTGCGTTAAAAAGTATGTTAAATCTGTATTTCTCTCTTTATAAATATACCTTATTGGCTAACATATATTTGTAAGCACTGTCTTTCTCTTGGATATATTTTCATCAGTCCGACTAACTTCAATTGGAATGCCACTTTAAAAAATTATGTTTTTGTATGAAATGCCCTAGAAGCTGAAGAACAAACGCTGGTGAATTTTTTAGACGTGACATGCGACATGCGACGGAAGACGTGGGCACCACCCCTCTACCAATACGGTTAATCGGTATAGCGCCACGTCCACCTTTATCTAGATAACCATACGTGTTCATTGTGCTAATATACTAATATATAAACATACATACAAATTTGGTACTACTGACCAAAGGCGACAGTTTGAAAGCGGCTTATTTCAAGCCCTTTCACAATTATTAGGAATCAAAAGGATCAGGAGGTCTCCGTACCACACACAGGCGAAAGGACTTATCGAGGAGTTCCCCGTTCGTTGAAAGCTGCCTTAAACGCGTATGATACCAGTCACTGGTTGGCGGCCCTTCCAACGCTCCTGATGGGTTTCCGCTCCACTCTCAAGGAGAACATACGGGCAACTACTTCTGAGCTTGTGCACGGCAAGATTATTCGCCTCCCAGGAGAAGATTTCGATCCGACACCTACGAATGCGTCCCCCAAACAGATTGTGGAGGACTTAAAATCCTACTTTGCCAGTGTCCGCCCAACCACGATTTCCAGCCACCACCAGCGAACCTGTTTCGTTCATCCACGACTTCACGAATCCACGCATGTGTTTGTTCGACACGACGGAGTTAGAAACCCCCCCCAAGCTCCTTATGATGGACCATTTTTGGGGAAAAAACCTTCGGATATTTGTATCACCCGTTATGGACGATTAATCCGACTCTCGCATCGGTATGTCACATTTCGTTGATACAGCGGAGGGAGTATGCAGCGGCAGCGCCAAACAGGCGATACAAACTCGAAAACTCTAGAGAAAACCGCCAATTGGCGAAAGACAGTAAACCTGTATGGCAACTTTACGGGCTGACGGAGAGAGACGAGTTTTTCTCCGGCAGTCTGCGTTAAATCAAGGCCAACTTATAAGGCCCTTATCACACGGCGTTTGTTTCACACGAACAACTGTTTCGGCTAATTCTTCCTCCTGGTTTACTATTGAAAGAAAGACGTACGACTTTTTCCTTCCTTTCCAAAAAAATTGCAAGTTGTTCGTTTTCAACCAATCAGTTGAAATCGGCTTCGAATGCTATCAGCTTGTTTGTAATGGGAAACCAGTTTCTCCTGTGTTAACCCCAAAGCGATCTATGGTGATTGGCTGTTGTGACAAAGCAGAATAATTGTTCCAACTCTAGTTGTTCTTCCGAAACAAACCGACGTGTGATAGCAGCCTAAGTGTACCTTGGTATAAGTATGAGTATGAGTATGTATGGTATAAGTATGTTGAGTATAAGTTGTCCTTGGTTGCACTTAGTAGCGTTTCCGTTCTGCGGGGCTTACGCTTCACGCACGCGCAATACACATTTTTTTTTAGGACGGCAACCTTCATCTATTGGAGACGAATGTAGACTTCAAACACGCATTAGCAATTGCTGGGAATTGTATGTTCTTTTTCCCATATACAAAAAATAAATTCTTAGAAGTATTCATAGTCCAAAAAATAAATATTCAGTACTGTTGGCAGTAAGAATTACTGATTTGTTATTCAAATAAATCCAGGCATGCGGAATTTATTTACTCGGGACTTTAAAGCTTTGCTGAAACAGACATTATTTTTTCAAACTAGGCGTTGTTCTTTGTTGAAGTGCTGATCTTAATACTGTAGCTACTGTGTTGATGTTAATACTGATGAATTAATACTGTAGGTTACTGTAACGACTAATAATCAATTCACTTAACCTTATTTCATATTTATTTCCTAATATATTTTTGTTTGATATTCCAGCTTATATTTGCTGTTATAAAATTTCTTTTCAAATTTATTTGAATTCATATTTTCTACAAAGGCATCTCTCATCCAAATAATTGTTGAGTGCTTTGCTATAATCAATTAAATTAAACTCATTTTACAATATTTTTCAAATGCAGTTTATATCTATTTATATTTTCTTATATATTATATATCTTTATCTTATATATATACTATGAACGTCTTTTTATATTATACGTCTATATTCTCTTGTTGTTCATTACATTATCTTACCTATTAGTAATCTAAAAGACATGTACATTATTCGTAATCAATCCTCTAATGACTAGGCTTACCATTTTTATTATTATTATTTTGCTCAAACCGGAAGAATTTTGAAAAAATACTCACACAGAAAATAAAACCTGGAAATCTCAACTACTAAGAAAAAAGGAAAATAAAAAAGGACTGAAAGGCTAAATAAAGACGTTATTAACAAAACAAAACAAAAACAAAACAATAATGAGTTAAAATAAATTTTTATTAACTCAATATATTATTCATTAGTGTCTAGTGTTCACAACTCTAGTGTTTTTATCACTGAAAAGGCTAAATAAAGAACTTATTAACAAAAAACAACAATGAGTTAAAATAAATTTTTAGTAACTCAATATATTATTCATTGGTATTTATCATTAGTGTCTAGTGTTCACATTAGTATTTTTATCATTAGTGTGAACTTAGTTTAAAAATTCCTTGTAATTCTTAACAGTATTGAAAAATTCCCTGCGATTTAGTTGACTATTACTTTTGCATCTTAGTAAAGCTTTTACTGTCGATTCAACCAGTTTACCTCTTTCTTCAAACCATTTTTTATTGACAATACGATATAATTGAGAATATTCTTTTGATTGTTGCCAGTGTGTCTCGCATGCTTTAAAGTGTATTCTATCATTTAAATGGCACTGTGCAATGAAATGTGTTTTCTTTGAAATGACTGAAATATTTTATCCCCTTTTTTTCACAATTTTTCTTTTTCTAAATTTCATAATTAGCTGCCCAAACCTTTTGAAATCATTAATTCATCAAAAGCTTGATCCATATTTATTTCATAATTTGTGACAGTTTAATTAACTTTTTCATTTGAATCTTCAATTTCAGACCATTTTAATTTACTGCTGTCTATTCAAATAAAAGCTTCCACCTCATGAAACCTGTTTTCCCATAGCTCAGTATAAGATAGATATCCTTCAAAAAAGTTGTAAATTCTTGTAGAGTTGTATTGATATTAATAGTTCCATTATTTTCAAATAAAAAACTTTTTTTTTCAAGTGCGTTATTTTTACCATGTTCTGTGCGTTCATGTGCACGAAGCAGGTTTTGTTTTGAAAAAACTTCCTCACATATAAATTTGCAAGCAGTTCTTAATGTAGGAACTAATTCCTGTAATTTCGAAGGATGGCACTTAATAATATGCGTAGATTTCGTCGGAATGAATAGGACTTCGAACATTCCAATCATAAAAAAATTTCTTCCTTAATAATCACACTAAATATAAGGCACAAGTAAACTGCTAAGCATGGTTAACTTCGTAGCGTGACAATATTTAGCGAAACAACATGTCTTTAATCACCAATTTTATGATACATCACCAATAGTGTATAGCAGATGCCAGTCTATTACGCTAGCGAAGTATATCACTACGCATGTGTGAAGCGTAAGTCCCACAGAACGGAGACGCTACTGTTACTCCAAACAATACATATTCTTTGGTTACACTTTAGTCTCAGGGGCGGCCCAAGAGCGATGCGTAGTGGCGGGAGAAAATTATGCCGCGTGCACATGACGTCATGTGAGTGACAGTCGTTAGTTCTTGGCGTTTATTGACATTCGTTGCATCAACAGTTTCATTTGATTTGTGTTGTTGATTTGCTATTGAGGTACGCGGGAGTAACGCGTACCTACAAAAGTATAGATAACCTTACCTAGAAAAATAGCAATCTTAATTGAGATAGGCATTTAACCTTAAGAATGAGATTTAATAAGAAGAAGTAATATAGATACATAATAATGGCTTAAGGCAGCGTACAGTCCCAGATCGAAGTTACATATCACGTGGAAGGCACAAGAGTTGTTTCACAGACGCAGACACACAGACTGAAGTCGTTACCCAGACTGCCGGGGAAAATTCTTCTCTTCCCGTCAGCCCGTAGGGTTGTCAAGCAGGTTTACTGTTTCGCCAATTGGCGCTTTTCTCCAGAGTTTTTGAATCTGTATCGCCTGTTTGGCGCTGCCGCTTCACTATTATACCTCGCCAGAAATTACAAATTGTGCTGTATCGTTATGTCAGAATTTAGAAGGAAAACTAGAAGTCAGGGTATCACATACCATCGTTCTCCAAGTAATCCAGAATTTCGTAAGTTATGGAATGTTCGCTGCAAAAAAGCAGATAATTCCAACATCGAAAATGCAAGAATATGTGCTCTTCATTTTACACCTGATGACTACGTACGGGATCTAAATGCAGAATTGCTTGGTTCAACTTCTAAAGGAGTGCAATAAAATATTAAAAATACTTCTAAAAGCCAATGCTGTTCCCACTTTACATCTTACATCATCATCGTGTGAAAATAACTCACCAATACATATGTTGTACTTCAGAAAATTGAAGTTAATCTGGAGAGAAATATTTCTGACACGAATGGTTCATCCAAATACATGCTAAAAAGAGATAGAGCAAGCAGGTGTCAGGCTCGCGAAACAAGGAAACGAGTATTGGAAAATTTAGCTTCCCTTTACCCAAAAAAGAAAAGGCTATAAGCTGATAAGATAGACTGTGCAACTCAGTTTATACCCAGTGACACATCTGATTTAGTTGAAGTGACAAATCATCCAGTGACACATTTGAGTTAGTCATTACAGTTAAAATATCTGCTTATTTTTTAATGAATTTATGTAGTTTTCATACATAACTGTGATCGAATGAATACAATAGTATATGTAATTGTACATTTATAGATCATTTTATTAATATTTTACATTTACATTAAAATTTTTTCTCATCTTAAATCATTTTTTATCATAATCTTCATTTTGTGAATGAGACGTATATCACAATGAGATATTTAAACTGAGTGTCATGTTTACAAATATTGACTACCTAAATGATTAGCTAATTATTAAATTCGCTTATACAACTGCAATCACATGCCTATGTGTTTTGGTTACTTTCTTTACATCTCAAAAGTAATTCTATATATTGAAGCAGTGTTTGGGTTAAGCATTGCGTACAAAGTAAACTGATATATGCTTCGCCTTGAGAAAAGAACAGTTTCTCGACCACACTATCATGAAAATATCGAATCAGTGAGTGACATATTCCCATCAGTGTTATTTAACTGAATCAGTGGAATTTAACTGAATCGCCTCTGTTGAAGGCTCATTGTTACCCACTTTTGGTAGTCTTTCATTTATATAGTGGCAAAGAAAATACGGAACCTAGAAGTATCCTCATAACTTAAGAGAGCTATCAGATGAAGAAGAAAGATGCCTTCTTGGAGGTCTTTAATAGAGGTATAACATCTGAAAAGTCGTCTGAATCACTGTCGCAAGATTCCGTTTCTTCTGAATCAGAATGGGAATCGCTGCTGCCAGTTTGAATTATTAATTCATCCACTATCTCTTCTAGAATTTAGTCCTTGTCCCATTACGAATTTTCAAGTTTTTCCACGTGGTTGCAGTGCGCCTGCCATTCTTGAGAAGTGACTTCATCCAAAGCTTTTTGTGTTAAATTTTTCAAATTTTACGAGCTTAAGTTCACAGTCACATTTCTTTCCCTGTTCAGTCTTTTAACTGATGACCAAACATATTCGATTTTGTTTCGATCACAGTGGTAAGGAGGGAGACGCACAACATGATGCCCATTTACTTTTATGATGTTGTCAATTTTATAGATTACTTTTATAGGACAATTGCATTCTATTACGTTAAACAGTTCCGTTTTTCGCATTTTAGGATCGCAGCATATCGTCTTCTTCATCAGCCAGTTTACCATTGTTTGCTTTGTAGCATATTTCGTGGGTGTCGGATCTTCAATTTTTGTGTGATACGGGGCATTATCCATGCATAACATACTTTGGGGTCGTAATTTTGAAGAAGCTTTTCCAACACCCATTTTTCAAAATTTCCATAGTTCATTTGCCCATGGTAATCCCCGCTTTGAGCTGATGCTTTATATACAAGTTGAGCACCTGGAACAAATCCTGTGGAAGAGCCAGCATGACAATAATCAGTCTATTTTTGAACTGACATTTATCTGTGCGCCCAAAACCGTATCATGCTGCCAACATTTCTTAAAAGTTAAATTGCTGTCAATCCATGTTTCATCGATGTAAACGATGTGGCGTTCACTTGCCCTTACTTTCCTCATTTCGCGTAAATAATTGTTCCTCCAATATACAATGTGAGGTATTTCGATAAGAATTTTTCTTTTGTTAATGCATTTCTTCTAGCGAAAATTCATTGAACGCAAAACTTTTCACAAAGAGTATTTTTGCTCAGGGAAGTCTATTTTTTGCTTCAAGACAGGCAGTAATTTCCGAACACATAGCACTTTCTTTTCTTTGATGTAAAAGACTTGTTTTGTCTGCCGTATAACGCATTTGTCAAAATCGCCAATTTCGCACTTATGATTAGCAGGGCTTTTAACGTTTACTTCCAGGCGTATTTAGAAGTTTATTTTCACCTATTGTTGATACTTCGCGCTTAATTTTTTTAATTGTATACTCCGATACTCCAGTAGCTGGCGATGTTCTCTTCAAAACTTGAGGAAGAGGAACTTCTTAAGAGTACGCTGAAGCTTCAGAAGCGCAAAATTCTGTGACATTGTACACGATTCGACGTGCCTGAGTTTAAGCAGTTGACCTTTCTTAAACTGAAAGGGCATTTTAAAAAATTGGCGATTAACAAAGCACTATGAAAATCAAGCTAAATAGAAGCAAATTTGAACAAATACCAATACAAAAGATATAACAATGCGAATAAAAATAGCTAATAGTAATAATATAAGGCTTAAGAAAAGATGCGTGCAGCTAGAATGAAACCGAGAAGTCGAATGATAAATACTTTTCCCCTCAGCCAACAGTCGCCCAAAACAAAATAACAATAAAGCAATCCTTGGTTCGTCCCTATTTGAAATATACTAGCCCTGTTGCTATAGCGACCGCCACCAGCCAGGCACCATGGCGGGAGCTGTTCTTGCCGTAGACAGAGAGTAGAAAGTCAGTTCTGTTCTAGGGTTTTAGAACTTTAATCGCCAAGCTATCCCATAATCTATAGAATAAAACCGAAATAATTACAGAAGAAAAAAATTTTCTTCAGTTATCCAAAAAAGTGAAGATGTACATAAGTTAGGTTGACAATCCACGTCGTTTTTGAAAGGAACAGTCCTTTTCTTAGATACATTTCTTAGCCATTTATAAACATATTAGTTTTATATCAATTATATATTAATACTACCCTTTCGATAAATATATAAATTTTGAACCGTATTTTATGAAAGATACTCACTCATTATTGTTTGCAAACTACAATCCTGTAGGGCAAAGTGTAGAATTTTGTGAAATACGTTAAAAATCCCTAGACTTTCAGGACTCTTGTAGCATTGTGAAATTTATTACCTTATCTTCGAGGAACTACTAATCGTATGGAAAGATACTATCAATAGTAAAGTTTGGAAACTGTCAAGAACGATATAGTAACCAGTAAAGTATAGAAACAGTTAAAAGCAGTTTCTAAGAACAGATAACTTGTTTGACACGTAGAGAGACGATGTTGGGAGAACAATGTTGTGTGTTGTGTCAGTTGTGAGAACAAAAGTGGATCATAAAATGCGACAAAATTTATGATATGGGGATGAAGGGAGAAAATTTACTTTGTTAAATAACATCATCAGTAAAATATTAATGCTACGATGCTGGTGAAGTGGAAATACCAAAGCATCCATAAGAAAGCAATAATAAAAACCTGCCAGAATGAAATCATAGCATAAAATTCAGTAGCGTAGCGAGCATAACTGGCGCCCGGAGCAAAATACCTTTTTGGCGCCCCCCCCCACAAAAAAAAACTTTCAGTATATAATGTATAGAATATATTCCTAATAAGAAAATAATGCAAATAATAATAAAATGCTGAATCTGCCCTAGAATACTCAAAAATATATTAAGAATAGTCACTACCTAAATACACAAGTCTTGGATTCGGAAATGCATGTGTGTCGGCGAAAAAAATCAGACATATGATGATCTAGAATTTGTTAAAAAAGTGTTATTTATTTTACATATTTATATAAGTGTTTTTAAAAAGTACAATTTTTAAACAATTAAAAGTTTAATACACATTATAGATAAATAGATATGTTACAACTTGCCTACTACAACTCAACTCTGCCAGTCTGGTAACCCATAGCAACCAAAGACAAAATAATATTTATTCTATTCAATTGTTATAGAATAGCAACCTTCAATGTTGCACAAATAAGGAGTTTATATGTCAAAATTCTGAGCACCAGTAAATTATCCAGTGTGATGAGATACAAGTAACACATTTCACCTGCGATTTCAAGCGTTCTGCCGCATTCCGGTGAGTCAACATATTTCTGTCATAATTTCAGCGGATATATGTATCGTCGGCTGCATTTGAGCCGCCAATTTCTCTGATTTCATGTACCAAGAAACTGTGTCACTATATACATATTGATTACTTTTCCATACATATTATTACTGTGCATATTTGATTGATCTAAAGTGGTTGACAACTATGCTGCTTCACAATTGGCGCGAGTTAAGCCACCACCTTTTTGTCGCCGAGACCCATCGTTATGGTTCATTCAATTGGATGCGCAGTTTAAATTGAGTCACATTACTGCCGACGAAACTCAATTTTATACAGCGATCGCCGCGTTAGAGTCAGAGGTACTGCAATCAGCTCATGAAATAATTTTGAATCCACCGGCGACGAACAAATACAAATCTTTAAAAAAATTTAATTTCTGTTTATGAAGAATCCGAGACAGTTGAAATCAAACAGCTGTTGCACGATTTACAGCCGGGTGGTATAAGGCCTTCTCAGTTGCTGTCTAAAATGTCAGACTTAGCCGCCGGTAACCTAACGGATAACACTCTTAAAACATTATGGATGAATAGACTCCCATCTAACATGCAAACCATTTTAGCGGCCAGTAGCGAGCCACTTAAAAATCTTCCCGAAAGCGTTGATAAAATTCACGTGCTGGCCATTTTTACGCAATTACACGCAGTGCGGGCTCCTGGTCCAGGTATTGTGGCGTTACAGGCTCAAATTGATGATTTGTCCAAACAGGTTGCTCAGTTAGTAGCCATCGAAGCTGAACCTTTTCAGCGCAACAGCTCCACATCACGTGGTGGAAATACACGTCGTAGCCTACTGAGGAAACGTTATGAAAGCCCTCCTCCGGGTATTTGTTTTTTACCACCACAAATTTGGAAACAAGGCAAAAAAATGCCACCCACCGTGTGTCGTTATAACGACTAGGGAAACGAGAAGGGCCGTTGCTCGAAGTCATGAACGACAGCGGCCGGAATTTTGCACGCCTTTTCGTCATCGGAAAGAATTCAGGCTTAAGGTTTCTTGTAGACACCGGGGCTGATGTTTCTGTCCTTCCACTACATTTTCACGAACAAAAGCGCCTTACCAAGTTACAACTTTATGTAGCAAATGGAACTCCTATTCAAACTTTTGGTGAACGCCTGATATCTGTTGATTTAGGATTGCGCCGCAACTTCCAATGGCAATTCATTATTGCTACTGTTTCAAGTCCTATTATTGGCGCTGACATTTTACAAAAAAATTTTCTTTGCTTGTCGATCTTAAGAATCGCCGTTTGATAGATTCCACAATCAACTTAACTTATCCGGGAGTAATTCGCAATAGTCAAGATTTGAGCATTAAACTGATTTCGGGCAACTCCCCATGGCATCAACTTCTTAGAGAATTTCCTACAATCACGCGCACAGTTATTAATATTTCCGAACACAAGCACGATGTACTACATTATATTCAAATTAACGGACCTCCAGTTGCCGTTAAACCAAGACGCTTACTTCTGGACAAGCTTAAAGCTGCCAAAGAGGAATTTCAATACATGACGGGACAGGGAATTTGTCGTCCTTCAAACAGTTCATGGGTCAGTCCTCTCCATCTAGTTCTGAAACGAAATGGTAAGTGGCGATTATCGCCGGTTAAATGCAGCTACAATTCCTGATCGTTACCCAGTCCTGCACATTCAGGACTGTATGCATGTTTTAGAGGGAAAAGCTACTTTTACAACCCTTGATCTTGAGCGGGCGTATCACCAAGCGCCCGTTAACCTAGTTGATATTCCCAGCTGTTAACCCGTTAACCCAGCTGAAACTGCGGTTATTAAGCCTTTTGGACTATTTTTGGACTATTTAATGACTTTCGCCTTATGCAGTGCTGCTCAAACGTTCCAACGTTTTATGAATCAGGTGTTAATCGGCCTCGACTTTCGTGTACCTAATTTTGATTACGTCTTAATCGCCTCCTCTTCAGAGCAAGAACACCTATCACATTTGCGAACAGTTTTTGAACATTTTCAAAAGTACGGTGTCAGTCTTAATCCTTCCAAATGCGTTTTCGGTCAACCAAGAGTATCCTTTCTTGGTCATTAAATTTACGCTGATGGCGTTCGACACCTCACAGATAGAGTCACCGCTATCCGCGATACTCCCGAACCATCTACAGTGAAGGACTTAAGAAGATTTCTTGCTATGCTCAATTTTTATCGACGTTTCTTACCTCATGCAGCGACCATACAAGCACCTCTAAATTCTTTTTTGGTTGGCAGCAAGAAAAATGATAAACGTGTTATAACCTGGACCACAGAATCTCTCGAAGCGTTCCAAAAATACAAAAATGATTTAATATCGGCAACAAATTTGCAATATCCTTCAGCGTCTAAACCATTATCACTCTACGTTGACGCATGAACAACAGATATAGGAGCAGTTTTACAACAGAAAGATCAAGAATTATGGAGACCACTTTCATATTTTTCTAAAAAACTCTCACCAGCACAAACCAGATACAGAACTTACGATCGTGAATTATTAGGAATTTATGAAGCTGTCAAATATTTTCGATATATGGTAGAGGGACCACAACCTATGCTTTTCAACCAGATAAAATTTCCCCTCGTCGGATGAGACACCTAGACTTCATAGGGCAATTTTATACAGTTATCCGTTATATTGAGGGTACGCAGGATATTGTTGCAGACACCTTGTCTCTTATTGAAGAACTAGCCGTTCCTTCGCCAATAAAGTTTGCTGCCCTTGCGGATGAACAACACCGGGATTCAGAACTACAAACCTTCTTGAAAAGCAAAACTTCCATCAATCTCAACTTGCAGCCTATGCAGCTGTCACCTGGAAAATCACTTTATTGTGATGTTTAGGATTCAAGATTTCGACCTTATGTTCCCTCCGGATTTCGCCATGACATTTTTAGTCAGTTACATCGTCTGTCACATCCTGCCATCAAGGCTTCGAGGAAACTGATACAGCAGCGTTTCGTATGGCCTAGCATGCAAAAGGACATAGCCGTCTCATCTTTGATTGTAAATATGTGCAAATTTATTTTAATTTGCTGAACGAACGTTCATAGTTAGCATTTGATAATGAAATAGTAATTCAAGTAGTATTTGAAGTGCGACTCTTAGGTTTGGAAAAACATTTTCTCTATAGATTTATAGTGGAGTTTGAGGTTCCGTTTCTTTTCTACTGCGGAGTCTCTACGTCGAAAACTATGCGTTTTAGATAAGGAGTAAGGAGCGACCTGCGGTATTCCTTTTGTAATAGGAGATTAAAAACAATTGTTATGCGTTGAATGCTTCGTAGCAGTAAATATACGATGTCTCAGCAAGATGACTTAGTAGAATCGGTAGCCAGGAAGGTCATCAGTCGTTTACAGGAGAGTCAAACTCAATCCATTGTAGCGGAAGCGTTAGGATTTTCCCAAAATGGCATTTCCAGATTATGGAATCGGATTTTGGAAACTGGATATGTTTGAGAAATTCGGGACAAGGTCGTATTATCGTTTTAAAATAAAAAGCGGGAGATATACGTGCATTTCGTTTAAAAAAATAAAAATATATCTCTGCTTTGGAGAAATAAAGTGGTCAGAAAGAACGTTTTGGTTGATGTACTGCAAACATTTATTACACATTTTACCAGACAAATCAAGAAAATAAATAATTAATTATATTACAATAGTTATTAATTTTAAATATATTTTTCAGAAATCGATCAAAATAAAAACTGAAATTTTCCGGAAACTCTTATTTGGAGACCATTTGGCGCCCCTCTACGAGCGGCGCCCGGGGCATCATGCACCCCCTTGACCCCCCCTCGCTATGCCACTGGGTAAAATTCGAAACTCCTTTTACCTTCAAATTAGTGTTTTAAGAAAACAAAACTTCAAAATTAAACAATAACAATACTGAAGATTTAAATTACATATATTAATCTAGAAATTTCCCAAATAAAGATTCTAGAAAACAATGACAGCAAGTACAGGTGCAAATCTTTCTCCCTATGCCTATAAACTATCTATATATATAACAAATATTATAACTGCCGATATAATGTAATAATGCAAAGTTATGTTGAAAATTTTTGAAAAAATAAAAAAAAAAGTTTAAAGCTTTCATAATTTGAATTACTTTCAATTTTAATTGGAATTTTTTTTAGAACTTCTATTACTTTAATTACAAACTCGTATTTATGCCTGCATTTAATTGGCTACAATATTCACCATCTGCGAAATGTATCCAATAAGAAAATTTGTTTCTTACTCATCATGCAATGGGTTTCTCGCCATCTGCGCGTAGATTACCGCGCATTGCCATGTGGAGCGCGATAAGCTGCGTTTGCCGGTAATTCATTTTGTTCCGGAGACGGTGTGGTAACGTTTAATTATAAGCTGATATAATTTGATTCCCAATTTTCTAGTGTTTAATTAGTTGTAATTCTTAAGACAGTCAATCTATATGCAGTATGGATTTAATAAGCATTTTAGAAAAGACTGTGTCACCAGGTATGATTTATTTTGTTTTACGTAGTACTGTCTTAGGGCCGCTTTATCATAAGCCTAGTGTCCGTTGGTTAGGCTTAAGAGGTGTTATATCCAATAAGTTTTCCTAACTTTCATTTTTTATCAAGCAACTACCTATATTCATTATCCGATGTTCTGTATTATAATTGTAACTGAATAATTACGACTTCAAAAGAATTAAAGATTATGCCGCTGTGAATGAATGATATTGTATAAAGTGTATATGAAGTTTATGAAAATGTGGCGGGAAATCATGCGAATTAAAAAGAAGGAAGGCATTTAATATGCTCCGAAGTTTTCATATTCAATACAGAAAAGTTTATTTCAGTTGATTTTTATTCGTTCTTCTTAGTAGCAAATATCCACTGCGTCATGCGTATTTAAGATACTCTTATCATTGATAACGTTTACCATTATGATAACTTGACATAATGGTTTGTGTATGTGAAATTTAGAATATTGTAGTTTGTATTATTATTAAATGTTTTATTAATGTTTCAGGGTAACGTTTATAGCATGAAACGGGGGACTGAATTTCTGCCTTATAGATAATTATTATATATTTATTATTTCACTATTGAAAATAACTCCGTAGATGTGATGTGAAATGGGTTTTTCCTTTTTTTCCTCCCTTGCCATAGCATGAATAATGAATTTATATAATTTAAGTTTACGTTCATTAAAGTTTTAATGTAGGGATGTAGAGTAAAATCTGGTAAGTTAGAATATTGTTCCGTGATTTTGAAGATTAAGGTAATCGTAATTTAGTGAAATATAGCTTCAAGTATATTGATTGATGTTAAATAAATCTTAAGGGCTGATATTAAATAAGATCTTAAAAGTAGCAAGATATTTTTTTTTTTTTATGTATAGGTGAAGAATATTATAATTTTTCAAGTTATACGGCAACTTAGAAAATTCATAATGTAAATATTTTTTCTTCTGTTTATAACTCTAGGAATATGAAGAAAATTGTGTAATTTTTATAAATCTTAGCTTAAATTAAGAGACTAAGCTGAGGATTAGATAGCCAGCATGAAGTACAAGTTATTTACTTACACACTCTAAAGTTATCTGCATTAAATATTTCCACCCTTCCAGCCTATTAAAGAAATCTATAGAATTCCCTTTTGTCAAAACATATTTTAGGGTCTTGACAGAACTTTCGAACTATTTGTTTGCATAAAAATTATCTGAGCTTAGCCATTGTTAAGGTTTCTTTTTTAAACATTTACAGTAGTTACTATGCAAATTTATAAGATAATATGGCATTATTTTCACTTACTGCAGTTTGCTTTTACATGCACTTTATATTCTAAAATTTCCAATGATTAAATCTTGATTTAAGATAAAAGTATCTAAATTTAACCAGCTTTTTGATGCCGGTAAATTCATAATTTTCCACATCATAAAATAGAGTTTATTGATGCAAAAGTCTTAGTATAGCTTGAGGTCTCTTAGAATTCATTCTATTGCAATAATTGTAACTTGGAATAGGTATGAAATCATAAATTTTCCTTCACTAAAAGAATTTTTTTTTTCTTGGATTTTATATTCTCACTGTATTCCGTCATTGATTATTTCTGTATTATAGTCTCAGCTTCTTGCAGTGTTTGGAATTCAAGAATCAGACATCTTCATGCAGGACAGGTATATATTAAATTGTTAGAAAAGTCTTTAAGGATTTAGTCTGTTTTGTTGCCATAACTTTTCATGGGCTTTTTGTGCATTCTTCCCTTTCCTGAAGTGAAACAATAAAATGTGGCTTAAGAGTAGCTTTTGGTCTTTCATCTTCCATGTATTGTCAAATCTGTAAAAACAAATCAAATATCACTTAGTACACATAACATTCAATCTCTCAAATTCAAAAGTGGTTTTACAGAACCACCATCCTCAGCTGCAAAACCGCATGGTGGTTCGGTAAAACCATCAAAACTAGTCCTGTGAAAATTTTGTAAATATAACACTGATTTTTGTTGTTTGACTTCTGAATTAGTATTTATTCTGCATGTTATTGTGTTTTAATTGGTTCACTGTTGAATCTTTTCTATTGTCAAGAGTCCACCATTAATAGTGTGCCAAAGAAAAATGGATGAAAGATTATTTCAGTACTTAGAAAACTTACGTAACATGGCTTATTGTATTGCAAAGCATAGTAAGCCATTTTCTGATTTTAAATATATGATTAAGCTGCTTAAAAATTTTCAAGTAGGCATTGCTTTCGAATATCAAAATGATAAACAATGCAGGGAGTTTATTTCTCATGTAGCAGAAATTTTAGATTGTTAGCATTTTTTTGTGATGTGTCAGCCATGGAGGTAGGAAATTAAGGAGGGGCCAAACTAGCACTGGGAGTGAAGCACTGCTTTGAAGCTTCGGTCTCTAGATGAGACGTTTTTTTGTTAAATTCAGAAACTCTCTTGAGCGCTTTGATGATTTTTCGACACTCGACTGTTCCATACAAATTGAAAAATGGGACACTTCTGCATAAAAGAAACATTCATTGTGTGATGGATGATAGCAGTTTATATAATTTAGTGACATTTACACAAAAATCGCATCTTGGTTAGTTTTCGATAACTAACAACAGCGATTTTAATTATGAATTTGTTTTATAAAATTCTAAGCTGTTGACTGAACTGTTGAATTCTAAGCTGAACTACTAAAATATAAATTTTAGCAAAAATGGTCTGCTTTAAAGAATGAAAAGTACCTTAGTGTACCTTTAAAATTGTATATGTCTTTCGATACCCTTGATAGAGTATTCGCTATTTTTATATTATGTTCCAAAGCGTAAAAATGTTTTAAATAAAATGTCATCTGCATATTAATGTAACATGTACTTTTTAAAAAATTTTAAAGCAAAAAATTTATAGTTGTTAATTTTAAACTTGTCATTTTATTTTTATATAACTGAAAAATAATCACTTTGGGCTTACACTTTTTACTTATTTGGGTTAAATAAAAAATTAAGTTACCTCCAAATGCTGCCATCCTCATCAAAATTAATAAATGTGCACACAGCTATGCCAATAAGTTAACTTTTCCTTGATTTGCAACCACACATTTGTGTAAAATTATGTACTGTTTTGCACAAATGTGTCATGTGGAACAGAAGATGGATACATTTGCGATACCATGAGTGGTCAAAATGGTATGGCCATGTGAACATGCCACATCTTCAAGATTGCATATTAACCGCTTCCCTTACAAATTTTTTTTGAAAAAAATTGCAAAAAATCATCAAATTTTTTTATTTTATTATTAAATACAACAAAATGAAACAAACCAAAATATGAAGGTTTTAAGTTGAATTTTAATTTTTTGAAGGTGTAAAAGCATTAATTTTTAATATTAGTTTACTATCCCGAGTTATCTCGGGCAAACTAAAAAAAGTTGAATATTAATCTTTGTATGATAGTTTTTGAAACAAGGGACAACACAGAGTGATACCTGACGTTCTACACTGGTATCTGGTCTCTTTTTCTTATTATTTTTTGCAGACTGTAAGAGCAATTTTATAAAAGTAAACTTGAACTTTCAATTATGTCAAATAAGACAAATAGAATTTCCGATGCTGGAACTTCCAAAGGATCTACAAAACGAAAGTATGTTTCGATGTCCAACAAACAAAAAGTGGAATTGCTGCAAAAAATGGATAAAGACATGAAGAATGTGACAGAGAGGTTAGTGAAAACGAAAAAATTTCGATTGACAAGTTATTAATCGGTATTCTCGGCACAGCAATTAACGGGACTTGAACAGCGGAACTTTGTAACTGAACAAGAAATTATGTCTGTTTATAGAATTAAAGAGAAAGTATGATCACATAAAACGAAGCAACTTAAACAACTTACATTGAAAGAAATGTTTAATAAATTAAACAAATAAATATTAAGCTTTTTTTTTGTAAATTTTGATACCCTTTAGATCATAATTGTTCTTTATTTCATAAATTACGGTTTCATATTTTTAATTTTAGAATTTCACCATGCCATATTACGAGATTTAAACTGATGATTTATAATAATCCGGAAAAATCGATAATCTGGAATCGCCGAAGTCCTGACGAGTCCGGATTAACGACTTTTGACTGTACTTTAAAAGTACAGAGCAGCTGTAAAGAAATGTTCACAATATTTACACAAAATTTGCTATGCTTGTATACCGCTGACTTCAGGGTCATAGCTGGATAATTTATTAGAATTCTCGTTTGTTTTAAAATGTACTACAGGCAGTTATATTTTATGCATAATCCATAAAATATTATTTTTAATTTAAACATTTTTAATTTATATTGCTTTTTATAAAAGAAGTTATAAAAATAAGATTTTTCTCTTTATATATACACACATTAGGTAAAGAAAATGGAAATATTTAATTAATTCCTGCGCTTCTGCCGGAGAGGACTGAATTTAAAAGCAATTATTATAGTAATTTTTTGTTAAAAAATGTTTAGGGCATTTATACTGTCTCATGTTAATTGGAATGAAAATTTAGAGTCGTAAACATCCCAAAGTCTGAGCACATGTATATATATACATTCACATAAAAGTGAAACGAAAATATATATATATATATATCTGCAGGGTTTCAAAATAAATTAAATTTAAATAATTATCTTGAGCCATTGCTGCAAGGAATGAAATTTGAATTTAACATTTTCTGTTCGTAAAAAGCAAATTTAAAGTTAATTAAATTTAAATGAAATTTAATGCAAACAAATAAATGATTAATTATTGCTGCGAACTAATATACAATATCATTTAAATTCTGAGAGCTTCTGTAAATCAAGTGCAAGTATCAAAATCCATGAATAAATATATATTTCCAAAAATTTATTTATCGTATTATTCACTTATGCATTTTTATAAATTTTTTAGGATTAAATCTATCCTATTATTCATTTATGCATTTTTATAATTTTTTAGATTAATAATCTATCCCATTATTCACTTATGCATTTTTATAAATTTTTTAGGATTAATAAATTTTTGGAATTATATTTATTGATGGATTTTGATACTTGCACTTGATTTACATATGCTCTCAGAATTTAAATGATATTGTAGATTAGTTCGCAGCAATAATTAATCATTTCTTTGTTTGCATTAAATTTCATTTAAAATTAATTAACTTTAAATTTGCTTTTTACGAATAGAGAATGTTTGTTAAATTCAAATATATATGATATGTACAGGATATGCTTTAAATTAGTATTATATAATTTTCAAACTTTTTTTGCGGAAAAAATTTAAATAAATAAGAGCATAAATAAAACAATATATTTAATGCATATAATAATAGAAATAATTTATAAAACACGGATATAGATCAAATTGGAATAAAAAGCTAAGAAAGTTGCAGACAGGGTGCAAAAAGCGTATGGGATTCGAACTCACGACTCCAAAAGATGAACATCATTACCATCAGCTTTACCACTAAGCTAGGATTGCACGTGAATCGCATGCATATTTTGGCTTATATACATCATCAAGTAAATCAATTCTGAAAACTTAAGTTTTTTGGTCCTTTTTCAGTGTGCTATCGTCTGAAAAATTCACCAGAGTTTGTTCTTCAGCTTCTAGTACATTTTTTTCAAAAATCATTATCTTTTAAAGTGGCGTTCCGATTGAAGCTAAACGGGCTGCTAAAAATATATTTCATGTGCTTACAAATATATGTTAGCCAAAAAGATATATTTATAAAGGGAAATACAAATTTAACATACTCTTCAATGAATTGGAGTATTTAAAAGGCTATCAAATTTAATTTATAATTAACGTTTTTAGTTTTTACCTGATTCAAAAGAAAAAAATAACAAATTATTTAATCATATCTAATTTGCTTTTGCAGTTTGATATAGTCAGACATTCATTTTCATTAAAGGTAAATGAGTATGCAGAACTAGCAAATAATTCTCAGGACAAATTTTGCTATTTCGTGGACTTCGAAATATAATTTTTGCCGCTGATTTTCTTAAACGCCTGATTTTATCTGCGAACAAATACTGTACTTGCAGTTATCTTATTTTTTTTAACTAAATTCAGCTGATTGCTGTCTTATTCAGCATGCAGATTTCTCGCTATAATGTTAATTCAGAAATAAGTATTTTTTAGCAAAACATTCTTTCCCTATTAGCAAGCGTTCATCGCTACTTCTGCCGCCATTAATTTTTAGTGACTGCGCCCGATTGCTCCTTTTTAACCACGTGACCCCAACGCATCCGCAGACATACGGATAGAAGTTGAACATTGTTGAACTCCATCCGTATGCCATCCATCGCCGCACACTGACCGGATTGCAGGTGTCAATCAAAGTGAATTCGCTCGCTGATTGGAGAAACGCATACGCATTAATGGAAACGGGCCTTTACCACTGGATTCTCTTTAACGGGAGCACAGAGTACACTGTCTCGTTGAATTTAATTTTTTTTTTATTTTTTCCCCAACCTTTTCGTAATCACTATCAGAAAAATCATAGCTTTCGCTGTCTTCCATCATCGTCAATATTTTATTTTTTTCCAACGCATGCATTCTTCTTCATATATTACTAATCCACAAGCCAACGTATACTATACAATAGGGAAACATGCGACCAGTCCCTCCAAAAGAATCGCGCAACCAACAAAATTTGGCAAACTGCCAATCAAAGCTAAATATTTCCTTTCATTTCCTCCAGACGAAGTAAAACCATGATAAAAGAAATCATACTAACAAATTCTGCTTCTCCCGAGTTTTCTCGGGATAATAATTAACTGCTATATATACGAACCCGAGATAACTCGGGATAATCAGGCAAGCGGTTAAATTTGAAAATAGGGTAATCGACGGAGGTGAAAACATTTAAATTTATAATGGTTATAAATACTATCTAAATATATAATAAACTTAACATTTAATTGTAAGCGTTAATTGAAATCCTCTTGACAAATTCGTTTATGAAACAGCAAGAATTGTTTATACTGGAAGGCAATCTATTAAAAGGTATTGTAGAGCAATTTCTATGAGATGCATACTTTAGGCCCATATCACACGGCATTTGTTTCACAACAATTGTTGAACAACTGTTTCGGACAATTTTTTTTGCCTGGTTTACTGTTGAAAGACGTGCAACCTTTTTCTTCCTTTCCCCCCAAAAAATTGTTAGTTTTCAACCAATCAGCTATCAGCTTCGAATGCTGTCAGCGTGTTTGTAATGGGAACTAGTTAACTCCAAAGCGATCTATGGTGTTGGCTGTTGTGACAAAGCAGAAAAATTGTTCCAAACAGTTTTTCCGAAACAAACTGATGTTGATAGCAGCCTAAAGAAGTAATAAAGAAGAGTTTTAGAATACGTACTGTTGAAATCAAAGAGTAAAAAAATCTGATCTGTATAATTAAAAGAATTATTCCCTTACCTTTATAATAACTCAGTTACAAGTTTTAAATAATATTAAAAAATCCCTTTTTTATTCCTTCTGAGAAATATTCAGAGAAAGTTAAGTACAACAAAATTAGCACCAATATTTAATGTATTTCACTATTAAAATAAAAGGTGCTTTAATTTGAAATGGATCAAATAGAGCATTATAAATTGACTTGGATTTTTCGATTTAAAAGATGCCTCAGAAGCTAAAAAATCGTCATATTTGAGAAAGTATTTTAGGAAGAAGCTGTATACATAGAAAAGAGAAAATGCGCAATTTTAATATTAACATACCTGCCAACTTTTACGAATTATTCGTAATTTTTACGAAAATGCGTTTGTCTTTACGATTTTACGATCGTAATCCATTTTTTACGATTTTTTCCTTTTTCAAGTGTTTTTAGTGATTTTTGTCGAAATTTTAGAATTTTTCGCCAATTCAGCGATTTTTGTTAATTGCATCGTGTTTTATTGCCAACTACCGACTACTTCGAATCCAGTAACCTGCGGTTTCTCCCAACTCGCCGCTTAACCGGCCAATCCAATGCGCTGAACTTGTTTCTCCCACGCTTTTCTTTGTGGGCGCCAGATTATTTTTTTCGTGTTTGCTTCAGCAGCAAGAGAATTACTCAGCTCGAACTCAGCAAGCGTGGATTGTCGCATTCTTTTTTTTTTTTTTTTTGTTTGCATGTGCTACGAATTTTCTTAATACGTCATTGTTACGAAATGAGTTCAAAAAACCGTATTCTCAATATTTTCGGCCTGCCTACAAAGCCGAACTTCCAACAATTAAAGAATCCTTCAAAGGAAATAACTATGCATTTTGCAACGTGTGCGTGTGTGACTTCATAATAAGTCACGGTGGAAGAAGCGACATTGTGAAGCATGTTAAGTCCAAAAATCATGAAGTTGATGCTTCGGCTTCGACGACGTCAAAGAAAGTGGATGATTTTTTTTTCAAATTCGACTACGAATTCGGATGCCGATGTCATTTTGGCAGAGTGTTTGTTTACTGCATTCCTCATCGAACACAACGTGCCACTAAGCGCTGCCGATCACACCGGTCAACTTTTCAGACGCATGTTTCCCGACTCCAAGATTGCTCAGAAATATGCTTGTGCTCGCACGAAAACTTCTTCTATTTTGAACGAAATTGCTTGCGATGCACAAAGTAAAACGATAGCTGCACTCCAGAATTCAGCATTTTCGATGTCAATTGATGGCAGCAACGGCAGCAATTGGAAGCTTTACTCCATCGTTGTCACATATTTCTGTAATGTTTCTAATGAAATGAAAACTCATCTTTTGCGTCTTCCATTGTTAAATGGAGACGCTACGGGGGGAAATATTGCCTCCTTGGTAATTAATGAGTTGAAACAACTTAACATCCCAATATCAAACTGCATTTCATTTGGTGCAGATAATGCTCATGTCATGGTGGGTGACAAAAAGGGTGTAGCCTCTTTCCTCAAAAAAGAACAAAATGAATTAATTGTTATTGGATGCCCATGCCACTTAATTAATTTGGCAGCAGAAAAAGCTGCAGCTGCTTTACCATTAAAAATTGACCAGCTTCTGATTAATGTGTTTTTCTATCTGGAAAAAATTGTAAAAAGGAAAGAAAACCTAAAGAATTTCCAAGAACTTTGCTCTGGTGAAACGAGAAAAATTCTGAAATATGTATGCACGAGATGGTTATCCTTAGGCAGAGCGCTAGGAAGGTTTATTGAACAGTGGGAAGCATTGCTAAAATATCTCCACGAAGAGACCAAAACGAAACCACAGATCCCATCAAATTTGTCGGCATATTAGATTCCGAAAACCAACTTTGCTTCTAATCAAAATGCTTTAAAAGGGAAAAGTCAACACACAGAATCAAACCCTTTAAAAAGAAGTACCGTTAAGATTTTTGAAAGTGTAGCCTTCCACAATCAGCTTCGTCAAAATCTCCCCTGCTTATCCAAATTCTTAATGATCTTTTGAAAGAACTTTATACTAAGTTTGTAAAACCGTCCGTTGTGAAAAACAGTGTGTTGATTCGTGTTGCCTATAGTACGAGGGCTATCCAGAAAGTAGATTACGTTTTGGAATAAAAAAATAAACAAAGTATAGGAAACAAATTTTATTATATACAGATGAAAGCCACACTCAAATACTACTTTTCTACATAGTCACCATACAAATTAAGGCATTTATCGTAGCGATGTACGAGCTTGGAAATTCCTTCGTCGAAAAATTCGGCCGCCTGCGCCTTCAACCACTTCGTTACCTCTTCTTGCAGCTGTGCGTCGTCATCAAAACGCTGCATAGCCAGCCACTTCTTCATTGCTGGGAATAGGTGGAAGTCGCTCGGTGCCAGGTCGGGACTGTACGGCGGATGAGGAAACAACTCCCACTTAAAAGATTCAAGAACTTTACGAGTGACATTTGCCGTGTGGGGCCGGGCGTTGTCGTGAATCAACAAGATCTTAGAGCTCAACATTCCTCTGCGCTTGTTTTGAATTGCTCTTCTGAGTTTTTGGAGAGTTTGGCAATACCTTTGAGAGTTTATTGTAGTGCCTCTTTCCAGGAAGTCCACCAAAATTACACCTTTTCTGTCCCAAAAAACAGTCGCCATCATCTTCCTTGCCGACATTGTTTGCATGCATTTCTTGGGTTTTTGGGGAGAACTTGTGTGCCCCCACTGCATTGATTGCAATTTCGTTTCACAGTTCACATGTTTCACCCATGTTTCGTCACCAGTAACGATGCGATCGAGTAAAGAGTCACCATCCTTATGGTAAGCGTCCAAAAAGTTCAACGCTGCAGCCATTCGCTGATTTTTGTGGTCCTCTGTCAAGATTTTTGGAATCCATCTTGCACAAAACTTGTGGTAACCAAGCTTTTCGCTGATGATTTCGTGCAACAAACTTCGCGAAATTTGTGGAAAACTCAAAGAAAGTTCCGTTATTGTGAAATTTCGATTTTCACGGACTTTAGCATCGACTTTTTCGAGAAGTTCGGCGGTCACTATGCTGGGTCTCCCACTTCGATCTTCGTCGTGAACATTGGTTCGGCCATTTTGAAATCTTATGACCCACTGACGCACTCCACCTTCAGTGATAATGTTGTCCCCATACACTTCACGAAGCTGCCGATAGATTTCTATCGGTTTACAGTTTTTTGCAGTCAGAAACCTTATTACTGAGCGCACCTCGCAGCTCGCGGGATTTTCAATTAACGCAGACATTTCAAACCCTCACAGTATCTGAACGGAGCACAGCACGAACCTCTCACTAGCACGGCTAGATGCAGACTGAGCTGCGCAACGTTCTGACCCCAAGATGGCCGCGCTAGCCCCGCCCCTAGCGGACACAGACGGAAACGTAATCTACTTCCTGGATGGCCCTCGTAGTTTGGCAAATCAAAAGGATGACAATGAACCTATAATTGGAAATCAAACCAGGGAACTTGTAAATTCTTTGAAAGATCATGAGAAAAAAGAATTTTTTCAATGTGTTAGAAAGTACTTTTCCTCAGCCTGTGATTACATTGTAAGGAAGTTTCCTTTGCAAAATGAAGTTCTTTTAAATGCTGAAGTGGCAAATTTGAAACAAATTGAAAATTCATCTTTTGAAAAGATTCGTTTTTTTATTGATAAATTTTCATTTTTGTTAACAATTTAAGAAAATGAATGCCATAATGATGCTTTAGATCAAGGATGTCAAACTCGCGGCCCGCAACAAATATTTTTGCGGCCTGGCCAATATATCGGCAAATAATAATATATAAGAATAATAAAATAACATATCGACAAAGAAAAAAATGAAATGTTTACTGCGAAGTAATTAATGATAATTTATTCAGTGTTGTTAGATTACTCACAGTGAGCTGACACACACACTACTTAAATTACAAATGCGTATGAGTAGCTTGCGTTCAGCTACCTTCGGCTTTTGGGGGACACATGCTCTCAGAACTAGTATGCATCCCCCGATAGCCGAATGTGGCCGAACTCATGGTCTCAGTTTTCCAATCATAGTTTTGTACGATATATTGGTGCATGCATGTGCATTCACTTTGCTTTATTATTAATTATTAATTCATATTGTTACAGATTTCATAGTTATTTATTTAGTTTTTTTTATTTAGAATTGTAATTAGATTTGCTTCATGTTGCCCTAGCAACGCAGATGATTTTTGAAAAGACAGCTGCGTTGGAAGGTTAAAAATAGAACAGCGCGTGCATTTAATTTAAGTAAATATCTCGCAATTGCTGTTGCCATCCACAAAAATCCAGATATTTATAGATGTTTCCAGTATATTCGAGAAGTTAATTATAAAGCTTATAAAAGCCGAGAACAAGCCTCATCTCAGTAGTAGCTGTAGTTCTAGCGAACTGCTTGTTTACTTAATGCTGTGATTGATTTGTAGTGATTTTGCTGTGAGATAGAATTAGTTTCTCTGTTTTGAATTGATTTTTGCTAAACGTTTGACATTTTGTGATATTGTTAGAATATTTTTGAAGAAATATTTCAGCATTTTGATATATCTCTTGTGGAAAGAATAAATTTTTATTAACTTTTTAACGTTAACCCTGTTTATTCCAGCCCTTTGTATTCAGTATGTCTATATCAAAACCAAGTGGTAGTAAAATTAAACGAAAAATCGCTGATAAACATAGAATATTCCAAGTAAAATGGGAATTAGAATATTTTTGCTGTGAAATAAAAGATAAAATAATCTGCTTGATATGTAATAATACTATTAATGTACCAAAGTTATATAATATTAAACGTCATTATGAACAACACAAATCGAAATATAAAAATTACGAAGGATTAATGAGAGAAGAAAAGTTGAAAGAGCAAGTTAGGAGTGAAAAAGCAACAGTCCATGTTTAGTAAAGTATTGCAAGAAAGTGAAGTGGCAGTGCATTCAAGCTACGTCTTGTCCGAGTTGATAGCTAAACATTCGAAGCCTTTTACTGATGGTGATTTCATCAAGGAATGCCTAATGAAAGCTGGAGAAATTGTTTGTCCTGGAAATGTGAAGGCTTTTCAATCAATTTCTCTGTCTCGAAATACAGTTGCGGAAAGAGTTACTGATTTAGCCGCGAATTTAAGTGATCAGATCAAAGCAAAATCATGTAGTTTTGAAAGTTTCTCCATTGCCTGTGACGAGAGCACGGACATTAGTGGCAAAGCTCAATTAGCAGTGTTTCTTCGTTCTTGTGACAAGAATTTTAACATTTTTGAGGAATTGCTGGAACTAATACCGATGCCTGGTACTACTACAGGAGAAGATATATTTACTTGTGTTTTTGGACTTCTGCAGAAATTCAATCTACCTTTGGCAAAATTAAATTCTGTAGCTACAGATGGCACTCTATTAATGACCAGAAAAAACAAGGGCTTCGTAGCATTACTAAGAAAAAATCTTAGTGAAATTCACGGTTCAAACATTCATCATATGCATTGTATTATACATCAAGAAGTTCTATGCACGAAAGTAATAAATATGGAGAATGTTTTGTCATATAAAAAAAAGTTATAGATCTCGAGGTTTAAATCAGTGTCAATTCACTGCTTTCTTAAGTGATAGTGAATATTCGCATTTGTCCTACTATACCGAGGTACGTTGGTTATCTTGCTCCAAGATTCTCAAACAATTCTGGGATTTGAAAGAAGAAATATGTCAGTTTTTAAAAACGAAAAATCAAGACGCAAGTTTGTTTTACAGTCCAATATGGATACAAGATTTATCTTTCTTGGTTAATGTAACCAAACACTTAACAGGTTTAAATTTATCGTTACAAGGAAAAGATTATATCATTACGAACATGTTTGACATAATTAAAGCATTCAAATGTCAACTAGTTCTTTGGGAAAAACAACTTAAAAATGAAGATTTGACGCACTTCCCGACGTGCAGCATGAACAAAGTTATATGATACTTGTTCGTATCGTAACAAGTTTATATGATACTTGTTCGTATCAAAAATATGCAGAAAAAAATGCAAATTTAACAACTGAATTTGAAACGAGGTTTAATGATTTTAGTTTCCTCGAAGACAATTTTTTTTTTTTTTTTTTTGTTTTCTACGATTTTCTCAGTAAGTATTGACTCAGTACCCAGCCATATGCAAATATAGGTGATCGAGATTCAATGCAACTCAAATTTGAAAGCAAAATTCATTGAAGTGGGCGTGCCTGAATTTTACAAATATTTACCAGTCAGGTTTGAAAATACTCGAAAATTCGCATATGAAATTATTTCCATGTTTGGTAGCACTTACCGGTGCAAGCAGTTATTTTCAGTCATGAAAGGTAATAAGTCTCCTATTAGAAACCGTATTAATGATGCTCACTTTGGGTCAGCGTTGAAAGTTATCACTGCAAAGAAAATTTCTCCCGAAATAGGAAAGATAATAGCAGAGAAGAGATGTCAAGTATCAGGACGTAAACATTAAATTTTTCTTGTTCTTTTCTATATAAATATATTATGTTTATTATTGTATTATTCGAAATAAATCTACGTTTCTATGAATATCGATTTTTTTTTTTTTTGCGGCCCACCTAAAGTTAAACCTTGTTTTTGTGGCCCAAGTGTACCTATGAGTTTGACATCCCTGCTTTAGATGAACTACAGAACCAATTTTCTGCTGCACAGTTTGAAGACTTTGCCAGTTCTGGAGAAGATAGACTTGATGTCCTTTTTGGTACCTTAAAAAGAATAAAAAGAGCTGATGGAACACCATAATATGATAGACTAGCAAGAGTTTTATGTGCTATTCTCGTAATTCCACACAGTAATGCTGAGTGCGAGAGAGTCTTCAGTGTTGTGGGGGGGGGGGGGAAACTGTTTCGTTCTTCAATTTCACCAAAAACTTGAAAACATTTTAATTGCTAAATGTTATGAGGAAACTAATTGTTATGACAGGAAATTTTCCAAAGAACTTTTGGCTAAAGCCAAAAACTGCACTCTAAATTCATTGCAATAATTTTTTTTGTGTAACATTAAGTTCTTGTTTTATGTTTCCTAATAAATTTTTTAGTTACTACTTAATTGAGATTTACTAATGTAAGTACAATTTTCTTTTATCTATTTGTATAAATTGTTATTTTTTTAAATCAAAGCATGATATTAATTCTTCGTGTTCTTCTGAATTTTGGAGAAATCTTCTGAATTTTTATCTTTAGAGGTTGGCAGGTATGTATTAAAATTACCATAAACTTTGACCTTAATTTTTGTAATCCTTAACCGAATAAAATCTAATTACCTTAAATTTTTTCTTATGTAATTAACAAAAATATGTGAAAATATTTCAGTCAAATTAAACTTCCAAATAATAGTGAAATTTGATATACAGTACAAATTGCGTAATCCGGACATCCATTATCTGGAATGATTTATAATCTGGACCTCGAAGCCACAAACATTTTTTTTTTTTTTTTGTATGCTTTACGCATGCCCGTTTAATGTATAACGGATGGTATAAGCTAGGCTAAAATTATCTAATTATCTATTTCAGTTAATGTTGCAGATTGTGCTGTTCCTTAATCTTCTAATTGAATACGGCTTATTTTTTGCAGACTGTTAGAGCAATTTTATAAATATTAAGCTTGAACTTATGTCAAAAATTAGATCCGATTATGTCAAAAAGAGTTTCCAATTCTGGAGCTGGCAAAGGATCTACAAAGTGAAAGCATGTTTCAATGTACTGCTTCCGATAGTGAAGAAAGTGACAGAGGTTATTGAAAACGAAAAAATTTTGATCGACAAGTTAGTCGGTATTCTCGACACAGCAATTACAGGACTTGAGCAGTGAAACTTTCTAACTGAACAAAAATTATGTCTGTTAATAGACATAATTTGCACAAAAAACGAAGCAACTTAAACAACTTATATTGAGAAAAATGTTTAGTAAAGTAAACAGATAAATATTAAGCTTTTTTTTGTAAATTTTGATATCCTTTAGATCATAATTGCTCTTTATTTCATAAATTACGGTTTCATATTTTTGATTGTATAATTTCTGCATGCTATCTTACCAGATTTAAACTAATGTCAAGTAAGAATATTAAAGCCTTTTTGGCTCTGTTACACAATAATGATGTAGCGGTTATTCATTTAGAAGTATCAAATGAAAAGGAAAGGGATGCTGCTAGGGCCAGAGGATTGTTAAGACAAATGAAATACTTTTGATTTATCTTAATTTTACGTTTCTTGCTAGATTTTCTTTAGGTAGTCGAGAAACTTGCTGCCATTTTTCAAGCAGATAATGCAGCTGAGAGAACGTCTGAAATGTTAACTGCACTGTAATGATTAGTGCCAGTAAGTTTTTCTTTTTTGGGCTGCAGCAGGGTGGGTGGCAACAAGATTTTTTTTTTTTTTTTTTTGATACTTTTTCTGAAATTATTTCAAACCCTGTCTACAGAAATGCATAGTGTCAGCCTTATTGCAGCCTGCACCTTTCTGATCATATTGCTGCCATAATTGATAAATTGGTTAGTTTTGTTGTTAGTTACTGTTTACCGTATAATTGAATCTGGGTTCAAACCCTGGAGAAGGCATGCATTCTTGTTAGTGTATGTAAATGCCTACATAGTGTTTGAAGTATATTAAAAAGTCTTCATGAGAGATTTGGTGGTGGGAGACTTGTAACTCCCTCTGCTGTTCTCCATCATATTTGGGATGAATCTATACATAAAGTATATCATTGGTATCCGTTCAACTTGTTGGATAGTTGGCCCATCTTGTTGGATAGTTAAAAATCTGGCATTTTGTCAAATGGATCAAAAATGCTCTATGTCACCTTTAAAATAATTGATATATTTGATTTAAATAAGAATTTCTATGATGAACAGCTATGCATGTTCTTTTAATTTTATTCTGATTTGAAATAATTATGTCAAAAAGTAAACAATTTCTTCCTATTAAAACTGTTGACAAGCGTTATATAATGAAAAGTTAAAACTGTAGTTAATGAAAAAGTGATCACCTTAGGTTTTCAAAACTTTTGCCTTTATTGTCCTTTTATATGAGTAGATAAGTTTTATTTGTGATTGTGTTAAGCTTTTCTATTGCATGTTCATTCCTGTTAATTTGATAATTAATGTTTCAGATAAAGGGGAATTAGAAGCAGCTCAAAGTTATTTAGAGCAAGCGGCACAGAATAACCTTGTAAGTATCGCATGTTTTAAGGAAATTTCGTGATAATAAATAAATAGTGGTAGGATTTTCATTTAGATATTGAGTACTTAGTTGTAGTTTATAAATATTTAGTTTTAGTCATTTAAAACTACTTTTATTCAAGTTTTGGTATTTCCCAATATTTTGTACTTATTTCTACCAATTTACAAAATTTTTCTCTTAAAAATTTTCAGTTAATTTCTTTATATTTTAAATTGTAGAACTAATAGCCATTTTATGCAATGCATTACTCAAATTAAACTTTAAATATTAATTTAGCCTGAATTTTCCTCTTTTTCTTCTGGGGCATATGTAAGCAAAATTTGAAAATTGGGCAAATAGAGATGTAGTTACTACTTTCACTGTTAAGCGAAAAAAAATTAAATTTCTGCACCTGTGAACAGTTAAATTGGCAGTTCTTAAAATAATACTACAAAATATATGTAGAGTTCTCCGAAACCAACCACCACAACCAAAGGGAAAAAAAAATTGGACTTATTTTCAGATTATTGTAAGCTTATCTTGTGAAGAACAATTCAGACCTTAACAAAGGTGGTTTTTTTTTTTTTTTTTTAATGCTTCCTTTTTGCTATCATTCAATGTTTTTAGCACAGTTCTACAGGCCAAAATTACAATAACTGATGTTATTGCAATCAATGATTAGTGAACTGTTTAAAGTATTTTAATAATTACTGAAAGTGATAAAACTATTTTTCTATTAAAAAGTATTAATGTTTTTTTACATGCATTTTTGTATTTGCATTTAAGAATTAGTAAAAGAGCTTTCATATATTTAGTTTATTATTTAAAGTTAATTTGTGATTAAAAATGTTTTTTTCTCTGTATATTTTTATTTAAAAAAATTTTTGTTGAGAAAATTTTGATTTTTTAAATGTCATTAGGTTTGCAAGTAAGGGACAATTTTTGATTTGTCTGATATTAAGTTATTTTATTTATTACTGACAATCATACCTAACTTGTATTCAGATTATCATAATTTTAGACTTGGACATTATGAATTGTCAGTTTAACTTGTTTTTAAACTGAATATATTAAATTAAATAATTTAAAATATAATTGATAAAAGCATTTTCATATTTATATTTTTATTTCATAATTTTTATGTGTTCTTATTTAAAAAATAGATGTATAAAAAATTAATATTTTGCCTTTAGCCGGAATTTCTGAAATCACTATCAGATGTTCTTCAACATGCAAGCAATACACCTGTGGCTAGAATGGCTGCAGGACTGCAGCTTAAAAATACACTTACATCTAAAGATCCTGAACTGCGAGTGAAATATCAAGAAAGATGGTTACAGTTCCCAGCAGATATTAGGAACTATATAAAAGCCAATGTAAGTCTCATGTTATGAAATATTTATTTTAGTAAATTCCTTGAATGAGAGTATTTTTAAAAGACTTCCCAAAAATTTTAACTCAATGTTAACTGCTGCCAAAAGACTACTTTCATGTTTTAGAGATACTGCATTAGATACCTGATTAACCAGACCTTTTCTAAGTGGCAAACTTTCACAGACCAGCGTAAAACAATATTGCCTCTATGGAAAATGATAAAGAAAAAGAGAAATTTTTGGAATAACAGCAATGATTGCATTGGCTATTAATGTTATCCACATCAGCTGTATTTAATAGTAGTTGATTTGGAATATATAAGCAATGTATAATAAAAAATAAAAATTTCTAGCTTTTTTTTTTTTTTTTTTTTTTTTTTTTTTAGAATTTCAATTTGGCAACATTGTTGAACTTTTCTGGTGAAATAATCTTCAGTTCATTGATGTCTTAATTTCTTCATTTGTAATGATGCTGTGTGTTCTTTCTTTGAATATTGATTTAATTTACATCTCCAAATAAACTTATTTTCCATTAACCCTTTGAGGATGGAATGGCCATCATAGTGGCCATATAATCCCCTATTTAAAAGGACGGGGTTGTCCTTCCTTTAGTGGCCATATCTTTTCCCCCCATTTTTTTATATATGTATGCATAAATCCATACACAGACATATATATAGATACATATGTGTGCCTGTGTGTGCCAGGACTCAGAAAAGAAGTTTGGCGACAATAGCGTTGGTAGTGACTGCGTTATAAGAGGACAAACAAACTATTTTTTCTTTATATATATATATACATTATATAAATGCAGGCATAATACTACATGGATATATAGGTATACGTTTCCATAATCAAATGTAAATTCCCATGTACTTGTACACAGGCACAAGCAGTTCTTTTCTTACGCTCTTATCAGTTCATTCTTAACAGTTCTGCCTGTCTTTATTTTCATTATAAATCTAAAGTGACCTTCACGTATGGAAATTTACTATAATGGTACTGTTGTTCAAACAAATTATAAGAATATAAATATAAATTTTGTGTCAAAGAAACAAAAATAGCTTTTTCAATTTGAGTCTGAAACTTGGAAGTCATGAATACACTAAAACTAGTCGATCAGTTTCAAAGCTTTTGCCTTTGTAGAAGAGAGGAATTTCTTCATTGTGTGTCTCCCTGGGGCTCATCTCTAGCCATTAGATTTCAGATGTACTGATGGCACATTTTAAAAGGTACCTCCATATCAGTGTCTCGATTTCATGGTCAAATAATTTTGAAGTAAGATGTTCAGAATGGATTAGAGTAGCATTTGAAGTGTCACTGTCCGTCAATCTCTGAGATCACAAACAGGATGTAAAAGCTCTCGAATAATGTAAAAATCATTGTCGAAAGACAACACATGTTCCCCATATGAATTTCTGGACCTTGACCTTTTAACTGATTGATTGCATTTACCATTCATTAGACACATATCTCAGCAACTACAGTCAAGGACAAATTCCTGGGAAAGGGTGGCCTCGGCCACTCAATTATAAAATAGTTTTGATAATACAGTATAATGAACGAGATGATAATTAAAGCAGTGAATAGCTGCTAAATTTTTTATAGCAAAGGGAAAAACAGTTAATTCAACTGTGTCAGTGCTACAAAGACAGTCTGGAATTGAAAATAACTGGTTTAGACATGAAAGAAAATAGAAAAATTTACATGCAATGAAGATATCAAACAGGAGAGATTTTTGCTGACTGGGTACCTGAAATTATCTGAAATTTCTCTTAATGTGCTAAATTATGTAGCATAATAAAATATAGTATAATACAGTATTGAAGATAACAACTAATTATCATGTAACTTCTTCCGACAGACAATTTTGAAAAACTCTTTGCACTAAGAAATTACCTTAATTTTGATACCCAAGTGAACATGTTCCCTTAATGAGGCTGTGAATTTAGTATAAAAAAAACAAAGACTAAATGTTTTAAAATTATGGGATTTGCATACTAAATAATATAAATGACATTTTTAATGACTTAAATTCATTCTATTATTAATACGTGAAATATATCACTAATTTTCAATAAACAGTATAAAATGGTACATGATTAAATAATCCTTTTTCTAATTTTTAAAACTAAAATATATTATTCTAAATACAGTTTTGGAACTTCTGCTTTATTATGCATATATTTTGGAAAAGAACTGAATTTAAATTAGGAACACTTATGTAGTTGGGCATTGCAATACTAACGGTCTAATAAAATAAAACCAGATATGTTCCAATTTGCTGAAAGTTTCCTCCTTAAGGAGTACGTTATCAAGCAGATTTTTAACAATTATGTAAAATTTAAATTTCATTGTGCCTATAGAGCATAATTTTAACAGTTCACTTAACTTTAATTTTGAATCATTTCTATAGCACTAAGCGTTTAATTATTCCTTTTATGGAAAAAGTTCAAAGATATATATATATATACCAAAACAAAATAAAAATCACAAGGACATTTTACAGGGGGGAAAAAAACTGACATGAAGTGTAGTTAGATTTTAAATTGTCCATGAAATAATTAAATAGTTGAAATAATTTTGTGGCATAATACTAACATAAAGGTATGACAGAAATAAGTATTGTAAGTACTTACTAAAGTACATAATTTTGCAGTGCAATTTAAAATTCAAACAAAATTTTGTAAAAATGAAAGTAATGTATTATAATATAAAGAATGACATTATCTTCAGCGGAATTTTACGCAGTTCCTTTTGCATAACGCCAGTAGTCTCAGTATGAAACAACTGTAATATGAAATTTTGACGAAAAGCATCTTGAAGTCTGGTCACTAATCCCTACATTTCCCTTCCTTTTGTGACATAGATGCAACTTTTCGAGATTCCATTAAACAACACACAAGGATTTTTGTTGCAAATAGGAGGTGATCTCATAAAGGGGAAAAAACATTCGGTTCAAGATACTCCTGTCCTTTCAAGGCTTTTACAGCTGTCAAAACCCCAGCCTCAAAATGTTACGCAGCTTCAAAAAACATGAAAACTGTTACTGTTGTCTATTAATTATAGTATGTATATTTTCGGTACTTTTCCGTTTTGACGGCGCAGGCGACAAAGTTGCCAATAATGGAACAACTGATGCCAAACGAAATTCCTTTTGCACCTCAAAACAAGTCGCAGCCATTTCTTATCAGATTGATTGTTTATTTCAATACTGGCAAACGATTACATAGAATTTTTACCCAGATAGCTCAATTTTATGCCCTAAGGCCATTTGCGGTAATTAAGTCAATTAGGACGCAGTCACACCGCTTACCCGAAGGCAAAAATATAGAAAAGGCAAAGTCAGGAAATAAATTCATCATTTCTAATGAGAATGCTCTAGCGAAGTAAAATACTGTGGTTTTACATAATTTCTGAGTAAGCTATTCATACGGACTGAAATAATTCTTTCTTTTAAACTTGTATTCCAGATTAAGATTTAACTTGAAATTAATATAGATAATTACTGAGAGAATTAGATTTTTGTAGTGTGGTTTATGTGAGATGAGATCACTTGGGGTCACGTGATATGAATCTGCAAATTAGGATGTTGAAACATGAAAGCATAATAAATTCTTAAATTTGTGGAATGTTTGTAATGTCTTTTTACGAAATTGTCTTTTTATTGTTTTTTGCAAAATTTTAAGTGGTATTAAAATGCTTATGCCTTCAAAATAAAAATTCTTAGAACTATCATTTGTTAAAATTTTTTATGTGTATACTGTATCATGTTGCCAATAAAGTCTGCGTGGTGAGATTTGCGCCGGCAAAACAGAAAAGTACCATATTTTCATCTCTGTTTTTACTGTCCATAATCTCAGTTTTATGTTAATAAAGGATGTTGTATCTGTTATTACCTCTTTTAATGGTGAGTTGACTGTTTTTCATTCAAGATTTTTCTTTTATTGAAAAATTATTAAATATGACAATGTGGTGGAAACCAGGACTAAAGAGAAGGGCTAGCTCATAGAGTGTTTCCCCCTGAAACATGCAGTGAGGAGTGGTGACGTAGCAATGATGCCACTGAGCGCGGAGATGCAATTGACAACATAGAAATTAGCGTTTTAAATTTGAAGAACCAGCGTTTAAAATGAGCTGTGTGTGAAAGATAGGTATAATTTGGAAGAGACAATGTTACTGCAGTATGCATTTTACACTGAACATTACAAACTTTAATAGTACTTACTCAATTTTAAAATAATAGATAAAGTGCGCTACTCTTAGCATAAAGTTCCTTTTTTTATTTGCAGGGATTTTTTTTTTCTTTAAATGCCTGTTTGTTTCTAATCATTTCTTTATCTGCATGTTAACTAAGAGAACTGTACTACTGCTTCTAAGATAACTATAATAACAGGTATTTAAAATTAATCAAAAAATAACCTTAAATTGGCATAGTTTTAAACATGTATGGTTATATATGGCAAAATTTCTGCTAATCTAAGTTTGAGTTTCAGCCTAATTGTAAATTTTACATTGGCATATTTTTATCCCGATTCAATATAATAACATATATATTTTTTAATAATTTTGTAACTTAGGTTTACATCAATATTTCATTTAAATAAATACATGTAAGATTCTTATCTTAATTTAGACAAAACAACTTTACTCACAGTACCTAGAATAATTATTTAATTTTTCAAAAGTGGGGGTTAGGGGGCAGGTCTTCTTATGCCAATTACTTTAATATCATACTTTATATATATTTTATCTAGAATGCTAAGCTAACACAAAATCGAATCAATAATAACAGAGGATACAATAAAAATAACTGTAACAATAACTTAACAGAATTAGTTCTCATTTGAATTAATATGCTTTAGGCTATTAACTTCTAAAATGCCATCTAGAAATATTTCAAATCAAAACATATTATATATGCTTACTTGTACAGTCGCAATGCAACTACAAGTTGTTGAAACATTATTTATTGGCTGCCACATTCGCAGCAATCCATTTTTTTGCCTTTTGGGTTGCTTTTCTTTGGGAAAAAACATATGCATTTCTATTTAAGAAATGTATTCTAATAAAAGTTCTCACTCTGCAAAATAAACGAATTGCTTCTCTGTTAACTTCAGGATAATATTTCTCCAGTTTATTAATTAAAGAGCCAATTACATGCTTCCCTTTATAGTAAGTTGTACCATGAACTGCACAAAATATGTTTTCGAACTCATAAACTGTATTCATCCATGAATGAGAAGGTGTAGTCAAACCTCCTAAGGACAATAATTTAATCCATTCTGAATTAAATATTGGTTCATCAGCACTATTTTTAGATATTGTTCCCAATGATGGGTCTTTGTCTCGCACACGATAGGCAATATAACCTGCAACATATGTTAATGCTTCTTTTTCGGCTGTCGAAAATTGTCTGTCGGAATTCAATTCTAATTCCCATGCCATAGGAGAAGGTTGCTCTATGAAATCCAAATCCAAATCATCAATAGTATTTAATGGAAAAGCATCTTCCTCCTCAGTTTTCAAAGCCCTTTCAAGTATTTCGGATGTTAAATATGAATCAATATTTCTGCTTTCTTTAGTCATGCATACTTTTGAAGATAAATTTGGCAGCTTATTAGCGAGTATTAATTGCTTTAAGCGGCGTATAACTTCACTAGGTGATGGATGGTCATTAAACCTACCAAGCCCTCGAATCTGACTAAAGAGACCTTCAAGTGCATCCTGAGTTAATCTAGAGGTTAAAATATATTTAGCATCATACTATGATTTCAAATCCTGGTGTAGGCCAAAAAGAGAATTTATTGAAATTATTATTCCTTTTTGGAAAGGCAGTAAGTTGGCTTTTCCCTGAAATCTTAATCCACCAATGACTTTCTTCATTAATTCCAAAACTTGAATTTGTTTTTCATGATGTTCATTTAATCCAAATGCTGCTTTAAGTATTTTATCTGAAGGAGGGTATGTTTTCGTACTATTCATAATATCGGAAAAATTGTCGATTAACTCAAAGAAGTCGGATGCTTTTTTATCTCCTGTGAGGTGGAGTATACCTTTTGCTGTACTTCTTGAAAATAATGTTTTCGCTGGAGCGACTTTTTGTCTCTCGTTTCCCTTGACCATTAAATAATTTGGTTTTAGTTTGTGACACAATTTAATTTCTCCTGAATCTTTATTTAAAACCTCCTTAATAATATCAACATTTAAAACAGTTCCATCTTCTAAAACAAATCCTTTATCTAAAAAGTGGTTTCTCAGTAATTTGAGGCAGTGTGCTAAATCTGCAAAAACCCATATTTTTTTCGTTTGGAATACTGGATTTGGAAACTGAGAACTATTAATCGAAATCTGTAACTCTTTCCACAAAGTAGTAGATCCTCCTAAATCAGACACTATTGCTTTCACTTCTACTCCAGATGATTGAATATGTCTTATGAGTGAAAAAAGAAGTTCTTTCTTCATTGGAGTGTTAAAATCAAAAAATATTGGTTGTTTCCACTGCGAAATGAGACCTCTGATTAAAACAAACTGCACTTTTTGAAAAGGACCGAGAATTTGGTCCAGTTTAGAGTCATAGCAGAGTTTAGAATCTATGTGCATTTTGTCGAAACTGAGAACGCATATTTTTTCTACAGAATTCAAATATTGGCATCTTTCCTTCATTACAGCAAGAACATCACTCTGAATTCCTGGACTACATGAAAATTTAGCGCACCATCTCTTTAATGTGCTAGTGCTAGGTAAAGGAATTCCCATTTTTTCTTTCCAAAAATCGTAGCTTTTAGATGACAGAGCTCTTATGATAATGCAAAATGAAATATCTTCACTAGTCCACCTGATTTTTTCCTTCTTTTCTAGCAATGCGTTAATCTGCGTCTTTGTAAAAATATGCTTTAAACGTTTTTCCAAATTCTCCGATCTGTTCTATTTTTTCCTAAATTTCGCTGTTTGGGATTTTAATTTCTGAATTTCCGATACAAATTTCTTTCTAGATGTCGTCCACCTTTGTCGCTGAGCAAACATTCTAAAATTTTTCTTTTCTCTATTTTTCAATATTTTATTACAATTTTCTAAGGATATTATTTTGTTCTTCAAATTTTCAATACATTCTTGTTTATCTTTACACTTTTAGGGCACTCAAGGATATTGTCACATAGGGCATTGTCACTTGTGAGTTTTATTTCAAAATCATTCACATTTGATTTATTATTGTCAGCTTCAATTTCGTTCTCGGCCTCAAAATAAATTTTCTTTGGGTTTAATTCGTGTAGTCTTTCAAAAGCACTCTGCATTAGTTTTCTTTTCAAATGTCTCCGATTTCTTTGTGTTATTTCGTTTACTGCACACGATAAATTTACTTTCGGCACGGCATTGCATTTCAACAGTTTCTTTTGCGGCAATCCAAGCAAGCGATTTCTCATGTCATCTTCATAATCACTGCACAGAAAATGTTCGCTGCAAATTCTTGCGTTTTTCACATTAATAGAATCTTGTCTTCGACATTTATGTATCCATTCTTTCGTCAAAAGCAAATTATCCTTTGGGAAAGCATGAAATACAATATCTCTTCCTTTCGTATTTCTATAAGTGTTACGGCACGTTGCTACAGCACAAGAAGCCATATTACATAAAGGATACTTTAAATATAGAATTAAAAGGAAAACTGACTAAAACTATATATATATACACACAAATTATTTTAAATATTTGCATTATTAGAAAACAAATATGTATGATTAACATTAATTTGGGATATGCGATCTCCAGAAAATCGTCTCGCAAATGAATGAAACTACAGTTTTAAAGGCGCGAAATCAGAGCAGGTGCAACAGAGACACGTCAGATTACTTCTGGTTCCCCCCCTCCATGAGGCTAGCGTCGGCGAGGAGTCGAACAAAGGAATGACCTAGCCCTTCTATTTATCCCTGGTGGAAACATTTTTTGTAGTATTTTAGAAAATTCTTGAATATCATTCATATGTAACGAATCTAGGAAAGAAAAGAAATACACATTCTACTTTGTAATTTTTTAGTGAAATTTGATTTGGAAAAGGGAGGTTCTGATTAAAACGGAGTTTATCATTTAGCAATTTTTATAACGTATGACACAGGGTTCGTAGCGGTCTTTACAAGTGCTTATAAGTCCTTATATTTGAAAATAAAATATAAAGGCTTACTTTTTCTATATTATAGGTGCTTACTTTTTCTTTAAAGTCCTTATTTTTTTATTTTAGTGCTCATTTTTTGCTTTTAGTGCTTTTTTTAATCCTTTGTTTTTAATGAACGCTCATTTTTTCCCCGTACCAAAGCCGAAATTAAATAAACTACTTTTTTGCCTTATATGCAACGTCAGATGGTGAATCATACTCCCGGAAACTGCTTTCCCCCCTTTCTCTGCATTATCGTAACCTATGGTGTGCACGAGAGTACAGACAGGTGCACGTCATTCTATTGGTCAAAGAATTGCGAAAACTGTAGAAAATTCCAGTACATTCGGTGGTTGATCTTTGGATTATGGTAACTTGGCGATTTTTTGGCAACCAACTCTGCTACAGCAACCCTCTATTTTGTTTTCGCCGCCATTTTGTCTTCACGAAGTAAAGACATGTTTCTTTTCTTTTTATTTACTCAACACTTTTTCCAACAATCTACTAGCCGAATTACACTGATGCTAGAAATTTTATGTAACAAAACTGCTTAATCATGACAAATATTAACTGCAAAATTGGGAAAAAGTGCACAACCGCAAACTGCTTGCGCATTTTTCAGAATAGCACATACACATAAACCATTTACACGTCGACTTATTTTTACTTAAAAAAACATCCCAGAATTGAAAAAAAAAATGGCATTGCACACACTCTTAACTTTATCCATCTACACTATTTTCTCATAAATTACAAAAATTTGCACGAAAATGCAAGACAATTTTCTGAATCTTTAAATCCGGTAAAAAGAACATACATAAAATTACCTGATCGTGAAAAAGTATATACCCTTTCCAAGAATGAACATTTCCAAGTATAAAATAAATAAAATATCCAAAAACCTTTACCTCTAAATTATCTATTATATTATAAACGTCAGCAACGAATTTATACGCAAACATTAAAAGTAATTACAAATACTTAGTGTCAATTATTTAAATTATTTCCATGCACGTTTACTTTCACTCTAACGTATACCAAATTCTTACAAACATAAAATTCATAAAATAACTATAATTTAATTAAAATATCACTAAACCATGTACACGTCGACTTATTTTTACTTAAAAAAAATATCGCAGAATTGCACAAAAATGGCATTGCGCACACTCTTCACTATATCCATGTACACTGCTTTTTTCTCATAAATTAGAAAAATTTCACGAAAATGCATGAAAATACTCAACGTATACTACTCAAATGTATTCCAAAATACTACAAATATATAACTCACAAAATCACGTTCATTAAATTAAAATATAATTAAATTAAAAACACTACTTGAAATATAAATAAGCACATACATTAAATTAATTAAAATCAGATTACAATCCTAATTACTTTAAACTAAATCATTGCTAATAACAATTTTCCAATAATACCACATTAATTTATTTACTCCTGTACTAGTACCAGTTACCATATTCCAAAGATCAGCCCATTCGGTATTCTTTTCCTTCCACCCAAATAATACACACGTTTGGATTTCTATAAAGATTTTAATAATTTGCATTCTCGTTCGGCGTGGTCAGTTCATATTCGTGTTTATTATGATCGTTATGCTTATATTATGAGCATATGCATTGAATATTTATAATAATATAGTTGCAGTAACTGCTGAAGTATAAATAAACTTCCAAAAATGGGTGTGTTTTTACACAGATTAGCTTTTTAAGGAATAATATTCGGAGTGGCTTTAACCCATTAACCGCCAAAACTACAAGGAACGTTTCTTTTCTCATGAAAATAATAACAAATATTAAATTAAGCATTTATAACATAAATTTACATTGAAAATAAAAATAAAATAATAATAAAAAAAAATGCTCTTATCTGTGGAAAAGCGAGTGTTGCTTTAGCGCAACGTCAGCGGAATAAGACTACGGATGTTTAGTGAGTAGAATTTTACTCGTCTGATGTTTCTTTTGAGTGAAGCGCAGGATTACTTTTTAGCTGTATAACGTTTTATAAATCTACAAATCACTGTAAACTAATTCTGTAAATTGAACTTAATTTAAAATTAAAAAAAAAAGTTAATTGTTTTCCATGGTTGAGGTAATGCTCATTCTTTTAATAAATTTTGCATTTGCTCATATTTTAAATTACAAGTCTAATTTTACTTTTAAGGTTATGCAGTTGTGTATAATGTAATTAGACGGATCCTTATTTTTTCCTTAAAATGTGCTTGAAAAGGGCTTATAGGTGTTTATTTTTTTAACTAAAATGTGGCTACAAACCCTGTGATGTCTTTTTCATATTTGATGTATGCTATTAGGGAGTTAGTCAAAATTTCACACAAACAAAACGAAACAAACAAACAAACAAAAAAAAAACCTAAAAGCTATAAAGTGCAATTTAAAGTTAGGCTCATCAATCTTTGATTAGTGTTAATTTTAAATAAAGCTCAATTGAGGGTAAGTTTTTTACCTTGAATGACCTATTTTTGAAGGTAAATATAACATTTTATATTGGTATGTCTCTCTTCTAATCACTATAGTGTAGTTTTATTAAATTGAATTGCTGAAGTTTGACCTGATTAGAAATTTGTGCAGTCCTATCCATGGCTTTTGTTCCGATAACTGAAGAAAGCATTAGGTGGCAATTTATTTGCAGTAAAGCAGAAAAATATTTCTTGTTTACTTAAAAATTTCGAGATTTTCATGCGTTATACCTATTGAAGTCATTCAGTTTTATGAAGTAAAAGCAGTTTTTTTTTTTTTTTTTTTTTTTTTTAAATTGAATATTTCCACTTCAAATAATTTTTCCATTTTTTGTATAAATTAAAAAAAATATTTCTGAAACATTTAATTCAACTACTGTTGTACAACTATCTCAGTACTATTTTTAATATTAAAATAATTGTAATAATTGTAAATAATTTAATATTAAAATATACATTGTATTTCTTTTACAAATACAGATTATTTTAATTGAAAGATTCAAGCATGAAAAGCTTGATTACAATCATGATGTAAAGCTACATTACATACTTTGCATCTATAAACAGTCTGGCTATGGTACTCTTTACAACAAAGTCTTTTGTTATCAACGGACTTTACGATACAATGTCTACCATCTCCATGCAATGGTTTTACTGAATTTACTAGGTCTTCCAGTTGCTGATCTATTTCTGCCTAATTCTACACTCTCAATAGGAGTTTGCAAAAGGAATAATGTATTCTCGCGTCTGAAATCTAAAAGAGACTTATACCCAGTAGTAAAAAGTGGTGATATTTAGTAAGTTTAGATACAGTCTTACCACATATAATTTATCAGTTTGTCAATTTGACTATTGTCAAATGCAAATTCTGCTTCATATTCCTGTACTGCAAACGTGATATCGATTCTCGTACAACAGGAACAGAAATGTCCTTATCAAAAGACCAATACATTTTTTCTTGAGGTAAATAACGATATCCTGTAAGCAATAATATTCCAATAAATCTTCTCATATAGGCTTCAGATGCAATAAATTCTGGGCTTTTTTTTTTTTTTTCTGAGCGTATATATTGTCTGTTCAACGAGAAGAGAGTAAATGTCTAAACCAAAACGAAAATTGAAAATCTGTGCACTAGTTGTACCTTGTGTTTTGTCTTTTATAATTTCTCTTCTATCTCTTTCTTCATGTTCTTCGTGAGACATAACTAACAGTTCCTTTTTTTCCCACTTCAAGATTTCAGTCTTCTGCTTTTTAAACTTTTAAGTATGACTATAACTGCTTTTAAAAGGCTGACACTTATTTCTTACGTGAATTTCAACTTCCCCAGCAGTATCATTTGGTAAAATATCATTATTTAAAACATTGCCATTTCTTTCTTCTTCATCACTAGCCTCTGCAATTTCTGGGCGAACAACAACAATATCAATTTCGTTCTGGTCATTATTAACATTATCATCATCTGGCATTTTTAAACAACATTTTTAATCTAGGCATTTTTAAACAACCAGAACATCAAAAGGAATAAGTGAAAAAGGAGATTGACTACCCGTTTCCTGCTGATGTTGCATCAATGCAACACCTGTTTCCCCTTCCTTCCCAACACAAATATAAACATCTGACTGATATAATGTTTTGATAAATGGTGACCTTGACTAAAAATAGATCACTTATAAAGACGGCGAAATATTTTCAGCAAAAATACCCGGTCGAAAATTTTGCTTAAAGTACGATATTGATTATTATAAACAAAATGATTGTTGAAGGCAAATATTTTTTTACAGAAATAATCTTCATAATATTCTCTACACAAAATCATCTGCTGGTATAAAATATCTTAGGTAGTTATATTTATATACGCATTTATTTTGACTGTTGCGCCAACATTATACAGTACGGAATTTGGGAGGTTTTCCTCTTTCTCCGCAAAATCTCTAATATTGAAGCAGCAGACTTTTTTTCTTGTCACTGTCCAATCTGGATTGAATAGGACTAAAACTTTTTGCAGTCTACACAACCCAAGCGAAGATTGATTCTATTCCGGATATTTAAGGCAGTCTGTTGAAAATTAGAATCAGAAACACCCCAGATTAGTAAGTCTCTTTCTTTTCCTTTATTTAGTTCTTTACTCTCCGAATATTGGCAGCTGTTGATTCCAATTGCTTAATATCACATGTGCAAGAATTACGCTGCCTGTATTGCACAATAACGTTTGCGAATTAATTTTAATGTTCAGTCTGAGATTTGTTCATCAACATTTAAAAGAGTTTTACTGTGCTTTCTAAGCAGAATATTTCTGAGTTCCGTTGGTCTATTTTTATATGGTGCACATATCGAAATGTCAAAATCATTTATTTAGCTGAGAAATCTAAAGAACAGCTACAATCTCCCCCACTCCTCTTTTTCCAGTTACTATCCAGAATATTCGGCAATTTCCGAGTATGCGGGTTAGTTAAGCTTTTACTGTTAAAGGGTGACTGCATGAAGCAATTTCCCGTCTTCTGATTTCAGAAATGTGCCTCTTTTTTACTTAAATTACTTTGCTTGGAATATATGTTAAGGGAAAACTGTTATGCAATGAAAATTTATAAAATGTTCAGAATTTTGATTTAAGTTAAATTATTTAAATATTAATATGAGTGTAAAAAATTGTATTATTAGGTGCCAAACGAATACAATTAATATGGCTTGTTACTTATTTTCTATATTTTGAACTGAAATTTTATCATTAAATCTTGTAATATAATTTAGTTCTGCAAGGTTTTTTTTCTGCATAGTTTTGTAAACTAATTCTGTAAATTGAACTTAATTTAAAATTTAAAAAAAAAGTTAATTGTTTTCCATGGTTGAGATAATGCTCATTCTTTTAATAAATTTTGCATTGCTCATATTTTAAATTACAAGTCTAATTTTACTTTTAAGGTTATGCAGTTGTGTATAATGTAATTAGACGGATCCTTATTTTTTCCTTAAAATGTGCTTGAAAATGGCTTATAGGTGTTTATTTTTTTTAACTAAAATGTGGCTACGAACCCTGTGATGTCTTTTTCATATTTGATGTATGCTATTAGGGAGTTAGTCAAAATTTCACACAAACAAAACGAAACAAACAAACAAACAAAAAAAAAACCTAAAAGCTATAAAGTGCAATTTAAAGTTAGGCTCATCAATCTTTGATTAGTGTTAATTTTAAATAAAGCTCAATTGAGGGTAAGTTTTTTACCTTGAATGACCTATTTTTGAAGGTAAATATAACATTTTATATTGGTATGTCTCTCTTCTAATCACTATAGTGTAGTTTTATTAAATTGAATTGCTGAAGTTTGACCTGATTAGAAATTTGTGCAGTCCTATCCATGGCTTTTGTTCCGATAACTGAAGAAAGCATTAGGTGGCAATTTATTTGCAGTAAAGCAGAAAAATATTTCTTGTTTACTTAAAAATTTCGAGATTTTCATGCGTTATACCTATTGAAGTCATTTCAGTTTTATGAAGTAAAAGCAGTTTTTTTTTAAATTGAATATTTCCACTTCAAATAATTTTTCCATTTTTTGTATAAATTAAAAAAAATATTTCTGAAACATTTAATTCAACTACTGTTGTACAACTATCTCAGTACTATTTTTCATTAGATAAATCATTTTGATTTTTACAGTGATTTGGTACTTCTGCTGTGCAACTGCACCTTACTTTAAGAATTTTCTATTGCATATGTAGATGTCATTTCAAATGAAAATATTAATAGCAATCAGTTGTGGCAATAATTATATTTCAATTATCTAATTAGAAATAGTTACTGTAGATTAAGCATTTGTGAGGGCATGCCATTTTGTTCAATATTTAGTATTTTAATGGACTAAGGTTGTCTTTTGTGTTTATTTTATTGTGCAAATTATTCTAGGTTTTATCTGCATTAGGAACCGAAACATTTAGACCTAGTTCTGCTGCTCAGTGCGTGGCATACATAGCAGTTGCTGAATTACCTCGTGGAGAATGGCCTGATCTTATTGTGATGCTCACTCAAAATGTAACAAATGCTGCAAGTACTGAAATGACAAAAGAAGCCACATTAGAAGCAATAGGTTATATATGTCAGGATATTGTAAGTAAAAACTGTATTTTCTAATTTCTATCTTTTTGGGGGGCTTTAAAATAAACATTTAATTATAATCATCCAAAACTTATAAAGCATCTTTTTAATCATTATCAAAGTGACAGCAGGAAATTTCTTTGCTCCTCCCCCCCCCCCAAAAAAAAAAACTTGCTGATTACCTTTAGTGTTATAGTAATCATCTCCCAAATCTATGATTTTCTGCCAACGTTTCGGTAGTTTTTATAAACCTGCAGCCCAGAAACTTGTTGGCTGCGACTCCAAAACCTGATTAACCTCATTTTGAACATCCTGTGCAGAATAGAAGGTAGCACCAGTAAAATATAGCTGCGGGTGTGAAATAAGGTAAAAGTTCGAAAGAGCGATGTCAGTGCTATATGGTGGGTGCGACAAAGGATCCCATTCAAGTCTGTGTAAAGAACAGCCTGTGAATGCAATCACATGTGCTCTTATTAACTTGATAGAGCATTGAGTTTTTGCATCAGAATTTTGTTCGACGTTTTTCCTTGATAGCAGCGTCAACATATGGACTGGTATCTCACTGTACATCTTACTGTCAGGGTTCCACCTTTCAGATACTCTTTGTGGATAATACCATGGCAATCTCACCAGATACAAAGCACAACATTTTTGTTGATCAAATTGTGTTTTGTGACGTTGCTGACGGTGTCATCAGTTGCAGACCAAGCATTTTCGGCCTGTGTGGTTGAAGTAAATGCATTTTTCATCACAAATGATGATCCGGTCCAGAATTTTGACCTTGTGTTGATATATTCGAGCAGATTAGTGCAGTCCCGAACTTGTCTGTCTGTATCTGTTTGAGTCAGCTTATGCAGCACACAGCGATTGAGCTTGTATGTCATGTTTATGTGATGCATAGCACGACTAATGGACATGGCCCTAATGTCTATTTCCTGAGCAAGGTCTCGAGTGGTTGGATACTGATGTTCTTCCACAAGTTCTTGCAGGCTGCCTCATCAACATCAGTAGGCTGGCCAGAGCACTTTGCTTCTTGAATATCAGTCCTTGTCTTTGAACTTTCAATACCAAACCTTCACAGTGTCATATGATACAATGTTAGTATCTAAAGCTTTACATTTGGTGACACTCTGTAGCTGACTTTTTTGCCGCAGAACTGGATGTAAATGATGGTTCTAATCTGGTAGCATGATAGTTCCATTTCAGACTTTTTGTACTTAATAATAATATTTTCTTACAAATTTAACAGTACAGTGTTCTAAAGCAAGTCTCTTCTTTTCAAATGCCAAAAAATCGTATGACAAAATATGATTAAACACTGCAAAGCAAACTGTGCATATGATATTTATGGTGGTGGGAAATTTCCATTAAAACTTGATAAATGATAGCTTAAGAGTTTTTCAATATAATTGGTGTAAAATGAAGGAAAGTAATAAATAGGTATTCAAAACTTAATTACAAATACTTGAATCTTCAATTAATAATAAGATTTATCTGATACAAAATATTACTGAACGTATCAGTGGTGAAAATTACATGTACCGTATATTCCGGTGTATAACGCGCACCTATAATATCAAACTGCATTTCTTAATTTTAGGTATATTTCCTGTGTAACACACACTTTTTTCTTTACGAAGAAACCCGAAGGATACATATGCAATGCTCTTGTTTGTGCCTTATGTAAAATTTGATTATGTTATCTGCAAGAGGGTGCCTGCGAGTGCCGAACTACCTGTATATCTATTGTACGAACTTGTTCTTGTGACAGCCTAATAAACGCAATAACAAACTTTTGTTTCTACTTTCCATCCGCTAACATGGTCCGTCATAAGCCAGCGCAATTCTTTGGATGATGTGTCAAGACATTTTTAACGTTCTGATATAGAAGGATATTTCATGCAAGAAAAACGGATTTATTTTTTGTCTGGATAGCGAGAACAGCTTCAGAAATATGGAGTCAATTTTAAAGCAAAAGCGAATCATTAAGGGTAAGTTGACTCGTTTAATTTCACAAGTAAATGGTTTGCAAAATCAAGAAAATTCTTTTTCTGCCATTGAAGTATACGAAAATGATGTTGGTGCATTGAGTGTTGAAGTGAACTGTTTAAACAATAACATTCTTGGTACTTGTTCTGATGCATAGTTTAGTAAATATGAAATAGAAATGAATGAACTGTTTTTTAAATTGGATGTACAGTCAAAAGTCGTTAATCCGGACTCGTCGGGACTTCAGCGATTCCGGATTATCGATTTTTCCGGATTATAGATCATCAGTTTAAATCTGGTAAGATGGTATGCAGAAATTACAAAATTAAAAATATGAAACCGTAATTTATAAAATAAAGAACAATTATGATCTAAAGGGTATCAAAATTTACAAAAAGAAAAAGCTTAATATTTATTTGTTTACTTTATTAAACATTTCTTTCAATGTAAGTTGCTTTGTTTCATGTGATAATACTTTCTCTTTAATTCTATTAAACAGACATAATTTCTTGTTTAGTTACAAAGTTCCGCTGTTCAAGTCCTATAATTGCTGTGTTGAGAATACCGACTAATTTGTCAATGGAAATGTTTTCGTTTTCAATAACCTCTGGGTCACTTTCTTCACCATCCGAAGCGAATTATAATGACCAGGAACTTGATTTAAATCATATCAAAGACCGAGTACATCGAAATGAAATACTACACTTAGTACGGAATTATAAACCAAATAAAATAAAAACATCTACCCTGAAGATAAGGATAGTGCTGACAGATTAACTTCCAATCCGCTGGGTGAAATTGATAAACAGATTTTGGATTTCAAAACATACTTTCGCTTTGTAGATACAAATTACATATTAGTAAATATATATCGGAAATTCTATTTGACATATTCTTTCTAATCTATCATAATCTAATAATGACCTTTCTGCCCCCCCCCCCTCTGGCGTGAAATTGATAAACAGATTTCGGATTTCAAAACATACTTTCGCTTTGTAGTAAATATATATCGGAAATTCTATTTGACATAATCGAAAGTTCAAACTTACTTTTATAAAATTGCTCTAACAGTCTGCAAAAAATAATAAGCCGGATCCATTTCGAAGATTAAGGAACAACGCAATCTGAAACATTAACTGAATTAGATAACTTTAGCTTAGCGTATAACTCCGTTACACATTAAACGCGCATGTGCACAAACATATTTGCAGCCGTAAGAGTCTTACGCGCTCTCGTAAACGCCTGTGCGCATGCGTGAACGCGACGCAAGCGCAGAAAGTTTGTAGCTTTGAGGTCCGGATCATAGATCATTCCGGATTATGGGTGTCCGAATTAACGACTTTTGACTGTATTAAAAATTACTTTAAAGGAAGAATCAAGAAAACTTAGTAATTCAGGCAAAGATATAATGAATGCTAATGCAAACGGCTTGAAACTTCCTCGCGTAGAACTGCCAGTGTTTACTTCTAATTATGTTGATTGGATATTAGTTAGGGATTTATTTCTTGCCAGTGTTGGAAATAATAGTACATTAAGTGACAGTCAAAAATTGCAAAATATTAAGCTTTCTGTGAAATGTGAAGCTGTGAATTATGAAAAGGCATGGGAAGCACTTATTGAATGTTATGAAAACAAAATAGAAATAATAAACGCAGCATTAAATAAATTAACTTCACATCCTGTTCTAAAACATGAATCAGCTTCAGGTTTGCGGAGGTTAACTGAGACAACACAACAGTGTATTGATACATTAAAAATCCTTAAACAGCCACTAGAGCATTGGGATACTATAATTATTTTTCTGTTAAAAGGAAGACTATCATGAAACACTAAAAGAGTGGATGATAGAGCATTCAAACAAAAAAAATTTTTGCTTTCGCTGAATTCGAGCATTTTATTTTAAACAGAGCGAATGCTATTGCCTCTTTGGCGAAATGCCAGAGGGAGAAGGCAGTTTTGTCTTCTGAAATTAAAACTAATGGTTCAGGTAGCAGATATGCCTTTTTCGTTCCAACTTGTGGCTAATGTGTGTGTTCATTGTAAGAGTAATTCTCATTCTCAATTATTTAAATGTTATAGATTTTTAGAATTCCCTATCAAAGAAAAATGGGATATCACTAAAAGGAATAAATTATGTGCTAATTGTTTGAAAGATAGTAAAACACATCCCATTTTCAAATATCGTGCAGGCATGTGTAAATATTGTTCAAAGCCACATAATACAGTGTTACGTTCAAAAAATTCAAAAGATGAAAAATGTCATATACCCATGGAACACGGAACTTCTGCTATTAGTAGCAATAACGCCACGGTGCCTGTCACGCAAGCAGTTTTATTGCCTACTGCGGTTGTTCATGTTAAAGATATTAATGGCGATTTACAAAAATGCAGAATGCTAATTGATTCTGGTAGCCATGGCTCATTTATTTGGGAGCACTGTGTAAATTTACTAAAGCGCACTAGTGCAAACATAAGTGTAAATGGCCTGAGCTCACAAAAAATTGGAAAGGTTTCAGGTTCAGTTCAATTACAAGTAACATCTCCATTTTATAAAAATGTAAGCATTTCAGTTAATGCATTAATTATACCCAAGATCACATGTGACCTTCCTTAATATCAAGTTGATAGATCTGTTTTGACATCTTTCAAACATTTGTGGTTGGCAGATACAAATTGTTTCCAGCCTGGCCCAATAGATATTCTTTTAGGCGCAGATGTATTTGGCAAGATAATGCTTCATCGACGTTTAACTGTTCCGAGTCATTCGTTAACAGCCTTGGAATCGATATTCGGCTGGGTCATTATCGGAAAGACTAAACGTGTATCACAAACAATTGTATCTAATCATGCTAGTTGTACCATTGTTCAGCTCCAGCTTGAAAAATTTTGGAAATTGGAAGAAATTTCGGAGATAAACCATTATACAGAAGAAGAAATTGAGTGTGAAAATCATTTCAAGCGGAATTTTTCTCGTGATTCAACAGGTAGATTTGTTATTAAGTTTCCATTTCGTAGATCTAGCAATGAACTTGGGTCATCTAGGGATGTTGCTGTACATCATTTACAAAGCACTGAACGTAAATTTATTAAGAATAAATCTATTTCCAGTCAATATCACAAATTTATAGAGGACTATCAACAACTTGGTCATGTGAAATTGATTCCAGAAAATGAAATTGATGTTCCAGCTAATTCTAGTTTTTACCTTCCGCACCATTCACTTCTGGATAAAAATGGTGATAAATTTCGAGTCGTATTTGATGGTTCTGCAAGAACTTCTAGCGGTATTTCTCTTAATGAGACATTGATGGTTGGTCCACAGTTACAGACTGATCTGACAACATTAATTATTTGTTTCAGAATTCACAGAATAGCTATAACTGCAGATATAGAGAAAATGTACAGACAAATTATACTAAAAGATGCAGACTTTCAAAGAATTCACCTTATAAACCAATTTATGATTTTCGATTAACTAGGATTGCTTATGGTACTGTATCAGCACCGTACCTTGTGGTAAAATGTTTACAGCAGTTAGCAATAGATGAAGCAACTAATTTTCCTTTGGCTTCCAAGACTCGTTTTAGGGACTTCTACGTTGATGATTTGATGTCCGGAGCCAGTTCAGTTACTGAAACTAGAGAATTATAAATGCAATTCAATCAGGTGTTGTCACGTGCAGGATTTGTTCTAAGAAAATGGGCTTCTAACAGCAAAGAAGTCTTGAATTCAATTAATCCAGATTTGTGCTTATGAAATGCTTCTTTGAACGTAGACGATGATACTGTAAAAAACGTTAGGTATCCTGTGGCATCCAGCTCAGATATGTTTTTATTCAAAGTCAATTCATCATATCTTGAAGTCTTAACCAAACGGACATTACTTTCAATAATCGCAAAGACCTTTGACGCTCTTGGATGGTTGGCACTGATCACGGTTCGGTATAAATTGATCATGCAAAGATTGTGGAAACATCAGTTGCATTCGAATGAAAAGGTTCCTCCAGATATTGAATGTGAATATGACAACTTACAGAAGATATGTTATTTATTAAAAGCATTAAAATTTCACGATTCTTGTTGATTGAATCAGATAACCAGTTTCAACTGCACGGGTTTTGTGACACCTCAGAGAAGGCCTACGCCGCTGCAATTTATTATCGTTCTGTGTTAGATACTGGATAAATCAATCTTCAGTTGGTGATAGCCAAGACAAGAGTTGCACTACTAAAAACCATATCACTTCCCCAATCGGAACTTTGTGGAGCATTCCTGTTGACTAAATTAATGGGTTTCACCTGTAGAGCTTTAAATACTCCTATATCACAAGCTTATTTCCACACTGATTCCACTATTGTATTAGCCTGGATAGGATCTCATGCAAGCCGATGGAAGACCTTCGTCGCCAACAGAGTAGCAAAAATCCATACTTTTATCTTCTGTCTAGTGGCATCATGCGAGTGGAAATACTAATCCTGCTGATCTTGCAACTCGTGGTGTGTCATAATCTGCACTGGTTACTTCCTTGTGGCTATGTGGTCCAGATTTATTGTAGAACTTATTTCCTTTTTAGCCAGCATTATCTGCACCACTGCTGAATGATTCTATGCCAGAGCAAAAATGTGCTTTACAGTCAACAACTGCTGCCAGTCACCTGACAGACGCTCATGATTTGTTTTATAAATATTTTTCTCTCGCTAAATGTGTTACACAGGGTTTGTAGCGGTCTTTACAAGTGCTTATAAGTTCTTATATTTGAAAATAAAATATAAAGACCCTTATAGGTGCTTACTTTTTCTTTAAAGCCCTTATTTTTTTGTTTTTAATGCTTATTTTTTGCTTTTAGTGCTTTTTTTAATCCTTTGTTTTTAATGAACACTCATTTTTTCCCTGTACCAAAGCCAAAACTAAATAACCAACTTTTCTTCCTTATATGCAATGTCAGATGGTGAATCATACTCCCAAAATTGCTTTCCCCCCTTCCTCTGCATTAACGTAACCTATGGTGCATGCGAGAGTACAGACAAGTGCACATCATTCTATTGGCCAAAGAATTGCGAAGATGGTAGAAAATTCTGGTACATTCGGTATTCTTTTCCTCCCACGCAAATACTACAGCCGTTTGAATTTCTATCAAGATTTCAATAATTTGCATTCTCGTTCCGCGTGGTCAGTTCATATTCGTGTTTATTATGATCGTTATGCTTATATTATGAGCATATGTATGAATATTTATAATAATATAGTTGCAGTAACTGCTGAAGTATACATAAACTTCCAAAAATGGGTGTGTTTTTACACAGATTTAGCTTTCTAAAGAATAATTTTTGGAATGGCTTAAATAAAAGGAAAGTAATCGAATAGTAAAAAAAAATTTCATTTTCTTTGCCAATACATTATACAGTACGAGGTTGGGAGTTTCTCCGCAAAATCTGTAATATTGAAGCAGCGGACTTTTTTTGTCATTGTCCAATCTGAATTGAATAGGACTAAAAGTTTTTGCGGTCTACACAACCCAAGCGAAGATTGATTCTATTCCGGAAATTTAAGGCAGTCTGTTGGAAATTAGAATCAGAAACACCGCAGATTAGTAAGTCTCTTTCTTTTCCTTTATTTAGTTCTTTACTCTCCGAATACCGGCAGCTGTTGATTCCAATTGCGTAATATCACATGTGGAAGTATTACGCCGCACGTATTGCGCAATAACGTTAATAACGTTTGCGGTATTTTGCAGAGATAATTAATTTTGGTGTTCAGTATGAGATTTGTTTATCAACACTTAAAAAGAGTTTTACTGTGCTTTCTTAAGCAGAATATTTCTCAGTTCAGTTGGTTTTTTTATATGATGCGCATATCGAAGTGTCAAAATCATTTATTTAGCCTAAATTTAGATCTAAAGAACGGCTACAATCTCCTCCACTCCTCTTTTTCCAGTTACTATCCGGAATATTCAGGAATTTCCGAGTATGCGGGTTAGTTAAGCTTTTACTGTTAAAGGATGACTGAATGAAGCAATTACCCGTCTTCTGATTTCAGAAATGTGCCTCTTTTTTGCTTAAATTACTTTGCTTGGGATATATGTTAAGGGAAAACTGTTATGCAATGAAAATTTAGAAAATGTTCAGAATTTTGATTTAAGTTAAATTATTTAAATATTAATGAGTGGAAAAATAAATTGTATTTATTATTAGGTGCCAAACGAATACAATTAATATGGCTTATTATTATTTATTTTCTATATTTTCAACTGAAATATCATCATTAAATTTTCTAATATAGTTTAGTTCTGCATAGTTTTTTTTTCTCTCACCGTAAACTAATTCTGTAAGAACTGTCATTTAAAATTAAAAAAAAAAAAAGTTAATTGTTTTCCATCATTGAGATAATTCTCATTCTCGTAATAAATATTGCATTGCTCATATTTTAAATTACAAGTCTAATTTTTCTTTTAAGTTTATGCAGTTGTGTATAATGTAATTAGACAGGTGCTTATTTTTTTTCTTAAAATGTGCTTGAAAAGTGTTTGTAGGTGCTTATTTTTTTAACTAAAATGTGGCTATGAACCCTGGTTATATAGCATTATATCTGAGGTTTGTAAATAACTGTAAAAATCCAGATCAGGTAAGTGGATTTTAAAAAACTATTGAATTAACTAAAGCTATGCATGTGTTAATTAAATTAATGCAATATGTTGAATTTAAGAATGAAATTAACACTTTAAGCAGAAATCAATCATTATCTTGTACAAGCAAAATTTTATCTTTAAATCCATTTTTTGATAATTCAGGTATTCTCAGGGTAGGCGGTCGTTTGCGACATGCAAACCTTGCATATGGCTTTAGGCATCCAATTTTGCTTCCAAAGAGGCACATTTTAACTCAACTTATTGTTAGACATTACCATGTAATACTTTTGCATGCAGGTCCACAACTTATGCAGTCTTGCATTCAAGAACAATATTGGATCATAAATTGTAGAGCTGTTATCAGAGATTTAGTTAGGAAATGTATAAAGTGTTGCAAAATTAGATCATCTGTCACTAATCGATGAGCGATTTGCCGCCTAGTCGTGTTTCCCCTGCTCCTGCATTTTTGTGCTGTGGAGTAGATTACGCAGGTCCTTTTCAAATTAAAGCAAATAAGGGTCAAGGCTCTAGGTCATTCAAGGCATATATAGCTCTATTTGTTTTACGATGAAAGCTATTCATTTAGAATTAGTGACTGATCTTTCAGCAGATGCTTTTATTGCAGCTCTTAAGAGGTTCATTTGCTGCAGAGGCAAAAGCAGTAATATATATAGCGATTGTGGTTCCAATTTTGTTGGAGCAAAACGCAAACTCATGGAATTTGAAAGGCTTGCTGGGTCTGCAACTTATAACCAAAATGTTAGCAGATATTTGGTTGTTAATGGCATTTAATGGTATCTAAACGTTCCAGGTGCGCCACATATGGGTGGACTCTGGGAAGCTGGCATAACATCAACAAAATACCATTTAAAATGAGTAGTTGGTGAGGTGAGATTGACATATGAAAAATTTGAAACATTTCTCACACAAATAGAAGCTTGTCTTAATTCGTGACCTTTAACAAGTTTATCAAATGATCCAAATGACTTATCAGCATTGACGCTGGTCATTTTCTTATTGGTAGATCATTAACAAGCATTCTTGAACCAAATTACATTGAAGTTTCCCATCTCACTAGATGGCAACATATTCAAAAAATGGTTCAATAATTTTGGAAGCGTTGGCACAAAGAATATCTGTGTCTATTACAACAAAGACCAAAATGGCTTTTGCCAACTAAAAATCTTCAAGTTAACGATCTGTGTCTCATAAAGGAGGATAACTTACCTCCAACTAAATGGAAAATGGGTAAAATTACTCAGTTACATCCTGGTCTATATAGTATTGTTAGGGTTGTGACTATTAAGACTTCAGATGGCATGGTCAAAAGAAATATTACAAAATTATGCCCATTACCAATTTAAGTTTTAATTCATGATTTTAATATTGTATTGTGATTTAAATTTCCTGAATTTTTAACCACTGAATGTTGAAATATTATTTCAAGGTGGGCGGCATGTTCGCACCTTATGTGAATTTTGATTATGTTATCTGCAAGAGGGCGCCTGCGAGCGCCGAACTACCTGTATATCTATTGTACGAACTTGTTCTTCTGACAGCCTAATAAACGCAATAACGAACGTTCATGTCTACTTTCCATCCGCTAACAGCTCTTATCTTTTGAAGTTATTAATTAAAAAATATTTCCAACCAACCAACCGGTTTTAGCCAATCGGTACAAAATTAAAACCATGGTTATTTTTAAAAGAACGAAGATGTTAAAATATAATCTCTCAAGTGGTGTTTTCATTTATGTTCATAAGATAAAATAGATGGATCAAAAACAGTGTGAAACTGTGGATAAGAAATGTTTGAGAAAAGCACCCTGCTGCCATTTAGAATTCAGGAAGTCTTTTAGTTTGGAACATGTTCAGATCCCATTTAATATCAATACACGTAAGTTGTTAAAGGTGTATAATACATACATGGCAGTTATTCAAGGGAGATTGTTCAACCTTTAGATGTATGATCCAATAAATCATTCGAAGAAAATTTAAAACAATGGAGTACATGGATGTAAGAAGGTGAAATAAAATTTACAAAAGGTAGCCAAATGTGTCATGCCAGTTTGAAATAGTGAGTAAATCCGACATAGTTCAGAAGTAATTTAAAAATGTACGAGGGCAAGTTGAAAAATAAGTTTACCCTGTCGACTGTGGTCAGAGTTGTGTATGAAAGTCAAAAAATAGAATGAGACATTAAAAATATGACATACCTTTATTTTATTATTCTCGTACGAGTATGTCGAGACATTTGTCATATCGCTTGATAAGCTTCAAAAAGTCCTCCAAGAAAAATTCACGCTTTGCATATGGAAGAAGCGTTGAACGACTATGGGCGAAAGGCGACACAGCAGGAAAATGTGCAAGTCACCGATACACCATTGGGTAGAGGTCACTGCAAATCAAGCAGATGGCGCTGTTGCAGTGCCTGTGCAAAGCGGAGACCAGCCTCTCATTTGAGCCCCGGTAGGTATGGAGAAAAGGTACGTTTTGAATTCGTGGTCAAAGGAGGAAGTGAGAGCAGTTATTCGCTATGAATGGGCACGTGGAGTATCAGGAACAGAAATTCATAACCGCCTCGTGGAAGTCTATGGGCCAGGTGTGATGTCGAAGCAAATGGTGCGGAGATGGTGTCGCAAATTCGGTGATGGACGTCAGCAAGTGGAGGACATACCGAGAGCTGGACGGACGCGCATGGCCACTACAGATGCAAATGTCAGGAAGGTGGATGACATGATTAGAGCGTACCGGCGTATCACCATCGATGAAGTAGCGGAAGAACTTGGAATATCACATGAGCGAGCTCAAAACATCATCCACGACATTCTTCGATACAGAAAAGTGTCAGCACGATGGATGCCCCGACAATTGACCTCGACACACAAGGAACAACGCATGGAGGTCAGACTGGGACATCTCGTGCGTTACCATGAAGATGGCAATGACTTTCTGTTTCGGATTGTGACCGGGGGATAAAATGTGGGTCCACCATTTCACACCAGAATCGAAGGCCGCATCTATGGAGTGGAAACATCCGTCATCACCTATCCGAAAGAAGTTCAAGACAACTCGCTCTGCAGGTAAAGTGCTCCTCACAGTTTTCTGGGACGCCCAAAGAGTTTTGTTGCTGGACTTTTTGGAGGTTGAAACCATCAATGCTATGCGCTACTGTGACAGCCTGTCGAAATTGAAAGAGGCGATTCGGAAAAAGCGGCCTGCCGTTCTGCTGTTGGATGACAATGCCAGATCACATTCGGCGACGGCAACGCAAAACCATATTGCAACTCTTGGTTGGGAGCGCCTACACCATCCTCCATACAGTCCTGATCTCGCACCAAGCGACTTCCATCTGTTTCCGGCTTTGAAGAAAAATCTCGGATGAAAGTGCTTTGGAAGCAATACTGAAGTGAAACAAGCCGTTCAACGCTTCTTCCATATGCAAAGCCCTGATTTTTTCCTGGAGGGCTTTTTGAAGCTTATCAAGCGATATGACAAATGTCTCAATGTACTTGGTACCTATGTGGAAAAATAAAGGTATGTCATATCTCTAATGTCTCATTCTATTTTTTGACTCAAACAACAACTCTGACCACAGTCGACAGGGGAAACTTATTTTTCAACTTACCCTCGTATTAACAGTCTAGATGTAATGGAAGATGATTATTTTTGGATTAGAGTAGCAATAATGGTGAAAATGGAACATAATTCGATGATGTGCCTTGAATATACAGACAAATATGATGAGCATTTCATGTTATCTGGTAAGAAAATTATTATGGTATGTTATTTTTTTTAAATCTAATTTGTGTGCTTAATTTTTCCTAATTTTTAAATCTCATTTTTATGCATGATGCACACGCCTAGATCTCAATCTTTTTTAAAATTCAAAGAGTGTATTATACACTGGAAGGTACGGTATAAGTGTTGCATAGGTTTGTATTTAATGTTATTTATACAGTTAACACGATTCTGCCAGCTTTGATTATTATACATTTTAATATTCAAAGGAAAATAAGTTGAAGTTTAACCTCTTTAACACAATGAGTAAAATTAAGATTGGCCATAGCAGTCTACTTTTATATAACTTTAGGGAGGTTTGGGTTGCAGAATTTTACCTTCCTAGCACATTGACATTCACTTTTAAATTTTTTACTGCATCAAATTTCCCTGTATGAATACAAAAATATAAAATGTATGATTAATGAAATTAGTACTCTATCATTGGATACTTGAAGGAAATCTAGAATTTAATACTTTAATTACATATTTGTGTTCTTTTTCGTTAGCATGAAATTGGTTTTAGTTATATATATATTTCTTTTTTAGGAACCTGAAGTATTAGTTTCCCAGTCAAATGATATTCTTACTGCCATAGTCCATGGAATCCGTAAAGATGAACCTAGTGATCATGTCAAGCTTGCAGCTACAAATGCATTATTAAATTCTCTAGAATTTACGAAAGCAAATTTTGAAAAAGAGTCGGAACGCCATTTTATAATGCAAGTTGTCTGTGAAGCAACTCAGTCCACTGATACAAAAGTTTGTATTTTGTTTTAACATTATGAATATGACTTTAACTAGCATGTATTAGGTAATTTATTTAAGTAAATTGAAATTTCAGCTAAAAACTTTCAAAATGTCATAAATAATTTTTAATTGCTCAAAAAGTAAAAGTATTTTCGTTTAATGTTTCAAACATGCTTTAGATTTTGTCATTTAGTACAGGGATAATCAACCTTTTGCATGCCAGATGCCAATTTTTTGACAGACGAGTTCAGATGCACCATATAACTTGAGGAACACTTTTTATACCGTTTTATGTTTGTGGTTATAGACAGTTTATACAAAAGTATGTTTATGGACATAGTTAACTTTTTAAAATGATTTATTTACCATTAATGAAATTTTAGAGTCTTTGATTTCGCTAGTCTTTTAGTGTTTGGTGTTAAATTTGTTACTGCGAGTAGTAGAGAATTCTTCGAATTTGAATCACTTAACTTTATTTTGCTTTCAATGAATTTCATTTTGAAAATGCTTGTTTGCACCTGTTTGTCATTCCAAAGCGGCATATATAATTTTTTTGTAGACATTCTTTTCTCTGGGAAATGTTTGCATGGTAATGAATACCTAAAATGAATTACAACTGAAGCATTTTGGTCTGAAGAAAAGTCATCAAAATTTCATTAGAATGTACTAGTACTCGTAATACTAGTTCATAAGTTGTATGTTAAATACATTGTTTTGTTCATTATGTGAAAATGGGTTTATAAAGGCAAGAATACAGTTTTCTTCTTTGACAATATTATGAAAACAGCTATAAAAATGTCCTTTGCAATATTTTGACTTTTTCAAAATATTTGATCAAATTGTTATTATTTTTAGGAAATTCACCCGGCTCTTTCAATCATGGAAATTGGCTCAAATCCGCATTTTCTGAAGAGATGAAAATTTTTAATTTCATTACAAATAAATTCTTACTTTTTACTGATCTAGAAAGTAATTTATTCTTGCTTTGTAGTTTTAAATTTAGATCATTGGGGTGACTAGTAATAACAACTAAAAATCCTAAATTAGGTACCCTGACATGAAATAATTCTTTTCTCAGATAGTTCGTTTTCCTGTTCTAAAACTAGAAACGGCATTTCCAGTTTCCAAAATCTGCTCACAATCTGCCCTCTAGAAAGCCACATCACTATGAAGTTAAAGATTACCATATTCCAAATCTACCAATTCGCAAATATTCTCAGAATTCTCATATGTGTAACGATCTTGTTCTAATTTTATTCACATTTCATAAAGGGTAATGTAACAAGTTGTATATTTAAAGTTTTCACGCAATGCCTTTCGGCGTATAATGCAGTGATATTTTAATGTAGGATGATTTAAAAAACTTTCATTGAAATCATGGCACTCTGCCAGTACAGTACACTCCCGATTATCCGCGGAATTGGGTTGGCGCGGTCGCCACGGATAACAAAAATTGCGAATAATCCGAAAAAAGCTAAAAACGGGTATAGCAAAAGAGAAAACAGTCATTCTAACTTTGAAAAATCCTTTTATGTACAATAAAACGTAAACAGCAGGAAATGTTTAACTAATGCTTAATATTTTAGTATATCACTCAAAACTAACCTAAAATGCATTTTGTTAATGAAAACAGAAAAGTACTTTGTACTTACGAGAGGCGTCAAGGATACACAAAAAAATACATATGTAATGTTTTAATACTGTAATGTATTATGTAATTACAAAAGCATAACTGTAAAACTACACCGTTTTGAAGAAATCAGTCACTTATGTTTGCTTCTTGCTTTGGAAGCATTTTCTCATGATCCGAGATTGCATTTTTCGTAGCATAAGTTTCTTGGCCAACTCCGCGTCGTCTTGTTCTTCCAAACAGCTCAGCAGTCTGTCGACTCAAGCTCAGCAAAGCTGCTTTGTGAGTCTTCCGCATCTGCACAGTAGGCTCTTCGCCTTCACTTTGCTGTCCTTCATTTTCGGTCTCTCCCCTTGCTTTCTTCACAATTTTGTCATCTGTCAAGCGTTCGAAGCCAGGTTCGGTGACGTCACACTCCAACCGCTCATTAATGTTTTCACAGAGTTGCCAACTCTCCCAATTTAGGCGGGAGACTCCTGATTTTCGACAGCTCTCCCGCCAACCCGATTTACAATATATTTCTCCCGACTTTTTCTTATTCTTAAAATCTTCTCACACGATTTTTATGGAAATTAGCTTAATACCTCGTTATAAAAACAACAACAACAAAAAAAAAAAAGTGATTTTGGATGTCTGAAAGCAATTAATTTTCTCTAGATTATATCTAAAACAAAACCTTGTGAATCATATGAGAACTTCTGCTTTGTAAGTGAAAGCATATACGTATCAAGAAACTTCGTTCTCCAGTTCTCCAATGGGCATCGAGCTCCACTGCATGTCATCTGGTATATATTAGCCCAATGAGCACAAAGCAAGCTTAAGGCTGTTATTTGGATGTTCTTTCGTTATTTCATTCATCTTGTCCTGAGTTATGTGAGTACACGTGCCTTCGGGAAATAGTTTTAGAAATTATCATCTTTTGTTATGTCTGTGAGAAAGGTGAAATACTCGTGTATGTTTCAAAAATCGTACACACTTGACTTTCCTTCCATTACTTCCTCAAGGAAATGTAATAAATTTGCGGTGTGTATCGTCTGTCATTGCGATTTTTCGATTTTGCATGGTGGAAGGGCGGATGTTCTCAAACGTGCAAACACAAAAACTCAAGGACCGCATAAATTGTTTTGAAAAAAACGAAAAATTAAATTTTTCTTCGGAAACAAAGGACCAAAAAGTTATTAATGCACAATGTCTGTTCTCTGCTTTTTTACTGGAGCACAACCTGCCACTGAATGCATTGAATCATGCTGCAGCTTTATTTAGAAAAATGTTTCCCGATAGTAAACTCGCTAAAAAATACTCAAGTGCAAGGACCAAAACAGGTGCAATTGTTAAAAAAAATGGATTTGAAAATAACGCTTCAGTTACTGATTGCATTAAAACAGCTTCGTTCTGCCTCTCTACGGATGGAAGTAGTGATACTGATTCAAAACTGTATCCATTGTTTTTCCTTTTTTCAATCCAGAGTCTTCAGAAATTGAGTGCCGTTTACTTTCTCTCCCCACTTTAGAAGGACATTTGACAGGCTTTAATATAGCACAGCTAATTATTAAAACTTGAAAAGAAAATGCAGTCCCTCTGGATAATTGTTTAGCACTTGGTGCTGATAATGCACCAGTAATGGTAGGCTTGAAGACTGGTGCTGCAGGCATCTTAAGAAAGGAAAATTCAGATTTGCAGATTATAAGGTGCACCTATCACCTCTTAAATTTAGCTGCTGAAAAAGGGGTAGCTTCTTTACCAATAAATGTGGATAAACACGTTGTTGATATTTATTATTATCTTGAAAGGAGTTCTAAAAGGAAGGAAAAATTGAAACAATTCCAACAGCTGCATAATACTGAAATGAGAAAATTTTTGAAACGTATGTACACGTACTGTCTTTAAAGAAATGCTTATCTAGAATCCTTGATCAATGGAACCTTTTCCTTGCATTTTTTAAAGAAGAAGTAAATGCTTCGAGATTTAAGATAAAAGCCTCTATTGAAAGTTATAAAATACCTAAAGTAAATGGAGATGTAGTTACTACTTCTATTGTTAAAAATAGGTTTGAGAAAAATAAAGTAATTTCTGCGCAATTCAATTGGCAGTTCTCAAAATAATACCGCAAAATATAAGCGTAAAGCTGATACAAATTTCTCTCAAAATAAAAAAAATTGCTCAACACACGAAACATTTTCCGATTACTGTATCTTTTTATCTTGTGAAGTTTTTCTGATATAAGGTACTTTTTGAACAGATTTCCTCTGTTAATTCATTTAGTCATGAAAGATGATGATATTATTGTTGCCACTGATAATATTGCAGTTGCAATTTTGTAGTTTACGATTAGAAAACTTAATGAAGTTATAAAATCAGCTAGGATCCAGTGGAGTTTAATTGGAAAACTGAAAGTTTCTGATGGAATTAAAAAATATATTGAACTGTCTAGAATTATGTTGGCCATCTTGACAGTTCCCCATAGTAATGCAGAATGTGAGAGGATTTTCAGTGCTGTTGCATAAATGAAGACTAAATTTAGATCTAATATTAGTGATCACACATCCTGAAAAACTTTTATTAGTTAAAGCAGGCCTACGTGGCAATTGCTATGAACATAATTATGAAGTTTCTTAACAAAAGCAAAATCTGCCACTGTTCCTAACAATTTGTATGAAAACTGATTAAAGTGTGGTTTCCCCCCTACTTAATACAAGTACTAAAAATGTTTTTTATGTGTAAGATATTGTGTTGTTTGCATTTAAGAATTAGTAACTATTTAAAGTTAATTCATTATTTAAAACTACATTTTTATCATTTAAAAAGTCTTTTTAAAACTGTGAAAAATCTGATTTCTTAAAAAAAAAAAAAAAAAAAAACTCGAGATTTTTAAGTGTCCTAGGTTGGCAAGTATGTTTTCAGCATCGGCTTTTTCAGCACCCGGAACTGTTTTCACCATATCGGCAAGAGTTGCCGTGGGCGTGTCTATATCTTCATTCTCTTCTTCACAACTCAAAGGGGTTAGGTTGTTGCTGGCTTCAACATTAGACATGAGTTTCCACCATGATTTTATGAGGGTTGACTGTTTCACAGAGTCCTATGCAGATGTAATATCATAGATGCTGTCCAAGATTGTGTAGTGTTTCCAAAACTCTTTCAGATCATAAACTTCTTCAATTTTGGTCATTAGCAACTTGGTTCGGTATGTTCTCTTCATTGTTGCAATGACTCCTTGGTCCATGGGTTGGATTATCGTAGTAACGTTTGGGGGGAGAAACTTTGCAAAAATTTGTCCATCAGAAGCCTTTAGCACGCTTGTTGCTGGGTCAGAAGGTGCGTTCTCGATCAATAGCACAGTCTTTTCAGGCAGGGATTTTTCCATTTAAGATGTTTACGCACTTGAAGAACAAAGATTTTTTCGAACCATTCTTGAAAAATGTTTTGGTTCATCCCTCCCCCTTTTTTGGGGGCGGGTTAAAGTAATCAACGGGCAAACTTTCTATCCTTGTGCCTTTGAAAGATCTCAGGGTTTTTTTTTTTTTTTTTTTACTTTCTAATGACAACAAGTCTAAGTTTATGTCCACCACTTGCATTATTGCAAGACATGATAGTGATCCTTTCCTTGCTGCTTTTATGACCCACCACTTTACTTTCACTTTCAAATGCTAAAGTGCGAGTGGGAAGACATTTCCACAGAAGTCCCGATTCGTCGGCATTGTAAATTTGTTCAAAAGATATCTCTTCTTTTAAAACAAATTCTTCAAATTCATGGTGGAAATCGTCGGTTGCTTGTTGGACACCACTAAGTTTCTCCCCATAAAGTCCAATTTCTTGAATTCCATGTCGCTGCTTAAAACGAGTCAACGAGCCAGAAGACTCATCAAAAGTTCCTTTCAGGCCTAACAACTCAAAAAAGATTTTTGCCTTGGCCACAATAATAGGACTATTTACAGGAGTACATTCTTTTCGAACTTGAGCTAACCACTCTGTCAATGCCGTGTCTAGCTCATCAATGCGGAAGCGCTGTCCGACATTGATGCAAAGTTCACCAGTTTGTCTTTTTGCTTTAGAATGTTACACACTGTTGTTTCTGCGATTCCATAATCCAATTCCATCTGCTGCCTTGTGGCGCCGTTTGCTACTTTGGAAATTAATTCTAGTTTTTGCGCAATTGTCAACACAACTTCTTTCATTTTCCTGACATTTTAAATCGGTAACGAAAAACACAAAACCAAAGAGCATAAGCACTGAATACAATAAAAGATAAGAAATGAACTCCGACCGGTTTGTAAACACTATCAGCCTTAAACTAACAACGGCGAGTGGGAGGAGGTGGACATGTCGGTAAGATTAAGACGAGTGAAGGCGGTGGAGCGATCAATGCAAGGCTGAGTAAGAAATCGCTTACTCATCAGAGGGGAAGGTTCCGAGAAGGCCTGGGATATTTTTGCCATAAATAAGCACGATGTTAGCAAATTTAACGTTTCGCTCAGTTAGTTTTGTGAATATTTTTATTTTCTTTGCTTTACGCTTGTTTAAAAAAAAAAACTTTGTGAGGAGGCGCGGATAATGTGCTCCTCGGATTATTGGCAGTCTACTGTATATACGTTTTGAGTTTGCTACGATCTAATTTTAGATGTCCTAGGCTTGATTTAACTTTTTCAAATATGTCTGATCATCTTGTTTTACCATGCAGTGACTCCAGACTGGCAAGTTCTTAAAATACATTAAAATTGTCATCATTTCTTAGTATAAAAATTTTTAACTTGCCAACATTTGATTCATTCAGAGTTAGAGAAGAAAGTACAATGAGAATGAACAAGGTCTTTTAATCGCTGGATACATGCTGAAAGATTTCTTTGAAATATCTCGTAACTGTTTGCAATAAGTAGCAATTTCATCTGCTTTCCTTTCAATACCTTTATTATAAAGTTGGCTTGGAAATATTTGCTGATAATTTCATCTCCATTCACCAATGATAAAGCAATTTCATGTGACATTTCAGTCATTGCTGATTCTTCAAAACTTAACTCAGCAAATGTATTTTGTCTTCTGATTTCTTCCTTTTTCTTAGCCACATATTCTTTTCACAGCTCTGTTTATAGTGTCAATTAAGATCATCAAAAAAGTATTTTCACAAACAATGCAAAACAGTATTCAAGCTGAATTTGCTATAAATATTAACTCATTTTCCTACTGTTCATTAGCAGCAGTAGGCAGTTTTCTATGTTTCGTTTAGTCGTTTTAGTTTGCATTGTGTTTGATAAAAGAGTTTTAAGACCATAGAAAAGTACGAAACTTTATCAAATGTTAAAAAAGAGCAAATGGATCACATTGATCATCAAATTACATTGTATCATGAAATATATATATGTAGCTGTTGCAAAAACTATGCTTTAAAACTTGTTACCACAATCGCCTGACTCTAACTGAAGCACCACTTATCCAGTGCATCGCGTTTTGGCCACCCGTGATTGTAAGCATTAGTTTCCTTCAACCTAAATGTAAATTTAATTAAGAAATTGGTTTACGTATTTTCATTAGAGGCACTTTGCCCAAAGGGCTATTAATTTCATTTTGGCATTTTTGCATTGATTCACTGTAAACAGCGAATCACATTTTAAATTGTTGCTATTAAATATTAGAGCCCTGTATTATATTTAAAAAAATTAAATAATGAAGATTTTGCATAAATGTATGTATGTATGTTTTTCACATTGTGATAAAATGAAACATAGATCTATCAAATTTTGAATAACATGTCTTTACCAAAATATGGGCATCTGGAAGCCCAAATTTGGAATTTGTTTTATCTATTTCATAAGAGTTTTTGGTTAAAAACTCAAAACTCGGCAATTTCAACACGGTATGGGAAAAAAAAAAAATTTTTTTTTATCTCCAATGTGCGAGACTGTGTATTGGAAATTCTAAAGAGATGCTCTTTTAAATATTTTGTGATAATACTGTTGAATTTTGTGGTTCAAGTGTGAAGACCATGATCTTTAATAAAGGTAACACATGGAACATAAAAAAAGGGCTCATTGGGCGTAATATAAAATCTGAAAGCATCCAGATTTAAATTTTTTTTTTTTCTTCCCTAGGTTAGAGTTGCTGCACTCCAATGCTTAGTGAAAATCATGTCATTATATTATCAGTACATGGAAACATATATGGGACCTGCTTTATTTGCTGTATGTAGACTTTTCTGCTTTTGTTGCTTCAAAATTAGTAGATTTCTGTTATAGGTTTGGGTTTAAAAATGTTAACATAAATACTTATAATTTTGTAATGTCTTGGTATAAAAATATGAAACATGTTTTTCAGATTACAATGGAAGCTATGAAAAGTGATATTGATGAAGTAGCTCTTCAGGGAATTGAATTTTGGTCTAACGTCTGTGATGAAGAAGTAGATTTAGATATTGAGGCTACTGAAGTAAGTAATAGTTCTCATTTTTGTTTTTTAAAATTTATTACTTATGGCACTGCTCTTAATGTAGTAATTTATATCGCAGGCTGCTGAACAAGGAAGACCCCCTGCCAGAACATCTCGCTTTTATGCCAAGGGTGCCCTACAATATTTAGTGCCAATTCTTATGCAGACCTTAACAAAACAAGTAAGTTATTTACTTTTCTATTGACATATTGCATTCAGAAATTTTATCTTTTCATATTAAACTAGCGATATTTACTCAGTTTCCAGCTTAGTTTCAGTTGTGTAAAGGTACTTATAAATTTGGTTTCCTGTGTGTGCAGCAGATTTTGTGTGTTATATAGTACACTTTCTAATAAACATTAAGGGACTTGTATTTTCCTGTGTTTGAAATATGATGTATAAATTCAGTAAGTGAATGTATATACAAGGTATGACACACACACAAAAAAAGAGGCCAGTCCAATTACTCATTGTACTTACAGAATCAGTTAGTTCTCTGTGCCATTATCACCTTCAAAGTAGTTCCTGTCAGCATTAACAAACTTCTGCATTTAATGTTGCCATGGCTGGTAACAGCTCTGGAATGAGGTTTTTGGAAGGCCCTTCAGGAAATTCTCTGTTTTTGTCTGAACCTCTTCAGCTGAGGTAAAATGGGTTCCCTTTAAGCAAGATTTAACTTTAGGAAATAAGCAAAAGTTCCATGAAGCCAAATCAGGTATTAAGGAGGATAACCCATCACGATAATGTTTTTGCTTGACAGATAAGGGCCGTGTGAGCGAGTGCATTGTCCTGGTGCAACATCCAGCAGGGTTTGTAGCAGTCCTTACAAGTGCTTATAAGTCCTTATATTTGAAAATAAAATATAAAGGCCCTTATAGGTGCTTACTTTTTCTTTAAAGCCCTTATTATTTTGTTTTTAGTGCTTATTTTTTGCTTTTAGTGCTTTTTCTAAATGAATGCGCATCCCCCCCCCGGTACCAAAGTCGAAACTAAATAAACTACTTTTCTTCCTTATGTGGAACGTCAGATGGTGAATCATACTCCCGGAAATAGCTTTTCCCCCTTTCTCTGCATTAAATGTACGTCGTTCTATTGGTCAAAAAATTGCGAAAACTGTAGAAAAGTCCGGTACATTCGGTATTCTTTTCCTCCCACCCAAATACTAAACACGTTTGGATTTCTATCAAGATTTTAATAATTTGCATTCTCGTTCCGTGTGGTCAGTTCATATTCGTGTTTATATATGATCGTTATGCTTATATTATGAGTATATGTATGAATATTTATAATAATATAGTTGCAGTAGCTGCTGAAGTGTAGATAAACTTCCAAAAATGGTTGTAATTTTACACAGATTAGCTTTCTAAGGAATAATATTCGGAATGGCTTAAATAAAATGAAAGTAATCGAATAGTCAATTTTTTTTTCCCCCCAATACATTATACAGTACAGAGGTTGGGAGGTTCTCCCCTTTCTCCGCAAATCTCTAATATTGAAGCAGCAGACTTTTTTTTTTTTTTTTTTTTGTCATTGTCCAATCTGCGTTGAATAGGACTAAAAGTTTTGTGGTCTACCTAAACCAAGCGAAGAATGATTCTATTCCGGAAATTTAACACAGTCTTTTCAAAATTAGAATAAAAAAACCCCTTAGATTAGTAAGTCTCTTTCTTTTCCTGTATTTAGTTCTTTATTCTCCAAATACCGGCAGCTGTTGATTCCAATTGTGTAATATCACATGTGGAAGAATTATGCCGCACGTATTGCACAATAACCTTTGCGGTATTTTGCAGAGATAATTAATTTTGGTGTTCAGTCTGAGATTTATTTATAAACACTTAAGAGTTTTACTGTGCTTTCTAAGCAGAATATTTCTCAGTTCCGTTGGTCTATTTTTATATGATGCACATATCGAAATGTCAAAATCATTTATTTAGCCGAGAAATCTAAAGAACGGCTACAATCCCCCTCTCCTCTTTTTCCAGTTACGCTCGACTGTACGGAATATTCGGCAATTTCCGAGTATGTGGGTTAGTTAAGCTTTTACTGTTAAAGGATGACTGCATGAAGTAATTTCCGGTCTCCTGATTTCAGAAATGTTCCTCTTTTTTACTTAAATTACTTTGCTTGGACCCTGTCCAGGTATGAAAGGTTTTCGCGGAATTCAGCTTTTTTGAACGTCACCCGGGCGGTTTCTGTGATCGATGCAGAACCGTTGAGAAATCACGACAGGCAAATGGGGGGGGGTAAATGGACATGCTCTCCCTCTTTTCTTTTTAAAAAAACTGTACATCATGCCCATCGTATAATATTGATGGATGTTGATTCGCTGTTCGGTTTTTAGATTAGACATTCTTCGCGCAGAATGTCTAATACTCTTATGACGCAGTACTCTGCACTGGTATGGTCGGTTAAGTCGAAACTGGCTGTATGGATAGAGGAGATGTGTGGCATGACTTTATCAAAACAGTTGTTGGCCTACTCTCTGTTTTCAAGCTGCACACTTAGTCTTTTTTTTTTTTTTTTTGGTATGTGTGTCGCACCTTGTATAAACATACACACATATGTATTCATGAAACGACTATAAATACCTATAGCATTGTAGATAGACTCGACTTAATATGGATTTGCTGTAGTGTCTGTGAAAATGCCTTAAAAACTAAACTTTTTTTTTAAAGGGAAGTCATAGGGAAGTGGTGTATAAAATGGAGCCAACTTATTTATCCATTTATTGCAAAATGAATAACATTTAGCATAACAGCATGGTAACATAATAACAACATGGTAAGTTTTGTAGTTATAGGGAACTGTCAATTTGTAGATCTGAAAATTCCATAGAAAGTCTTTCACAAAGGCATCCCTCCTCTTAAGCAGATAACCCTTTAATACTTTTCCATAATTTACCAAACTTACCCTGCAGGTCATTTGGTTCTGTTCCATTTGGATTGTGACTAGAAAATATAACACATGATTCTTGAGAGTTTTGATTGAAGTGTAAGTTTCCTAAGTTTGTGATTTGCCAACTTGAAAAGAGATCATAGCATAAAATTATTGAGCCCATAATTTAAGACTCTTATTCTTCAGAGTTTCCATAGATTTAAGAATCTAAAATTTCTATAAATCGTGCACTATATGCAACATACTTTTGGGGTGAAAAAATAATTGTAGATGACATGCATTTTCCTCAAAGCCATAAAGAAATTAGCACAAGAAAAATGGGAAAAAAATGCCAACCAAAGCCCAATCCTTTTTTTCTCTCCTTTATCTTTAATTTTTAATTATACAGAATGTGAGGCACTGGCACCCTCTATGAAGAACGAAGATGCCAACGCCAGCGAAATGCAGGTGGGGGAGGGACAGTAAAGCAAACCACGCAAAGTGATTACAATTAATTGGAATTTTTGGCGAGAAATTCCACGGTGCCATATTACCATCTAAATTGTTTGTCTACATTTCGAACTTTAAGCCTAAAATGTCTCTCAAAGCACGGTTTTAGCACATGCAAAAACCACGTTTTGAACACACAATTTAAGCTAAAAATCCGAAACAAAAACAAAAAATTGAAATAGCAAAAATGAAAAGTTTCTAACAAAAAATATTTGACAAAAATCAATGTACACAGCCATGTGTTTTAACTTGAAAGAAAATCTATGAGTTGCACAATCTAAGCAGTGAAATAATCTATGAACTACGTACACCTCGCTTTAATAAATTAACATAAGAATAAATTTCAAAGAATACCATCTGTACAGTGTTCTGTTTCCACTTAAAAAAAATCTACGAATTGTACAATCTAGGCAGCGAACTACGCACATCTCCCTTTAATTTAATCCCGTTTCAATTTTAAAAAACATCTACGAATTGCACAATCTAGGCACTAAGTACTAATCAACAAAGTTAACTAAAATAAATTTCAAACAATTAAAAAAACCAACAATAACGACAGAAATTCATTCTAAAAAAACAATGAACATAACATTCTACAAAATAAGAACAAGAATAAAATAAAATGCACTTATCATGAATGAATGCTTTTTCGAACAACAAAAATACCAATTTCATGCCGCCACATAATCACTATTGTATTTATATGACAGCCAGACACACTATCCAGAAAATTCATACTATGGTTCACAAATAAATGTTCAAAACCTTTTTTTCTTAAATCTTTGTAAGATTTCAAGCCATCCGAAAAAATAGTTGTACAAGGCTGAATGCATTCCTTAATATACTGCATCAGCTTGTCCTTACTTCTATCATGCACAGCCACTAAAAATAATCTCCCAGACCCTCTTGCAACCACGCCTTTCATTGCAACATTGGCCATTTCAAACCACACACGACACGAACCAACGAGCAATTAAACCAATCCAGCAAAGGAGTATTCAATGTCAAAAGGCTTGCCATACAACACTCAATTATGTCAAAAACTAACACAACATATACAGTCAAAAGTCGTTAATCCGGACTCGTCGGGACTTTGGCGATTCCGGATTATCAGTATTTCCGGATTATAGATCATCAGTTTAAATCTAATAAGATGGCATGCAGTAATTACAAAATTAAAAATATGAAACCGTAATTTATGAAATACAGAACAATTATGATCTAAAGGGTATCAAAATTTACAAAAAGAAAAAGCTTAATATTTATTTCTTTATTTTATTAAACATTTCTTTCAATGTAAGTTGCTTCGTTTCATGTGATAATACTTTCTCTTTAATTCTATTAAACAGACATAATTTCTCGTTTAGTTACAAAGTTCCGCTGTTCAAGTCCTATATATGCTGTGTTGAGAATACCGACTAATTTGTCAATCGAAATTTTTTCATTTTCAATAACCTCTGGGTCACTTTCTTCACTATCGGAAGCGAATTATAATGACGAGGAACTTGATTTGAATCATATCAAAGACGGAGTACATCGAGATTAAATATTACATTTAGTAAGGAATTATAAGCCAAATAAAAAATAAAAACATCTGCCCTGAAGGTAAGGATAATGCTGACAAATCAACTTCCAATTCATTGCGCGCTGCGGCGTGAAATTGATAAACAGATTTCGGATTTCGAAACATACTTTCGCTCTATAGATCCTTTACATAATAGTAAATATATATCGGAAATTCTATTTGACATAATCGAAAGTTCAAGCTTACTTTTATAAAATTGCTCTAACCGTCTGCAAAAAATAATAAGCTGGATCCAATTCGAAGATTAAGGAACAATGCAATCTGCAACATTAACTGAATTAGATAATTTTAGCTTAGCTTTTACCGTCCGTTACACATTAAACGCGCATGCGCACACTCATATTCGCAGCCATAAAGGTCTTACGCACACTCATAAACGCCTACGCAGAAAGTTTGTAGCTTTGAGGTCCGGATTATGGGTGTCCGAATTAACGACTTTTGACTGTATCGCCACATTTGGTCATCTTAGGGCATTATAAGAGTAGAGCCCAATTATTATATTGTACTTCGAAATAGATAATGGGCTGAATGGTTTAAAAATTTAAAAAAATCATTAGAAAATTTTTGATGAAAGATATCGTTGTTGCACAATGTTACTCTGAATAAAAACATTTAAAAAGCAAAAGTAAATAAAAAATAAACTAAAAAAGTTTTAGTTTATTTCATGTTTGATGCTGAATAAGGCAAGAAAAGAACCCACAATCATTGGTCACGACACAGAACTTTTCAATTTCTGATTATTCTAAACTTTTCAGCAGCGTTTCCAGATTCTACTGAAGTATGCTGCATAAAACCAGTGTGGAATGCATTATTTGTTGTAGGTATTGTTAGAAGAAATAACAAACTAATTTTTTTTATGATGGAAATTTTGTGTTCTTTCAGAATATATTGATATTTATTGCCAGACATTTAATACATGCCTCTCATTTGATAAAGCAGACAATTTCTTGCAGGAATTGCTCATCTAAAAGCAAATCATACTATCCAGAAAATTTAGTACTTTTCTGTTATTGGAACCCCATTAAGAAATGTATGTATGAGCATATATGTGTGTGTATGCATACATACATGCATACATACATTTCTGAATCCAGTCCCAATAGCAGAAAAGTACTAAAAATTTTGACCACTATGTTTTCTAAGAGTTTTTCAAAAAGATCACTCTCACATTTCTATGGATTTTCTTGTATCTCTGTTTTAAGGTAGAAGAGATATGGCAGCATAAAAGATGACCAGAATGTCATTGGTATAGGCAAGATGGTTGTTGCTAAGACATTACAATTAGAATATGTACCAGTAATGTCATTTTTTGGTTGATTATTTAATTATTTTAAGTTTTAATTTTCTGTTTTTAAAGCAAAAAGCTATTGTAAAACAACACATCTGTAAGGAGAAGTAGCTGAGCCTGTTTATGTGAATATAATAATGAAACTTTTAAATTTAAATCTTCAGGAAGAGTGTGATTGTTAATGGCTTAAATTTTAAGGATTGGATAATGGTAGCAGCTTTTCATATTAAATCCAATGTAATTTGTTGTTATAAATAGTGGAAGACATTTGTAAAGATGGATGTATAAAACTGATTTGTGTTCATAGGAAGAACATGATGATGAAGATGATTGGATTCCTTGTAAAGCAGCAGGTGTCTGTCTTATGCTTATGGCTGCATGCTGCGAAGATGACATTGTTCCACACGTACTGCCCTTTGTTAAAAATAACATCAAGCACCATGATTGGAGGTATCGGGATGCAGCTGTTATGGCATTTGGTAAGTAGTACAAGTACTTAAAAAGACAAGTAAAATTACTATTGAAAAATTCCAGGCAAGAATTTTATCAACTGCTTGTTTACTTAGGTTGCATTTTGGAAGGCCCTGATCCAAGCAATTTGAAGCCTGTTGTTGAACAAGCCATGCCTATGCTAATTGAATTAATGTCAGATGAGAGTGTCGTTGTAAGAGACACTGTGGCTTGGACTATTGGAAGAGTGTGTGAACTTAATCCTGAAGCAGCAGTAAATGAAAGTTACTTAAAGCCTCTTCTAGAAGCTTTGGTGAAAGGTCTGGCTGCAGAACCACGTGTTGCATCCAATGTTTGTTGGGTATGTTGTTTTTTTCCTGCTCTGTAGTGTCTTAAAATTGGGGTCTAAGGCGTTTTCATGAATTAAAAGTTTTTAATTAGAAAAAATAGTTGACATCTTTTTCTGTTTTTAAATGTTTTATAAAAGTTCTATTTGTTGTGGAGTAGGTATCTAATACTGACATTCTGATAGGAAAAATATGAAAGTTTTTATTTGATTTTCTTTTAATTTGTGTCTGATCGATATCTCCCCCCTTTTGGGGGGATGGGTATGTATTTGAGAGAAAGAATATGGAAGTAAAACTGTTTTAGCTTTATTCCAAGATTCATTTTTAAAATTAAGCAAATTTAGTTTAAGAATAGAAAAAGATGTTAGAACTCATTTGCCATGTATTAGCTAATAAGACCAAAGCAAGATTAAGGTTATTTTGTTAATCTTGCCACTGAGTGTTCAGAGTTTTGTGTGCTTTTGAGAAAGAGTTTAAGAAATTTGTAATCTTTTGTCTTAAGTTTGCAAAAAAGATAAAATACCCATGTACTTTATGAAAGTCTTACATAGATGACTTTCATTATTTCAATGCAATACTTTTTTTTTGTGTGTGTGTGTACATTTGTCTTTCGATTTTTGCATGGTGGAAGGGCTGATGTTTTCAAACATGTACTCAAAAATACAGCAATAAAGTGAGTTATATTGAAAGAACATAGTGCATTTTTCTGTGGGAGCAACAAAAAGTTATTAATGCAGAATGCCTGTTCTCTACCTTTTCAATAGAGCACAACATGCCACTGAATGTATTGGATCATATAGCAGCTTTATTTAGAAAAATGTTTCCCAATAGTAGTATCACCAAGAAATGCTCGAGCGTAAAGACCAAAATGGCTACAATTATTAAAGAAATGGGGATAAAAAATCTTCAGTTATTAATTTCGTTAAAAGCAGCTGCATTCTGCCTGTATGGGTCAAACCAATAGTACTCATGTACTTTTCAAATACCCAGTATCCGATTGTTTCTTTAATCCAAGTCATCAGAAATTGAGTTTTTACTTTCTGTTCTCACTTTAGAAGAAGATTTGACAGGCTTTTAATATAGCACAACTAATTAGTAAACTTTAAAATAAAATTAAATTTCTCTGCAGAATTGCTTAGCACTTGGTATCGATAATGCACCAGTAATGGTAGTTTTGGAAACTGGTGTTGCAGGCATCTTAATAAAGGAAAATTCGGTACATTTCTGTTTTGCCAGCACAAACGATAAAGTCTCCAATAATACATAATTAATAATCTCCATAATTACATAGACTATTTATAAAGAGCGCCGAAGTCCCAACGAGTCCGGATTACGGACTTTGTACTGTATATACTTATAATAAACTTGTATAACATTTTAAAAGTAGCTAATAAATTTAGTAGTATCTTCTATACATTCTAATTACAAGGAGTTCTTTAGAACAGGAATCTTTACTTAAATCGAAATATTCTAAATGGAAACTTGTTGAAGACAAAATAGATTTTATAAAGAAAGAAAAAATTATTCTTTAACAAACTAGGAGCTGAAGCAGACTAGTGGGAACTTTTCTTAGAAAAGAAGGTAAAGAGAAGAAAATCATGGAAATTATTTAGAATATCTGGAAAATTTTCTTATTGAAAGAAGTATAAATAGTTTGTTGCTATAAAACAAATGTTTTGTAACTTTAAATGTATTACTAACATCTTAGAATCAATATCGTAAATTATAACTGCTTAAAATGTTCTTTATGCTTTTTCAGCGATATTTTTAGAAATAATAATAAAAAAAACTGTAACCGTGTAAATCTGTTATGATTAAGGATATCTAATTATTTGTAACTAACCGCTCATCCTTATGTTATATAATAAGTTATCTCAACATGTTAAGGCGAGGTCTCGCCTTTCCTTAATCCTTATTGTGGCTGCAAGATACAACAATATATATATATATATAAATTAACTTAAAATTTTGTTCCTTACAGCTAATGATACAAAACAACTTGTCGCCTCTGGTGCTTCAGTGGCTTATAGGAACTCTATATTAAATACTGTATATTAATTGAGTCTTTAATTCCAGCAAATTTGCACAAAGCTACGAGACTGAGTCAAAGTGCATCTAACTTTCAAAACTTTCCAATCATACATACATCAGGAATTTACGTCTGTTCTGATCAGTGTCTGTCTCAGAAAGCTGCTATGATGGAAACAGCCAGCTTGATTTGTATTGATAAAATTTTCCTAGCCTGATTTATAATGTATTAATAATTTTGCATTACTTAGTTACCCATTTTTTCATATTTAATAATATTTTGGAATGTACATTCTAATAAAATATTTTTTTTATCACAGAAATAACAATTAAATGTAAAAGTAGTGCTTAAAAAATTCTCAGAACATAAATTTTATCATATTTGAAATGAGTGTTCTGGATTTGTATGCAATAAAAGCTGTCTTGTGATTAATAGATAATTGTGCTATAATTCAGGTATGTTTAAAAAGATACATTAGTGTAGAAACTATTTCGTTCAAAATTCAGATTTTTTTTACGTATTTATTAACAGGCATTCAGTAGTCTTGCTGAAGCTGCTTTTGAAGCTGCAGAAGTAACTGATGAAAACCAGGAGCCAAATACATACTGTTTATCTGAATGTTTTGAGGTTATTGTAGGCAAATTATTAGAAACGACTGAAAGGTAACTGATTTTTTTTCTAAATTTGAAAGGTCAAGTAACTGTAACGAAATCTAATGTTTATATAGTTTTCTTAATGTGAGTTGATATTTTTTAAAAAACAAAGTTTGTCTTCCATACAACAAATATTGACCAAGGTTTTTTAAAGTATGAGATTTGAGATTGTGTATTGTAAATTTAGAATAAAAATCAACCTCATGTTATTCCAATTTATTTTTAGTTAACCCCTCAAAGAAAGCAGTAAAATATTGGTTTGACACTGGAAAATGTGGGGAAAAACTTAAACTATTCTAGATTCCATTTGAATGATGTTTTTGCATTACATCTGTACAACCGGACAGAATAAAGGACACTTTTTTCCAAAACGGGAATTGTGAAATTGATTTAAAATGGATTCAGAAGATATATTTTCATGACATCTGTATGGACGTATCTCGCTTAACTAAAAAATGTGTAGCCTCAGAACGTTGAAATTTTGTACATAGGACTGCTATAACATGTAGATGTGCACCTTATATTTTGGTTGCAATCGGCCGCACCAATAATATATGTATATCCACTCTGTTAAACAGCTGAGCCAAGTTCTTCTATTCTTATATATTGGTAAATTGTGCATTTTTTGCTTTATAAGTGAATGAATTATATATTGTTCTTATATTGTGGTTAATGTTTTGCATGAAATAGTTGCAGAATTATCAAGAATTTAAAAGTTTAAATACGGATAAGTCTATTTTTTTTAATACCATAGCAGCCATATTTGTTTACATTTGAAACTTGGCCACTAAGCCAAATGCCAAATTTACATTTCAATTTTACAAAATACATACAAATTTACAACAACAAAATACATAATACAAATTTACAAAATACATAGTTTCAAATTTACATTTGAAACTTAATAGCATAGTGAATTAAGTTGGTTTTTGCACCAACTTCACTGTCTTTTTGTGGAGTGGGTCAAAAGGTTTGTGCGCTGAAAAGTGTTTTCTGCCTAATTTTAATTTTAATTTTTAAGTCTAATTTTAGTTGTCAGAATTGTTTTCTTTAACACTTTTTAACTCTGGTGTTTTAGGTTTTCTGTATTTTAAGATTATTAATGAAACTGTTTTGAGTTTATATATACATTTTTGCCGCAAAGGGAGAACTGAATTGATTGAATGAGAAATATATATCTAATGAAATTCAGGCAAATAAGTTGAAATGAGATGCAGCAAAAAATGTGCTTAATTTAATAGGCTGTGCAAGGAAGTCATGTAGTGTCTCCATATTATAATTTTTTGAAGAATGAGTATTAAGTTTTTCTAAATAATAATAGAAGCTAGGGATTCATTAAACATAAAATTACGTAACTTTTGTGATTATTTTTACTTCCTTGTACGAAGTTAAAAGGAAGTATTGTAATCGCGAAAAGCTTCAGGCAGCATATTTCAACGAAAATATCCACTTTGACCGCTTTCGAATGCAATTTAACGATATTTTTGCGTGATATCTGTACATAAGGACAGAATAAAAGACTCGTTTCCTCCAAAAAAACTGCTTTAAAATGAATTCTGAAGAGAATTTTTCGTGGCGTCTGTATGAACGTATATACTTAAATGTGTATCTCGCATAACTCAAACGAGTAGCCTCAGAACGTTGAAATTTTGTATATAGGACTACTATAACATGTAGATGTGCACCTCGTATTTTGGTTTCAATCAGCAGCGCCAAACATATATAAATATATTTATACATATATCCACTCTGTTACCCGGCTCAGTGATCTCAGTTTCTTTACTCTTATATGTTTGTAAATTGTACATTTTTTTCTTTAAAAATGATTGATTTATGTTGCTTTTATCTTCCGGTTAAGGGTTTTATGCCTTTAGTAAATCTGTATGCAACATTTTTAGAATTATCTACAATTTAAAAGTTGTTTAAGTGCCGCTAAGCCTATTTTGATGGCGGCCATTGCTTGTTTACATTTGAAACAGCTGAGAGTGAATTTGTTGAAAATCTAGAGAAATGTAGCTTCACATCAACAAAGATAAATGCCTTCATTTATTATTGCGATTCCAATCATGCTTAATCCTTTCTGGAATTTTTTCGAGGAAATAAGTGTTTAAATAATTTAATTTTTAATAATTAGTAATTTTTAGTAGAGATACTTTAAATTTTTATGTATTTTTGCCTTGTCGCGAAGTGAGAACTGAATTAATTGAATGAGAAAACTGTTTCTCATTCAATTAATTCATTCATCTGTGGAAAACTGTTTCTTTTGTTTGCTTAATTTCTTTTATGCATCGTTCTAGCTTTATTATAGTACTTGAATAGAACATTTGGCAATGATTAGATAATTCTTTAAATGATACAAATTTTGTGCATTCTGAGTTATAATATGAACGAAATATAATACTTTTAAGTGAACCTAGTGCCAGAGTGTCGCTATGGTAAACAAATAGAGAGAATTTTAAAGAATGCACTTATTCTATTGTGGTTTATGCGCTGTCGGCGAAGTAGATATAATTAAATCCAATAAGTTTAAACAAAATGAAAGAAAAAATGTGTATAATTTAATATTCTGTACAAGGAAGTCGTGGTGTACACATCAGATTTTTTAATTTAAAAATAGCATAAAATTAATATTTGTTATTTAAAATATTTTTCATTTGTACATATATGGGACTAAGAGTTGTGAAAGCTAAACTATGTAAATTTTGTGAAAGCTAAACTGTGTAAATTATATTTGGATATACTGTATATTCCTTTCGCCTGGAGGGAGGCCTTTATCTGAAACTTGATGTTTTGAATATAATTCCCTAAAAATTTTATGGCATTCTTTTAGTTGCTAATTTTTTATTTGCTGCAGTAATTTTAAATTTTAATTAGATATAAGGCATGTATAAAAAAGATTGAACTTTTAAAATTATGTGTCAGTGGCTGCTGGCAGCATGTTTTCGCCATGTGCACTTAGGGGCATATCCTGATAATATACCAAGATATTCCCCTAAGTGTCTCCACTAGATTGGCCCCACTATGGTACTGAGTTCCGATCTATAAATTACTTGTCGAATAACTACCAATTGAAGGTTGTGCACAAGGCGTTCATAAAATTAGTGAAAAAAAAATGAAAGAAGTTGGAGAAACAGCGTATGTGTAAAACTGAAGATTCATAAAAGCATTCTAAATTCTTAACCAAGCACACAAGGCTGACTTTATGAGCTGAATGCAGGGTTGTGTTTGGGTGTGTTTTAAAAAGGACAGAAGCTCAGCTGCTGGAGGTACAAGGACTGGGCAAACTTTCTATATCAGCAGGTGATCAACATGTTCAAAATTCACCACAAATTTACACTATGTAGTCAGACAGTAAATGAAGTATACTAGCAAATTCTAACATGACAGAAAGGTACATAGGTAGAGATTTGAATTGTTGGGAATCATCAATGGATGCTGCATCATGATAACCTTCCATCTCCTGCATAGCTGCATGTTGCCCATTATCTGGCAAAATGTTGCACTTCTGTTGTGCCCCATCCACTCCATTCTCTAGATGTGGCTCCAGTACACTTTTTCCTCTTTTCCCAAATTGAAACCATTCTGAAAGGGTGGCATTTCCAGTCCAGAGTGGAAATTAAGGAAAATGTTACAAGAATACTGCGTGTCATAAAAAAATAAGGATTTTAAACAAGCATTCTAAAAATGGAAGAAACATGCCAACAGTTTATACTAGACATGAGTACTTTAAAAGGGGATAGTGGTTAAATGTTATAAAGTACAAAGTCTTTAATCCGGACTCGTCGAGACTTCGGCGATTCCGTATTAGGTTTTTTTCCAGATTGTAGATCATCAATTTAAATCTGGTAAGATGGCATGCAGAAATTATAAAATTAAAAATATGAAACCATAAATTATGAAATAAAGAGCAATTATGATCTATAGGGTATCAAAATTTACAAAAGAGAAAGCTTAATATTTATTTGTTAATTTATTTAACATTTCTTTCAGTGTAAGTTGTTTAAGTCGCTTCGTTTTATGTGCTAATACTTTCTCTTTAATACTATAAACAGACATAATTTTTTGTTCAGTTACAAAGTTTCGCTGTTCAAGTCCTTTAATTGCTGTGCCGAGAATACCAACTAATTTGTCAATTGAAATTTTTTCGTTTTCGCTAACCTCTCTGTCACTTTCTTCATGCCTTTATCCATTTTTTGCAGCAATTCCACTTTTTGTTTGATGGACATTGAAACATGCTTTCGCTTTGTAGATCCTTTGGCAGCTCCAGAATCGGAAACTCTTTTTGCAATAATTGAAAGTTCAAGCTTACTTTTCATAAAATTGCTCTAACAGTCTGGAAAAAAAAAAAAGCTGGATCCAATTAGAAGGTTAAGGATCAACACAATCTGCAACATTAACTGAAATAGATAATTAGATAATTTTAGCCTAGCTTATACCGTCCGTTATACATTAAATGTGCATGCGTAAAGGTATTATGCGCATGCGTAAATGCTACGCTAAAGTTTGTAGCTTTGAGGTCTGGATTATAGATCATTCCGGATTATGAACGTCCGGATTAAAGACTTTGTACTGTATAATAAAAGAATGAAAAATTGTCTCTTTAAGTATTTGTGATGTTTAAATATGAAGATAGTGAAGGGAATGATTGCACTCAAAGTTACTTATGCATTTATGTACTGTGCAAGAAACTTCATGTTTTTTTTCCCATAATAAGGATAATAAAAAATAGTTTAAATGTATTTTTTGATTTTTTGTTAGATAAAATATATCAAATTTTTCAGGCCGGATGGAAATCAAGCTAATTTAAGGAATGCTGCGTATGAGGCACTGATGGAATTAGTAAAAAATAGTCCAAAAGATTGTTATGTATGGGTTCAAAAGACGACTATGATAATATTAGAACGTCTAAATCACGTTCTTGCTCTAGAAGGCCATATTCAAAGTACATCAGATAGAGCACAATATAATGATTTACAGTCATTACTTTGTGCAACATTACAGGTATGCTTGTTTTTAAGATCATTAGACAGTGAAAGAATGATTGTTTAAAAAATATGTAGTAAAAGAAGGATTACTTAAAAAATATGTAGTTGAAAGAATAATTGCTTAAAAATATGTAGTGAAAGAATGATTGTTTAAAAATGTGTGGGAAGTTGTTTGATGTTTATTTATTTTTTGTTTAAGTGTAGACTAATTTTTGAATTAATTATCACCAAAGAGCAGATATTTTCGGGAAACTTAGCAGGAAATGGGGGTTTGTTTGCTTATTGCCTTTCTGCTATTCTGAAAGGACTAACTATAAAAATAGTATAAGAAATGAAAAAGAATTGATGTTTATTACTGTTTTAATTAAAGATTAAAGTTTTTTGAAGTTCATATTTACATTCCCAAACAATAAATTTATCTCAATAATTTAAATATATTTGTCAGATTGATAAAGAAATGTGCAAAATACTGCTTAGAATTTGTTAAATATTCTTTTCAGTAGGTGATCTAGAAATGGTTGTGTGTTCTTAATGGTGCATTTTTCTTTCAGAATTTGTATAAAAATAATAAAAAATTCTAAATTATGTGTGTTCTAAAGTGTAACATTCCTAACCATAACTAAGGAACACATTAATATATATAGCAATGGTCTGTTAAAGTAAAATTTCTTTTTTAAAAAATTATGCTTGTTTGTTGGTTGAAATGGTCCCATGTTTCCATTAGCTTGCTAGTTAAACTATAGTTTTGGGTACAATTCTTATGAAATGGGGTTTAAAGTTTATTATTAAAAATAATATATATTTTCTGCTTTTCATATAAATGATTAAATGGCATTCAGTTATAAAACTTGGATTTATTTAAACATCTCAAGGAAAACTGTCGCCATTAAAATTTTTTACATGTCTCAAAAGAAACAACTTTGTTCTTTTCATAAATAAAAATATCTTCTGTTTCCAACTCAGAAATTAAGTCTTGTAAACTTATTTAAAAATAAAATTCAGAAAGAGTTTTACGCTTTGTGGCATTTAATTCTGTATTTCGTTTTTGAAAATAAATGGGGAGGGGTAACTAGAGAAAGTAGAGAAATTCATGTAAAGTATTTCAAAGTGTTACTGCAAAATTTTCTGGTAATATTTTTTTATTGATCAGATTTGGATGTCATCAAATGCTAATGATCCAATGAAAAATTCAAAGCTTAATAATAATCTATAAAATGTTTATAATATGTTTAAATTGAAGAAAAATAAAAGATTTGTAAAATTTAATTTTTTTATTGAAACATCTTGCCAAAGAATCAGAGGTGGATTCATTTAGTTAATTAAGATTAATACAAAATTGTAAAACTGGATATCATTTGAAAATGGCTGAAAATATTTGCATTTTACTATGTTGCTGCTGCCACATAAACTCAATTAAATAAAAATCCAAGTGGTGAATGTCAGATTGACATTTTCCTATTCCTTACTACACCCATAACCTTCCAATAATTTGCATATTACAACCAGTATCAGAATCAAATATTATATATATTTATGGTTAATGCAGAAATGTTCAAATTTGACCTCATTTAATTCTTAAATGTTTTGTTCATATCAATAATACAATCTTCTATTATAAATGTAAGGCCCTTTTGTTTTTCAATATATTAGTTTGTATCAATCATTCTTTTATAACCTGTGTTCCATTTTCGGAAGTTTCTTGCTATTGAAAGTGTTTTGCTTGGATAAGAATCGCAGATAATTTGATGCCTTACAAAATCCCCTTCTTTTTTGTTTAGTTTTAAAAATTCACTTCATTTTACAGAGTGTCTTAAGGAAGATGACTCCTGAGGATGCTCCTAAAATTTCAGATGCTATAATGGCAGCATTGTTACAGATGTTTAGCTCTAGTAGTGGTAAATCTGGTGGAGTGCAAGAAGATGCATTAATGGCTGTTTCCATGCTTGTTGAAGGTATGCATTTCAGATTTTGCTCGTAGTTTTGTTCATATCAATAATAAATCTTCTATTATAAATGTAAGGCCCTTTTGTTTTTCAATATATTAGTTTGTGTAGAAAAAGCTTATAAATCCACTTTAGATGTGGTACTGAAACACAATGTTAATCCGATCCGAATAGGTTTTGCTGGGATGTTTCCAGCTCTTGAAGAGTTGTCCAGTGGGCACATGACATTAGAAATATCTGATGTAGCAAATTGGAGGTCTAAGGTGTTGATCAGTGCTAATCTGAGTAAAAGTTACTTAAACCTAAATTCTACGTATATATCACATAATAAATATTTTTAAAGTGCTTTACAATCAGGGTTGGCAAGTGTTCTTCCAGGTACTTCCTTTCCCTAAAAAAACACTTAGAAATAAATGAAAATAGATTTTTAACCTATTTCACCTAATATAATTAGAACATCTGTGAACTTCTGCATTTTTTAATGATAAATACAAAGCATAAAATTTCGTTGAATCGCATAGCACCATTTTGTTCTGTGACTTTATATTATCTTTCTGGCAGCTTAGAAAATTAATTTTTTAAAAAATTCATTGGGTTTATTTGTAAAGAAATTGAAGACTGTAAATTTTTTATATATTTTTTAACAGTATTTTACTGTCTTCAAAGAAGTAAACCCCAGATTGTTTAGAGAATTTTGAAGTGACCTAAAGCATTCAAAATTTAGTAAAGCAAGCTATAATGAATATGGGAGTGACGCAAAACATCTTACCATATTGAATAAGGCAAGATTTTAGAAATTTTAGATCATTTAAAATATTGAAAGATGACTTTCCATAAAAAGAATTTTCTGAATCACCATAGTGTTTTAGTCGCAAACTCCTCCCCCCCTTCCCCCGCTCATCCCCAAGGCATTAGCAAACTGTGGCTTTCCGTCCTACCTAATTTACTTTTCCCAAGCCTTGGAACAATATGTTTCCCGGCTGATTGTCTTCCAACCTTTCCGATTCCATTAATGCAGTGCGTTCAGGAATTCGCCTTAATTATCACCTCTCTCTCTTTCAATCTTGAAAAACAAGTTGAAAGCAGAAAGAATTTTTCGTCTCTAGCGTGGACTCCTTATTCATTTCTCTCTCAGTAAACCCTTAATGGTTTCGTTAATCTTCCTTTAGCCATTGCTCTTTCTTAATTACTTCAGTTTTCTTATCAAACGTGTGGAGGTAATTGCATTAATTTGCAAAGGTACTCCGGAAGTCAAACGCTTTGGGCCGTGTGAAATTAAAGCCAAAATGGTGATATGTCTCAACGCTGAAATGGCGATATTTTCTGTATTTAAAACCATACTATACATATTTGCTACTCTTTATTACTACTGATTAAAGATTGAGACATGTCATCGCATTGCTAGTTATGACAGTTATACCATCCTTGTTTAGCATCTGTTCTCATTTGCTCTTAACACTTTACAACCGATTGGCTGTTTATTGCCAGTGACCAATAGCCTATTATCGGCTTTTTATCGCCAACGTCTGTCGACTGATCGCCGATTAATCAGTTTTTTTTTCTTGCCACCGCCTACTGAACGATAACCTGTTAATCTGCTTTTTTCTGCCTACGCCTACCAACCAATAGTCTATTAATCGGCTTTTTTTGCCAATGCCTAACAACTGACAGCCTATTAATCGCTTTTTCTCGGGGCTACCTAAAAATAGCCTATCAATCAGTAGCCATGGCGATAACAGTTGCCTTGAGACATATCATCTGCATTTTATTATTAGTACTGAGGTACATTGCTCACTTGCTTTAAGTGCGTTGCTTTGTAAACTCCCACATCTTCACATCGTTTAAAAAAATTTACTGTTCACGATGAACGAAAAAGAGGTACTGGAGAGTTTTATTTAGACGATATATCAGATTGTCCTGACAGTTATTTAGGACATGGAGAATCTGCGGCTGGTCGGACGTGCGTATGCTGTTGAACTGCTAGGGTTCGGTAAAGTGTTAATTGGAAATTTTGTGTACCTCAAAATATCACCTTCATTATAAAATTTTGTAATTGACTATAAATTATGCCAAGCAATTGAAAAAGTATCTGTAAACATGTCCTCTAATGGCCTTGTGATTCCCTGCACATTATGTTAAAAGTATTTCTAGAAATTTTTGGATAGTCTAATGCTCTATTGGTTTTAAAAGGCCGTTTTATGCTCATAAAGTATCCATTGGCAGATTGACGGCTATACTATTGTGGAAAAAGAATAAATTGTGATGTCATTTTCTAAAATTGTGGTACTGAAAATTAGTTTATTCATACAGGGTTGCCACGCTACCTGGAGAACCGGGAAAAGTTAGGGAATTCGAAAATTGACCAAAATATTCAGGGAAAAGTCAGAGAATTTAAGTATTTTTGTCAAAATCTGGAAAAGTCAGGGAAGTTCATACAACGATCGCGCCAAAAAAAGCGATTTTTGCGCCGACGTCGGAAGAGATAACTTTTTTGGCGAATTATGTATCACGTGAGTGTCATTCGGGTAGTTGGCATAGAGCCAATTTTCGCAGCTCCAGTTTGTCTTTTAGAAAGGCAAAGCAACTTTCCCACAACTTTTGGTTTCCAGTACATGTGCAGTGCATGAACTAAAGAAAGTACCTGTTCTCGTATAAAACAAAATGGGTTTAATCCTAGTATATGGTACCATGGAGGTTAGAATCAAAGAATATGTATTGTAAAGAAGGAAAACCTCTCTGCAACAGACGTGGCTCCGTTCCATCATAGAGGGAAACAGCTGTGCATGTCTGATATCTGTCGCCAAAGCTCGAAACCGGTGTCGAAGTTCGAAGGTGACGTTATCAAAAGTTCATAAAATGAATATCCTTTAAAATTTCTTTAACGACTTGCGCTAAAAAGACGTGCCAGGCACGTCGACATGCTTTTGTCTCAAACCGTGAGCGACATGAACACCACGTCGATAAGCATTTATTGCAAAAATGAAAATAATGTGGTGCACACGTCGCCTAACAACGAGATTGTTTATTTCTCTAGTTACAGCTCTGGATTGCACTCGCAGATGCGGAGCGGCATAAATGAGACACTTTACCGCTTGTTATATTGTAGCGCACGGCACCGCAACCGTGAAGTTTAGTCTTAGCGCAAGTGGTTAAACTCTAAAGGAAAAGAAAATATTTTTTGGTGCAAGTAAATTAATTCATGGATTAGTTATTTTCAGGGGGGAAAAAAACTACGAAAATCCGTTTTTAAAATTATTGCGTGGATTTTTCGCAATAATTTTAAAAACGGATTTTCATAGTTTTCTTTTTGTCAAAGAGCGTTTCTTCTTAACACGTGTTTCTCAATTTCCTGTACACATTGCGGGGAGGGAAATTCTGGCTGCCAGGTTCCGTCGCCAAATTCCTTGGCAAATTTTCCCTCCGCATTCTAACGGCGTTATAGCATTTTACTTGAATGGAACGTTTTCTTCTTTACATACATGTTCTTTGGTTAGAATAATAATGGGATTTGGCGACATCATGATGCGCAGTAAACGGGTCATTTTGGTCTTGGCGACAATTTTCAGAATCGTGCCAAAGCCTTACCGTATACTAGAATTTTACCGCAAAATCTTTTTAAACCTTTTTTTTCTTTTTAATAAATACCTTGCCATTTTGCAGTAAAATAAAAAAATAGTAATCAGTCATCTAGGCTAGCCATGTAATATAACTATATTCGCTAAAATATTGTTGATTATTCTAATTCAATTTTTAAGTAATTATTTGTATGTTATTCATATAATTTAATCTTGCTTCTTCCCTCTAAATTTATTTATTATTAGTAAATAATATTTCCAATTTTCAGGAAATTTTCTCTGGCATAATCCTGAAATTAATTATAGCAGTATGATGACATACCATCACGAAATTTAATGCACATATTTTTTCCTTATGTATGCTGCGAAATAAATATAAAATACCTCAATTTATTAAAATAGATTTCTTTCTTTCGTTTAGCTGCAGAATGTCTGCAAAAAAAAAAAAAAAAAAAAAAGCCTTATTTTATTCCAGATTGGGAAGATTCTAATCTCAATCTTCAGTGTAGAAAACAACAACTATTATAATTATATTTGTGTTTTCAAGTGTTAAGGTGCCTTTTAAGAATACACCTCACGCAAATTAAATTTACCTAAAATCTAACCTAACTGTTTAGCATTGCGTTGTGATTTATAAGGACCGGGTTAGCCTCATGTTGAACTGGTGATGATCATTAGTAATAATTAAATAAAACATATATTTGTTATCCAATGTATATATCTTAAATTTTATTAAGTTTCTTAAGTGGAAAACTAAACAAAATTATCAAACAAAGTATACCAAGAATAATTAAGAATAAATGTCCTCTGGGATTTGTTGAATAATTAAGTGAATTTGCTACACAATACAAGTAATACCATAATTAATTTACCTCTTAGCACAGCCAATGTACATTATGCGGATAGACTTGAATTTTCTTGAAACACACCTGGAAAACCTGGAAAAGTCAGGGAATTTCATTCTCCTGTTTGAGTGGCAACCCTGTTCATAGCCAGGATGTGATTCCATAGCCTGTAGGTGTTTGAAAGTGACACAGAAGCTCTGGGGGAAAGGAAATCTCATTCTTTGCACATCTGTTTTTCTCGCAAAATATAACTGTTGTTATTGCAAGGGGGAAAATTCTAAACAAAAATATTTTTTTAGGCTAATGATCCAGAGGTCTGGATTTTGAACATTATTCCTAACTGCTAGAATGTCTCTGGTATCTTTTAATAGATTGGCAGTTATGTGTGTAAAATAACATCTGGTTGGATTTAAACTAAACATGCAAGTAGCATTTTCTATTCATTCTTACATGAAGGCAGTTTCATTTAAATACAGTGATAAGAAATTCTTGCATTGTAATGCATTTAGAAAGTGGGTTTTTTTTTTTTTTTTTTTTTTTAAGTTTTGATCTTTTAGATGCTAATATGTTTATCAAAAATATTTTATTATGGTTTTTCTTTAGTACTTAACAGTTCTATTCACTGATGTTCTCTTTCTCCTTTAGTTTTAGGTGATCAGTTTTTGAAGTACATGGATGCATTCTCACCTTATCTTGCTTTGGGTTTAAAAAACCATGCAGAATATCAGGTAAGTCTTAGATTTCATTATATTTAAGGCATTAATTTTCATGTTAAACATGAAAATATTAATATGCATTGTCAACACATGCTGAAAGGGCCTGAAGCAGTTATCTACTAATAAACAAAAATGCATTTTATTTTCCCTTTTATTAGTTGGCCATATTTGTAAGTTGTAGAAAATACAAATGATTATGAGAATAATGGAAATGCCTATCAGTACTCATATTTTTTATAAATGTGCTCATAAAAAATATTAGATCATAGACTGGTTTTCCTTTAAGATATTTTTTACTAAAAAAATTTTTAGACATTTTTTACTAGAAAATTATTATGTATAAATATTAACATGCATATAACCTTTTGATGGTCATGAACGAGCTGAGTTCGCATTCCACTTACGCACAGAGGATACACACAAATCAGCTCGCGTTACAAATTTGCAACTTGCAGTGCTTTGGAGAGGAAAAAATAGCTTAATCTTGCAACTGCCGAAGGGTTTAACCTAAAGCTGTTAGCCTTCAGTAATTGTGGGCCAGTAGCTCTGAACCTTTTTTTTTTTTTTGTCCCAGTTACTCTTTTCACCACTGATAAAAAAAAAAAGCCATCCCTTCATCTCATTTCTAAACTTCAAAAATATGTATATTTATATTAGATTCAGATTATTTTCTGCAATGCAATTAAACAAATTTCTGCAAACAAATTAAACAACACAAAGCATAGAAAATGTTGGTAAATACTGAAACGAGACCTAAGAGTAGTTGTTTATATTCGTAAATTAAAGCGAAATGATTAACTAAATAAAAGGCTGGCTACAGTCTTCCCTTAAACTTTAAAATTCCACTTTTGTTGAGAAACTCTATTGTAGGCAGTGTGTTGTTTTTTCTGTGATGTAAGTTGTCGGATCATAAACTTACGGTGAGCACAAACTGTTGATGTATTTCTTTGAAGTATCTGTCGCTGAAATCTTCAGAGTGTGAATGTTTCCAAAACTGCAGTATAGCAACATATATAGTTTAAGGTAAAATATCTACATGACACAACAGTAGATCACCAAGTGAAAGCCATTGGGCAGCAAAGCTGATTCGTCGTTGAAAAAGATAAATGTAACTAAGTCATCATTCAGCTCGGTCTAAAGAAAACTTGCATAGCATCAAAGCAATTCTGAAATCTTAAGTAATGGCTCTGATATGAAACGCTAACAATGTAGTAAGTTCAATGAGCACAAATCTTGGAAAATCATTAGGTCATAGACTTTTGCATTATTTTCCGTAAGACAATATAGGAAACATCCAGAGAGGTCTTTTGTGATTGTTTCATATTAACATTCAAACAGGGCAGATGTCTAATGATTTGGGCAGCAGCCGTCTTCTAGTCCTTAATCTAATCTAAAAGAGAGTAGTTTTTGAACTTTATGTAGTTTTCTGCGGCAAATGGCATTTTCTACCATCATGCCGCTTTTCAGGTGTGATGCGAGTAACTTTCAAAATAAAATATTTTTCTACCATGTAGTTTTTTTACTTTCTCTTCAAATTGCTGAGAGTTTAACCTTTTCCGGATGGTTCCCCAATCTGTTAGTTGTTATGAGACGAAGTGTTGAGCTTTTGTTATGTCTTCGTTTGTTCAACTTAATTTTGGTTAAATTTTGGCAATACATTTTTATTCCAATTGACTAAATTTTATCAAATATTAAAGAAAATGCATTCACTTTTATGCTTGGTGAATCATAGAATTAAATATGTATAAACTTTCAGTTTTTAATTATATATATAAACTATGAGAGAAGAATTTTAAAACAAACTTTCATAAACTACAATTAAAATATTTAATATAAAGCAACAAATTTACACAGGCACATCCACACACACGTATACACACATACTTTCAATGAAACTTAAAAATTGTGTTTCTGTGTGATGAATATTGAATCATGGGACCAAGCACAGTTGTACATTATAATCTTTGCACTCGATATAAACTGTTTTTCCCAAAACTGTCTTCTTTTGTGTAGTTTGAGAACAAACAATTTTATCTTCTCATTTTCTTTCTTTCCACTTACGAATGAAATAGAAAATGACTTTCTGAAAGATGGAATCACAAAATGGTATATCTAATGCCCAAAATTCACATTCTTTTCTTGACATGATCTTCTGCGTAATTTGTTCGACTACTTTTAATAGAAACTGAAGTAATGGACTTTTTGTAACATTTTTTACATCGTATAAACAGGGTTCGTACGGTCCTTAAAAGTCCTTAAATTTTTTTAAATCTATTTTTGGTCTTTAAAAGTCCTTAATTTCGGCCAAAATCATCAGAAGGTCCTTAATTTTAATCATCTGAAATTTCGGTTTTGTTTTTACAACTGCTATTTTGAGTGTGAATTATCGTTTTGGAGAAATATTTTTGGCGATTCACTGACAAATGAGATTATCTTTTAAATGGGTTATAACTTGTTCCTATTTCTAATATAAAGGGTGGGGTACTTGGAGTTTCTGAGTGAGAAGTGAAACATAAGAATTTCAAAATTATTTCATTTTTTTTTTCTAATGAAGAGCTTTTAGAAAACTTTCCGCTTTTGTGGATGTGAATTCTTTTATAAAACGGCTTGAAATTTGGTGACTTATCAACATTTCGGCGATTTTAATATCACTTTCTATAGAAAATGTGTAATTCGGAGATCTGGTAATTTTTCATCGATTTTTTTAAAAAAACATTACAACATTGATAAAATTAATTAAATAATGGTAAAATATTGAAATTATATTTAGGAAATAACATTGAAACATTTATATTTTTTGCTGTCATATTATGAAGAAACATTACTTTCCATTTTGGTGACTTATTATGCAGTATTTTGAATATGAAAAATAAACAATATAATAAATGTTATAAAGCACAGTTTACAAAACAGTCCATAGCAAAACCAAAATAGCTATGTAATTAATTAAAAATTTCGTCCTTTCAATTTTTTCATGGTAAAAGTTTTCCCATGTAATTGTTTCAGAATATTCAGAATTATTAAAATATGCATCTCTTTTCTCTATAAAATTAATTTCATACTTTTTCCACTGATTTTTTTTTTTTTTTTTTTTCAAACTATTTCTGGCCTTTTTTCTATTACAGAATTGGTAGGGCTAATTTTTCTTTAGGATTTTAAACATTGCGACTTGGAAAGTTTAGAAGGATTTGAATCCAAGATTTACAGACTCACAATTCTAGGAGGTTCCATTAAAATGCGACAAAAGAAAAAAAAATAATATATTAATTGTATTACCACATAACAGAAATTTTATGATGAATTTCTTACATTGTGAAGAATTTTTGGAAGGACACTGAAAGTATAATGTTTGAATGTTGTACTTTTTTTAACATGTTTATCTAAATTTTCACTAGATACAAGCATCGAAAATACCAAAAATGTTTGTAATCTTTTCGCCTGAACAGGCATTTATAAAAAAAGATTTTTTTATTAATAAAGAAATTGAAAACTGACAACTTAAAAGATTCACCTTATACGTCTCGATGGATCATACACAGGGCTGGCGCTGGGCTTTTTCCCACCTGATGAAATATCTGTGGTTCCTAAATTCTGCGGTCTAGTGCCTCCCTAAATTCTGCTCCCACTCCCTGTCCTAAATTCTAAAAGTTTTGCCATTTCTAAATATTGTTGCTCGGCGTGTCACTAAAATCTAAAAATTCTGCCTCATCGGCTCATACCAGCCTTTACCACATATCATTTCATATTTATTCTGAATGTTTATGTTACTAAAGAAATAAAATTAGTAGCTTTTCCTTTATATTCTAAATGCATTTGGTTTTTTAGAATAACAGAAATCTTTAATTCACAAAATTCTGATGTGAACAGGAAACATATTGAAAGAAACTGAATACATATGCAAATTAATCAGTTGTTTAGAATTTTAGCCTTTACTATAGCTTTCCCTTTCCATTTCGTCACCATAATGCAAATCAGATAGTTTTTAAACTGAGATTTTTGGATTGTAAGACAAAGTTTCTGTCCTCCACTTGGATGTTGCCTTAGTTCCTTCTATGTGGATAATTTGTAATTATTCATCTTTGCATTATCATTGCTAATATTTGAATTTGTTACTACAATAAAATTACTGAGTCACCTTAGGTTAAATTTTATTGTGTAGTCTTTGAATACTAGTCTACATTTTTAGTTTGAATTTGGCTGTTCTTGTTTACTTGCATCACCAAAAGCTGTAGTTTATTTTGTCAACATAACATAAGGATGTGCCTGTATGTTCCAAGTTCTTTTTAAATAAGAGTTTTATTTAAATCTTTATGTGATGCTGTAGCTACCTTCAGACATAATGATAATTTTCTTCTTGTCTATCAGAGGTTTTGGATTATTTAACTTTTACCAGATCACGTAAAATCTCTTTACACTGTTGAGAGACTACAAGTTAGGAGATAAAACATGCAGAAACTAGTGGGAACATTGGTTTGTGTATTGAAACAGATTTCTAATTGTTAGAAAAGATGTTTAAAGAGAAGAAAATTGTTATAAATTAGCTAAAATGTCTAGGAAGACTTCGAATTAAAAAGATGCATAAATATTTTGTTATGTCATGTAATACATTGTTATGTAATTATCCTAATACTGTTTAAGAATCAGTGTCATAAATTACATTTTGAACTGTGAAATGTTATTAGATTGTAATTTTAATAATGGCCATGTAAATCTGTAACGACTGAGGGTATTTAACTACACTCTTTAGAGACATTAGGTATTTTTTTGAAGCAGGAAAGATGAAAAATATGCTAAGCCTTCGCCGGGAATCAAATTGCGAACCTCTTGAATACAAGCTGAGTGTGCAGACCATCACACCATGAAGACATGCCAAAAAATACGGGAGAAATACCTTATACACTAATTGCTTCAGACAGACGAAGCACAACCTAACTTTCAAAACTTGCCAGCAGTGCCTACAACAGGCCTACAGGTTTTTTTTTATTAACAGGTCTCTCTCCCGGCAAGCAGCAGCACTAGCAACAGCTAATCTTCTGTTACAAATCATGCTGATTATGATTTTCTCATTTTAACCTATGCCATTTGACATAAAATTTACCTGCTATTTACTAAACCTCTAGACTGAGTAAGTACATGGCAAAATGAGTCATAAAGGAAAAAATCAGCATAAAGCTGTTAATAAAATGTAAATGAAATGCCCCCAATCTTCTTTCAAATATGTCCAACTATTATACGTGTAAAATATTTAATGCTATTTGATAAACTTTATAATGTGGATTTCATTCTCAGATTTGTTTTAAAGTTATGTTTAATAAGAATGCACCCTACTCACGGATCTATTTTATTCTTAGAATGTTATTACAAAAGTGAAGTCAGAAATAAGCTGATTGAATTGAATTTTTTTTAGCTCCTATTGGCTGATAGGTCCTTAATTTTTTTTCATTAATGGTCCTTAAAAGTACTTAATTTTCATGTGCAGAAATGTGTACGAACCCTGATAAACCATGAACATTGTAGATCGTAATGTCAAAGAATCCAAAGAGTAATTTCTGATATTATTTGAAAGGTTTTGATGGATATTGCATCTCTAATATCCACTCCTTCCATCTTTTTGTTTCATACAGAATACAATCATTCATTCATACATAGAAAAAACCCTACTGTACATGCAAAAAGAAGAAACTTAACTAAAAACTTCAGTGATATGAGATACTGCTCCTTCTAAAAGCCACTTGAAAGGAATATAAACAAAAATGCCTGTGCATAAAGACCCAGTATGCGTGTTTACATTATTGAAACTCTCTATCTGCTGTTAAGAAGCAAATGGAAAAGACCAAGGTCAAATTTCAGGCATCATATTACCATTTTTCTTGATAGTATGGGCATAGGGGGCCATCTATTAGAATCAAAGATATTTTACTTTTGTTCCATATGATTGTTACATATATGTTAACAGCCATTAAGTCAAGCACTGATCTTCTAAGCTATTGGTGAACTACTGTGGCTTATATGACACACGTTTCCTGAAACGGTTAAAAAGTAACGTTAGGTATTGTATCATTAGCATATTTTTTGAAACTTTCATTCAGAACTTCTCCAGAAAAATATATTCTTTACCACGAATGACTGTGCGTTCTATCTTTAATTGAATCCGGGCAGTATTTCATGTCAGAGGCTCTTTATCCTTAAGTTTTTATGTTTGCATTATTTTAATAACTTCTGTGTAGATATGTAATTTATTCAGTATTTAAAGTTCTACTAATTGTCTTAAGCTAACAATTTTAAATTTTCAAACATTCTTAGGTTTTTAACTGATTATAAAATTTGTAGAGAAGTTTATTCATTGTTTTTGATGATTATAGATGCAAAAGGCATGTCACTGAATGCCTAACTGTTTAAAAATATTTTAAATATAGTTTTGGCATATTGAGCACACTAGGAGGCATACATATTTTGAGGAACATTTTCTCAATAACCAATCTTATGATATTTGACCCTTTGCACTCCGTTGTCGCCGATAGTATGCCATTCAAATATGAACTTTAAATCCACTTAAAAAATAAATAAATAAATAAATAATAGTGTTACTACTACAACAGCATTTTTTTTTTTTTACCTTACTAGAGCACTTTTGTATAAACTGTTGGGTGTTTATCAGTGCAACATCTTTATAATTCAAATCTTCTCTTTGTTAAAACTTTCCCTCTCCTAGATAACTGGCCTCTGGCAGCGTAGCAATCGGGGACCAGTTATTCATGGTTGGGATATATATAAACTGATGTGTTTATCTTAGCATATGTTTTGTGTTTAATGTTTTCTCTATAAATTGATGTGTTTATCTTAGCGTATGTTTTGAGTTTAATGTTTCAATAAATGTTTTCTCTTTCATTTCAAAATGTTGAAAACCCTTGTGTAGTAAAAATGAAATGTATGCTGTAAAAGGCAGAAAATAGGAAAGAGATGTAAAGCTAGTGAATTTTGTGGCCGTTGCCCCTGCAAACCCAAATGAAGATGGGGGTATTGATTTAGAATTAGACCATGACAAATTACAAAACACAAAATTTTCATATTGTTGAAGATTTATAAACTTGTTTTTATGTAATGTAGCTAAGAAATAAACATTCAGTTTTATTGCAACAACTGTATTTTTTTGTGTTATATATGTATACTTGTAACTAATATAATGCTGGAGTCGCTAGATTGGAGTACAAAGGATTTAAAGTAAATTTGGAATGTTCTCTTGATTTATTTCAGTGCTTTGATTTACAACTATTGTAACTGTTCTTTTTGCAGTTTTATATCTTTTCATAATGAGATTTATTGTGTTCTTGTACTTAGTTGCATAGTTTGTAAAACTTGATTCATTCTTTTTTGAAAGTATTATACTATTTTCAAGGAACAAAATATTTTAACTTTCTTGATGTTTTTATACTAGGCATAAGGCTTCATTGTTCTAAACTGTTTGCTGAATATCGGATGAGCATAAGTGTCTAAATGCATTTCATCATTGGAAGCATAAGTCTAAATGCATTCACTTACATGCAGTAGAATTAATGAACTTTTTTAGAAAAATTACATTACAAAATATAAGCTTCGATAAATAATCTTAAAATTGAAAACATCACAATATACATAAGGTCAACTGGAACATTCTGTCCATTTGAGAAGTAAAAGAATGCATTATTTATACCTTTAGTAATATTTATTGTAGTATAATTCCTGTCTTTACTTTTGACCTCGTGCCAACATGGTGGAAATTTATAGATACCGTTTTTGAAAATGTCTTGTTCTTAGAGGCAAAGAACTTGAGTAATGCTTAGTTTACATCTGCTTCAGTTTTGAATTTTTTCCTTTCAAAAAATTTTGGCAAGAATAAAAAAAATAATTGTAGGGTAATAGATTGGAGAGTATTATGGTTTTAAAAGAATTTCACAGCCTAGCTCTGCTCTTTTTCTGATGGGTCACCTCAGTAGCATATGGTCTGGCAGTTATTAGTATGCAGCATGAAAGGCTTCCAATTCAACATCACCACCCTCTTTTCTTTGACTTTGTTTAAATTATCCATTTACTGACTTTATCTCTCCGAATTGAGGATTTTTTATCCAGAACTAGCATAAAATTTCTCAGATCACCTTCGAATTGTGTCATCAGTTAGCACTATCTCTATATAACGAGCAAAAATTTTATAAGCATAATATGGTGATAATGTTTTTGCAAGTTCTTTCTTGGCACTGAAATGAAAGCCACAACTCATGCTAAAATTATGCAACATCAGCAGAAAACCCATATTTAAATATCCCCTTTATTCATGTTCACTCCGTATTGGTAGTAACAAAATATAAGGAGGAAAAGTGCACTTTGAAAAAGATGCAGAAATTTGGGAGACCCTAAAAGAATTGTACGTTATTAGGCTGGTTTTAAGCCTGGTAAAGCAAAATACTGCTTATCACAAAAAGCTACTAATTTTATCATTGAAAACAAATGATTTTTCAGATCTGTTTGAAATATATCTGCGTAAACCCTAATATGTCAGTAAAATTTTGTGTGCATATATTTAATGTGTTCTTTTTACTTATAGGTTTGTAGTGCGGCAGTTGGTTTAACTGGAGATATTTGTCGAGCACTTTCTTTAAAAGTTCTTCCTTATTGTGATGATATCATGACATTGTTAATGGAAAATCTATCGGTAAGTGTCATAATGAATAAGTGTTTACTGCTTTCTTGTATTTTAAATAGTTTGGGTTATGTAGTTTTTTCTTGTGTTCAGATTTTTAACTTGAATTTTTCAAACTGCTTGAATTTTTCATAACAGTTAAACAATTTAAAGCTTTTTCTCCTTTCCCCCAATCTTTTGAAGTATTGTAACTAAAATTTTTTTTATATAGGGTATTGGTAAATAATTTATTTTAATTTGTCACGCTTTATATTATGTCTGCTTTGAATATGATTTCATAATTTCTGTGAGTATAATTGCTGCTTTCAGTTTTAAATAAATATTTTAAAAATTATGACTCCCTTTTTTATACTTTTATTCTTAATAAGTTATACTTTTTCTCTTTTAGAATGCTGGTGTTCATAGATCTGTTAAACCTCAAATTCTCTCAGTATTTGGAGATATTGCACTTGCGATAGGTCCTCATTTTAGGAAATATTTAGATATTGTAATTCAAACTTTACTCCAAGCATCTCAGACTCAAGCTGAAAAGGTACTGAAACATGCACATTTTTTATTTTAAAATTATTTTAATTTTCAGTTGCTCTTCTTTGAGAATTTGTTTTCTATTAATTTTATCCTAAGCAGATTAAATGCCGAGACATTTTAAAGATTTTTCTCGTTTGCTTAAATAATCAAAGTGCAACAATGTAAAAATTAAATGTGTTATACTGTTTCCTCAAAAGTTCTTTCTCGCAATATTTCATGAGCAGCTAAAAAACAGGCTAACATTTGGAGTAGTAAATATGAAAGTTATTTAGTGGAGTGCCAATATTAGTTCCTTATTTTTGCACACAGTATTCTTATTCCAACTACTTATTTATATTAAGTAAAAGACAGAAAAGAAATTAGAGGTGTGTGTGGTTTTGAGGATCAAATGATAAGGTATTCTCTGTTGGATATTCTGATAAGTGAACATTAACGTGGCCGGTAATTTATTTTTTATGGACATTTAAAGTAATCAAAGAATGCAGTATTTTGAATAAGCCAAAAAAATTAGGAAATATAAATGCATTAAATATGATCGCATGCAGTGTTATTGCTTCTGTGATTTATCTGTTAAATTAAAAATTTTATTCTTTATAGAATGACTATGACATGATTGATTATGTAAATGAATTACGTGAAGGGTGCCTTGAAGCTTATACTGGTATTATTCAAGGTCTGAAGGGTGATCAATCTACACCTAGCTGTAAGTGTAACAGTAATAGTTTCTATAATTTTCACATTTCTTTTATGTAAAAAAGTTTCATGTTGCATTAATAATGCTTTTTTAAGAAATGCTGAGTTAAATAATAATTTTTCAGATTTGCTACTGAAAAATAGCAGTCATTTGTAAAGGTAGTGTATAAAATGTGATCAAATGTTAAATTAAAAATTATGAATCTTGGGAAACAAAAATAAACATTAAAAGGTGCTGCAAGCACCTTAGTAGAAGCTGTTGAACATCTGCATAAATTATTTAGGTAACCGTATCCAATGTAAGTTGCAGTCCGAAAATTCACCAAATCACCTTTATTTCTGTAAAAAATTGCCAGACTGCTAATATGGGTTGCACTAATACTTAAGTACCTAAAATTTAATCTTTTTTAAAAGTTGTTCCAATGTTTTTGATATTTATTAAGTTATCTAAAATACTATTAATTGGAAATTTGTTTGTAGTCCACCCCCTCTCAAAGTTAAGACTTGCCACTTTTAACTTTTATAGATTTCAGTAGATGCTTATTTTATTTTTATTCTGATGTGTGTTCTTATTGATATATGCTTTTATAAATGTTAACTGTTTTGGATTTTAATGTTTTTTTTAATAGCAGAAGTTCAATTTTTAAAGTAAAATTTTTTTAATGTTTTAGCTGAAGTTAATGTAGTTCAACCCCACGTTCCCTATATAGTGCAGTTTATAACACATATAGCCCAAGATCCTGATCACTCGGATGGCACTTTAGCTGCAAGTGCAGGTGTTATAGGGTATTTATAAAGATTGCATTCTCACTTTTTGTGTACCATATTAATAGTTTGATGTTTAAGAACATGCATCTAATAGAGTAACTTTTTTCTCCTGCCCAGAGATCTATGTCTTGCATTTGGTCAAAGTATGCTACCACTTCTAGATAATGAAATAATAAATGATCTGTTAACTAAAGGTAGACGTTCAAAAACTTCCAAAACTAAAACTTTAGCAACTTGGGCTACTAAGGAAATACGGAGGCTAAAGAGTGCTGCTTCGTGGTAAGGGCCTGTTCTGTTTCTTACAATATAGCTTTATCTTGATTTCAGTCTATTTTTTAATCAACATTATCATCTCAAATGATAGTTTATCATTTATATACAAGATTGATTTGAATTTTGCATGTTTTACTGTATATTTCATATTTTATTGCATATTTATATAATTTACATATTTTACTATTATCTTCATGCATGCAAAATTATTATAATCACTTCTTGTATTTAGATTGTTTTTAATATTTTAACTTAAGTAATTATTTTCTATTTACAATCAAGTCTCATTAAAATGCAGTATGTTTATAAAGGTAGTTAGTTACATGCACCTCAAGTCTTATTATTATAATTATAAAGTTAAAGCTGTCCTTGGTGGTGTTTCATGATTTTTTGAGAAAGTAGGCTTTCTTGTAAGTGTTGTAACTCCATGGCAATTTAACTGTAGTATGGATATCTTCTAAACAGTAGCAGGTTGTGTGTCTGGCATGCAATAGTGTTGCAGGTTATATTGCAAATATCTTTTAACCTGCATAGCTTCATAGTTAAGACCCATCTTTGTAGAAGCAATGTCCTGTACAATTAACAGGCTTTCTTCTATTTGTTCAGTTTGAGAAGTATGTATTTAGTTCAGAATGTCTTGTTAGATTTCAGAAATCCAGGGAATCACACAAAGAAGCCAAATTTAAAAGGAAAAAATCATAAATTTTTTAATAAAAATTTTAAACCCCAAACTAATTATCACATGTAAATGCTAGTACCATACTTTAATAGAAATACCAATGTCAGGTCCATATATTCACTTAGATATCAGATTGCAATATGAACACTCTTTTAAAAACTTCCATTCATCTGCTATTCAATATGTGGTAAGGCATTGCACCATTCCAAGCATTGACAGGCACAGGAGTGTTCAGTTTTTTCTCAGCATCATCTTAATCATAAAACCAAATCCAGTCATCTTATTACCTGCCACCATCCTTAGCAATAATTAAAAAGAAATTTTGTAGTAATATCTAAAATTAATCTTGATTCAACTTATTTCCCCTTTGCTAAGTTCGATTTGTCAGTTTCATCGGCTTCTCTATGATCAAGTAGTTTGATTAAATGTTCTCTCGGCTTTTTTTTTTTTTTTTTTTACACTTAAGTTATTATATAAATAGGTTTTGATATAGTTTAGGATTTTTTTCATTGTGCAGTAAAAATTTTAGTCAATTTTTGTAGGATATGGTTATTATATTGTGCATATATGTCTACCTATTTATTTTAACAGTACACCATTCGCAATGTTGCATTTTTTATTTTGCAGTATTTTGATTTATGTGCAGTTTAGTTATTTATCTCATGTATGTAGGACAGAATCGCATAATCATGCGTTTTAAGAACTTTGATTACTTTCACCTGTACATTGGATACCGCTTACAGAGTTGCAAACTCTCCCGATTTTCGACCGCTCTCCCGCCAACCCGATTTCAATATATTTCTCCCGACATTTTGTTATTCTTAAAATTTCTCACGATTTTTATGGAACTTGGCTTAATACTTCGTTATATGAACAATATGAATTCGTTATATGGATTTTAATCCAGAATCTTCAGAAATTGAGTGCAGTTTACTTTCTGTCTCCACTTTAGTGGGATATTTGACAGGCTTTAATATAGTACAGCTAATTATTAATATAGTACAGCTTAGCACTTGGTGCTGATAATGCACCAGTATTGGTAGGCTTGAAAGACTGGTGTTGCAGGCATCTTAAGAAAGGAAAATTCAGATTTGCAGATTATGAGGTGCACACGTCACCTCTTAAATTTAGCAGCTGAAAAAGGGGCAGCTTCATTACCAATAAATTTGGATGAACACATTGTTGATATTTGTTATCTTGAAAGGAGTTCTAAAAGGAAGGAAAAATTGAAACAGTTCCAACAGCTGCATAACAGCAGTTTACAATTAGAAAACTTGGATGAAGTTATGAAATCAGCTAGGATTGACACCTGGTGGAGTTTAATTGGAAAACTGAAAGGTGCTGATGGAATTTTAAAACATAGTGAAATGTCTAGAATTATATTGGCCATCTTGACAGTTTCCCATAGTAATGCAGAGTGTGAAATGATTTTCAGTGTTGTTGCAAAAACAAGGACTAAATTTAGATTTAATATTGGTGATGGCACATTAGAAGAACGGCAATTGCTATGAACAAAATTATGAAATTTCTTAACGCAATCAAAATCTGCCACTGTTCATAACATTTGTACGAAAACTGATTAAAGAGTCCCCACCTTTTTTGTTTTCTTATCTTAAATGATGCAAGTAATAAAAATGTTTTTTATGTGTAAAGCATTTTTGTGTTGCTTGCATTTAAGAATTAGTTACTATTCAAAGTTAATTCATAATTAAAAACTATATTTTTATCATTTAAAAAGTCTTTTTAACATTGTGAAAAATCTCCTGATTTCTTAAAAAAATTTCTGGATTTTTGAGTGTCATAGGTTGGCAAGTATGCGCTTAATATGATCATGTCTGTTGATTGTAATAAGTGGTTGAGTTTTGTATGTGGTGCTGGGTTGAATGCAGGATTTCATTCAAATAGGGGAATACATCAGAGAATATTTTCAGAGTGGGAGATTCTCTATTTTTAAAGACTTACTTTATATAAGATTTCAATAAATTTTTGATTGGAATGTGCACATACCTAAACCTCTCTCCTTTCATATGGCCCTGCTGTTGAAATTAATACTCTTTTTTGATATGTTGTTTAATATGCAAGTTATGTATTTTTTATTAAAAATTTCATTATTTTTTCCGTAGATGATAAAAGCTGTCTTAATTCAGAAAAATTTCAACATGTTATGCAAATCAGTACATTTAATTGCATGTTTCCTGTTAGTAACATTTCAACAGCAGTCTTTAAGACACAACATAGCTTGTAACTTTCTGTTCCTCCACTTTTAAGTTCAAGCAGTCTCAGCAATTTTTAGTGCTTGTCGAGACTGCTGCTGCTGGTACAGGACCAGGATTTTCATCTTCGGACTCACTTACATTTTCACTAATTCCTTTGTTGTCTCTGATTTTGGTATAGCATCCTATTGCTTCAACAGTTCTTTATCTTAAGCTTTATTCTTTCCATTTGGACATTTTGAGTTACAGCCAAACAATAAAAGCACAATGTGGATGGGTGAACTGAACGAACTATATGAGGGGAAAAAAATACAGTTTTCTATATAGATTCTCCCAGCTGCTCTAAGCCAGTTCTGACAAACATCGTCCCACTCACCCCCAAACAGGATTGGTCCAGATAAGAAAATTCTAGCATTTGCAGCTCCACGTGTGTGAATTGGCCTTGAATGAAATCGCTGGCTTTGAAACACTTTCATGGTTTTTGACAATTCCTTATAAGAAAGTTCGAATATTTGCACCTCCATGTGCAAAAGTGAGTGGACTTGAACAAAATTGCTATACTTGAAACACAAACTTGTTGTTTTTGATTTTACAATTTTAAAAGTGATTTGTATTTTATAAGCAGTAGTGTTAATTTTATTAACCGGTTATTTTGTAGTGATATTGTATTTAAATTCATTCCTGGAATTTTGATTTTATAAGGCAGTGATTATTAAGTGATATCCACTGTAATAACCATTAAGTCAAAATCTTTGATATATGTACAGTGCATCTGTAAAGTCATGGTGCACTTTTGTTCGGTCACAGGAAAGCAAGAAAACAAGAAATGTGAAATCTTCACCAAACAAAAGAAAACCTCTTTAAGTTTCATACCAATTCAGTGCAGTTCAATGTGGGCTCCATCCATGCCATCACAGTCTACTCCGCAAAGAAAAATGGTCCTATCACTTTTGCATCAGGCCACACTACACGTTCACTTTAGGGCTGTTATGTTCTTACTCTACGTAGGCACAAGGATTTTCAGGAGCCCATATTCGAATGTTATGGCAATGAACATGTCCACTAACATGGAATGTCGTCTCATCGGTAAACACAATCTTTTGCAGAAATTGGGTATCATTGTAAATATCATGAAGCATATCTGTAGCAAATGCAAATCGTTTCGGTCTATCCGTCGGTTTGATAGCGTATAACAGCTGCAGTTTGTAACAGCTTCTTAAGGTAACTTCCATATAGCCTCAACAGACTCATCACTAACCGATGGCCTGCCAAAACGGGGTTTGTCCAACATCCTGCCGGTATCCTTCAACTTAAATTTCATTTACTTAACATGTCTAATCTGTTATTACTAATCTTATCTAAATATTTTAGTAAAGATAACATCTGCATTTTATTCTTTCTTTGCAACTACATCCATGATTCAACCAGTGGATATCAGAAATTTGCATTGTTTGAAATACAGATACAGTCAAAAGTCGTTAATCCAGACTCCTCGGGACTTCGGCGATTCCGGATTATCGATTTTTCCGGATTATAGATCATCAGTTTAAATCTGGTAAGATGGCATGCAGAAATTACAAAATTAAAAATATGAAACCGTAATTTATGAAATAAAGAACAATTATGATCTAAAGGGTATCAAAATTTATAAAAAGAAAAAGTTTAATATTTATTTGTTTACTTTATTAAACATTTCCTTCAATGTAAGTTGCTTCGTTTCATGTGATAATACTTTCTCTTTAATTCTATTAAACAGACATAATTTCTTGTTTAGTTACAAAGTTCCGCTGTTCAAGTCCTATAATTGCTGTGTTGAGAATACCAACTAATTTGTCAATCGAAATGTTTTCGTTTTCAATAACCTCTGGGTCACTTTCTTCACTATCGGAAGCGAATTATGACGACGAGGAACTTGATTTAAATCATATCAAAGACGGAAGACATCGAGATGAAATACTACACTTAGTACGGAATTATAAACCAAATAAAATAAAAACATCTACCCTGAAGATAAGGATAGTGCTGACAGATTAACTTCCAATCCGCTGGGTGAAATTGATAAACAGATTTTGGATTTCAAAACATACTTTCGCTTTGTAGATACAAATTACATATTAGTAAATATATATCGGAAATTGTATTTGACATAATCTTTCTAATCTATCATAATCTAATAATGACGTTTCTGCCCCCCCCCTGCCGCAGAGCAGTGTGAAATTGATAAACAGATTTCGGATTTCAAAACATACTTTCGCTTTGTAGTAAATATATATCGGAAATTCTGTTTGACATAATCGAAAGTTCAAGCTTACTTTTATAAAATTGCTCTAACAGTCTGCAAAAAATAATAAGCCGGATCCAATTCGAAGATTAAGGAACAACGCATTCTGCAACGTTAACTGAATTAGATAACTTTAGCTTAACGTATAACTCCGTTACACATTAAACGCGCATGCGCACAAACATATTCGCAGCCATAAGGGTCTCACGCGCTCTCGTAAACGCCTGTGCGCATGCATGAATATGACGCATGCGCAGAAAGTTTGTAGCTTTGAGGTCCGGATTATAGATCATTCCGGATTATGTGTGTCCGAATTAGCGACTTTTGACTGTATAAAATACTCATTTGAAAATCTATGAAGACCATCTAAGTATTCTTAAAACTTGTAATATAAAATGTGCAGTTTGGAGTATTGAGGTTACAAGGAGGTGTGCATGCATATTTTTAGAATGTTTGATACATTTTGTAACCAGTGACCAAATTTCATGATGATTATAATAACCATGAATTTTAATGTCTGAAAATATTACAAATAATATTTTCCAATAGAATATATGAAAAAGACATAGCTGAAGTCTTCCATTGCTATGATAATCTTTCAGTTATCAATCGATGACAAAACAGTTTCCAACAATTAAAAATTCATTCTTACCCCAAAAGTGCAAATCATATGACTTGAATGGAAAAGACCCACAAAATTTTCCAATTAATGAAATGTGCCAAGAATTCCAAATAGGATATAACTAATTCCATGACAGTGCCCCAATCATCTGTCAATGAGCACACGGTGAAATTCATAGTGTGCCTGGTTTTAAACCAAAAGTTATCAACACTAAGTTTTGAATAGTTGTTGTAGTTTGTTGAGAATTCAGTCATTTATTAGTGGAGCTCTCGACTTGGCAGTTACGTAACTTAGAATCAATAGAATAGAAATTTGTAACTGCATATGAAATTGCTTATCTGTTAAATAAAATTTAGTGTTAACAAACACACACACACACACAAAAAAAAAAAAAAAAAAAAAAGAGAGAGAGACAAATTAAAAATCAAAATTGTTTTTCAATTTACATTAAAAGAAATGCTTACTGAAACAAAATAAGCATTTAATATATACTTTTTTTGTAATTTTTTCGTCCCCTTAATGACACAAAAGTGCTCCATTATTTCACAAACAGCCATTTGCGATTTCTGTATGTCATTTTGCTGTATTTAAATTAATGTTTCCAAATCCTTAACTTTCCAGAGTTATTGAAGTCTTAATGATTCTGGATAATCTCGGACTTTGCACTATAAAACAAAAGTTTATATGTCAAATGGAAGTTTCTCTGTATATAAAATGGAAATTTGTTCAGTTATACGTATATGTAATGCTTCTATCAATTCTCTCCTTAAATGTCAGTGAAAGTGTGGTTAGGGATTTATCATAGTAGTTCTAATCCGAACTGTGTAATATAACTAAATTTATCCAGCCAACAAAATATAATAAATGCCGGCAGTATTATTTGAAATACAAGTTGTTTTATAATGCAGTTCATTTTATAACTTGATTGGATAATTTTAGGAATAATGTGTAACACAGTACGGATAAGGCTGCCTTTGCATAAATAGAAGAAATCTTGTTTTTATAGTTTCATGATGTCTTTTTAGGAGGATAAATATGAAATAATTCAGATAAATTCATTGAAAGCAAAGTTAAGTCATAATTTTATTGGTAAATAATTAAAAAGAATATACCTATTCAAAATATGTACGCATTAAACATGCAGGAATGCAAGTTGCCAGAAGGGTTTGTTTTAGGCTCATTTTAATTCATTTCCATTATTGGGATGAAATCTGAAGTAGTATTCTGCACTGCCCCCCCCTGGGTATTGTAATAAGGTTTATTTCAAATGGGAATAATTTTAATAAGAAAATGATTCCATCAGCATTGGCTTATTATTTTATATTATCAGTTTAAATGGCAATCTCTTCATTATAACTTTTGATACTTATAATGTGCTAATGTATGCTGTGAAGTTGTTACTTGGTCAGATATGCCTTTATACTTATGATCTGATTTCCTTTCATCAAGTATGATCATACGGCATGTAACCTTGTCTGTGGATTATTTATCATATAGACGACGTAATTTTTGATGTTATGTTCATTATAGTTATTTTTCTTGACTACGGAGTACTTGCGGTTTTAATGACAGCTTCATTTATAAAATGTTAATTTAGTGAATATTTGTGTTATTAAGTATGCTAGCTGTAAAAGAAATGTTAGTCTGTTAAGATCTTTTTGCTTCAAGGTATATAACTAGAAAATACAAAATAATTGAAAAAAATATTAGCTCTTGTAAAATCTGGAAAGACAAATGTGACACCTTTGTCATAAGATTTAGGTGTTATCTCATTGACAAAAAGATTTTAATTTGACTGTCACTAAATGCACCTATTCAGTGTAACAATTTAGCACATGGCTTTAAAAATCATTAAAATTGATACAACAGGAAGGTACAGTTTAAATTATCATTATTATAGGGTAGTTCATTTTATTGCCAGAATTATTAAATTTTTGCTAAAATCACCTACTTTTAAAATGTCTTAAATTTGCATTAGATGCCTGTTAAAAGATGTGACTTGATGTTTTCATGGTTTTTCCCATATATAACATGAATAGAAACTCAATTTCTTTTAAATTCCTCAGTGAAGGCATCACTCGTTAGGTAGATAGATCACATGCTTAGCCATAATGTAAACAACTTCTGATATCTTTCATATGATCAATAAGTGATAATACTGATTTGACGTTTTAATGGTTTCCCAAATGTCTTTGTTCAAAACTAGGATAATTAAGCCAGTTGAGATCTGAAAGAGTGGAAATAAACAGGAAAATTGGGAAGTCATAATTAGTTTAAGTACTCAAGAACTATTTGAAACAAAAGAGCACACGGCAAATTTAGTTAAAATTACATCTCATCAGTGGATAATCACAAAGCTATAATTTAAAATTCAGCATTTGTAGCACAATTTTGTGCAGTGGCTAACGTTTGTTTTCAGGCACCATTATTGTTAGAATTTATTCACACAAATCATATACTAGATAGTAAAAATTCAGTATTTTTTCTCATGTAGAGTTTCTCAAAAGATGCTTGATGCAGGGGGGGAAAGGTGGAAAAAGTGTGTTTAAATGTTTCTCAAGAGTTAAAGATTCTGGAATAGAACTCGTGTAAGTATTTGGCCACAACCTTGAAAGCAGCAGATATATGTATGGGTGTGGGGGGGGGATAAGAAAAAGACATAACAATGTTGATGGCATAGCACATAGATAGCTTGGAATGTAGATCCATGTTGAAGAGGAAGAATTCTGATTGTATAGAATGCTGAAATGTTGAATTTGTAATAACTAAAAAGCTTGGCAGTCGAGCCGGATTCAATTCCATTTTCTTTAAATTGACATTTGTGCTCACAATTCACTTGGCAGTTCAATTGTGCCTATTTTCAGAATATTTGCATTTTTTGTACTGACTGTTGCGATAGGAAGAGAGCACAGGAAAACAGCGTAGAAACTAAAGTGTGCAATTATCTCATATGGAAGCTCACCAGGAAATACCAAATTGAAAATGAGGAATTCAGAAGCTACTATTAAATTATACAGCTGATTTACATACTTTTTTATCTTGCATGCATATGTTCAAAAATACTTGTTACCTTTCAAGCACAGAGACTGTAACCTCAAGTATGTCGAGCCTATTAAAATCAGATATATTTTGCAAGAGTCAAGGTACAAAGGGTCATTTTAAAATTATAATCAAGAAAATATCACTTACTAGTAACAATTTGGGGGGGCTTTTGGTTGCTTAGAGGTTTAATACTTAAAGAAAATATCCAAATACCTGAATGCTTAATATATGAGGTTTTAACAAAAGTTTTCCACCACCTCAAATAGCGTTTGCATAAACAGTTCGCATTGGCCTGTTTAATCATATTTTGTCAAACGATTTTTGGCATTTGAAGTTTGTTTTAAACACCATTTTGTGAAATTTGTAAAAAAAAAAAAAAAAAGTTATTAATTACAAGGTTTCTGAAATGTAACTATCATGCTACCAGATTAGAACCATTATTTACTTCCAGCTGCTGCAAAAAGTCGACTACAGAATGTCACCAAATCGTGTACAGCTTTAGGTAGTAATTTTGCATCATATGACACTGTGAAGGTTTGGTACCAAAATTGGAAAACAAGGGCTATGGTATTCAAGAAGCAGAGTGCCCTGGCCAGCCTACTGATGTTGATAAGGCCCACCTGGGAGAACTTGTGGAAGAAGATCAGTATGCAACTGCTGAAGAGCTTGCTAAGGAGTTAGACATCAGTGCCATGTCCATTAGTCGCGCTTTGTATTGCATAGACTTGCCATACAAGTTCAGTCTGGGTATTGCATGAGCTGACTAGCAGATAAGGACAGATGTATTTGGGCCTTATCGGCAATGTCGCAAAGCAGAAAAGGTAATGTTTTTATTTTGGTGGTTTTGCCATGGTGTTATCCACAAAGAGTATCTGCAAAGAGGTAAAAATCCTCAACAGTAAGGTGTACAGTTAGATACTAGTCCGTGTTGATGCTGCTATTAAGGAATGAGTTCTGCTGCAAAAAAAGTATTATTCTATCGTGATAATGCAAAGCCACCTGTCTGCATTCACTGGCTGGACTCAAGTGGGATCGTTTGTCGCATCCACCATAAAGCCTTGACATTGCTCGTTTGAACTTTTTTCACACCTGCAACTACATCTTGCTGGTGCTATCTCCCATTCTGAACAGAATGAAGATAATCTGTTTTTGATCGCCACTAAGTTTGCTTTGAAAGACTAACAAAATATTGCAGAAAATCATAGATTTGGGTGGTGATTACTACCCGCACTCAAGGTATTGCTTTCATGTTTTGTTCTAACCTTCTTAGGAATGTATTTTGTTGAAAACTCATTCCAAAGTAGCATGGCAACGTTGTAATGATGTTGCAAACTGGTCGTGTTGCAAAAACGTTGCAATGTGTTGTTTTTAAGACTTACAGATGTCTGCGAAACTCCATTGTTTTGCAACCGTTGCAAAGACGTCTTTATTTCTTCGCAGGTGAGGTTTTTGTCACATAGACATCGTTATTACGTCTTTCGCAAGTGATATATTGGTTGTGAAAGCACACAAAATTCCACCTTTTTCCAACAGTTGTGAAAATGTTATTATGTCCTTGTGTTACATATTGGTTTATGCAGAAAAATAAGCTTAATAACTAATATATTTTTCTTTTTTAAAATTTTGTGTTCCTTGTATTTTTCTAAAGTTTAAATATTTTATAATTTCCTCAAAACCAGAAGATAATACAATTTCTTCTCTTTAGACTAAATATGCAAGATTAATAATAGCCTTAATTATTTTCAGTACTTTAAAATATATTTTTTAAATAACTTAAATTCCAAGTTACGATTATTAAGAAAAAAAAATTGAAATCTTAAAGTGAGAGTAATTATGAAAGTGGTTATTATAAATATATAACATAAATAGTAAGTTTTAAGTAAATAAAACTTGATCAGACATAAATAAAAGTAAAGGTATATATGTGGGTTAAGAAAAAAGGCAGCATTTCTAATAACAGTATTATCACATTTATTTCTGTTATATCTGAGAGACATTGAAAATTGCCCCTGTCATGATAAATTAGGAAACTGTTCTTAAGGTAACATAATCAGCATTTTACCTGAACTCAAGTATAAATTTATTCACTTTCACAGTAAAAAATATAACCATTAACCTCTATATCTCAAAGATATGGAAATGGAAGACTGTATAAAGTAGTTAATAAATGTGATCAAAAATATTTCATACAAAGATATACCTAAATCTAATAACTTCCCATATTCATATCTAAAATGAAATAATAACCTAAGAAACAACATACATGACAGCACTATTTACGAAAAACATGAACTAGTAGTGCTTGAAAGTATAAATAGCAGAAGGAAGGTAACAGAACTAAAATTTCCAATTAGTAAAAAAATATTTGTGTTTTTTAAGTAGTAAGCAATAATTATAGATTGCAGTATTTACTAGTAATGCTGATATTTCTTAACACCATTTCTTTCGATCATATGTTAATGTATTTACTTATTTTAAGTTTCTACATTTTAGAATAGTGGTATTCATGCACTTTTTATAATCAATAACTTTCCTCGTGTTACTGTACAGTAATAATTTAAATAATATAGTATACGATAGTAAGCTAAGTACGTTAAAGTAAGCTCTTCTATTTAGCACACGATGAAACTTTTTGTTTCTATTTATTATGAATTTCTTTGTTATCACAAGCGCATAAAAAGTAAGCAAAGAAAATGAAATATACTTAAATTTAATAAAAAATAAAACCTAATTTCCAACATTCATTTATTGAGATAATCTAATAAACATACATAATGGCAATATTTAAAAAATGCGAATTACAGTGTTTGGAAGAATAAATACGAAACGAAAAGTAATGAAACTGCAATTTGTAATGAATAAAAAATATTTAGTGTTTTTAATATTACGTAATTAAATATCACATAATTATAGATTACAATATTTTATAGAAATGCTAATGTTTCCTTAACACTAGTTATTCGATCATACATTTCATACACTGTTTAAAATCACTAACCTTTTCTGCATACTATGAAAAAGAGAACATACTATAGAATGTGCATTATTATTAATTTTAGCTATTACATATATCTAATTCATCTTCAGCAGTCATATTAAGTATTGGTACCAGTTCAATAATTTCTTTGTATTTTGAAAATAATGAACATACCATAACAGCTTGAATTGTTGTTGCTTCTGTATGATTGCATTTTCAGCAAAACCAGAAAGTGCCTCACCATTGTATGTTATTTTTGTTTTTATATGAATTAATTCTGATACCCAACCTTTCAATATGAACACAGTAATCGATTAATATGAATGATATGTGGTATAGCACTTAGGACGTTATAACTGAAGCACAAAGCTAATAAGGGTATTCAAATATTGCACCGCTGAAACCACAGATTGGAGAACACCACCGAAACACAACACTATTTCACGACTATATTCATGATTAGTATTGTATCATTTCTTGTTGAGCAGATATTCACAAGCAAAATAAGGACAAATTCAGCATTCTCACTATGATTTCTCCTCAATTCAGAGGCTTCCAAACAGGAGCTCACAGCAATGGAATTTCACTCACTGAAGGCAATTGAAGTAAGTAGATACAGAACAATGAGAAGATTTACTATGCGTTCTTTGATTGACTTTGATTTACTTTTAATATAAGCAATATTATTTATATCAGTCATGGCTTGGTTCAATTTCAAACATGAACTCTGTCTTTTTCAAACGTCTTACAGATGGCATCTTTACCAAATTACTTGAAAGAACTGCTAGAATCTCAATTAATTGCGTAGTTACTTGTTCGAATTTGGCACCTAGCCAAAGCACGCAAATCTCAAGATGTTCGTTTATGTAATCCAGTAAATGATGTAAAGCATCCGGTAAATAATGTACTGTTCTGCTTCTCCTGACTGTCGATGAGTTTTCGGTCATATATATTTGACAGCTGTTAAATATGCATCGTCTTTTAACTTTGAACATTTTCTCTGAATTCTTTAAAATCGCTCCATTTTTATCCGTGAATACAGCTTCATGCACAATCATACCTTCGCGAAAATTGTACTTTTTTCACTGTATGCAGTAAAATGTTTTATATAATTTCGCCATATTAATTCAAATAAACTTGTCCTTCTAAAATAATAGTCATATTTCAGCGGTGAAATAATTGCTAACACGGGATTTGCAGTGATTTCAGAAATATGATTTTTTTAAAGTATATAAAATGTATAACTTAATAACTTACTTTATAGATCAGTTTCATTTTAAAATATTTTGCTATAATATTTATATTTAATTTACATTTCATTAGATGGATCTAAGATTAATATATGTAGATGAGATAAAGTAATAAAACATTGCGAAATAAATCTTATGCGGACTTCAAATTCTTGAAAGGGCAGATTTAGTCTCTTTTCATTCTAAAAGTAATGCTGATGAACAATAAAAAAAATGCTAAAACGACCACGTCTAAAAGCTGTCATATCATGATGTTTCAGTGACGTCGACAAATTGCCAAGATGCAACGGCAAATACTTTGCGTCTTCGCAATGTTGTAAAGACGACGTAAAAGTTACCATGACTACTTAGTAACCTCTCTGACCAGTTTGCAACATCGTGTGCTACTTGAGTTACAACCAGATATAGTTCATTGTGATTTATTTTTCGTGTGTTTTTTGACATCCGTCTTAACTATTATTTTCATTTAGGGATATCCGGTTTGTGTCTATTTATTTCCTCATTAAATTACTTTCAATAAAGATTTTAGAGAAATGTCTTTCCTTGTTTTCTTCTGTTCATTCGATGAATTTGGATAGGTCTTAAATATTCTTACAGAAATTAATGTTTTGCATTCAAAGTGCTTGTGTTGAAGCTTTCAGATTGATTGATAATGTTTATTATAAAAATTAAATTTTCCATCCAGAGGCAATGTAACATCTCCAAAGCATTGTGTTACCCTGTGTGTTGATACTAATCTTAAGTTTTTTGTTCTTCAGTAGGCTTTTGCCGCATAAGAGTTGTATTCAAGCTTGCCATATACGAGTTGTATAATGAATTCCTGTTTATATGGATTTTATCAGCACCAGATTGATTTCCCTCTTCCGTTGTTTTCAGGTGCTCCGCTGAAAAACACTTCTCATTCATTGAAATAATTAGCTTTAAATAATTCTGATTTTAAGGTCATTTCAGGTTTCCTCTGCTCATTCAGGTCCATATGAGTCCATCAAAGAGAGTCCACTCAGGTCCATTAAAGTGAGATTATTCTTACAGGACTTAAAGGTGTTTTTGCATTCCAAATTGTCCATAACATCAAAATCAATTGAAAAGTCATTGTTAATGGTTTTTCTGACACATCTAGTATTTTTATTAAAATATGTATAATTAAATTTTCCATAGTACTTGTGTGGTAATTTCGTAGTATCTTGTCATGTTCATTTCATATTTAAAGCTACTGAAATATTTCACTAAATGATTGTTAGTTTCAAACTTCAAAGAGTAATATTGTGAAGAGTTTGCACTTAAAACCATCATACCTCTGGGGGACAGGAAGGGGGAAAATTAAACAATCCTTTTGAGTGTCTGAATTATTAGGCATTCATTTTTAGTTCTTTTTAAATAAATTTTATTTTTGGGACTTTTTGAACAACTCTATCTCCCTGTACTATATAAGCGAGCACTAAAAAGCCATACAATGATATACATACAAAAAAAATGTATTTTTTTAGTACCTAGTTTTCGCAAATATCAAAAGTAAGTGTTAGAAACAAATGTGAGAAATAGAAAAGCTACTACCATGTATATCAGAGACAGGTGTTTGATTTTTTGTTTCCTTAACCCGCGAGCACACGCACCGATCCGACGAACACGAGAACACGCGCCAGGTATGTCATACCCGAATAAAAAAATTGTAATTAAAAATTTGTCAAAAAAATTAATCTTTTTTTAAAAGAAATTAAATGTAAAACCAAGTTACTACTTCATTTTAGACAAAATAGGAAACAATAAGGAGAGGAAAAATTATTTACTTACTTCTTGAACATTGTTTACAAAATGAGGTCATATGTTCTATACATATACTTTTGCTACAATTTTCACAAATGAATCTAGTTTTTCTATCTTTTTTCTTGGAGCACTCTGTACACCTCTTGTAAGTCATTTTAGGTTTTTTGGGGGACAGTTCATTGTTAACATGTTCATCGGTGGTCAGTGTTTGTCCAGAATCAGGAACCACAGATGCCCGCCGTCGTTCATTTTGAACATTTTCTATTAGCTGCATCCCGAAGGCTTTGAGAAAAGTACTCATCCCGTTTACGAGTAAAATTTTCTCGTATGGAATCAATATAAATATTTGTATTGTCAACTACATGTTTTAACATATCTTCATCGATAAGCAATGACAAGGAATCTAAAGGTGTTGAGAAGTCTTTAGAATACTTTGTATTTCCAGGGAGTTTAGTTATAATATTTTTGGCGCCAATTCTAACATTAGTCCGGAATTTATTTTTGTTCCATTTTTTCCAACATAAAAACTCATTGCTACATTCTAGAGTTTCATTTTCTGTTTCTGTATCTGAATCACTACTCTTTATGGGTGTGATTACTATTATATTCTTCGTCATCAACATCTTCCTCTTCTTCACTAAATGAATCCTCATCAGAAGAAACTGTTTCAAGGAGATTTCTCAATCTTTTCATCTTTTCATCGTAAGGAATATACGGCACCATGCTTACAACTCAAGAAAAACCTATACTAAAAGCTTGAAAACGAGAAGTGCGAAGTGACTCACTGAGAAACTCGAGTACACGCTCGGGTATGACATGCCCGAACAATGCTGTTCCTAAAAAACCGTTGCACTTGCCACCTCAGGAATTTCCCCCATTTAAGTATGTGACCTTGAACTCAGCTACACCAAGTTTCGACCTTTTATGAAATAATGGGCGAGAAATATACAAAAAGAAAAATGCACATGGGTATGACATACCTGCCACGTGTGCTCGCGGGTTAATGACTTTAAATTTTTATATAGACTACATACATGAGAATTTTCATGTCTTGGGTCTTTCCTGTTATACATTGTTCTTGTAGCTAGAAGTAAACTGCATCAAGAAAACTTATGTAATGAGACTTGTTTGTAGTGGAATTTATTATGATATTCCTTTAGTCAATTTTATTTGTCAAATCTTATAAGCAAAATTTGTTTTTAGATTTGGTGGTGACAGTACAGTAGTCTGTATTGACTCTGTGAGCTGTCATGTTCAAATTTTCCTGTCATGGCTGTCACAAGAGAGCGTTAACAAGAAGCCAAACGCCATTATAGTGTTTGACAAGAGAGAGAGAGCGCGTGAGAGTGTGCGTGTGTGCTCCATCTTTCACACCAGTATGATTCGTCAGTCTCTTTCCGTAACTTCCAAGCCTGCCAAGCTTCTTCATCCATAGCCAGCAACAGTTCTATTGGAGATTCCTTATTCAAGCAGCAAACAAAGTATTCACCTCTAAGGAAAAAATAAGTCAGCTGTTTGGACAGTCTCTCGAGGGCTCGCTCAACAGAAGTGTATATATTGACCTTCACCGGGCCTTGTCGACATTTTAAAACTTTCCTCCTGTTTGGGAGCAAGACTGCATCTGTGATGTGCAATTGCGGTTGTTCAACTTTGCAACTGATTAACTTTTCTTTCGGAATTTTGAAATGAAAAATATACAACTGGAAAAGAGTTGTACTTTTGGGAAGTGCCTTCTGTCTGAGGTGCGTTTGACTGTGTGGTCCAAACCTCAAACCCTTGCGGGCAAATTAAATTTTGTCGCCGACAAACTTTTCGGAGAGTATCCTTGCCGTTATCAACAAATGCTGATTGAATAGGATTTTTGCTGTTAAAGAACAAGGGTAACTAAGATGCTGTATTTTTAAAAGTTGAAAATAATAAACTTTAAATCAGTGAGTATTTCACAGTGTATTATATCAGATATTTATTTTTTGGCAGCTTATTTTCATGAAGTAATACTTGTTCCTGCTTTTTATATAGTTTTTAAGAACATGTATATTGTTTAGATTAAAAATTTTTAAACAATGTAGCATATTTTCCAACTGATGGCATCAAGCTGGCCTAATAAGTAGTTACCCTTGTTTTTAAGCAATTGCTGGGATCACCCTAAGTTGTGAATAATTACTGTACAAAAACAATCGTAATTGTTCTTCAGATTATTTAGGAATCATCTAAGTTGTCTTAATATGCATTATATTTCATTATCGCGTGTATTGGGACAGCCAAAATTATCATAGTCATTTGTTCCCAATATTTTATTGCTGTGATCTTAAAAATAACTGAACATTTTCATCCTGTTTTCAGTTGGTGTGAATATTAATTTTCTAAAACATATCTAAGAATATGCTTTTGTTATATTTTTGTAGTATTCTCAGGCAAATCTAATCATTCATGTGTGAGTGGTGTGTATGTAACAAATGTTTTTTTTTCCACTTCCTTATTCCATATTCTGATATATGACCAATAAAATTAGCTCAATCAGTTTGCAAGATTCTTTTATTTTGTAACAAGTTTAACTTTAAATAGCATTTTTTTAATCCATGTATTTAGATTTGTATTGCATATTTAAATTACAGACAATATATACAAACTTTAGGCTCTTGCATTGTGTATTGTTGGAGTTTGAATAAAATAAACAAAGCAGCTTTAATTTATATAATAATAGATTTAATATTGTGTGTGCTGTATTTAAAACTGTTATGTATGTGAAATGTAAATCTATTAAGAAATTATTTAACATTAACATTTTTAAGATGCTAGTTCTAACAAAACACAGTTTTAGGGAGGGGGAAAAAAAAAAAAAAAAAGCATATTGTCTTGAACAGCCTTAAGATAACCTTGTAATTTTGATTCTTACCTTGAAAGTGAGATGGCCTTCAGCTTCATATATACAAACATAGTGTGTTGAAAATGTTTTATAATTTTCTTTAAATGGTTTAAATATGATTATGACTTAGGCCGATTAAATGTTTTCTTAATGCAATGGTAATAATTTAAGTGATAAACTTATTTAATAATCAGTGAAAACTCTTCATATGCACCTCTAAGAATATAAACAATGGTCAAAACTAACACTAGCATACCATACAGGGGTCTGAGACCAATGTCACAATATGCTGACAATTCATTCTACTGTTGAAAATGAGCAAAGAATGTCCTCTGAAGATGTAGTGGGAAATGTGGTGTTTATGAGTAATGAGTTGTTGAAAATGAACTTCTTGGAGCAGAACTTAGTGCATTACTGGAAGATGTTTCTTATTCAGTAGGTGTATATAGTTTATACATAATGGAGTGCTTGCACATTTTGCATAAGATGTTTGGGTATTTCAGTATTGTATGTAGAGTAATAGACAGGCATATTGTCGCACTAAATGCTCTGCTTGATCTTAATTGCTTACCTCCAGCATTTCTAAGAATTCGGAGCAAATTCTGTATGAAGAATAGTGTAACATACTGCTAAGCACTGTACTGGATTTGTATGTATCCATTCTGAAGAGGATTTTTCCTGCTGTAATGCCACACTGGCATAACTAGAGCTCAAATTATTGACCCTCCCCACTTACCGTTATTTATCGCACTCTTAGAGGAGAACACTTAAGTGTCTTCAAGAGCTAACTTTTAAGAATAATGAAATATTTTTCAAGGATGGATTGATTACTTTCGTGCTAATTCTTCCTCTTGAAAACCGGAGGAGGTTGAATGGTGTTTACTGTTTGTGAAGAAAGAACTTAAATGATAAACAAAGCACATATTAAAGGCACAATATTATATCATGTATTTCAAAGGACTTGCCAATTCAAAAATCTTCTTGCTTACAGAAACTTTCCTATTTGTGCATACATTTTACATTGTTACCATAAATCAAAAGTTTCTAAATCATATGCTAAGGAAATGTACAAGAGGGAGAACTAGTGAATAACTAGGGTATTTAGGAATATGAATACTTAAGACCTCATGGAGGAAAGTGCAGAGTAAAACTTAAAAGTTGGTAGGTGTCCTCAATTTTTTAAGAATGGTGAAAATTGGGCCTTCTTGTCCTGAACAACATCATTTGGTCTTGATGTTGCTCTTGGTGGGGTGGATAATTTTTTCCAAGATCTTTTCACCAGGCAATAAATATACTTGCGAGGGAAAAAAATCTTGATAGAAAAGAAGCATACCGTTGTCAATCTTCAGAGGAAACAAAGTATAGAATTGAAGATGGCACTGATAAAGATTTCATATAAAATTACTTTGAGTTGAACATGAAATTTGTGCCAATTTAAATTTTTTTTTAAAATTTTTTACTGCTTTTAAGGAATGACTTATCTGGTAAAGTTGCAGAGTTTTAGTTAGACCAATAGATAAACATTGATATTATTGTACTATAAATTTACCTAGTATGCAAATAAGAATTGTTCAGAATTTGTGAGAAATAAGAATGGACCCTTTTTACAATATCAAGACTTCTTATTTCACCTTGTAGATATTATGTAAATGAACTCAGTTAACTACAGCATTTACTTGTGTGTTTTCTCCCCATCTATTAATTATACCACAGGTTAAAAGTATGCAGTGTATGCTATTTTTAAAGAGATTACAAAATTATAAACACATCACAGTGTAAAGCACACCTAAAGACTCTAATGTTATGTATTTCAAAGGACTTGCCAGCCAATTTCAGTAACATTCTTTTTACTTACAGAGAATGCCTTTTACACTGCAGCCATAAATCAAGTTTCTAAGTCAAATGTTGAAAAAACTAGGGGGAAGGTCGTGTGATTAATGATTAAATACAGTATGTATACTCACTTCCAAAAGTTAAGCACGAAAATGTAAAATTAAAAAAAAAATCGAATCAACTGCTTTGATTGACACAAAATTTGTCAGGAAAGTAGCATATATACCGTATTTGACGGCATATAAGATGCACCCTTATTTAGAAGGCCACACACAAGGGAGAAAAAGTTTCAATAGTCCGTGCGACAGCGTGGTATCACAATAACTTAAAATGTGGTTTCTTTTAGTTCTCACGTTTCATAAAAGCCAAATAAACAATCATTGAATGCAATTACCAAACATATTTTTATTAAGGAAAAGTAACAAAAGGCAAGCTATTTTGAACATATGTAAATTTTAATAATGAATAAATGGCAAGCAATCAAACATAATACAAAATAAAGCAGAAATAACAAAAAACACGGATTCAAGGAAAACATTGCCTATCATGAAATGAGACTTTAATCACTTTCAAAACCAAAAAAATCCTTTTCACTATCATCATCGAAAACGAGAGTATCGTCATCACTACTGTTTGTGTCATCGCTAGTATCACCTTCTTCGAATAATACGTCGTCTTCAGTTCCATCAAGAACATTACTGATTCCGCACTTCTTAAAGGACTTTACAATTACTTAAGCCTTTACGTCCTCCAAAGATCTTTTTACTCACTCGCACACTTGTGAAATAGAGGGCTGATTCATTCTGCGTGAGGGCATAATGTGGCTCTCCTATCCACTTGTTCCATCGTTTTCACACTTTTTCCTTGAATGGCTTATTCACCGATACATCTAAAGGCTGCAATTGGCTAGTCAGTCCACCAGGAATGACAGCTATCTGGGTTTTTAATTCTCTCACTGTATTCTTTATGGTTTCAGTTCTATGGGTGTTAAACTGACCCAAAGCCAAAAGAGAGGGTTTTAAGAGTCCACCAGGTCACCTTGCCCATACATTCTGTAACCATAGTTTCATTCCAGCTTCGTCCATCCAGCCTTTCGGATGAACATGAACAATTACACCCGTTGAACATTTTTCTTTTGAATGTGAAAAATGGTGGTAGTTTTCATGTTAGAACTTTTTTTCATGACCTATGGTTTTTATGGTTATTAATTTAGACCCTTTAATACTCAGTCTTGTTGGATGGTACATCAAATGTGAGTGGAATTTCATTCATATTTCCTATTTAACTGAGCTCAAATTCCCATGTTTTTCCGCAAATCCTTTAGCCTCATTGATTATCATTTTAGTTGAAACACTTATCCCAGATTTCCTCTTATCTGTCACCCACATTTTCAAGTTCAGGCCAAGATTGAGTTGGGCATCGAAGGTTATGTTTTTGCTTTTTAGCGGTCTTCAGTTGATCTTCCTGCAGTCGCCAAGTACGTATCATTTTTCCGGTAGGTGGGGGACCGAAATGCCTTGCTGCTGCTCTGTTTCCATGCACTTTCGCATAGTTTAACACCCCTAGTTTATACTGAATTGTATAGCTTAATCTCTTGTTTCCTGTAGTCATATTTTTCAGGGTATTTTTTTTTAAAGCATATGCACCGATACCGACACGTGTGTTGGCTGAGTCAAAGAAAGTCGATGTAAAGAAGGAAAGGCTCCATGGACATAATGTGACCTTCGAACTTCGACATCAGCTTTGAGCTTTGGCGCTTTTCGGCGACAGAAATTTCATGTATGCGCAAAATAATTATGGCAGATGTAGAAAAAGTTGTGTATCTAGACCCTTATCCGTGCTAAAAATAGCATTCAGTGTTGAAAGTTAACCTGTTTTCTTCACTTATAAGATGCAGGTAACTTTTTTGAGACCAGATTTAGGGAAAAAAGTGTGTCTTATATGCTGTCAAATACGGTATTTGCATAAAACAAAATCAATAATTATATACAGAATAGAAAACAATATTAAATTTTTGTAAGTTATTAGATAATAACATACTGGAGACTTAAACAGAATTATATATAAAGTGAAAATAAACAGCATAAAATGAAAAAAAAGGACATTAATAAGGTATGTGATCCCCCCTCATCTGTATACAAAGTTTACACCTTGTGATCATGCTATCAATTAGGTGGTCAACCACTGCAGAATTAAGCAATTGGAAGACAAACTCAAGGTACCCGGGCCTACAGTAGCTGCAGATATCGCCTTGCCAGTGGAAGCCGTAACCATAGATGTCACACTTGTGGAGGTCGCTCTGCGATTCCACTTGACTACAACAGCAATATATTGATCTTCCGCTGAGGTGTTTTTGGCTACGGGTCTTCAGACAACTGTCTGTGTGGTTTGGAATTGTTCCCATAATCATGAAATTACAGAATGATGAACGGCGAAGAAAAGAGCAACATCTGTGATCGACTCTCATGCTTCGATGCGCCCCACAGCACGCCAGCGCTCAGAATCTTCCATTCTTCTTCGGGAAGTCATAGAAACACTTGTCTTGAAAATAAATTGTACGAAAGTTTTAAACACCTTCTATCAGTACTTGCAATCAACTTCTGTAACCCTTCATAAAGCTGGCTTTTTATAAGACTGCCTTTTTTGCATATTTCTTGTCATGAAAGCATGATTGGCTGTTGCCTAACATATTTGCATACTTCCATCTACCTCTGCAGCGAATTGCATCATCTTCAATTCTGATTGACTTCCAGAAATTAGCATTTTCCTCTCTGTGCTTAACTTTTGGAAGTGAGGGCAATTTCGTATTAAAGCTATGTGTGTTTTTTAGTCCAAGGAGGCACTACCCCAGAAGTGCTCTTGAAACGGCATTTTGCGTTGAATTACTTTTCAAATTGTTGCTACCAAATATTATTGCTCTGTATTGTATTTAAAGAAATGAAACAATGAAGAATCTTATAGGAATGTATGTATATATCGTGCATTGTGAAGAAACTGTGGTACCTATAGCCATCAAAGTTTAAATAAGATAGTCCTCCACCTAACTTGGGCAGCTGGAAGCCCAAATTTTAATATTTTATATAGTAAAACTTTAACGAATTTTTGATTAAAATATTCAACAGTTTCAAAGCAAGTAGTGGCAACACTGTATGGAATAAAACATTTTTATTTCCCCTGCACGAGACTCATCTATCGGAAATTCTAAAGATATGCTATTCTTAAATGATTTTTCCTCTTGCTCTGGGGAAGTGTGTTTAAAAGCACCCCATTAGCTTAATGTAAAACCTGAAAGCTTTTTCCTTATACACTGGTTATCATAAATTAAGGAAAAATCACAAAAATAGCGATAACTTCCTCAAAAATAAGCCAAACCGCGTAAAATTTGAATATGTTGCCAAGTAAGAATAGCTGAGTAAAACTCCGATATGCGAATTAGTGGCGCTGCACTCGAAATACGTCATCTGCGAGGAGAAAAAAAATCCATGTTTGAGAGCAAGCCCACATATTTCACTGTCATAGCGACATTAGAAATCTGAGATAGCCAATTCGTATCAATGAACTCCAGGCATCATTTGCCTGCAGAACTACGACAGAAAGCCATTGGGAGACTAGAGGCAGGACAAAGTCAAACAGAAGTGGCCACATTGCTAAATGTGAGTCCTGTGGTTCATAGATTTTCGAGGCAATTTCAAATCACAGATTCGGCATCTGGGAGGTTCAGCCAACTGCTACGACGAGCGCCGATGACCGATATTTGACATTATGTGCACTCAGGAATAGAACCGTTACCCCGACTCTTCTTAGATCCTCCCTTGCTGCAGCCACTGGAAGGTTGGTGTCAACGTCAACTGTGTGTAGAAGGCTTAATGCGATAGTAGGCATTATTTGATATGGAAAGAACCTGGAACCCGTTATCATCCGTCAAACATCTGTGAAAGAGATGCATACGGAAGAGGCAGTGTCTGTGTTTGGGGTGGCATCTCTTTGAGTGGACGCACAGACCTACATGTTTTTCCAAGGGGAACTGTGAATGTTCATGTTTATAGAGATGACATCCTTCATGCTTATGTGTGCCCATATGCTGGGGCAATAAGTGATGCTTTCCTGTTACAGGGCGACAATGGAGCGAACCGCATGTCGAGACTCCCTCGGTTCATACTAGATACGGCAGACTGGAACTCTTCTCTTCCTCTGCAGAGCTCACACAGAACATGGTAGAAGATGTACTTATCGATGATGCAGTGGAAGCAGTTACAACTGCTATTACTCAGGCAGCTATGCTCTCCATTCCTAGAACATCAGGAAAAATAATAAAATATTCGAAACTGTGGGGTGAATCGCAACTGTCATGAAGCACTGAAAAAACAGAAAAAAGCATGGGGAATTTTTCGTAGATACCCAACTCTGCGAAACTTGATGGCATTTAAAAGAGCCAAAGCAAATGCACGAAAAGCAAGGAGGCAGAGCCAGAGGGATTCCTGGATTTCGTATGTGTCATCAATAACATCCTCTCAATGGACCTTATAAGAAATAGACTAACCCAGTGGACGGGGCGTGCATCACCAACATGTCGGCAAGAAAGAGTAGGGACGATCTAGTCTACTTTAACACTGAAACCTATGGCATTTGTATCACATAACTCTTTTTAATTATTAAATGTGATACGTTGTATATTGATGATATTATGAAAGCCACAGTTTTTTTCCCAAATAGGATTTAACATACATCATTAAAGCACTTTTTACCGCATTTCGCACATTTTTTTTTTCACGCGTAATTCTTGTACAAACATCTTTACTTTGGTAAAACGGTAAAAACTAAGCACAAAATTTATGAACTTAATTTTGCGTAAAAATAAAGTTAAATAAGATTGATAGTACACGATGCTTTGAAATAAATAAGGCAAAAACAAGATCTGATCTCTTTTCTTTTCTTTTTTTTTTAATTTAATGAACATTTTCAGGCAGTGATTTTCCAAACTATAATAACATTATAAAACGATCATATTTATTTGATTATATAATCATTAAATTATTAACATTAAAGTGAATTAGTTATTTTAATAATTCATAAAATTCGGAGCATAAAATTTTCTGAGGGTAATGAAGGAAGGAAAAAAAAAAAAAAAATAAAATCTAGAAGCACTCTTTTTTTTAAAGTTTTGTCTGTTACCTATATTTATTGAATATCGTGTTCTTCGCCCGTAAACCACATACATTTGAAAACAGCATATCTTTAGAATTTCCGCACTGGAGATAAAACTGTTTTTTTCCGTACAGCGCTTGCTATGAACTCGTCGAGTTTGTTAATAAAAAATTCGTTGAAGTTTTACAAAATATGAAATAGATTAAAACAAATTCGAAATTCGGCCGTCCAGATGCCTATGTTCGGGGGGAGGATTACATTATTCAAAATTTGATTGCTCTAGATACTGTCGTTTTTGTCACAGTGCGAGAAACATGCATGTATTCATGCAGATTCTTCATTATTTAATTTCTTTACATATAATTCAGGGCGATAATATTTGGTAACAATTTGCAAGGAGAGACGGACATTTCTAGTAAAACAGCGCAAAATGTTGCTTCAAAACTAACAGCCTTTCTAGGCCACCCAGCCTTTGGACTAATATAAATTAAATTAACAGTAAATAGAAAACATCTTATGCAGAACTAAAAATAAATTAAAAAGAATAATCACTATAAAATACAAGCAAAATTAATTATTACTGTTAAATACAATTTTAATATTAGAATTAAATGTATAAAAATTAAGGAGTCAAAAGTGTTTATCGCTACCATGTATTATCAAATATAATTGAAATAAAATTCCTTTATAGAAAATGTGCTATAATAGTCATCTATAATTTTGAAAAAGCAGCACAATTTAGAATTCTAAACAAAACTTTCAAAAATTCGTTTTTTAATATTTTAGTATTTTTTACTTATTTACACCAATGAAAAGCATAAAAATTGCAAGAGAAAATTGCTTGTTTGAAATTTTCTGTTAGTTCAGATTAAAAATATTATTTTCTAAAAGAAGTAGTTACAAATTTCCTTACAGCATAGGAAAAGCCGAAAAAATATCCAGTCCTGAAAGCATGCAATAGCTTTATAATTATTTGGAACGCTAATTATGCTTGATAAATATGCTAAATTTTTAAAAATCAATCTCAATTTCAAAAATAAAAATATGTAAAAATTCTAATTTGTGAAATGAGTCGTTACAACCAGCTTTTTCTTGACAATTATACATGCTGCAATGGGCAACCAATGTTCTGCACGTCGTCCCTGCTCCTCCGGATGTGATCAAGGTGACAGCCGTTTGGGTTAGTCTGTTTCTTATAAGGTCCATGCATCCTCTATGCCTAGTAAGCGGGTTTGGGAGAGAATCAGAAAAGCATGCGGGATATATAAAGACCACTCACTTTCCTTTTTGGGAAGAGATGGCCGAGTGATTAGCTCTATAGAAGAAATTGCGAATACTATTGGTGAGACATTTGCTGCCGTTTCTTCCAGCCGAAATTACTCAACTGCATTTCTTTCTATCAGGCAGCGCTCTGAGAAAAATCCCATCGCTTTCAACTCTTCCAACTTTGAGCCTTATAATAGAGATTTTACTGTGCTAGAGTTAAAGAGAGCTTTGTTACAGAGACATAGGTCTTCTCCGGGTCTTGATGGCGTGAATTACGAAATGCTAAAACATCTGTCCTATAAGTCACTGAATGCTCTTCTAACTCTTTGCAATAGAGTGTGAAAGGAGCGTACTTTTCCCAATGCATGGAGAAGAGCTGTTGTAATTCCTATTGCTAAGCCAGGGAAAGATCCAAGGAATCCCTCCAACTATCGGCCAATTGCCCTTACGAGTAGCGTATGCAAACTGTTTGAAAAGATGGTAAACAGCTGCCTAGTCTACTTCTTGGAAAAAATAATATATCACCTTATCAAAGCTGTTTTCGAAAGGGAAGAACGACCGTAGATAACATGCTCCTTTTAGAGACATCCATTCGAAAGGCTTTTCAGAAGAAGTCACCTTGTCTCAATATTCATCGACATTGAGATAGCTTATGATAAGGCATGGAGATACGGTATACTTCGGGATCTTCACGAGAGTGGCTTGCGCGGCAACCTACCTATTTTCATTCAGAATTTCTTGAACACTAGAACTTTTCAAGTAAGGATTGGCTCTGTTTTGTCGGACGTTTTTGAACAGGAAGAGGGTGTGCCTCAAGGCTGTGTGCTTAGTGTAACCCTGTTTAGTTTAAAAATAAACTCTGTACTAAAAGAACTTCCTCCCACCATCTTGGGATCTCTATATGTCGATGATTTACAGATTAGCTGTCGAGGGGCAGACATGAGATACGTAGACAGGCAATTGCAGATGGCTCTGAATAACATCCAAGAATGGTCAAAGAAACAGGGATTTAACTTTTTTCCCAACAGAAAACTGTGTGTGTTCACTTTTGTAGGAAGCTAGGTCTCCATCCTGAGCCTGAGTTATATCTGAATGGTACAATTATTGCAGTTGCGCCCGAAGTAAAATTTTTAGGAGTGACGTTCGACCGAAAATTGACTTTCCTTTCTCATGTTTTAAACCTGAGAAAGAAGTGCTTAAAAACACTAAATATTTTAAAAGTATTGGCGAACACCTAGGGTGCAGAGCGTTGCTTCATGCTTCGCATTTACAGAGCGCTTGTCCGCTCGAGACTGGACTATGGCTCAGTGGTTTACGGATCCGCTCGGTCATCAGTATTGTTAAAATTGGATCCTGTTCATCCTTAAGCTCTGCGGATTTGTTCAGGAGCTTTCAGGACTTCTCCTGTCCAGAGCCTGTATGTTGACTCCAATGAACCATCACTTTATCTGAGGCGTGAGCAATTATCCCTATTGCAATATTTTAATATTCTATCCTAATCTGAACATCCCAATAAGCTGTGCTTACTTGTTTAATGTGTGTAGCACTTTATTTGAAACACGTCCATCCTGTGTTCCTACTTTTCCTTTAAGCGTTCGGCCTGTCATTGAGGAACTTTCCCTCTCTGATATGCACCCCCAAGCAGTACAGAATTTTGAAATCCCACCTTGGGAAAATTCACGGATTCAGCTTCTTGATGTTTTCAAGCATCACGTCAAGGGAAGCACCAATGAGATCATTTATAGACAACTCTTCGCTGAGCACAGGCACAAATATAGCAGTTATTATCCGATACACTGACTACCAATAAGTATTTGGACACCTATGCAAATGACGATATCTGCGGTCTTAAGGTACGTCACGGATTCCGCCGGTATATATCGTGTTGGAAACAGCATCGGCTTTAGTTGCATGCAAGATGCCTCGCAGTTCCGAGCTCTCTGATTTCGAGAAAGGTATAATTATCGGGTATTACAAATGTGGCCGATCCTTAAGGGACATATCTAGCGATCTGAAGTACCCAAAATCGACAGTGGCCTACGTGATTAAGGAGTGGAAGGGGAGCGGTGATTATCGGAATGTGCCTCGAGTCGGCAGACCAACGAAACTGGGGGATAGAGACCGACGAGTGCTCTTCAGAGAAATTCCGAAGAACCGCACCCAACCGATAGCCCTCATCCGCGGGAAGTTTCAACAGGCATCCGGGAGTATTGTTTCAATGAATACCATCCGTAAGGAAGCACATCTGCTTGGTTTTTATGGTCGTGCTGCTGCCCATAAGCCTTTGATCACAAAGTCCAACCGCGCTGCTCGGTTAATGTGGTACAAAGCACATCGAAATTGGACCGTAGATCAGTGGAAACGGGTTCTTTGGAGTGACGAATCAAGGTTCACCCTTTACCATTCGGATGGCAAGGTCTGGGTCTGGCGTCTACCTGGAGAACGTCTCCTGCCAGAATGCATTGTGCCAACAGTCAAGTTCGGCGGAGGTGGAATTATGGGTTGGCGGTGTTTCTCCTGGTATGGGCTGGCACCCTTGGTCCCCATTCATGGTAAGCTCAACTCCGATGCCTACTGCACTATTTTGGATGACAATGTGCTTCCTACCTTGTGGCAGTTTTACAGGTTGGACCCCTGTTACTTTCAGTAACAGTTATTCGACAAAACCAGTTGTCATGTTTCGATGTTAACCAAGGCTTGGTATGGTGCCAATGGAGTTCATCGAATGGACTGGCCTGCCCAGAGTCCAGACCTGAACCCTATCGAGAACCTCTGGGATGAGTTGCATCGCCGAATTCAGGGGTGCACTATCCGTGCAAAATTGAAGGAACTTCTATGTCTTCTTCAAGCCGAGTGGAAGAAAATACCACTAGCTGCCATACAAAGACTTGTGGAAAGTATGCCCCGGAGGGTCCACGCTGTAATTACCTCTCGTGGAGGCTCTACCAACTATTGATTTTGAATAAAGTTAGTTTTTCTTTTCTATCACTGGTGTCCAAATACTTATTGGTAGTCAGTGTATGTACAGATGGATACAAGTCAAATGATCATGTTGGGATGGCGTCTGTATTTCAAGATCACATAAAGGGCAGACGTTTGCTCAATGGTTTCTCAGTCTTAACATGTGAACTAACTGCAATCTATTATGGTCTTTTGTACATCTCAAACCTCTGCCACACAGACTCGTATAGTGCTCTTAAATCTTTGGAAGCTTTTCCCAACACTCAAAATTCTGTAATAGTGTATGTCCTAAAAATACATATAAACTTGACGAGTCGTGGATATGAAATCCTGTACTGCTGGGTTCCCGGGCATACGGGAATAAAGGGAAACGAGCTTGCAGACATCGCGGTAAAATCTGCTGTTGAACTGTCCAGTCGCCTTATCCCTTTTAGAGACATCTGCTGTGTCATCAAGGGGAAAATCCGGAAAAAATGGCAGCAAATTTGGGACGTTCAGCTTAACAACAAGTTGAGAAATGTAAAGCCTAGAATCGAGCATTGGGATTTTGCTGGAAATCGCAAGGAGGAAGTTCTTTTGACTCTCCTCAGAATTGGTCACACTAGAGTGACACATAGCTATCTTCTCAAAGCTGAAAAGGAGCTTGTTTGTTCTAATTGTAATGTTTGTTTATCTGTTCGTCATATTTTAATTGAGTGTCCATGTTTTAATAGTCTTCGCCAGAAATATTTTAGTAGCTGTGACTTACCTCTCGACCGTTTAATCGGAAGAGAGTTCAATTGCAATTAATTTTATTATTTAAAAGAGACTGGCTTTTACTACGTAATCTAATTTGTTTTGAAGATTGTGTCTTAAATTTTAAATGTGTGCTTTTAACTTGTTTTTATATGACTTCATCCTCTGGATTTGGTACATTTGTCTACTTGTTTTTATTTATTGTATTTTAATTTCATCAATTGTGATCACCCCATCTCGTGTTTGGCGCGCTATAATCATCTTTGGTTTTGCGCCATAATCTCTCCCTCACTCACTCACTTCCTTTAAGGTAATTTGTACGTTGGACGATTTCTGTCAGCTCCCAAATATTAAACTAGCATTTGAGGTAATGTGTGAGGGAAAGGGAATGCAATTATTGATGTATTTCACAGTGCTTATACAAGTATAGTTATAAAAAGCACTTTAGATGCGACATTCATCATACTGTGAATTTGTTAGTTATATCTTAAAAAACACTATGTATCATCAATGTCTAAAAACTAATAATGTAAATAGGTAAAAGAATAAACACATAAGATAATCCCTAAGGATTCAGATTATTATATGAAACATCATTTATGTTTTCAATATCAGGAAGCTCTTTTACAATTTAATTAAAACAGGGTATAATGTAAATTAATTTTATTGCAAAATACTGAGTTAGAAGGTATTTAAGGTTCTTGATTATGACTTAATGCGATATTCTTGAAACCACATGGGTAAAATTTCTAATTGGTTATTTAGAATAGGTAAGTTAATCGACTGTTTTGAAATGATTTAGTGGAAATTTAAAGCTATCTTCCTAATGATTAATTTTATGCAGGAGAAATCCTGAAAATCTTGTATGAAATAAATGTGGAGTCTGAACAATTTTTAGGTCTGGAAATAATGAGCAAATAAGGTCATAAATTATAGAAATAAGTTTGTTTTAATTATCGGTTCTAAAATTTTGAATTTTAATGATTGTCATAACTTATTAAAAATGCCAAACTTACCAATATTGAAACGAAATTCTCTAAATATTAATAAAAATTATTTTAATTGAAGCATTTCTAAAACTGTGAATTTTGGAGGGAAGATGTTTTTCTTGCAAAGACACTGGCCAGTTTCTGTTAGAGAATCACAGAATTAGTTTTAATTCTTACAATTCCGTATTTGAAGTCTTTTTTTTTTTTTTTTTTTTTTTTTCAAACCACACATTTAACATTCATACGCTGAAGATCCAAAACATGACCACCTATTCAATAACACTAACTTCGCCTTGAAACAGCTGCAGTTCATCTTGGCATGGATGCCAGAAGTTCTTGGTAGATAGGTTGTACCCAAATATCTGAGCAGTGGTCACGCAAAGTCGAGATATTTTGACGTGGTGTTTGAGCTCTTGAGCTGCTGCTCCATGACATCCCAAATGTGCTCTGTCAAGTTAAGATTTGGTGAATTAGGTGGCGAAGACATTAATTGGAATTAATCCTTATGCTCCTTGAACCACTCCAACACAATTCGAGCTTTATGACATGGGGCGTTGTCCTCCTAGAAGATACCATTTCCAGTTGGGGAAACGTGTCATTTAAGAGTGCAACAAATCCACAGTAAGTTCAGTTAGTCTGTAAGTTTAGTCTGTAGTAATAACATAGCATTATAACTCACATCACATCCATCTTCCCATATGCTAAGCCATTCCTCCAAACACACCAACAAATGTCAAACTGCAACACCTAATTAATTGTAACATGTTATCTCCATATTGATTCCTGTATACCAATATATCTGTACCTCGATTACCTGTACCCCAGTTTATCTTTATAATTGTTCTTCTTATATAAATAACTTTTTACTTTAATGTAATTTATTATGTCAACTTCGTAATCTAATGACTTGTAATCTTTTGTCTTAATAAATGCCAGAAAAGGTTAGTGCAGTGGGGCAATACCATTTTTGTCTATGACGATGTCGTGGTGCCCCCTGCACTTTTTCCTGTCCTGTCCTGTAAGTTTAATGGTTTGTTCTGCTACAACTAAGGATCCCAGAACTGCCCATGAGAACATTCCCCCAGAGCAGTGGTCGGCAAAGTGCGGCTCTAGAGCCGCATATGGCTCTTTGGCTCCTTAAGTGCGGCTCTGGTACAAATATCCACGGAAGGCGCAATAATATTTTCATTTAAAAAAATTTGGTAAGAAAAAAATTACATCTTCTTTTGATAAATTAAAATTGTTCCATAAATCGAGAACATGTATAACTTTTTGTTTGAGTAAAAAGATTAAAATTAATTATATTAGGTATATATAATATAAGGTAATTAAAATTTTATATTGTTGTAAAAATACGTAACGAACATCGAATTTAATTTTATTAGTTTTCGTAAACGAAAACATAACCATGTACAAGCTACCGGGATGCGGATGCATGCTTTTTATAAAGTAGTGAAGGTACAAATTGGCATCACAGAGCAGCAGTTGCAGTGTAAACAGTTTTATCTTATCTACCGTGTCTGCCGTTGTCCTGTCTTTTTAAAAAGTTGTATTTTTTAATGCGTCGATTTCAATAGATGGGGCCAAAAGTGTGACTGGCGTAAGAAAAGGGGTTGTTGCTATTTTGAAAGAAAAAATTAATCACGAGATACTTGTTTACCATTGGATCATTCACCAAGAAGTGCTTTGTGCGCAAACATTTCCGGAAGAAATTTGTAAAGTTATGGAATTAGTGATTACCATTATGAACTCCATTTTAGCTAAAGCTCTTAATCATCGCCAATTCAAAGAATTTTTATTTGAAATGGAGAGTGAGTACGCTGATCTTCTGCTTCATAACAAGTTACGTTGGTTATCAATAGGGAACGTTTTAAAACGTTTCGTGTTCCTTTTTTCGGAAATGAAAGCATTTCTCCTTGAGAAGGGCGTTCACTATCCAGAACTAACAGACGATCAGTGGATCCAAAACTTTTATTTCATGGTAGACGTTACGTCTTATCTAAACAGCTTAATCGTAAACTACAAGGAAAATAAAACTTAATTTTTTCGATGTTAGAAAGTAATAACATTCGAAAACAAATTATCCACTTTTGCACAGGACTTTGAAAGGGAAACATTGTTTCACTTTCCGAGCCTGCTGAAGCATCGCCAAGAAAATAATTCCTCTATTGATAAACACCATTTTAAAACAATAATTTTAAATATGAAGGAAGGATTTCTTAGCAGGTTTCAGGAATTTAAAAACAGCAGAGCAACTTTAGCATTTTTCAAAACTCCTCTTAATGCTACGATAATCGAGTTGAAATTTTGTTCTTTTGAAACTGACTTTGGTAGCTTTGAAATACAATTGCTGGATTTAAAAAAACAAGGAGATATGGCGCTCTAAATTCGAACGTCTTTGTGTTGAATTAGAAATATTGGAGAAGAAAAAATGTTATCTTTGTTCACAACACAAGTGGTCTGCTTTGAATGACCTGGAGAAGGAAGACATGATCATTTTCAACGCTTGGAATAGTATTCCTGACTTTCACGATCAGCTGAAAAAGCTCGCGTTTGTTGTTCTTTCCCTTTTCGGTTCTATATATATATGCGAGCAATCTTTTTCAAGCATGAACATTATCAAGAGTAAACTGAGAAGTCGTCTTATTGATGAGAACTTAGAATCATGCCTAAAATTAAAAACAACAACATACAAACCTGACTTACTCAAACTTTCCAAGGAGATGCAAGCAGACTGTTCGCATTAATAAATATTTATTAAGTATTAAATTTAGTTTTATTTAGTGTAATAAAAGTTTATTAAACAAGCAGGTTTGGCTCCCATTTTTTTTTTAAATTGTTGTAATGTTTATATTTGGCTCTTTGGCTAATAAGTTTGCCGACCACTGCCTCAGAGCATAATACTGTCACTACCAGGCTGTGTATTATATGCCATATGGTGGGAGGAAGCAACTGTTCGCCTGAAAACTGTGTACTTTCGTATGACCATCAGCGTGATGAATGAGAAATCATGATTCACCTGACCAGGCAACTGTTTTCCCACTTATCCATGGTCCAGTGTCAATGTTCCTGTGTCACTGTAGACTTGACAATGACACTTAGAATAGAAGCACATGAGAATAATATAGTACATGTGTGGGATAAATATATGTTATGAGAAAAATAGAAGCACATGAGTCAATAGAAGCATATGAGTGGGATGTCTGCTGAGCAGTTCCATATCCAACAGTGTCGGCTGAACTGTGTACTGGGCTGTCAGCTGAGCCACTGTCTGGTGCCCATTTTTCTGTGCCAAGCGTGCCAGTATGACGTCCTTTATCTTTGATGACATGCAGATGTCAGACACCTTGAGTTTCACCATCATTTATCCACTTTGCATAAATACTAACAGCAGACCATGAACAGCCTACCAGTCATGCAGTTTCGGAGATACTCGTTTCAAGTCTTCGGGCCATTACAATCTGCCCTCTATCAAATTCGCTTAGATCAGCAGCCCTTCCCATCATTTACAAAAGTAAGTACAAGAATGATTCATTACCTTGTCTAGCAGCAGTTAATTAGCATTCCCACATGATCACATGCCGTCCACATTATCCAGATGAGTTCATTGAAAAATGTGGGAATTGTCACTATGCTTTGGCTCATCTTACTTTAGTGTAGAACATAATTATTTTGAAGTATTCATTTTCGAGAAGTGTTAAAAACTTCGCACTTTAATATATTTATAAACATACCTAATACAAATGCATGTAAGGAAACTTTTCAAAAAGGGGATTCATATTTTATGCTGTATCATTATTTTTATGCTGAAAATTTCTTGCATATTTATAAACATTTCTAATACAAATGTATGTAAAAAACTTTTCAAAAAGGAATTTGTCTTTTAATGCTGTATCAAAAATTGTTAGCATTGCATTCTTTTTTACCATGAATTTCATTTTTATTTTAATTTCCATCTTTCTGGCATTTCTTGAACTCATTTTGGACTGGATAGTTGAACTTTTAATGTTTATCCAAATAATTTTTTTAACAAAAGTACAGTGCTAACATTTTGGTTGTAAAATGAATTCATTTTATTAATGAAGTTATTTAGCTTTGTCTGCATTTGTAGTAGTACTCATTATATACGGATTGGATTGTGAATCTGCAGATGTTTCGTTTCAAATAAATCTCTGCTTTTTACGTATTCTATACAGGGTGAATCTGAACAAGTGAATAGAAGGCAGCTATACGAGCAATATTCATCATCGAGTGTATGGTCGGAAAACAAGCGATCAGAAGTTAAAGCGTAGTTTCCTAGGTAGTAGTTAAAGGGTAGTCAGAAGTTAAAGGGTAGTGTCACATTTAAAGAATTAACATAAGAATGAGAGGAGACACTTCAAAAAGCATTTTACTAAAAGGAATGTAGTTGATGTACACTGCGCAAAAAAAAAGACTGTTCTGTATCTCCTGTTCTACTGGCGCGATTAACGACATTCAAATTGCGTTTTTCATGTCTTGAAAGGGCGACTTAGGATATATATTAGATTTATATATAGCATTAATCAAACAGGTATTTTGACGCAAAATCGGGCTTTCTCTGAAATGACATGCCAATTTTTTTCCATATTTCGATTCTAATAGACTCAAATTATGCTTAAATATCAAATTTTGTAAAATTTGGTGCGAAATTTACGTAGAAATTCAAAAATTTATCTTGGTGTATTTTTTTCAGTTGGGCTAGGAATAATTTAGCGAAATTCTTAATTTTATAGCAACCTATTTTCTATTCCCTTTTTTTTTTCATTCTAGACGAGCGGGAAAAAAGTCATCGTTCGTACTTTCAGTTAATATTAACAAAGTGCTTATGGCGTTATTATCGCTCAAAAAAAAAAGGATGCCAAATTTCAAAACTCTCCAATATGTAAATTCACGTATATCTTAGAAAATGTTTAATAGAAAACGCTTTAATATTTTGCAGGTGTGTCTAGAAATACATCTACTTTAAGATTATGTTAAAAATTTTATAGGTTATAATTCAAATTTTTTTCGAAAAATTATTTAAAAATACAAATTGTAAAAACAGATCATTAACAATGGGCGAATTTTATTTTGAATGAACCTAAATTTCGAATTCTGAAAAAAGGAATAAATAAAGTTTAATAAAAAAGATATTAATAAATATATATCAAATTCAATTAACATTAAGGAGTTTAAACTGTGAGACCTAATTTTTTGAAAACTACTTATGCAATTTTTACAAAACTTGGCTACTTCGTTTGGCATGATTTGAGTCGTAGAATCGAAGTATGGAAAACAATTGGCAGGTCATTTCAGAAAATAATTTCAAAATACCTATATTGGAACAATGCTATACAGGATGTCCCATAAATGTTGCGATAAACTTCAGGGGGAGGTAGGGCACATCATAAAAATTAAGAATTGCATAGGAACTCATGCCCAGAAACTTCACTGTATGCCGCCAGGAGGTGCTGTACAGGAGAGTGGTAGGCACCATATGAAGAGCACAGAACGCTATGTGAAGGTACAGCTTGCAGACATGCACTTAGTGCATGGCATTGTTGAGGGTAATAGACGAGCCGCTATCGAGAACGTTTCCCTGACAAACGTCAACTACACAGTTTGTTTACACGTCTGCATCAAATATTGTGCCACTGCGGGTCAAAGTGGCAGGACAAGTGAGGGCAGGCTACGATCGACTCACTCTGTCGTTAGGGAAGAAAGTGTGTTGGATACGGTTGAGAGTAATCCAAGAACCAGCATACGTCCCATTGCCTCTCAATTAAGAATGTCTCGTACCAGTGTCCTGCGTGTCTTGAACGCCGTTCTTCCACGCCTTTCGTCTCCAAAGGGTTCAGTTTGAACGTGTGCATTTCGCACAGTGGTTTCTGCAAGAAAATGCTCGTGTAGGCCATAGTTTTCTCAACTATGTGTTGTCCACGGAAGAGGCCACATTCAATAGGGATGGCGTATTGAATCAGCATGTGTAGGCTCAAGAAAACCCCTACGGTGTGTGGCACAACAACGCCTCAAAGTTAATGTGTGGGCGCCCACTCATTTTGGACTGGATGTTCGTAGCCATTTGAACAGATCATTCCCGCATCGATAGATTGGGCGTGGTGGACCCCACGCTCACCGGATTTATCTAGCCTTGATTTCTTTTTGTCGGGATTTGTTTGTATCAAAAGTGTCGTGTATCACGATCCTGTGGTGTCTGAAATGTATCTGGTGGCAGCAAGACCCGCCTGCGCAGCTGCTGTAGTCAAAGAAACTCCCGGTGTGTTTGAACATGTCCGATAATCGATGCTCCGTCGGTATCAGGCCTGTTTGGCGTCTGATGGTGCAGACTTCAAGCATTTGTTGTAACATTCAAGCTGTCGCACATCATTTGTATTCATGTCCAATAAATGTTTCAAATTAATCACTCTCTTTTTCCTTTCCCATCTTCTAGCTCTGCTACCACTTACCCCTGACATTTCTGGGCATTGGTTCCTATGCAATTCTTAATCTTTATGATGTGCCCTACCTCCCCCAGAAGTTTGTCGCGACATTTACGGGACACCTTATATATAAATCTAATACATATTTTAAGTCGTGCTTTCGAGATATGAAAAACGCAAGTTGAATTTTTTTAATCGGCCTGGTAGAACAATAGATACATAAATCTCCTTTTTTACGCAGCGTACATGCTCAAAAGAATTTCTGCCAGCTGTAATGCAGGCTTCACACCTGCAAGATAGGGGTACTGAGTCGCATTTGCGCAGGCATATCTCGAGTATCGCCGGCAACAACGGCGATCAAGTCCAAACACGAAAGGTACGGTGATCTTGTTGGCCAAGCAATGGGACCACCTCAACCAATCCATCACCCTGGAAATTCCGTAGTTCATTTAACCAGCCGTTTCTACCATGGATTGCTGTTAGGTGCTTTGATGCTTTAGTTGCGTATTCTGGTGTTCAGCAGAAATGTATCTTGCTCTCACCAGAACTTATCACGGAATCCCACTAGGGGTCTCACACATAATGGCTCTTCATAATTGTTTCACCATAAAGATGTGAACACTTGAGATCAATAAAATGGGACACCTTGTCTCTTCACACTCACTGGCGGGTGAGAGTGATGAGCTGAAGCCTAATCATGAGTGAGAAAATTAGTCATGGGAATCCTACTGTACAATCGTCAAAAGTAGTAGTCCTGAGTATGCTTTTCAATACAAATACAGTAATACAAGTAATATATGAAAATAATGTAGAAAATAAATGCATTATCAGAAAAAATAACACTTTGTACAATACTTACAAAGATGTGAAGTAACCAATTCTCAGCATCTTAAAATTGAGCACTGGCTAACCAGCGTAGTCACATTTGTAGAAGTCCTGTTTCCAACATTTAGGTTGCTGCAGTAAAATAAGCTGTAGAGTTCATGCTCGCACATATTTTGCGGAACATATACATGCAGTATGTCAAAATGTTCCCCCAATTCAGCGGCGCTAAATAACAAACAGCATTAACGAAGGGAAAGTTAATTTGAGTGAAATACTCGTAATATGCTGGCTGGGCGGATCGCTCTCAACTGCTGATGTCTTGGCTCTGCATTTTCTGACTTTCGTGAAGAAATGCTACGTAGGGCCTGATATTCCTGTCGTCGTCGAGTATTCCATAGGTAGAAATGTCCAGGATGACTTATTTCTGATGGCCTTGTCATAAAATTTTGAGTTTAGTCTGTGCAGAAACTCTGAGATGAGCTCAAACTTGAGGTCATCGTGAAGATTTTTATTTCTTACGTAGTACGAGCCTCCAGTAATAATCCTAAGAATCTTATTCTGTTTTATCTGCAGAGACTGGATATTCTTTTCGCTGGCATTTGTCCATGTTGTGGAGGCATATGTAAGTATGGGGCGAATAACAGAAAGGTAAATGTGCCTTTTGCGATTTAGCGTCAGAAGTTGATCTTTAAGGAGGGGGTATAGTATCATGGCAACTTCCCAGGCTTTTGTACGAGCTCTTCTGATGTGAGTTGACCAGTGAATGAGCAGTTTAACATAACTCCTAGGTAAACAGCCTGGTTGACTTTGGGAACATGAATGCCCGAAGAGAGTGATGTTGGCGATGTTATCCTGCGTACGATACTTGCGTGTCAGTAGAACTTGTGATTTTTCTGGCTGGATGCATGTTTTCAATTTCGCACACTATCCCTCAATAATAGGGATCTTCTCTTGCAGTTTGGTCACTGCGTGATTTGGGCATCTCGACCTGATAATAACCGCCTTGTCCTCTGCATAACAGGCGAGCAAGGTGTTACTGTCTTTTCTGAAATCAGGGAAGTCATCTATGTAGGATTTACTTTCAAAAGAGCATGGTAGAGCACAAATCAAGCGTAATTAACTATTATTTTACTACTAGGAAATAAATGAAATAAAAGATAAAAAGTAAAATTTAATAATTCAGACGGCAGTCTCACGATGAAAGTAATTCCAAACATTTCTACAGGATTCATGTAACGATGACTAACACACAATCTTCAATAAATACATTCAAAGGAGCACGTCTGCTAAAAACAAGCATCTTGAAGGATCTGCGGACCGCCTGCCCGCTTATTCCATCTCAAAGATATCCGCTCTGCGCGTGGATGCGTCTCGTCTCCAGCACTTCTAACGGTCGTCTGCCGCTCTGCGAGCTGCGCTACTTCGTGGCGTGCTGAGTTAAAGTGGAAGTAAAAGTAGTCGAAGAATTTACTTCCATATTTATGTATAAAATATACAAAATTGGCCCAATAACACTTCCTTGCGAGACGCCACTGAGGATGTTTCTTGAACCAGAGATGTCATTCCTTGACGAACTGAGATGTACGATTTTGTAGCAATGACCGGAATTTGAGAATAATTTCTCTCGGGAAATCTATCTGGATGAGTTTGTTGATAAGTCCTGTGTGCCAGGCGCGGTTAAAAGCTTTGGCAACGTCTAGCATCAGGATGGCAGTACTCATTTTGTTTTGCAAAGCACTACCAATTAATTCTGTGATTCTCACAAGCTGGGTAGTGGTGGAAGGCCCCTTGCGCAACCCATGCTGATTGGAATTAGTTATACTGAGATAATCCTTGATACGTTCATAAATAATTCTCTCTAAGATTTTACTAAAAGCAGAGAGTAGGCCTGGGGACAGGAATCAAGAGTCTTTTTCTCATACATCAGAACACCGCCGACACGGTGGTGTACTTCGGTGTGAGACAAAGTTCGTTATTCTGTTCTCAAGTTGTGTGAAGACGTAGCGTGAGATTCCGTCATCGTGCAAATGTCTATATTGTTGCATGCGTACGGGTTCGTTATGAAATGAATGCACAAGTCCGATGAAAAATGAAGAAAATTTATTATTATCACAACAAAAATGCTTAAATTTCCTCAAATATTCGTGCAATATTACAAATATCTCACAATAGTTATCTTTTAACTACTCAAACGTTCAAGAGAACTTAATTCAAAACAGCTAAAGAAAGCTAATCCTCGAATTAGCTACAGTCAACAAGAGCAGTTTTCTAAGCAAACTCTTAAAACTACAAAACTAACTACAACTGAATTGAAATCGAAATCGAGTCAATGGCTAGGCGGCAATTAGTAGCCAACCGCTACTTTAACCGTCTCTGTTGGTAAATTGCCTTAAGGCGTTGGTACTTAAGTTTTTAATTAAGGCGATTTACGCCGCGCCAACTAGGCGAAACTTGTCAAATTTTGTGAAATGTAGGTGGAGTGGAGGGAGATGATTGGCAGGAGCCTGTCACGTGGGTGGTCACCCACCCAAGTTCAGACTCCGAGCAAAGCAGCTTACGCGTGCAATGAGAAATATTGGATATATTAATAATTATCAAGTTTTGAAAGTTATCCAGATTGGAATAATTAAACTAATATCGCGATCTAAATGAAGACAAATGGCACAACTAAGTGCAACAGATTAGCTAAACAAAATATTCAAATTCATCCTTGCTGTAAAACGCAGATTGGACAGTGGTAGTCACGTGGGGGTCACCCTCCCGTGAACTCTCCACAGCCAATGCATCTTGAACTGAACTGAGAGGTTTTCCTCCTTTTTATATGATTTTAAATCGCGCGCGAGAATTTTCTGGAACTCTCTCGAAATCAAAAAGAGATATTTACTTATTAAATGTTAAATGCACGTGCTCTTGTATTTTTAATTTTCCGGCTTAGCTTTCCTTTAATATTCGTCACGCGCTGCACTGCACGGGGAATAAAACAATTTAATTTATAATTCAGCTAACATTAGCTATTTAAATACGAAATCCGTAACAATATCATTCATAGAGAGGAAGTCCTGTAATTCGGTGCAGTTTGGTGGTGAGATTGTTTGCGTTCTACAGAACGATTTTCGATGTGGGACGCATTTTATTGGTGCTATTATACATGATTCACAGGCGAGATTTTGGCTGTAATTTCCTCTGGCTTAGAAACCGGGAGGGCTTGCATGGTGTCTTTTAACATGGCGAGAGCCGCCGGGAGTTGAGCTATAGCAGTCTTTGCTTCCTCAAGTTTCTGTGTTAATACTATTACTTCCGAGGACGTCGTACTTTGTTTTGGTATGGCACTGTTTTGAATGACACTGTCTGCATAAGTGACATCTGGGACGACTTTAGCAGATCGCGTTTTGGGGTAGTACATACAATCTTTGTAGTTTGTTATATGTGATAATCCACACTTGGCACAGGTTGGGTGCTCAGAGATGAGTTTTACACAGTCCCTTGACTCATGTTCGGCTCCACGTTTAACACAACGAGGTGTGTGCTTGCAATTTGCCTGCACATGGAAAAATGTCTTACAGCGGATGCACTGCATGGGACCTCTTCTGCCCTTGTATCTTTCCACGACGAATATTGCTCGATAGATGCCTTCAATCACCCCCTAAAGTTCTGCCCACGTGTTCAGGTTCACTCTATATAAGAATTTTGCGTCGTTCTTCAGATCCTCAGTTCAAACTTTAAGTGTGTTATTGCTGTGCCAGCATAAAAAATGGCGAAGGAAAAGAGGATGAAAGATATTTTTTTTAAATGTATCTAAAATTTCATTTCTAGTATTTTAATTGCTAATAGCATGTATACTGCTAAGAAAAAGGGGGGGCAGTTCTATATCTTCCTTTCTACTGGGCCGATTGACAAAATTCACCCTGCGTTTTTCATGTCTCGAAAGCACGACTTAGGATTTGTATTAGATTTATATATAGCATTGTTCTAATATAGCTATTTGACACAAAATGGGACTTTTTCTGAAATGACATGTCATTTTTCTTAATATTTCGATTCTACAACTCAAATTATGGCAAACTGTTAAGTTTTGTAAAAATCACACGACTAGTTTTTAAAAAATTAGCTCAAAATTTTAGCTTCTCCATGTTAATTGAATTTTGCATATATTTGTTAATACCTCTATTTTTATTAAATTTGTTTTATTCTTCCTTTCTTATTTCAAAATTTAGGTTCATTCCAAATAAAATTCACCCATTTTTTAGGATTTATTTTTTAAATTTGTATTTTAAAATAATTTTATACATTTTTCAAAAAACATTTCGTATTATAACCTATAAAATTTTTAGCATCATCCTTAAGATGGTTGATTATTAAAGAAATTAAGTTTTTTTCCCGCTCGTCCGGAATTGAAAAAAGGAAAAAAAAATAGGTTGCTATAAATTAAGAAGTTCGCCAAGTGAATTATTCTTGGTGCACAGTGAAAAAATAAGTCAAGTTAAATTTTTGAATTTTTCTGTAAATTTCGCACCAAATTTTACAAAATTTAGCATTTAGGCATAATTTGAGTCGTAGAATCGAAATATGGAAAAGCATTGGCATGTCATTTCAGAAAAAGTCCGATTTTGTGTCAAAATACTTATATTAAAACAATGCTATAAATAAATGTAATATATATCCTAAGTCACGCTTTCAAGACATGAAAAACACAACTTGAATTTCGTCCAACGGCCCAGTAGAACGGGAGATCTATAACTGGCCCTCTTTTTTTTTTTTTTCACAGTGTACCTGTCGAGCATAATAATAGAAGTAAGATAGAGAATCACTTTAGGGAAAACATTATTGGTGAGATATTGTAAAACAGTATTTTATTTATATTTGCTTTTATTTAAAAGCATAAAAATTATTTTTAAATTAATTTTGCTGATTCATATGCAATTTTGTTTATAAGAAATGTTTCGATGCATTTTTTTAAAAAACCTTTCTCAGTCTTCAAAAAATTTCCGTATCATTATGTTCTCTTTGCAACATTTTCTCTTTACACTTGCATTACTTTCATTTTGGATGTGAAGTTATAAGGTATTTCTTCCGCCTTCTTAGCATGCCTTCGTGGTGTAGTGATCAGCACGCTCGACGGGTATTCGAGAGGTCCGTGGTTCGAGTCCGGCATTTGAACGAGAGCATTGTTCATTTTAGCTTCTCCTGCTTTGAAATAACGTAATGTCTCCACAGTGGCGCCTGAACTAAAAGGTGGTGAATGATGGTTCTTCACCACCAAGGATTTGGCGATTAGATCCCCTAAAACCCTAGTCGCTCTTTAAAAGGGGGAATATATAATGTTTTTCTCCCGCCTTCTTAGCATGCCTTCGTGGTGTAGTAGTACGCACTCTCGATACATATTCGAGAAGTCCGTGGTTCGAATCCTGGCGAGGGCATTACCCGTTTTTCACATCTCATACTTAGAAATAACCTAAGGCCTCTACAAAGTGAAGTGAGTACATGCTTTTCTTTTTCGTATTATTATTTCATGCCTGTTCAAAGGAAAATCTTTAGTCATAAGTTTCTAGAAAAACTTGGATGTTGGGCTTGTTCAAGATTTCTATAAATGACTACTAACTGTACGGCACCGCCAATCTTTATTGAAACTGAAAGTGATAATGCAGCTTATGATCTGATACAAAAGCAGGAGAATTGTTTTTGTCAAAAATTTATCTTTTGTCTAAAATTTTAAGAGCAGAAAATATTTTAGACAGGATAGTTTCTGAAAATGAGGCTTATGTTACGTCAGTAAGCTGATGAAGTAGTTATCATTCATTACCGTTTGATGAAAATTCACAGAACTGAGTCTGATAAATGTGGAATCAAAAATTACTTTCGATGAAAGCTTAGAGTATCAATATGCAAATTCTCTAGAAAAACAAAAGTTTGTAAAACACCAGGAAATAAGACCATATGCACAGTTCGGAGGAAAGTAATAGAAAATAATTTTAAAAGTGTTCAAGTGAGCAACAATAGAAATGGTGTTCCAAAGATGTGGATGTAATCATTCATTATATTAACTATGTGTAGATAATTATGTTATGAATTAATGTGGTTTTATATTAAAGAATTCATAATATATGAGTTTAACAGCGCTGTAGAATCTGGATTATTTGACATAAACGGATGGACATTACATCAGATGAGCAAAAGAAGGTGTTAGGAAAAAAGCTTATTAAAGATAAAACTTTTATAATTTTATATTACAAGCCTAATAATGATTTTTACAGCAAAGCAGAAGAAATTAACTGAAAAAATGAACTTAGTCACAGAACTGTTTGAAGTTAAATACAATGTGTACTATACTTCAAATCTTTTGTCCTGTAATGATTGAAAGAACTTTCTGCCTTCTTGACAGGTTTCATTATTTTCCCTGGCAAGCCTTTCCATCTTTGCCGTATCACTATGTCGATTCCTGTAGCTTTTCATCATCATCTGGTATTGTAGCTCTTACATAAGCCCGAGCTTATGCTGCCCAATAAGCAACATCCTTTACATTGATATATTTCGATTTTTTAGTCATGTTTTATCCTCCTTGAGTTTCTTCTATATTGTTTAGCAACAGTGGCTTTCTGGGTTGGCAAATGGCAGCTGCATTGGGTAACAGAAACATTTTCTTAATGTCATCATATTGAAGCTCCTCTGCATCAAGATGCGTTTTAACATTATCTAGCAACAAAACATCTTTTCTGGGTAAATTATTTTCTTTCAAACCCCTCTCTGTTGAAGGAGTGAATTTCTTGAAGAACCAATCTTTGAAAATTTCATTGCTCATCCATGTGCTTGACTATAGTATTTTACAGGAAGAGCTTTTTTGAAACTCTTCTGCATGAACAGTAACAGATCAGAAACCAATCTGCATACATTTATAAACTGCATTGCATTGAATGGGCAGATACAAATCATAGTGTAGGCGGATGTGCCACGCAATAGTCGGGAGGAGCAAAACAAGACCCCCTCCCCAAGAAAAAGAAAACAAACCCAAGAATAAGTTCACAACTTGTACTTTTTGCTGTTGTTTCATTTTTTAATTTCTTGTGACAGGAAGAATTATAATCGTGAAAAATTTCGACGGTTATCGACGAATAGCCATCCTGAATTTTTCTATGGTGTCTGCATGTATGGACAGAATAAAGGACTTTTTATTTTTCTTCCAAAACAGATTGTAAAATTGATTCAGAATGGATTTTTTCGTGATGTTTGTACGGACATATGTATCTTGCATGACTCAAAAACATTTAGTTTTTTGAGTTGTTCAAGATAGAAGAACGTTGAAATGTGTATATGGGACTGTTATAATAACTAGTTGGGCACCTTTCCTTTTTTATTGCAATCAGCACTTCAAAAGTACATATACATTTCCCTTCATCCGGGCTTTATTTTCGCAATCATCAGAATATTTCGCAAAATTACAGAAGTGTTTTAAATGACTAAAGTGTTCATGTTTTGGGAATGCCAAATTTAAGAAAAAAAGGGGGGGGGAATTCTAAAGGTTTCAGATTTTAAATTACGTCCAAAGGGGCTTTTTTTACCGTTTTGTGAGTTACCTTTATTTATTAAATATTATGTTCTTTGCACTTAAACTATGAAACTCAGTTCAACAGCAATGTTGCAAAATAATTTTAAAATGAGTATATCTTTAGAATTTCCGATACACATTTTCGCGCGCTGGAGATGAAAAGGTCCCGCCCCCGTAGAGTGTTGCCATTGCTCTCTTTTAAATAGTTGAGTTTGTGAATCAAAAATTATCAAAAAAATCAAAAGTTTTACAAAATATGAAATTGATAATAAAACAAATTTCAAATTTGGGCTTTCAGATGCCCATGTTCGCTGTAGGATTACGTCATTCAAAATTGGATAGCTCTAGGTACCGTTTTCTTATCACAATGCGAGAAACATACTTGTATATACATTTATGCAGATTCTTCATCATTTAATTTCTTCAAATATAATGCAGGGCAATAGTATTTGGTGGCAGAGATTTGAAAAGTGTTACAGCCTTTTACTTTTCAATGCAAAATCGCAAAACGAAAACAATAGTCCTTCAGGGACAAAGCCCCTTTGGACTCAAAAAGTTCCAATATAAATCCAAATAATCAAATTTAACTTTTAATGCAATCTCACTCTTTCTATACTTAGATTTATACTCATTATGAAAAAATAAGAATAAAAGTAGTTTAACTTCCATACGATAAAAATTGACCTCTATAATTTCCAAGTTTGCAATTGTTTGCCATTTTGAATTTGCCTTGAGGTATCGGTTAATTTAGAATAATTCGAGGAAAGAATTACAAATGAAGTGTAACAGAAAATGTGTATAATTTAATAGACCGTACAATCAAGTCATGTGGTGTCCAGATCACATTTGTTTGGGGGGGGGAGATGGTGAGCTTAGGGCGCAGCCCGGTCCACCTTGCAAAACAAAGTTTGCCCAATGACCCTATACGGGCTACGTCAGTACAAAAACCACAAACGAGGGCAACCACCGGCCCAGCCACGTCCCAACTAGCCTACAAATAAAAGTATGCAGCAGAAAATTAAAACCGAGGTCCGAGAAACCAAGCCCTGAGTCCGAGTGAATGAAAAGTTAGAATAAAGCAAGAAAAGAAACCCAAAATATACATTCAGCCAGCATTTCAAAATATAGCTGCTGAATAAAATTTTCTTTTCAAAACACACAAGGAAAGAAGAGGAACATAAAATAATCGCAACTAATCAAAATGGTGTGTTAATAATTAAATAAAAAAATAAAGAAAAATTAGTATTCACACATCACACAAACATCCACACAACCATACAAACACACGAATCATACAATGCCAATAGCTTCTTTATGGTTATTAATAATCTTCATAATCTTATGTGCTATTCCTCTTGCCTTAAGTAAACCATTTTTCATGAAATCTATGTTCGCTCCATCAATGCATCTGGTTAACTTACATTCTGTAATAAAGTGGACATTTTCTCCTACTTTTGTACATACTTTACATAAATCATTATCTTGAACATGGAATCTTTTCAGATAAAAGGGAAATCTCCCATGACCTGTAATTAACTGAATTAAGTCAATGTCATTGTTAATATTCATATTTTTCTTAGGAATAAAAATCTTCATGAACATATTATTTTTTTCAGAGTTTTCCCATTGAGTCCGCCATTTATCTACAATGTCACACTTCATAATGTTAATGCATCTTCTCCTGGAGGCTTGTACATCGACAGTTTCAAAATCATTACTCATTGTTCCCTTCTTTGCTAAGACATCCGCCCTCTCATTGACAAAACAACCAATATGGGCTTTAACCCAATTCAAATTCAATTGATGCCTTACCTCCAACTGTACCACCAATTTTTTAATAATTTGAATATTTAAATTTTGCTGTTCGGGGTCAGAGAGTGCTTGAAGAACTGACATATAATCAGAATGTATTGTAATTACATGTGATTCATTAAGATTTCTTACAAACCACTCCAAGGCTTTTTGTATATCAGTTCGGCTTGATATACCGAATTATATATTTCTAATTTAAACTTCGAATGTTCAATCTCCAGTCTATGATAGAACACTACAAATGTTAAGTCACTTTTTCCCTCCAACCCCGAGCCATCCGTATAGACATCAATATCATTAAATACAGGAATGCATCTATTAAAAGTAATTGATCTTCTCTCCCTTCAATGTAAAAGATGACAATTAAAAATATAAAAAGCAGTGTTAAAAGCAATATCATCTGTATATGTATAAAAGTCAATCTTATTTGATCTCAATAAAAACTTTTTATAGTAAAAGTCATAGGACAACGAGATGAGCGGAATGCCCGCAAGTATATTAGCAGTTTCCGTAGGAGCAGTTCTAAAAAGTCTTGTGAGTGCCAGCAGCCAGCCTCTCTGGATAGAATTCAATTTGTTCCTTAGTCTCAGCAGCTCCACCGCCCTAGAACCCCAAGCTCCAAAACCGTACATTATAATAGGAGCAATAACACATTCATAAATTTGTTTCATAGTACTACTCTTAATGGCTAAAATCTCACCAGAGATGGAGATCTTATAAAATTGTAAAATAGTATCCGTTTTTTTATGGACCATATCAAAATGATCCTTAAACGATAACTTATCATCAAAAATAACTCCAAGGAACTTAAAATTCCTTCCTATCTTTACCTTCTCACCTTTATATCGCAATCTGGGATATCTTAGTATGTTTACTCCCCCGCGAGAAGAACATAGCCTTGGTTTTGGTAATATTTAATTTCAATTTTCTATTCAAACGCCATTCTTCTATAATACCCGAAATTTTCAATCTTCTTGAGGGAGGACTCAGCCATCAAAACTATTAAATCATCAGCATATCATATAAATTTTGCATTAGTAGGTAACTGCTTATGTAATAAATCATTAATAACCAAGTTCCAGAGCTATTCGACCCCTGTGAGCATCCTTTTTTTATCTTGAAGTAACTATAGCTATCTAATATAGATCAGATCTTACTGAAAAGCCAATCGTCCTATCCTGAAAATACTTTATAATCATACGATAAACAATCACGAGGAATTCCGAGTTGCGAAAGTACACACGGGGAGGGGGGAATCCACCGAATCAAATGCCTTATAGATATCAAAAGATACCACAACGACATGGTCATCTATTCTTCTTTCGCTAATATAAGTACTAAGTTCAAACAAATCATCATCTGCAGAAAAGCCCGTCTTAAATCCAAATTGATTTTCGGATATCAGATTTCTCTTAACAACAAAGTGATTCAATCTATTTGAGATCAAGATGTCTAAGACTTTCGCATGTGTCTTAAGAAGACAAATCGGACGATATTTCGTACTCTCTTTTGGTATAAGAATAAAGGGTCAGTTTACACCTGTCAGAGCAACTCAGAGCGAGTCGCTCCTTACGATGTAAACGCTCACTTCGACGGAGTACAAACGTAGGGGAGATGAGTCAGCGCTTCCGTTTCTACTTTGAACCTGTTGAAAAATCTCTTCGGGCAGTTACTCCGAGCAGCGTTCGCAGGGACGTCGTAACAGTGAGTTCTATAATCCGAGATTAAGCGATAGCCAAACCATGGCATTTTTTAATGCATACGCATCTTATGAAGTGTTTTACTTCTATAATTATGTGAGCTTATATTAATTTTTCTACAAGCATCCCTACATGAGGATGTAATAAATATATGATAAACTATAAAAATAAAAAAAAATAAAAATATGAAAAAGATATGTAGATCTGTTTTATTGGGGATATTTAAATTTCTTGCTTTGTATAAAAACATTCTGGGCTATAATTCGTTACAACATGTGATGTGAAACATGTTCAGCTTGGATGTGTGAGTGCAAGTACTGAAGGTGTATTAAGGTTTATACAAATTATGCTAGATGAATTCTAATCTCCTTAAACTATCCGTTTTAGCATTTTAAAAGTAAAGTATAATCACTATATTTACTCATTATTAATTTTGTTGATATCACTTTGTGTGTTGTCCAGAAACACAATTTCAGTAGGATACAAAAGTAACAATTTGCGATAAATATCTTCCTCTTGGAACTATGTCATAATATATATATATTCTTTTACCTGTGGTAATATATGTAATACTCCCAAGTTTTTTGCTACTTCTTATTTATTTAAGATTTTCTGAATAATTAGGTAGCTATCATACAGTTTACTTCTGTCGTGTTAATGGTAGCTTTGAATAAATATTCCATGTGTTAATTTTGCATTCTTCTCTAGAAATAATACAGTTCCAGTCAGAACTCTGCATAATTAATTCATGCACAGAGAGCTACTGATTCTGTGGATTCTGGATGAATAAATATATTCTTTCTATTAATAAATAATAAAACACATTATTACTTTTGCATTATTTTGTAAATGATTAATTAGGTGTAAATAAACAGTTGTATATAGTAGAAAAACTTTGTTAATTTGACTTTCAGTAACCACAGTTGACTAAATAGCTTCTCTCAAACTGAGTTTCTTTTAAATTCTTGTATCTGATATGCAATAACGTTTTTGTAACTTTGGACATTCTCGTCCGAAATTCATTTAATAGTTCACTTGATACTCCTAATTCATCGCGGCAAGCTACCCAATGACGTACCCATTTTTTTTTTCTTCCAAGCGCAGAAATAAATTCGTTCGAAACTGCTTCGCAGACTTCAAGCACTGCAGCCTAAGAACATCTATGTATGTTCAATGCATATTCTTTCCTGCAGCTGCGACGTCGGTATCCATTTCGTAAACAAACGAAGGCGAGTTGTCAGTCCACTCTGATTGTTGTAAACAATCTATCAGAGTACAGGTAAGAATCAAATCCCTCAGTGTCACAATTGCCAGAAATGGCATCATTCGTCTGAAAACTGCCACGTGGCACCGCGATGTGTCAAGTGCGCAGGATTCCATCGAACTGGCAATTGTGACTACCAGGGCCGTATTGAAACACCTAAATGTGCAAATTGCCTTGGGCCCCACGTGGCATCATATCGGGGTTGCCCGAAATTCTCATCAGTTAAAAAGACACCTAAAAATTCTTCCACCAAACCTGGCCTCAGCTATGCTCAGGTTTTAAAGCCTACTCCAGTTCATACTGAAGCACCCACTGAGCCTGATACGGCTACTGTTAAATCTGTACAACCGTCTGCTGCTGCGCAGGAAAATAAACATCAACAAAAACCTAGTGGTAATAAGGATAAAAGTAAATATTCTGGCAATAACAATAATCATGCAAATAATGTTGATAACAATAGCATATCTGAAATCTCTGAAATATTTAAAATCATGACTGAAGTTCAAAACATTTTTGGTTACGGCCTCGGCCGAGTTATTAGAATTTACAAAAGTAAGCTTCCCGAGTTAAGAAAGTGTGATAATCTATTGGATAAGATGCAAGTCCTGCATCTTATCTTTGAAGAAATACACGGGGTAGAGACCTAACTAACTTATGGATTGTAACTTTCGTGTAATTACATGGAACGCAAATGGCTTAACCCACAAAATTGATGAATTACGTCTGTTTATAAATGAGTATAGCCCTGATGTTTTCCTCCTACAAAAACACAAGCTTGGTCCTGCAGTGTCATTCGAAATTGCAAACTATGTGCTCTATCGTCTTGATCGCAGGAGAATCAACCGTCACCCTGGAGGGGGGTTAATTATCCTAATTAAGCGCTCCATTGCCCACTACCAAACAACACTACCACAGCTTTTAGGCCTGGAAGCCCTAGCTATCACAGTCACACCACTCACCACACGACCAGTCACTTTTATCTCTGCCTATGTCCCATCTAACAACAGATCACATGTAAACATTGTACAAGATTTTGACGTACTTGCTAAACTCAACAGTAAAGTCATCATAGGTGGAGATTTTAATGCACAACACCGCGCGTGGAACTGCACTCACAACACATTCCTTGGAAACGTGATACACCGCTTCGCTACTAAGGCCGGTATCACTATTGCAGCCCCACAAACCCCAACACGTTACGACGGAAGGTCTGCCTCAATCCTTGACTTTTTTCTGCTCAAGGGTTGTACTTTTAAATCCGTTGACAGTTTAAATGAACTGTCATCGGACCATAACCCAGTTCTAATTGATCTTGACCTCACTGTCTGTAACACACCACACAAAAAGGCCTTTATTACTAATTGGTCTGGATATACCAAAGCCTTAAACAACACCACAATACACATTCCAACAGCACAAACAGGCGATGAGTTAGATGCGATAGTTAGTGATTTCACCACTCAGCTGCAGAATGCTCTGGAAAACAACAGCAAGCCTGTATATGGCAACAACAAAATTAAGCCAAACAATGAAATCAAGCAACTCATCCAAAGAAGAAATGCTGCAAGGAGAGAGTGGCAGCGATCAAGATACCCTCCCGATAGAGCACTACTCAACCAACTTAACCGCCAGGTCAGGGCCCTTACACGTAAACAAACAGACCACGACTGGGCCGTCTATCTCTCTTCACTCTCTCCGGATGAAGATAATATCTGGAAAGCCACAAACCAGCTTCTGAGATGCCACACAAACATTCCGCCCCTTACCGGCCCTCAAGGAATTGCCCACACCGATACTGAGAAAGCTGAGTCACTCGCTGATCACTATGCTACTCAGTTCTGCACTAACAACATATCCCACTCTCAAACAGAACACCTTGTTTCACAAACACTAACAAAGTTCCTCTCAAAACCACGCACAACCAACACTTCTCCTGTCAGGCCTTCAGAGGTCTTTGAATACATCATGAAACTCAAGACCAAGAAAAGCCCTGGACTCGACTCTGTTAGTAACAAGATGCTGAAGAATATGGGAACCCTAATGATCTTGAAACTAACCAAAATCATAAACAGTATGTTATGCCTGGGGCACTTTCCCTCACCATGGAAGACCGCTGTTATATCACCCATACATAAGTCTGGTAAACCTGTCACTGACCCTGTGTCATACAGGCCCATCAGTTTGCTCTCATCCACAAGTAAAGTTGCTGAATTCTTCATCCAACAACGGTTACTACAGCATCTAAACGCAAATAACATAATCATCAATGAACAGCATGGCTTTAGGAAGCTGCACTCAACGACCCACCAACTCTACAGAGTTACAGAACTGGTTGCACAAGGTCTGCAAGATAAGTCGATTACAGGAGCCATCTTTCTTGATGTTTCCAAGGCCTTTGACAGAGTCTGGCTGGAGGGCCTCATATACAAAATCATTAACCTGGGCTTCCCAGGTTACATCATACACATCACACACTCTTACCTTATGGGTCGACACTTTGTCGTTCGTGTTAATAACACTATCTCTACCACCAGGCCTATCAGGGCTGGGGTCCCACAGGGGTCCATTTTGGGCCCACTCTACTTCAATATTTACACGAATGACATCCCACACACACCACACACCACCCTGGCAATGTATGCTGATGATACGGCAATTCTATCACAAAACGCATCTCACGGCTCAGTCATACAACAGCTACAAAATCACATTCACACACTGGAGTCCTGGCTAACGGCATGGAAGATCAGCATTAATGTTGAATAATTGGATGCCATCCTCTTCACGAGGAAAAAGAACTTGGATTATGACATCCACATCAAATGTATGGCACACCTATCCCCTGGACCAAGCAGGCCCAATACCTAGGTGTCACATTAGACCAAACTCTCACATGGACCCCTCACATCACAAAACTTCTTTCCGGGTTCGTAAAGCTATACTTGCCCCCTTAATTGCCCGGAACAGCGTTCTTTCTATTGACAACAAATTACTCATTTATAAAGCCATGTTGCGTTCCATCATCACTTATGCCTGCCCTGTCTGGGGGTATACTTACGATACCCATATACAAAAATTGCAAGTGTTGCAAAATATTGTGATAAGACAAGCGGCGGGTTGTCCGTGGTTCATTAGAAACGCGGCAATCCACCGTGAATTCAATATACCCTATGTTAAGGAATATATGGCCACTCTGGCCCTCAGATTTTACCAGAACATCCCTGCGGTTTGTAACCCCACCATACCAATTTTGAACTATGATTATAACAGCCGGGCCTTCAAAAAAAGGCCTAGGGCTGTGCTAAGACATCTTACATAACCTGTTGTTCCTACTGCTGTTTACTCTATGTGTAATATTTCTGATATGTAAATGTGAATATTTCTCTATGCAATCTACTGCCATGTTTATTTAATATACCATTTTGTCATACTGCATTTATGTACTCAATTGCTCGCTCTGCTTATAACTTTGTGTGTTGTAAGTTATGTGTGTCACACTGGACTCTATGGACTTGGTCGCTTAAAGGCATCTCTTTTTTCCTTACTCCGCACTTGCCCTCGCCCGATGGGGCGTGTTAGCCACTGCGGTGGCTAGTCTCTTCGGGATCTCCTTCAGATTATGCCATCATCACGCATGATTTCACCGGCGCCAACTTAGGAACTGCACTTAATCGAAAATCGTTCAGTCAGATATCCTAGGGTAGCGCTCACGCGCGGGCACCTGAATGCAATGTACAGTGTACTAATGCTTGATCCGAGTACAGGTCCGTTCACTCGGTTCGAAACGCCCGAACGAGCGGCTCGCTACGAGCAGCTTTGACAGATGTAAACTGGCCTTAATTTTGTCGACTTTCCACGATCGCGGAAATACACATAATTTAAGACAATCATTATACAGTAATAAATAAAATCCTGTAAAATTTAAAAACAAACTCTTTAACATAAAAAAAGTTCTATTATCAATGCCCGGATCCTTTTGTTTAAGTCTCTTCACTGCTGACCTGACTTCATCTTCTGTAAAATCACCATCGACCTCATTACACAAAGTCAAAAATTCCTCCCTATTAAAATCCACAATATCTTCCCTTTCCAGACCATCGTCTTCCTCCTTTAAATCCAAAATTTCTTTAACAATTCCAACTGAAAGCTCCTAAGCATTTTCCATCTGATTGCAAACCTTTCTACAGTAATTCTGACGAGTCTTCAATTTATTGGTTGCTACCTTAAAGAAGCCATCATAATATTTCGCAGTATTAATAAAACGATTCATTCTACTTTCATACTTAATACGCTTAATCTGCTTCTTACACCTGGCCAATTCTCTTTTATACAATATTTTCCTCACAATTTTGACATTCTCAGAAATTGTAACAACCTGAGAACTCTTCCTCAATGCTCTAACTCTTCTTTTACTTTCTTAATCTTCAGTCCACCAATCAGAAAGATGATATTTCTTACGTTTAATTGTAACATATTTTTCAGCTCTTTCTTTTATAATGCAGGATAGGGGATGGTATGTTGGATATTGGATAACTGATTACTGTGCAGAAAAACGTGATCTGTAATCTACTAAATTCACCAACCCCCTACTCCCGAGATACGCCTATTAAACGAATTCTATGTGCATTAAAATAAATTTTGAGATTAATGTGACAGTAAAAAATAATCTGTATTCTGGTAAATTGGGGGAGGGAGACTTATGAAGCAGTTGTGAAGTCCGGTATTTACAAGAGGAAAACGTTTTCAAATTCCTGTCAATTTCTGAGATATGACAGTGTCTACAGAGTTTATTTTTCTGAAGACAGTGCTATATGTGACAATAAAAATAATGCCCTACCCTGAAGATGTAATAAATCACAAATAACTAATAAATTAAATTATAATTAATGCACATATATACTTGCTGTTATATTGTAGTACAATTGTAATTATAAGAATTTTTCACGTTGTAATTCAACAATGCCCAACCACAGAAGTGGGCAATAATCCTTCTAATTGCTTAAGTCGGATTTTTGTGAAATTCTGTGCAACATTTTCGTTTCTTTGAACCGAATTTCGTAAGCAAACTATCGAAGTAAGTAGCAAGAGTGTGCATCTATTGTTAAAGTGTATATGCACACACATACTCATGATTCATACTTGCTGTCAACCTGGTAACTCTAAATGTATTAGGAAGTACAGGGGTTGGACAAAAATATGGAAACACCTTTAAAAAAACATGTTTCTTTGCTTAATATGGTGTAGGAAACCCGTTGGCATCCAAAACAGCTTGCAGTCTTCTCGGAATGGATAAATACAGTTCCTGTATGTTTACCAAGGGAATATTATAGCATTCTTCCTGCAAAACGGTGGCAAGTTCAGATAACGATGTTGGCGGAGGATAACGAGAACGCACTTTCCGTTCCAATGTAGACCACAAAGGTTCGATAATATTCAAGTCTGGTGACTGTGGTGGCCAGGGGAGATGGGACAACTCATCCTCGTGCTCAGGAAACCAGTCCTGGACAATGTGAGCTGTGTGAACAGGGGCTTTGTCGTCTTGGAAGACACCATCACCATCGGGGAACAAAGTTTGTACCATGGAATGAACTTGATCGGCCAAAATGTTCACATAAGTCTTGGCAGTCATGTGCCCTGACACAGTTATCATGGGGCTAGCAGAGAACCACGATATGGCTTCCCAAACCATAACAGAACCCCCGCCATGTTTCACTCTTGGCAACAAGCAGTCTGTATTATAGGCTTGAGATGGCGTTCTCCAGACGTAAACTCGCCCAGAAGTGGGAAACAATGTGAAAGAAGACTCGTCAGACCATATTACTCTCTTCCACTGTCTATAGTCCAGGCTTTATGACTTAAACACCACCTTTTCCTGTTACGGGCATTAGCATCACTGATGAGTGGCTTCTCAATTGCAGCACGGCCAGCAATTCCCTGTTTATGAAGCTCCCTTCTAATTGTTTTGGTACTTGCAGGGTTCTGTAACACAACATTCATTTCAGCAGTAACTTTTGCAGCTGTGGTCTTCTTATTTTTCGTCACAATTGCCCTTAATGATCGTCTGTCACGATCACTTGGGACACACTTTCGTTCGCGCTGTGATTTAGCAGATGATGTTTTTCCGCTTTTCAAATATGCGGAATAAATCTTCGATACAGTACCTCTTGAAACACTAAACACCTCGGCTACCTTGCTTACGGAAGCACCTACCATACGTGCTCCAACAATTTGCCCACGTTCGAAGTCTGTTAACTCTGACATAATGCAATGACAACTTCACATAACAGTACTCCGACAACAACTGAACTGTTTAGCACATTTACGAAGTTGTATAGGTGGCGTCAGTAGTCAAAAACGCCAGCGCCACCTACATATTTCATTAAAATCAATCTTTCTTTTCAAAATTGCATTTCACAAGGTGTTTCCATATTTTTGTCCATCCACTGTATGTGCATCTGCCAAAGAATGTAGTACTTTCATTTTCTAGCAGAAAGTTGTAATGTTGTGCGCTTCCAACCTGCACGCAACAACAGTGGTGACTGCTGAGAACTGGAAAGTAGACAAAGTCTTGAGAAGGGTTTAAATCCCTTTTTATTCAACTTTAGAAATTACAAATGCGTGCTCTTGACGCTCACAAACTACGCCGACCCGGCGGTAAAATAAAAATAAGAAACTAAAAAAAAGAATAATAACAAGTGACTAACTACGAGGCTCTCTAAACGTAACTAACCTCACCGCGTTCTAAAATACCGCTGATAATTCAGCAAACTTCTCAATATTACGTTGAAAGATTAACAATCTGCCGAGGCAAGCACACAGGCCGAAACGCGTGGTTCTTCAATTTCTAACTAGCCACCTCCATGATCGTGAAGCAAGAAAGCACACTTTCGAACTCGTTTCCCTTCTATTTAACTCAGATTACTTCCGCTGACAATTTGAATCCTTGCTCGTTCTACTAAAGTTTACATACTCTGGCATTGGCAATTCCAGGGGAAAGTAAGGCTTGACAGGAAAGATAGTTTAAACTTAAAGTAAATGTTAGTTAAAATAAATATAAACCGTACATTTGCCGCTGCCAGAATTTGGTAAACTTGAAAGCAGGTCCTAGAAACTACCTGTTGAAAAGTTTCCACAATTCTGAACTAAATTTTAAGAGCCTCGTTTACATAAAAAAAAAATCTGTTATCTCACAAAAAGTAGAATAAATTTCTGTAGATACTTATTTAATTCTCTCTTCTTACAGCAACCTTTCCTGGATTTCAGCAATCAATCTGTTCTCTTCCTTCCAGCATCTGGAAGGAATAAGTATGAGTATCTTTCTAAATACATTATAATTTACACTTTCTTGACACTGAATAAGTTTTTGTTTTTGAACGATTTATTTTCCTTAGTTACTGCTTAATTCACATTCAATCAAGTATTCAAACATGAATTTAACTTTACCCTGGCTCTCCACCATGTGTGGTGTCAAACGGGAATATTCGTGTTTTAGTATTGCAACACTTCCCCTAACCACAATGATTTGTTAGAATTCAACGACCAAATAGACACACCTTACTCGACATTCTACAACTCGATGAGCTACTTTAACATTCTTAAAATTCAAGTGTAGGTGGAGAACCCTACAAAACACATTCATTCTAAATTCCCCCTCATTCATCTTTAGATATGCAGGCTTTCGCTCTAAAGCATGATTTTATCTACAGTTTAATACTTAAATTTGAATTCATTTCTTTTGAGCATTTACTTTTAGCATCTAAAATTTTATGCTTCTAGACTAAATTCTACTTTTACATAACTTTCAAGTATTTACGTATATTTACAAAATTCTAATACATATGATTTTTACAATATACCATAAAATGAATAAGAGAAAAATAAATTTTTACTTTACTCATTCTTCGCCAAGCTGGCGGCACTGAAACTAAAGTTCTGATTAATACAAGAATACGAAGTTATTTTTATCTTCGGCCAAATTTTGGCTTTAACATAACAGAATTAGTCTTTCGACCAACAGAAACTGCTTGTTCTTAGATTTTATACTTAAAGAAAATAATACTTTTGCCTTAGCTAAATAAAGTAAAACAAAACTAAGTCTCAACCGAGACACATTGAATTCCGTCAAAACAAAAGCACTTCGTATTTACGCATAACATTTCGGAACAAAAGAAAAAAAAATTATAGAAGATTTTAACTTATGTTTGAGTTTTCGATGATTGGAACTCCGACATCCTCTTCTGGCAGAACTGCTCCCACGTTATAGGTTTCATCGACGTCAGTCGTCTCCTTAGGGTCCTTCGAGTGTCATCCACGTTGCTTTTTCTTTTTCGCCCTCTGCATGCTGGCATCTTGGAGTGGTAGTCGTCGGGTTGCTGTCTTTTCCATTTTGCCCCTGGACGGCTGGTTATGGAGTCCTCCGGTCTGGAATCATGCTTGAATTTCTTCTGTTGGTGGTGGTCTTTTCGTTCCTCCTGCTGTCTTTTCGTTCTCGGGAACGGCGGCCTTGTTTGCACCTGACTCTCTAGCCCTGGAACCGTTCTCCTCGATGTAGAATTTCTACTGCGATACGTTGTAAGTGGTGTTTTCCTCTTTACCAAAGTTTCTTTACGCGGCGGCTTTGTTTTCTTGAATGCTGGAGTCTGACCGTTTTCATTTCTTCTTTTCGGTACCGTCGCATGACTTGTAGAAGGGCTAGGTTTCTCTTCAGTTCTCTGCTTGTTGGGTGGTGGAACGGGTGACGTTACTTCTGGACCTTCTACTTCTTTTACGCTTGAGTCCTGCAAGAAACTTTTAAGGATTTCAAAATCATTTTGATTATAATATTTTTTCACCTGGTCGGGACTTGCTTTACAGATTTCCCCTCTCTCGTTCTTAAGGTACAATACGACTCTCTTGATTTCCTGAATTACATAGGGGCCTTCAAATTTTGGAGCTAACTTTGCAGTAAAATTGTCTGGGGCACTTGATAAAGAAAATTTCCGCTTCAACACTTTATCCCCAACTTTAAAATCTGCTTCACGGCGATTTCTATCATAATATAACTTTTGTCTATTTCTTGCCGTATCCGAGCTTTTAACCGCCTGGTCAATAAGTGTTTGCACATCTTTCTGTTTAAATTCTTGTTTTCTTTGTTGCACAAAGAATAATTTATCTAATGGCGTAATTAACTTCCGTCCTAAAAATAATTCTGCTAGGGTTTTTCCAGTAGTGTCGTGATTTGCCGTTCTTAAAGCATAAGCTAACTCATTTATGTAGCCATCCCAGTGCTTGTCATGTGTGCTAACATAACTTCGAATTATTTTTACAATGTTTTTATTAACTCTTTCTGCTATGTTTGCCTGTGGTCTATACGGAACCATTTTGATATGGCGTATGCCAAGTCCAGTGCAAATGTTTTCAAATATTTGGCTAACGAATTGTTTACCTTTATCGCTAATGACTTTTATCGGTGCACCGTATTTTAAAATGTATCTGTGTAAGAATGCATCTGCGACTGTTTTGGCTGACGCGCGTTTAAGTGGAACAATTTCTGTCCATTTTGAAAAATGATCTACAATTACTAAAAGAAAACGATTTTTATTTAACTCACTCTGGGGGAAAGGACCAAGAAGATCTATGCCTAAAATTTCATTCGGAAATGTAGCGCGAATGCTATTTAAGTACCCGGCCGGGCTGTAATTAATATCATTTATTAACTGACATTGATTGCAGGACCTGACATACGCAGTTACTATTTTGTATAATTGCGGGAAACATACCGCCTCGCGTACCCTTTTTAAAGTCTTTCTGACCCTTAAATGACCCGCTGTTTTCGCGTCGTGTAGTTCCTTCAAAATGCTTAATCGAAGCGAGGCTGGGATGACTGGTTTGTACTCGAGATTTTCGTTTGTTTTTTTCGTATAAAATAATAAATTACCTATTATTTCATAGTTTTTTGCTCTATTTCTTATCGCATCGATATCTGTGTGCTCAAAGCTTTCGGGGTCTTTCAAATACGCATAGATACTTCCAAATTCAGGATCAGCTGAATACAATTATTGCTGAACTGAAGTTCAGCAATAATTGTATCTCTAGAATCTAAAATTTTTGAAGTGAACACAGCACATTTAATTTCATTACCTTCATCGTCCAGTTTTATAGGAGAAAGTGCGTCAGCTACATTGTTTTCCTTACCCGGTTTATATTTGATTATGAGATTATATTCTTGGAGTTTTAAAGCCCATCTTATTAATCTGGGCGTTAGGTTTTTCCCCGAGTAAAGCCTACCAACAGCCGCATGATCCGAAAAGACTGTTACTGGCGCTTTGCCGAAATAAACTCGAAATTTGTGTACAGCCATTAATACGGCTAATGTTTCTCTCTTTGTAGCTGTATAATTTCTTTGTGTATGATTCAACGTTTTACGAAAAAATGCCAAAGGATGGCCATTTTGCATAAGAACCGCACCCACAGCATAGTCCGACGCATCTGCTGCAATTTCCAGGTTTTCGTCCCCCTACGGGAATTTCAAAACAGGAGCATTGATAAGTGCTTCCTTTAACCTTTCGAATGCGGTATTTGCCTCCGCTGTCCACGTGAATTTACTTTTCTTTCTTTTAATTACTAACAAGGGTTCAACAATATTAGCAAAATCTTTTATGAATGATCGATAGTAAGAACATAACCCAAGGAAAGAAGAAAGTTTCTTGGCGGTGTTAGGAGGTGGGAAATTCTTGGCTTTTATTTTTGAATCTTGAGTTTCTATACCCTTTTGCGAAATTTTATAACCCAGATATTTTAGTTCTTTAGTTGCGAACTTGCATTTTGAGGCGTTAATTGCAAGACCGGCCTCTTTTAATAATTTAAAAACTTCTTCTAGATCTTTAATATGTTGTTCCAACGTACTACTCGTTATAATTATATCATCTAGATAGATTAAAGTCGATTTTCCTAGGACAGGCTTTAGAACAATGTCCATAACTCTCTGGAATGTTGATGGGGCCCCACACAACCCAAAGGGCATGCGTAAAAATGCATAAGTGCCCGATTTTGTTATAAACGCGGTTTTATGTATGTCTTCGGGTCTCATAGCTATTTGATAGTAGAAGACGTTAAGTCCAAAGTAGTCATGTATCTTGTAGATTTAATCTTTCTAATAATTTCCTCTATAACCGGCAAAGTGTAAACTGGGAATTTAGTAATACTATTCAGTTTTCTGTAATCGATAGCAAACCTCCAAGCCCTTTTATCCGAAGGAGGAAACTCGTTCTTTTTCCTACATAGTACGACTGGACTCGCGTACTCACTATTTATGGGCGTTATTATTTTGTTCTTTAACATTTCCTGAATATGTTCTTCTATGATTTGCTCTTTTTGTTTATCATAGCAATAAGGTTTAGTCCTACAGGGTTTTTCGGCAGTTAACTGTATCTCATGCGTAACTATTTGACAACTACCAGGCCGTTCTGAAAACAAGTTTGAAAAAGTACTCACCACTTGCTGGATGGCTTGACTTTCATGGTCATTCAAATGGCTAAGGTCAACTTGCGGTTGTTCCACTGGTTCCACCCCGCTCCGATCCATCTCCAGCACGATAGAACTTTCCTGAAAATTGAGTTTGGCCCTCGCTGCCCTTAAAAACTCCATACCTAAAATAAGTGGATTTTGCAAGTTTTTTACTACAAAAATTAATACTTTAAGGCTTTCATTTTGAACCTGTATCTTTAAAGATAGTTTTCCGATACATTGACAAGTTTGTCCTTGTGCTGCTATGATTTCTGTGTTTTTATTTTTAAATAATCGTAACCTATTAAAGTTCTTCTTAAAAAAATAATCACTCATAAAATTACCTTCTGCTTCTGTATCGACGAGGGCTTCTACTGGTACATCGCCAACCAGGCCTTGTATAATTGGTAACTGTGAGTTCTTTACGATGACCGTATTTAAGTGTCTTCTTGAGGGTTTTTTAAAAACTTCCGGGGTCTGGACCCTCGCTTTCACAGGCCCCTCTACTCATTTAAAGCTTTCCTTTCAACTTCTGCCTTCTGGATACGCGGACGGTTGTTTTCAAATTTTCTTTTTGGGCCTTGACCTTCGAGCTTCGATGAGCTAGCTTGATAGCTCTTTCCCCCATAAGAGCGGTTTGCATTTCTGGTCTGCTCATTTGAAGATTGCCTTCGGATACTTTGAGAATACGATGCCCTTCTAGCTTTTTCCGCTATTCTGCGATTTTGAAACTTGACCGCCAATTCGAAGAGCTCCTGCAATGTGCTTGGGTTTCTAATTTCGAAGTAGTCTTGAACAGCAGGTAACAATCTTGGTAAGATTATTTCAATAATCTCCGCGTCGGGTTTCTTCCCATACAGCATATCGTCAGCTTAATTTTTCGCAGAATAAAGTCCGTCAACTCTTCTATATTCCGTTGATAAAAACTATATAGTTCGGCTTCTAGCCGTGCTCGATCTTTCACTATGGGGAAGGCCTTTAATAACGATTTTTTGAAATTTTCAAATGTATATGTCTGGCCTCCAAATTCCCCTAATAAAAATTTGCCTATATTCTTCCACCATAGCGAGGCCTGTCCTCTTAGTGCAGATGTGGCGATGGCAACTTTTTGTCTTTCAGGCACAGGGTAGAGCTGGAAGTGATTTTCTAGGCCTTCTAGAAATATCGCCACCGAATTTTTTCCGTCGAAATTGACGTTTGGCTTGATTGACGCTCTCATCGTCTGGACCAGGTATCCAAATCCTTCCAATTGGCTTGCCATTTCTTGTTGTCCAGCAGCTTCCATCCAATTTTCGGCCATTTCAGTTCGACAAGTGTTCGGGCGCCAATGTAATGTTGCGCGCTTCCAACCTGCACGCAACAATAGTGGTGACTGCTATGAACTGGAAAGATACAGTCTTGAAAAGGGTTTAAATCCCTTTTTATTCAACTTTAGAAATTACAGATGCGTGCTCTTGACGTTCACAAACTACGCCGACCCGGCGGTAAAATAAAAATAAGAAACTAAAAAAAAGAATAATAACAAGTGACTAACTACGAGGCTCTCTAAACGTAACTAACCTAACCGCGTTCTAAGATACCGCTGACAATTCAGCAAACTTCTGAATATTACGTTGAACTTCTGCCGAGGCAAGCACACAGGCCAAAACGCGTGGTTCTTCAATTTCTAACTAGCCACCTCCACGCTCGTGAAGCAAGAAAGCACACTTTCGAACTCGTTTCCCTTCTATTTAACTCAGATTACTTCCGCTGACAATTTGAATCCTTGCTCGTTCTACTAAAGTTTACATACTCTGGCATTGGCAATTCCAGGGGAAAGTAAGGCTTGACAGGAAAGATAGTTTAAACTTAAAGTAAATGTTAGTTAAAATAAATATAAACCGTACATTTGCCGCTGCCAGAATTTGGTAAACTTGAAAGCAGGTCCTAGAAACTACCTGTTGAAAAGTTTCCACAATTCTGAACTAAATTTTAAGAGCCTCGTTTACATAAAAAAAAAATCTGTTATCTCACAAAAAGTAGAATAAATTTCTGTAGATACTTATTTAATTCTCTCTTCTTACAGCAACCTTTCCTGGATTTCAGCAATCAATCTGTTCTCTTCCTTCCAGCATCTGGAAGGAATAAGTATGAGTATCTTTCTAAATACATTATAATTTACACTTTCTTGACACTGAATAAGTTTTTGTTTTTGAACGATTTATTTTCCTTAGTTACTGCTTAATTCACATTCAATCAAGTATTCAAACATGAATTTAACTTTACCCTGGCTCTCCACCATGTGTGGTGTCAAACGGGAATATTCGTGTTTTAGTATTGCAACACTTCCCCTAACCACAATGATTTGTTAGAATTCAACGACCAAATAGACACACCTTACTCGACATTCTACAACTCGATGAGCTACTTTAACATTCTTAAAATTCAAGTGTAGGTGGAGAACCCTACAAAACACATTCATTCTAAATTCCCCCTCATTCATCTTTAGATATGCAGGCTTTCGCTCTAAAGCATGATTTTATCTACAGTTTAATACTTAAATTTGAATTCATTTCTTTTGAGCATTTACTTTTAGCATCTAAAATTTTATGCTTCTAGACTAAATTCTACTTTTACATAACTTTCAAGTATTTACGTATATTTACAAAATTCTAATACATATGATTTTTACAATATACCATAAAATGAATAAGAGAAAAATAAATTTTTACTTTACTCATTCTTCGCCAAGCTGGCGGCACTGAAACTAAAGTTCTGATTAATACAAGAATACGAAGTTATTTTTATCTTCGGCCAAATTTTGGCTTTAACATAACAGAATTAGTCTTTCGACCAACAGAAACTGCTTGTTCTTAGATTTTATACTTAAAGAAAATAATACTTTTGCCTTAGCTAAATAAAGTAAAACAAAACTAAGTCTCAACCGAGACACATTGAATTCCGTCAAAACAAAAGCACTTCGTATTTACGCATAACATTTCGGAACAAAAGAAAAAAAAATTATAGAAGATTTTAACTTATGTTTGAGTTTTCGATGATTGGAACTCCAACATCCTCTTCTGGCAGAACTGCTCCCACGTTATAGGTTTCATCGACGTCAGTCGTCTCCTTAGGGTCCTTCGAGTGTCATCCACGTTGCTTTTTCTTTTTCGCCCTCTGCATGCTGGCATCTTGGAGTGGTAGTCGTCGGGTTGCTGTCTTTTCCATTTTGCCCCTGGACGGCTGGTTATGGAGTCCTCCGGTCTGGAATCATGCTTGAATTTCTTCTGTTGGTGGTGGTCTTTTCGTTCCTCCTGCTGTCTTTTCGTTCTCGGGAACGGCGGCCTTGTTTGCACCTGACTCTCTAGCCCTGGAACCGTTCTCCTCGATGTAGAATTTCTACTGCGATACGTTGTAAGTGGTGTTTTCCTCTTTACCAAAGTTTCTTTACGCGGCGGCTTTGTTTTCTTGAATGCTGGAGTCTGACCGTTTTCATTTCTTCTTTTCGGTACCGTCGCATGACTTGTAGAAGGGCTAGGTTTCTCTTCAGTTCTCTGCTTCTTGGGTGGTGGAACGGGTGACGTTACTTCTGGACCTTCTACTTCTTTTACGCTTGAGTCCTGCAAGAAACTTTTAAGGATTTCAAAATCATTTTGATTATAATATTTTTTCACCTGGTCGGGACTTGCTTTACAGATTTCCCCTCTCTCGTTCTTAAGGTACAATACGACTCTCTTGATTTCCTGAATTACATAGGGGCCTTCAAATTTTGGAGCTAACTTTGCAGTAAAATTGTCTGGGGCACTTGATAAAGAAAATTTCCGCTTCAACACTTTATCCCCAACTTTAAAATCTGCTTCACGGCGATTTCTATCATAATATAACTTTTGTCTATTTCTTGCCGTATCCGAGCTTTTAACCGCCTGGTCAATAAGTGTTTGCACATCTTTCTGTTTAAATTCTTGTTTTCTTTGTTGCACAAAGAATAATTTATCTAATGGCGTAATTAACTTCCGTCCTAAAAATAATTCTGCTAGGGTTTTTCCAGTAGTGTCGTGATTTGCCGTTCTTAAAGCATAAGCTAACTCATTTATGTAGCCATCCCAGTGCTTGTCATGTGTGCTAACATAACTTCGAATTATTTTTACAATGTTTTTATTAACTCTTTCTGCTATGTTTGCCTGTGGTCTATACGGAACCATTTTGATATGGCGTATGCCAAGTCCAGTGCAAATGTTTTCAAATATTTGGCTAACGAATTGTTTACCTTTATCGCTAATGACTTTTATCGGTGCACCGTATTTTAAAATGTATCTGTGTAAGAATGCATCTGCGACTGTTTTGGCTGACGCGCGTTTAAGTGGAACAATTTCTGTCCATTTTGAAAAATGATCTACAATTACTAAAAGAAAACGATTTTTATTTAACTCACTCTGGGGGAAAGGACCAAGAAGATCTATGCCTAAAATTTCATTCGGAAATGTAGCGCGAATGCTATTTAAGTACCCGGCCGGGCTGTAATTAATATCATTTATTAACTGACATTGATTGCAGGACCTGACATACGCAGTTACTATTTTGTATAATTGCGGGAAACATACCGCCTCGCGTACCCTTTTTAAAGTCTTTCTGACCCTTAAATGACCCGCTGTTTTCGCGTCGTGTAGTTCCTTCAAAATGCTTAATCGAAGCGAGGCTGGGATGACTGGTTTGTACTCGAGATTTTCGTTTGTTTTTTTCGTATAAAATAATAAATTACCTATTATTTCATAGTTTTTTGCTCTATTTCTTATCGCATCGATATCTGTGTGCTCAAAGCTTTCGGGGTCTTTCAAATACGCATAGATACTTCCAAATTCAGGATCAGCTGAATACAATTATTGCTGAACTGAAGTTCAGCAATAATTGTATCTCTAGAATCTAAAATTTTTGAAGTGAACACAGCACATTTAATTTCATTACCTTCATCGTCCAGTTTTATAGGAGAAAGTGCGTCAGCTACATTGTTTTCCTTACCCGGTTTATATTTGATTATGAGATTATATTCTTGGAGTTTTAAAGCCCATCTTATTAATCTGGGCGTTAGGTTTTTCCCCGAGTAAAGCCTACCAACAGCCGCATGATCCGAAAAGACTGTTACTGGCGCTTTGCCGAAATAAACTCGAAATTTGTGTACAGCCATTAATACGGCTAATGTTTCTCTCTTTGTAGCTGTATAATTTCTTTGTGTATGATTCAACGTTTTACGAAAAAATGCCAAAGGATGGCCATTTTGCATAAGAACCGCACCCACAGCATAGTCCGACGCATCTGCTGCAATTTCCAGGTTTTCGTCCCCCTACGGGAATTTCAAAACAGGAGCATTGATAAGTGCTTCCTTTAACCTTTCGAATGCGGTATTTGCCTCCGCTGTCCACGTGAATTTACTTTTCTTTCTTTTAATTACTAACAAGGGTTCAACAATATTAGCAAAATCTTTTATGAATGATCGATAGTAAGAACATAACCCAAGGAAAGAAGAAAGTTTCTTGGCGGTGTTAGGAGGTGGGAAATTCTTGGCTTTTATTTTTGAATCTTGAGTTTCTATACCCTTTTGCGAAATTTTATAACCCAGATATTTTAGTTCTTTAGTTGCGAACTTGCATTTTGAGGCGTTAATTGCAAGACCGGCCTCTTTTAATAATTTAAAAACTTCTTCTAGATCTTTAATATGTTGTTCCAACGTACTACTCGTTATAATTATATCATCTAGATAGATTAAAGTCGATTTTCCTAGGACAGGCTTTAGAACAATGTCCATAACTCTCTGGAATGTTGATGGGGCCCCACACAACCCAAAGGGCATGCGTAAAAATGCATAAGTGCCCGATTTTGTTATAAACGCGGTTTTATGTATGTCTTCGGGTCTCATAGCTATTTGATAGTAGAAGACGTTAAGTCCAAAGTAGTCATGTATCTTGTAGATTTAATCTTTCTAATAATTTCCTCTATAACCGGCAAAGTGTAAACTGGGAATTTAGTAATACTATTCAGTTTTCTGTAATCGATAGCAAACCTCCAAGCCCTTTTATCCGAAGGAGGAAACTCGTTCTTTTTCCTACATAGTACGACTGGACTCGCGTACTCACTATTTATGGGCGTTATTATTTTGTTCTTTAACATTTCCTGAATATGTTCTTCTATGATTTGCTCTTTTTGTTTATCATAGCAATAAGGTTTAGTCCTACAGGGTTTTTCGGCAGTTAACTGTATCTCATGCGTAACTATTTGACAACTACCAGGCCGTTCTGAAAACAAGTTTGAAAAAGTACTCACCACTTGCTGGATGGCTTGACTTTCATGGTCATTCAAATGGCTAAGGTCAACTTGCGGTTGTTCCACTGGTTCCACCCCGCTCCGATCCATCTCCAGCACGATAGAACTTTCCTGAAAATTGAGTTTGGCCCTCGCTGCCCTTAAAAACTCCATACCTAAAATAAGTGGATTTTGCAAGTTTTTTACTACAAAAATTAATACTTTAAGGCTTTCATTTTGAACCTGTATCTTTAAAGATAGTTTTCCGATACATTGACAAGTTTGTCCTTGTGCTGCTATGATTTCTGTGTTTTTATTTTTAAATAATCGTAACCTATTAAAGTTCTTCTTAAAAAAAATAATCACTCATAAAATTACCTTCTGCTTCTGTATCGACGAGGGCTTCTACTGGTACATCGCCAACCAGGCCTTGTATAATTGGTAACTGTGAGTTCTTTACGATGACCGTATTTAAGTGTCTTCTTGAGGGTTTTTTAAAAACTTCCGGGGTCTGGACCCTCGCTTTCACAGGCCCCTCTACTCATTTAAAGCTTTCCTTTCAACTTCTGCCTTCTGGGTACGCGGACGGTTGTTTTCAAATTTTCTTTTTGGGCCTTGACCTTCGAGCTTCGATGAGCTAGCTTGATAGCTCTTTCCCCCATAAGAGCGGTTTGCATTTCTGGTCTGCTCATTTGAAGATTGCCTTCGGATACTTTGAGAATACGATGCCCTTCTAGCTTTTTCCGCTATTCTGCGATTTTGAAACTTGACCGCCAATTCGAAGAGCTCCTGCAATGTGCTTGGGTTTCTAATTTCGAAGTAGTCTTGAACAGCAGGTAACAATCTTGGTAAGATTATTTCAATAATCTCCGCGTCGGGTTTCTTCCCATACAGCATATCGTCAGCTTAATTTTTCGCAGAATAAAGTCCGTCAACTCTTCTATATTCCGTTGATAAAAACTATATAGTTCGGCTTCTAGCCGTGCTCGATCTTTCACTATGGGGAAGGCCTTTAATAACGATTTTTTGAAATTTTCAAATGTATATGTCTGGCCTCCGAATTCCCCTAATAAAAATTTGCCTATATTCTTCCACCATAGCGAGGCCTGTCCTCTTAGTGCAGATGTGGCGATGGCAACTTTTTGTCTTTCAGGCACAGGGTAGAGCTGGAAGTGATTTTCTAGGCCTTCTAGAAATATCGCCACCGAATTTTTTCCGTCGAAATTGACGTTTGGCTTGATTGACGCTCTCATCGTCTGGACCAGGTATCCAAATCCTTCCAATTGGCTTGCCATTTCTTGTTGTCCAGCAGCTTCCATCCAATTTTCGGCCATTTCAGTTCGACAAGTGTTCGGGCGCCAATGTAATGTTGCGCGCTTCCAACCTGCACGCAACAATAGTGGTGACTGCTATGAACTGGAAAGATACAGTCTTGAAAAGGGTTTAAATCCCTTTTTATTCAACTTTAGAAATTACAGATGCGTGCTCTTGACGTTCACAAACTACGCCGACCCGGCGGTAAAATAAAAATAAGAAACTAAAAAAAAGAATAATAACAAGTGACTAACTACGAGGCTCTCTAAACGTAACTAACCTAACCGCGTTCTAAGATACCGCTGACAATTCAGCAAACTTCTGAATATTACGTTGAACTTCTGCCGAGGCAAGCACACAGGCCAAAACGCGTGGTTCTTCAATTTCTAACTAGCCACCTCCACGCTCGTGAAGCAAGAAAGCACACTTTCGAACTCGTTTCCCTTCTATTTAACTCAGATTACTTCCGCTGACAATTTGAATCCTTGCGCGTTCTACTAAAATTTACATACTCTGGCATTGGCAATTCCAGGGGAAAGTAAGGCTTGACAGGAAAGATAGTTTAAACTTAAAATAAATGTTAGTTAAATATAAACCCTACAAAGTTATAGCCTTTATTCAGAGGAAAAAAAAAGACCCTTTTCTTGACACATTTTATCCCTTATGCACCATAATCATAAGATAATAGATTACACGCAAAGAACTTTTTAACTATAAGAGTAAGAATATGACAAAAAGTTTTGAAAAATGGTTTATTATATATATATATCGTATTTTTAATTTTACAAATATAAATAAGTTTACAGAAAAACCGCATTTTAATTAATGCAATGGCTGCGCTTGATATACGAATATTTAGGCAAAAGTTTTAATATTTGCCATAAAACTGCTAACTTAGTTCTTAAATTCTCTACATCCCGTTCAAAAATATGTTTCTTTTTTTCATATTAAGTTATTGACTTGATTAAAGCCCTTAGGTAAAGAGAGGGAAAAGTCAATAATGTTGATTCGATAATAACTTTTATTTTGGATTTTTTTTCTCTCGGATGATTTTAAAATTCCAAGACTTAGTATACGTATGTTCTTTGAATAAGACTTGTGCTCGAATATCCTCTTTCAATGCAATTAGTTCTTGCATCATAATATCAAGACTAGTTGTATTGCAGTTCTATGAGACTTGATGGCACATTCTAATTTTCAATGTCTTGGAAGCGAACATTAAAAATCTTTTAAATTTTGCAAGTGGCTTGTATCTAACAATATATTTTTCAATAGCGGATAATCACATTAAGTTATTTAAATAATGGAATTCGTTATGATTTAATATTGATGTAAACAAGTCAGTTTTAGAGCGAAATCCAGGGATAAGCTCTCTAGCTTTAAATGAAATTGATGTATCTTCCTTGCAGTTTGTGGAAGATAAGGTGTCTAGCTTCGATCTTTGCAGTTTATGATTATATATTAGTTATGTAGAATATGTTTTTTTTTTAAATTTTATTGTATCGCCATAGGGCTTACAACTTGAAAATTCTATCACGGTCTTAAAAAACTGTCCTTCACACTGGTAAAAGTTAGTATATGTAAAAGTTGTCATATGCTTGCACTAGATGGCGCTTCATATTGGAAACTTGAAAGGAAAACGTGAAATTTTGTGTGATATATTTTGACTTATTACGATTTTATTTTTTAAGTAAAATGGATTTAATTTCTGCTGGATTAAAACTTATTTTACTTCTTGCATTGTGTAAGAGAAGCAGTATGCAGTGGTTTATATTAATATGTGAGAGATCCAGTGCTTAAATTGCGCCGAAGCCCACCGGAGCCCGGCTCCATTACTTCTCAATTTTTAAGATAAATTACAATTTTAATCGGAGCGCACCGGAGCCCTAAATTATATGGGCTCCGGTACTTGTTTTTATAAAACTGAACCACAATTTAAAGGGAAAAAAATTTAGATTTCCTAACATTTTAGTTTAACACTAAGCAGACATTGCAATACTCTATTTCCCTAGAAATACGAACTCATGAGAACATTAGATGTTCAAGTAAAGTCCCCTCACTCACATGCGGAAACCTTTCTCTTTAAGAAGGGCAATAAATTTTTTTTTTTTGGGGGGGGGTTGTTTAGGAACGTGTAAATTTCGCGCCATGCCAACGTATCTAGTGCATTGTTATCGATGCTTGTTGTTAGTTATCCTCGCAGGAAAGAAAATTTGTGTTCTTAAGTGCGCGTTAAGTGACAGCGAGTACAATAAGAGTGAAATACTGAGATAAACTGCTCAAGTACGTCCTATACATCGTCTTTCCCACAGTATCCACTAATGGGGAGGAAGCGTAACCAGCAACTTTACTTTCATCCTTAGAAGTGAGATTCAGGACTCATTTTATCCCTGACGCACATCTGCTTGATGGCTATAATTATATCAGCAGAGACCCGCGGTCAAAGAGAACGTTCTCTCTCACCAAGATTCTCCTCATTTTTTATTTCCACCCACTCATACCCTCATTCTGTTTCGCCCTGGAATTTTCATCAGCCATACTTTAAGTATATTTAATTTTTGTGATGATAAAAGAACCCCCCCCCTCCTACGATCAGAGCTTAAATTGGGCTGGAGCCCAAGGGTTCGGCTGCGGAGCTTCTTAGTTTTTGTAATAAATCATAATTCTAGACGGAACGCACCGGAGCCCTGAATAAGAAGGCTGCGGCACTTCTTTTATGTAATTTAATAATAATTTCAGTACAAATTTTATCTCGAAAATTTTATTTTAACAATAAAATTATATTAAAAATTGGTTTTAAAATTTCACTTTATCTCTTTACATTTTATTTAAATTTAATTATTTAATTACTTCATTCTTTAATTATTTCAATAAATAATAATTATCTAATAATTATCAATTAAATTACAATTAATTATATAATAATTATTGATTAAATAACAATTTATGAACATTAATTGAATAGCTATTAATTAATTTTATAATAATTAACTATTTAACTTTAAAATTTTTAATTAATTTAATGGTCATTTTATTTATTTCTTTACTCTTGTCCCTCTTTGCTGACGGTCTTCCATACGGCTCCGGCACTCCTAATCTTAGAAATTAAGCCCTGGAGAGATCACTGCAGCAAGGAGATGCAAATAATTTAACCCTTCAATGCATGATTTTTTATATTTTTACCAAACATTTCTTTCTTCATGGTCATGGCTTAAATAAATATGGAAAACTATTAAAAAATTATTTAATATTTTTTATCGGTTATTTTTTGAATTTTTAGGTTTGACGCATATATGCATCGTCATGCATTTAGCACTAAAAAGTAAACCACATGAAAAATAATTTGCAATAATATATTTAATAAATATTGGCATAAAATACTTAATTATTTATTGTCTTTAGAAGATTACCTTAATTAAAATTTTATTAATAGTTAATTCTAATTAATCATGTTCAGTCTTTATAAAAATTTAAATTGTGATGAAAATTTAAATAAAAATGACGTATCAGATATTTTGTACATATATATTTATTGTGCAGTTTGTGTTGAATGGAAAATTTCGAAACAATATCTATCCTTATTTAGACATAATGGTACAGTGCATTTTTCACATCCAATAAATGTTTGGAATTTGCAATTTAGCATTTCACAATGAGTGCGATTTTCGTTCCATATGTGAACATGTTGAATTTATCCTGTGTGACGCAGTTTGGAGGAATGTTTGACGCAGGACCTCTCTGTCTCTTCACATTGTAATCATTTTTTAAAAGACTGCTCGATCTTGCACGCTTAGGATCTGAACTTTCACCCATTTTGCACAGTCCAACGAATAGCTCAATCAGCCAGGTTTAGCAAATCCTTAGGGTTGGCTCCATTCTGTAGAGACGTTCTTTTGTACAGTAGCCACGCATTTACGACCTTAAGGTCTCAGAAGTGGTAAAAAATCCCATGCACCATTTTCTTGATCTCAGAGTTATTTTATATCTTCTTATGTGACTATCCAGCACATCTACGCCTCCTCCCGCAATATGTTTGTTGCATCGTTTCACAACATTTGGACAGTCCACAGTAACTGTCTCTTTTTTCGGTACTATTCGGTTTCGGGGGCCGTAAAAAATCGCCAAACTATTGTTGATGCCAATGCTGCCAACAATAATTGCGGCAACCCTAATAATTGCTGCAAGAAAGGAAGTATAACAGTAAATAACTATCTTTATTGATGATTAATTTAGATGAAAGGTTAATTTCATATAATACTTTTTTATTATTATAATTTATATGAAAAAGGCTAAACATGACTGAATGGAAGCATAAGAGTAAATAACTATTTCAGATCATTATTATAATTTATATAAAAATTGCTAAACATAACTGAATGGATGCCTGCATCGCTATTTCGCTACCGACTTATCGCTAAAGCATAATTTCATCTCGTTGGTTGTTCAAACGTACTTTTCTATAATGAATGATGCCTTTTCTTTGAAAATATTCTCTAGGTAAAGTGCAGAATCGCTCACGTTTTTGTTCGCCGCTTTTTACAAGGATAAAAACAATTGGATTTTTGTCAATTTTCTTTTACTTTTTAAGTGAAAATAGGTCGATGTGCACATGGATACCGAGTACGTGCAGTTCTTAAAAACGCGTCAAGAAGTGGATGATTCTGCACTTTACCCAAAATTCTATTGCCGACTTTTCGTCATGGGCAATTGTTAAATCCATAGAATATCAAAAAAAAATTTAAAATCCAAAAAGTTTTTAAAAATTAAACTAGTATTTCAATGGCATCTTAAGAAATATAGAACTATATAAACTTACGCAATCTGAAATCAGCGCGTACGCTAGATTTGGCGCACTGTTAAATGGGATCATTTGCTAGATTTGGCGCTTTTGCGCATACATTTTCGCTGCAATTTTTTTACGGCCCTCAGAACAGAATAGTACCCTTTTTTCTTCCTATCGAAACTAGATATCTAGTCAATGGGGGGTTTCCTAGCAAACGAAAGACAACGGGAGCATATTCTTATTGTCTTTTCACACTAAATTACATATTTCAGTTCCACCGCAGTCTGCAATGTATTCAACGCTTGTTCCCCTTGACTCTTTTCATTTGCTCTTCTGCAAGGAGCTTGCAACCTGGAATTCTGTTACTACGCACAGTTCCCAAACAAAGAATGCCCTAATCAGCTAAATACTTCATTATGTCAACTGAAGTATAAAAGTTGTCGAAATACAAATTGAAATTTTGCTTTCGAGGAATCTTCCCTACAAAGTCTAATCACAACATTTACACTGGCGCCCAATTCTGCATCTTTGCTCAGCGATTGTGATGTAGATTTTCTTGGCTTGAGTATACCTCAAACTTGGGAGCAAATCCATCGAGACCACATAAAAAATTTAACATAAATGAAAAAATAATAAAAAAATTAAATAAAAACAATTTATATACTGCATAATTAGAGACATAAAATTAATATTTTATGACTCTAAACAAGAACAATGCATGCAAATATCGAGTGGTTGTTGCTGATATAAAAATAATCATGAAATAAAAGGTATTATAAAGTCTTATAATTAAAAGTCCATTCTAAATTCTAACCTGATTCATATGTGCATTACACTGCACTCTAGAGTGAAATCTAATCATTAATGCATAGTAACGCATATATGAATCAAACAGAAAAATTGAAATATTTCATTTTAAAACAATTCTATAGTTAAATATTAACAAAAAATTGAAAAGTACGTACCTTCAGCTATACACAGTAAAATTTTTAAGAGTCTAATATCGAATTTATGACTAACACAAAGCTAGCTTGACCACTGAACAAACAAAAATAAATTTGTGTTCTTGGCACTAATGAAATACAGAGTACTGTTTTATGTTGCTATCTACTAGGGAAAAGAATAGCTAAACATTGATATGGATATAGTAAGATAAAAATTAGCCCAGTAAACAGTCTGCTATGTAATTTTTTTAATGTTAAATTCAGTAAAAATGGGTGTGATTCATATATGCATCACCATGCATTGAAGGGTTAATTGAAGAAATGCACTTGAAAGAAACGAAATTGCTTTTAATTACTTTCGCCTGACACCTCGTCAATTCTATGAATTTCTAGTCCTCATTGACATATTTATTCAAAAGCAGAACACTAATTTTCGTCAGACTATCGCAGAAAAGAATCGTTTGGAAGATAGGAATAGGATATCTCAGAAAAGGATCGTTGTATATATCAAACGCTGTATATATCCAATTTAATTTATTTGTAAATTTTGTTGAATGATAATTTAAAAAATCTTAATTGCATTATTCTATTTTGGGGAGTAAATTTTTCATGGGGTAGAATACCATAAATGCTTTTGCATGATGTATGAACCTCCTTTAAATGCTTCCCTAAATAAACTTCCCTTAATTGGTTTAAATAATGCAATAAAAAATATATTTTGTTTAAATATATGTAGGATTTACAGCATTACTAAATTAAATATCACACTTAAAAAAAGCAGTTATTTTTAATTTAATAAACAACAGCAATTTTTTTAAAAAATATTTTACTTTCTGCTTTATGTACATATTTTTTAGTTTAAATGTAACAGTAATTACTTTAATTAGTCATTCATATATTAATGAACAGCTACTATCTAAAGGTTTATTTTATAAGGTCAGTTTTATCTGAAACTCACTGAAATAACTACATTTTATATAATACTTCTTTTTCTGAGTTAAAAATTGAATTCTACAATTAGCAAATTTATTAATGCTCATGCAAGAGTTCTTTGAATGAATGAAAAATTATCATCAAGATTAAAACTTTCGAAAAGTGGTCATGTATGTTAAGAAAAACAAATCTGAAACCATTAAAATGCGTAGAAGTATTCCATAAAAATCTACATAATAACGAGCTTCTTTTCTGTATAAATAATAGTTTTCTTAATTATTTTTAAACAAATGGTTTACTCGTCACCACTCGTTTAAAACTCAGAATACACTAAATTTTTTAATTACACTCATGTTCATAAATTAAGTATAATGCAAAATAAAGCAAAGGAGGAGTTAGAAGAAGAACAAATTTGACTTATTTATTAAACAAAAGGTAAAGAGCAAAAAAAGATGCTATATGTTTGATATTATTAAAAAATTAGCGATTTTTTCTCCCTGGAGCAAATTACTAAAAAAAAAAAAAAAAAAAAAAAAAAAAAAAAAAAAAAAATCAATATTACATGGTTGGTATGATTGTTATTACATTACGCTCCCAGACGATGCAATACAGTCCGTACAACGCCTAGGCATGCTGAGTATCAAATTATCGATCTGATCTTGAGGAATATTACACCACTCAAAAAGCAATGCTCTCCGAAGTTGCGGTAGACATGTAGGAGGAGGTTGACGGGCTGCAACTCGTCGGCCAAGCATGTCCCACACGTGCTCTACTGGATTAAAGTCCGGTGAGAATGCTGGCCAGTCCATACCGGTGATATCCTCCGATTGAAGGCATTTGCTTACGATGTTTGCACGGTGAGGACGGGCGTTGTCATCCACAAACACAAATTGTGCGCCCATGGTGCCCCGAAACAAACGTACATGTTGTTCCAGAATGACGTCCCGATAGATTTGGCTTGTCATGGTTCCAATTTGAACATGCAAGTCAGTTCTGGAACCCAGAAAAATTCCACCCCAAACGAGCACTCATGTACCACCGTAACGGTGTCGTTCATTGATGTTTTCTTGGTGGTAACGGGCACCTGGAGCTCTCCATATGAAAGTTCGCCGAGAATCAGACTGCAAACTAAACATGGACTCGTCGGAAAACATCACACAAGCCCACTGTTGCGGTGTCCACAATGCATGCTTTCTACTCCAGGCTAACCGCAGGCGACAGTGAGTTGTAGTAAGTGAAACGCATCTGACGGGTCTACGAGCATATAGACCAATCTGCTCTAAGCGTCTGTACACGGTCTGCCTTGAAATTGTCGTATCAGTGGCTGAAGAGAGCTGACGAGACAGGTCTGAGGCTGTGCTCCGCCTGTTTCTTTTGGCAGTAACTGCCAAATACCGGTCCTCATTCGGCGTTGTAACTCTGGGCCGACCTGTGCTGTAACGTCTACTCACATTACCATCATCTTAGAATCGTTGCCAAAGCCTGGAGATGACACTCTGGGCAATTCCAAGTTCGTCTGATACTTCCAGTTGGGTACGCCCACGTTCTAGACGGCCGATAATTCTACCACGTAAAAAATCATCCAAATACGTCCTTTGTGTCATAACTATTCGGTTATTGCACTGAAATGCTTATAAAGCGCCTGCGAACAATTTTACTTCTTTGCCTGTATTCCTTATATATCACTCTCTTACACTCTCGTCATTGTGACGTACCATCGGTTTCATCTGGTTACTTCCTGAAATTTGCATATGATTCTTGAAGATGTGTGTAGGGATTTTACAGGTGATATATTTATTTTAGAGTTCGATTTCCGCGTGACTCCGAATTATCCTTAATTTATGGACATGAGTGTAGATGAAACAGCAACTTTATACTAATAACCAGTATAGCTTTTGCTAGTCCCGTGTCAGCCGAAATAGAATCAGATCATAGTAGTCAGATCTTCTTATGAATTATACCAAAGTCTCGTTGTCAAAAGATAATGAACACAATACCGAGCGAAAATTAGGTTTATATGAATGATGAGTGAAATGAAATGAAAAATAAGTGCAAGCCTCTTTCTTGTCCCCACCCCCCAAAAAAAATAAAAAAGTAGCGGTAGATTAAAAAAAATGGTGTATTCGTACCATCATCAGAGATAAGAAAATGCAAAGCCCCAACCCGCAATACAAGTCCCTAGTAAAACCTGAATTTCCTACTAAAGCGTGTTACCTCCGCGCTAAGGTATCTTGCGGGTAAGTATGCTTTTCACACTTTACCTTCAGGAAACTGAAGAAATATCTGGGCTACTCTAAAACTAACGATAATAATTTTTTAAAATGCCAATTCCATTAAACCACCACTCCTGGTGACGCTTGAATCCAAAATCTTTAACTCAAGAAGCCAGCGTTTGAAACGAGATGCTTGAAACTGACGCGTCAAGAGTAAAAAAGTTGAAGTTAAGTCAACTCACGCGGTCTCCTGCCATCTGGCAAATGCCGCTTCTGAACTCGCTCCTGATTTGTTAAAGCTTCACGCGCACGTTGAGCTGCGTGCGCTCCAACCATGGACCTCATAAGATAATAATAATAAGATATATAATATATCTTATAATTATTATCTCTTATAAGGTCCATGGCTCCAACGCGTTCACGCGTAAAGCGGCTCGGACTCGCTTCAGAAGCGAGTCCGAGGCGACATTTGCCGGATGGCCGGCGAGAGCGTGAGTTGACAACTTTTTGACGCGTCAGTTTCAGGCATCCCGTTTCAAACGTCCAGTTTATACCATGGTTTTTAAATGATTGCATTTTCAAAAGTTCTTCTTGATGAGAAAAAACAAGATTGTTATAAGACTGGCCACCACAACGAATCATCTGGCCACCACAACGAATCGAGAGTACAATGTATGTCCACAATAATTGCTACCGAATTCAAAGGCATGCTTCGTTGAGTGTCATGTTCGAATACCGTATTACAAAGGACTTAGGCTCTAGGTAGATGTAAATAGTAACTAGTTGCTGAGCGGATAACTCTCTTCAGGATCTTACATAGGGCAGGGAGGAGACATATTGCCCGATAGGAAGTTGGCAGGTGTGATCTTTACCATTTTTCAGGAATGAGGCGCATTTTGTGGTTTGAGGAAAATTCCGTGTACATCTTAAGTAAGGCAAGCAGGAAATCCGGAAAAAGCTTGGGGTATTATCTATGTAAATGCGTTATCGATGACATCGGGCCCTGGGGCTTTTTTTTCCACTGCCAGGGCTTGTGAGTAACGTTGTAATAGGTCTTGTAACCTTTTACTTTGGAAGATGTCGAAAAGAATTATGAGCAAGCTTTGTTGTCCCAGTCGTGTCGTACAAATTTTCTTTTGTGCTGGCTGCTGATTGGTGTAGCACATTCCATTATCACGTTTAAAAATAAAGTCTATTATGCAGTAAAATATTTCGGCGTTAACTGTTCGCAGTAAGACGGATGGATGCACGAATATTTGCAGGACTAAATACTTCTGCATTCAGTCTGCATTCAGTCTGAAATAATATCTCGTAGCGGTAAGTGGTTTTAGTGAAGTAATTGCTCCAGAAGGCGAGTTTGGCTTCGTTAATCTTTTTATATACCGCTCTGACTCTCCTGAACTACAGCATTAGAGATTCTGTCAGTAGTTGTGCTGTCGTTGCTTTATATTTGCACTTGAGGGCATGCATTGTGCTTCGTTCTGCTTCCGATATGGAAGTGTACTTATTTTTATATTTGGATACTTATGCAGGCAGAGTCGTAGCTAGGGTTTTCAGCGCCCAGGGACAACTGAATATTTCGCGCCCCCTACTGCTTGCCAAGAATGGAAAACATTTAATTCTAAAATGTCGTACCATCAGTTTGGCGGCCCTTGGATTCTGCGCCCAGGGACAGGTGGCCCCCCTTTCCCCCTCTCTAGCTACGCCCCTGTATGCAGGTGGATCAAAAAAAAGTTTACAAGCATCAGCATTTGAAAAATAATTATTGTGGAGGGAAAACTTTAAGCCCAGAGTATAGGCAGATGGCACTAGTTGCCTAGCAACGGTTGTGCGGGTAGGTGAGTAAATTTTCAGACACATCAGTGCGATTGAAATGGCAAGACGCTTAGAAAAGTGGTCTCGCTTGGAGGTGCGAGCGTGATTGGTTGCCCTGATCGAGTATCTGGGGTGTAGCCATACTTGCCGATCGTTATTTTTCCACTTAGGCAAGATTATATGAAGCCATCCGTCGCAAACGCCCTGGCATGTTGGGTGATGGTGTCATCCTCCTGCATGGCAATACCTGGCCCCATCCTGCTCGCCCAAACTTCAGAATTGCTGCAAAAGGTAAAGTCTAGAGTTACCCCCAATGTAGCCCAGGCTCAGCACGCAGTGAGTATTTTCTTTTTCCGAAATTGAAGAAACATATATCTAGAATGAGGTTCTGTTCAGACAGTAAATGTGGAATAAAAAGAAAAAAAAAAAAAAAAAAAAAAAACCCACCGAGAATGGGATCAATGGGCAGGGACAAGATTTCTACAAAGCCGGGTTAAACAAGTTGATCCTGCGTTCAGATAAATACCTGAACTGATTTGATTATTATGTGGAAAAATGATATGCAAGTATGCCTCATAATTCCTTTTTACATATTCTACTATTGTTTATAAATAATTTTTCATTACCCTTGTAACCTTTTTTTTTGATCAACCCTTGTATTTATATATTTGGCTGGTGCACGAGATAATTGTATGTGGTTGGCATATGCAATTCCATAACCTTCTTTTTCAGATGCATGAAGAAAATGTTTATTTGGAAAGTGATGATACGATGGTCACTAAGAGTCGTAGTGTTTCGGATTGCCCGTCCTGAATATAAGGAGCCATGCCTGTGGGAATCGTCATATTATGCTTGCGCCCGTGTGGTCCGGAAAGTTGAGGGAGAGTCTTGATTGCCGAAAAATGAGAGTCTATTTGCAGGTGCAAATTCATGTACTGCTGTTTCTTTTGGTCTTCTCTTTTCGTTCCCTAGAATGGGCTACTGGCACTGAAATCACTATTACTACTAAACGCTTGGCAGTGCGTGTGGGACTTTGCTTCAGTTCTCTTCACATGGGCTAGATGTCTGTGTTTGCGGGAAACTAGACGGAAGTTTTTCTTACTCCATCAATGTCCGAGTGTATAAGATCATTGAATACTTAGAGTTTCATGACAAATTCCAAAGAATAGGCTAGATGAATATTTTAATAGTTTTCCTTATTCATAACATGACTACGAACTAATGTCTCTGTGTAAGTGTATGCAAGTTCTCGGTTTCTAAGCCCATCCTGAAGAACATTTACGATGGGCTTAGAAACTGAGAACTTGAATTAAATTGCGATTTCATTTTTAAAATTTCCTTATATCGAGATTCGAAGTGAGATGTACTGATTTAAGGAACGAGGCTAATCTGTCAGGCTACATCTGAAATAATTCTTTCTTAGTTTCATAGTGGGAAACACTTGTTTACATGTACTATAAGATGAATCAAACATAGCACAGATTTTTTGGGCTTGAGTTATTAAATTTGGGAAACTTACTTTCGGTAATGATTTGTAAAACTCTAACTTTGGCATGTTTAGAAACAACTGCTTGAGATCATTGTTAGATTGACTACTCAGTTTATTCAAGCTGCAAATCTGACCCCACTGCTTCGCAATTTACGTTGAAAGGCATGGTAAAAATATCCAATTCTGTCTGAATGGCACTGAAATCTTGAAATCGGCTTTCGAATTCAAAACGCAGTTTTTTTAAGCCATCTTCGTAATTCTTAAGCTTCCCTTCATTTACTAAGGGTATTAAATTTAACCTCAGAAAATGAGACAAGTCGTTCTTAACTAGCTTCCCAGAAAACAGATTAATTAAAACAGATTAAGTTTTAGTTTAAAAGCTTTGAGATGTGCCCAGATATCCTCGATAAATTGTTACTTCCCTTGCATCTTGGCATTCAAGTCGCTATCATGAAGAAGATCTGTGAAAAATGCGCAGTTCGAAAGCCATCCTGTATCTTCCAACATTTTGCACTCCTCAGAACACTGTTTCTCATGGAAGAATGACACAATGTTGTCTTTCAGCTGCCAAATTTGCTCGATAACACATCCTGCACTAAGCCGCCTTACTTTCGTGTAATACAGTACATCACAGTATTCAGATTGCACGAACTGAAGAAAATCTCGAAAGCTTGTGAGTAAGCACACGAGATCGAATAGTATTTACAAGCTTCACGACTGCATCAAGCACGGGTTTCATATTCAATGCAGATTTACACAGAGCATCTTGATGTATAACACAATGTAGAAGAACAACATTGTTCCTGGGATACTTTTGATTAAAGAGTCCAACAAATCCAGAATTTTTTTCCTGTTATATTTGGTGTTCCATCTGTCGTAATACTACATATATTTGTTATAGGCACTTTCAAAGTTAAAAGCACTTCCTGAAATTCACAAAAAATAGCACATCCCGTTGTTCCCTTTAAAGAATGCATGCACGCCAGTTCCTCGGTAATTTCAAAGTTCTCATCAACACCCCTCATAAATAATACTAATTGAGCATTATAAATGATTACTAATCATTGATTACTAATCATTTATATCAGTGCTTTCATCCATAGCTATGGAGCTTAATCTTTGACTCTAATTCTGATGTAAAATTTTTGTAGATATCTTTGATTCTAGAAGTCACCTTTTTTCGAAATACGCTAACAGTCTCAAAATTATTTTTCTTGTCTGGACAGAAAACATTACAAACTTGGAACGTGTATTGTTTAACGAACTCCCCATCACTGAGAGCTTTACTATTTTTAGCAAAATTGTGCGCTACAATGTACCTTGTATGTGTAGCTTGCTTCTTGGATAATGCTTACCTTCTTGAAAAAATTTTGTCGGCCTGGTAATTTTTTACAAAGACTTTCTGCATTTTGTTTTCTTTCATGTTCGGAAATTGCTTCGTAATTGGAATTCTTATGCTTAGATGTGAAATGACGGGAAATGTTATATTCTTTGAAGACTGCTACAGCTTCATTGCAGGTGAGACACACTGGTTTATCTTTTACAGCTGTAAAAAATATTTCCAGGTCCATTCATCATTAAAAGTGCGACACTCTGAATCAACTTTATGTTTTTCGTAGCCATTTTGGGGTTAAAATATTTTACGAATAACCCTAACAAGAACTAGCTACGCTATACGTTTAATAATTTCACCACTATTCACAATGATGCTATAATGTCTGTAATCTTTCCATGCGTAATCAATAATATTAGAACTCGCGCCAAAAGAAAAAGCCGTTGGCTGGAGCTCAAAATGCGCAGTGAGGTCTATTTCACCTATATTGGATTCCCATATGTCTGCTACCCGAGAAAGCGATAACGCTTGTTAACGCCAATCTACAGCTAAAACTAACAAAGAACTTCCGCTTTGAACACTTTACCGATTGAAAGCAGTCTGTGCTTGCTATTTCCGTCGATTTATTTTTTGTACAATAAAAATAGAGAAAGTAAAAAGGTAATCAGTCCTTTGAAAAAAAGGAAGGAAAAAAATAATATTTACACAAAGTAGAAAAGGAGATGGATATATAATAGATAAATACATATTTCTTTTAATTTGCCTCGGAGCAGCAAATTAAAATTTTACCTGCGGACCGAACAGAACCTTCCGGCGAGCCGTAGTTTGCCCATCCCCGATCTACACAACAGCTGTTTTATTTTGTTTCATGTAAGAAATGTCTCAGATGCGCCGCTCAAATTGCGTGTGTGGCGGATATCAGTGATATGTCTAAAGAGACAGATATTTTGAAGAACCCAGATTTTTCACATAGCAAGTGTCAGATATATAGAATTTCAAATTAGTAATAATAATATATACAAAATTATGAGAGCGTCAGGTACACCAAACTTATAACATGTAGCTCTTCCAAGTGCCTGCCTAACTCTGACCGCTAAACAATTACTTTCGAGTGAAATTAGTAAAGGAGTCTATACTGCAACTCTAATTTTGTATATCGTTGTATATCGCTGCAAGAAATTTAATGGGCTGTGCATATTGTTCCATAAGTTCTTTATAGGGTTTACATTTGGGGAATTTATCAAACCAGCACTCCGTGAATCGTGAAGAGTGTGCATATATACATCGGAATATATTATCATCCGACCACATCGTAAAGGTAAGTGGAGCACTAGAGATTTCGCTACAGAATCGAACAGGTATTGTCCCCGCACACTAACCATCTAAAGCTTGAAACACTTTCCATAGGACCTCGGGAGTGTATGCGTTATCTGGTTGGTAGTATCAATGGTACTATTATGGATGACTGACTATTATACGATAGATCAGTCAAATGAGACTGATTGGCGGATTCCTCTATGTCTCTTAGGAACTTGGAGAAGCAATTATTGAGATTTCTCTCATAAACTTAAGAGCATAATACAGCATAGGACGGGTAGAATACTGCATTAAGAAATAGCTCAGTATTCAATAAATACAATTATAATGTATAACTTTTAAATAACAATACAGTGTATAGCTAATAATGCATTAAAAATTAAATTACATTATACATATTTACACATTATTTCATTACTTGGGTCAGTAATTTTGTCGTATATTGAATCCTATTTAGAATATTATGGGGTTAATGGATGTATGTTTGGGATCATATCAGTAATTTAGTAGTCTGTACTGAGTTAAAGTTCATACTTCCACATCCGCTGCAATCATTCGAAATTCGATGACGACGTTGCAAGTGTAAAGCATTACCTAATGCCGTAGTGATGGAATGCAATGTGCGCTGCTTATTAGCCTAGCTAATAATTTGAACCAAATAGGTATATTTCTTTATGATTTGACGTCATGCTTCCTTTTTCTAAATGGTTACCTTTCTCGGGTTTAGGCAGTCCTGTTCTTGCGCCTGTCGATGACTTCTGCGAGCAGCTGATGTTTGTTCTGAACTGACATATTCACAGTAAATCAATGCTGCTTGACGTCATATACTAATAAATCATGTATACCAGTTATGTCTATCAAACTTATGTTGAAGTAGTATTGACGCAAAAAATAACTATTACGCCCATTTGGGCTAATAAACAGATATGGGGGAAAATATTTTTATTTATTTGAATTAGATTTATTTATGTCACACTGTTCACCGATTTGCCGCGGACAACACACATGAACAATTATAATTATGGCAAGGTACGTTGAGGCCAATAGCAAATTTATATGGAAGAATTTTTTAGTAAAGAAATAATTATTTTGAGTTTGGCGAAGCACTACAGAACTATCTGCGTATGGACAGCGATGCCTTCAAAGAAGGCCTTTTTATGAGAAACTGACTTATATGTACATCGCACATAATAAAAAATCTGATTTGGACACCACATGACTTCCTTTCATAGCCTATTAAATTATATATATATATTGCTGCGCTTCATTTAAACTTATTTCCTCGTATTTCATTAGAGCTAGATATCTTGATCAATTCAGTTATCAAGGCCAAAGTACATAAACTCAAAACGTCTTCATTAAAAATTCTAAAATACAGAAAACCAATTCAAATACAGTTAAAAGCAGTTTAAAAGGCAATTTTTAAAATTAAAATTAAAGTTCTACGCTAAAACAAGCAATTCGGCCAATGGACAGGACGACAAAATTTTCGGTGCACCAAATGTGAAATTAACCTTTGCGCAAAAAACTTTCCCACTGCGCAAAAAATATACTGAAATTTGTGCACCAACTGACTTAATGCACTGTTCTACTAAGGGTTCCTAATGTAAACAAGTGGCGTCTTCATTAGGCCTACCGCCACTTTTAAACTGTTGATAATTCTAGAACTTTTGCATGCAGGTTGACTAAAGGCATTGAAATCTTAAACGGAACGTAAGAGCAACGTAATTCAAACATTATAAGCAAAAAATGCACTGTTTATCAGAATATTAAAATTAAGAAACAGAGCTTACCTAGGAAGAATCTGCCCAAAATTTAAAAGTCCAAGGGAAATTACAGATAACAAAGCATTAGAAAAAAATCCTTGCCTCATTAATTTGAAAATGAATTAGTTAAGGCATTTGAAAGTTAATTCAAAGATGTTTCGTCAAATAAAATGAATCTTCAGAAGGAAACCAAAGTATATTAGAATTATTTTAAATAGAGAAATTTCCAAAAAGAAAAATTTTCTTTAAAAGACTTTTCAAGGTAAGTCACTTGTATTCACGTTACCCACGGGGAGAAACTGAAAATATTTTCCTTCATGCAATCTATTCTTCGTGATTTGAATTCACTTCAAACTACCTGCTTTCAGCGGTGTTATCGCTCGACTACTGGTAGTCTTGCATTTCTGAAATTTAATAGAACAAAAAGGCTATTTTGCGTTGTTTCACTTTTCATTCAAGTCAGCAAAATGTAAGATATTTAATCCCTTCGTTATTGATGAACAAATTATATTATTAGTTTTTATAAACATTGGATACCAATCTTAAGAATAGTATAGTTTTTTTTTTTTTTTCTTTTGATACATTGGATACATGATGTTACATTCCGTGGTTAGTCTAAATGCATATTCATCTAATATTTTATAAAATGTTTCACTATTTCACCTGGCCCATCAATATTAATAATCTTTGCTGATAAACTGAATTATACTATTAAAGAGTCCTTTTGGCCAAACGTTACAGGAACACTTTCAGATTTTTTTTTTTAAATTTTTAATTCGATTTATTTCTCTCATCGCAAGTGGTGTAAAATAAGTTACTGCTTTGATCATTATTCGCTACACGTTATTTGTACTATGCATTCAGTCTACAGTCAACATGTAAAGCATGTATCGTATTTATCGCTCTAAAATGATTTCAGTATGTGATATCTTCCAACAGCGAAATAACTTACAAAATTTCTTGAATTCTGACTTAATTTTTTTAAAGATTAAATTTTCATCACTTCTGTTTCACTTTCCATTTTAAATTACTGTGTGTTGACAGCCAAAATAAATCGAGTTTTAACGAAAGTTTCCCGCTACTGCGAATATTGTCTGCGCAAACAGTTCGCGTTGGCGTGTTTAATCATATTTTGTCAAACGATATTAAGCATTTGAAAGAGATTTCCTTTAGAACACTGTTGAGAAATTTGTAAGAAAATGTCGTTAAGGTGTCTGAAATGGAACTATGTCGCTACCAGATTTGAACTATCATTTATTTCCAGTTCTGTTGCGAAAGGTCAGCTACAGAATGTCACCAAATCGTGTGCACAGCTTTAGGTACTAAGGTTGTAGGTGTACTTAAGTTGTATCATGTGACACTGTGAAGATTTGGTACCGAAAGTTAAAAAACAAGGACTATGACATTCAAGAGCGCCCTGGCCGACCTACTGATATTGACGAAGACCTTCTGCGCGAACTTGTGGATGAAGATCAGTGTGCATCCACTCGAGAGTTTGTTAAGGAGTTAGAGGTTAGTGCTCTTAGGCAGATAGCCGTAGAGTGCTTTGCTATATTCAAATAAACCAGACCAAACCATTTTTTAAGTATGTATAAAATACAGTAATTTTTAAGTTACTTATATATATATTTCTATACTTTATATATACTTATAAAATGGTGTATAGATATATAGCTATGTAATTTAAAAACTTCTAATTGCTTCAGAACTTAACTAACCATTTACATTGATATTACATAAATATATTTACAGTAATGAACATTGTATGTTTAAGAATTTTTTATTTGATATTTTATACCTTGTTCTATATTTTGTTCCATTTATATATACACATTTATCCCTATATACCTATAGATATATATAATTTAAGGATTCCATATTAATGAATACGTATATAACCCAAAACTGCATCAATAGTGTATTTTTCAGTATTATTAACTTCATTCTTAAGAATTTTCTGCAGTCTAGTTTGCGTTATTTAATAAGTCCCGAATAAAAAATAATATGTTTACATGACATTAGAAAATTAACTAAAAAGCAGCCACTACAATGTATTTGTAATTTGGTAAATGGTGAAAAGGTTGAAAGCTATTTGAGTGAAGACTATTTTCTCAGGTACTCAGATATTTCGGAAACATAGCATTCGAAATGCAAAACTCAATATTTACACTATAGATTTCTTGATGTAACAAATGTGTGCCTTTCTACTCTTATGCCTTTAAAAAAAGATGCTATTTGCCTTACAGTTTATTGTTCAATAATCCATTTTCATTGTACAAAATTGCATTCATTCAAAGAGTTCAATTTGTTTTCTTATTTTCCTCTCTATAAAATCGAAAGCAGAGAAGTTAGATTTTTAAATTACCCCCCCCCCATTTTCCCACGAATATGTCTCCTTTTTCATCATCCCCCGTGTTTAGGGTTGTTTGCAATTTATTACTTGACCGCATTTGTTCAGCATTCTTGCCAACGACAGACGCACTCTTGTATTCATTCCCAAGATAAAAATCGTAAGCTTGTTCTGATTAGATCAGACAAATAATATTAGTCACAGTAACTAAAAAGAGTTATGATGTCGAATTTTTTTTACTGCCAAAAAATATTCTCATTTGGCTTGTATAGCCTTTAGCATAATTAATATTTAGTTGAATGTGTTGTCTCTACTAAAATTTTTTATGTCGGCTTTAAAAATAGCTTGTGCTCCTTAAAAGAAGCAGAAAGAATGAATGAAGTAGATAGACGTTTTCATTATAGAAATTTTCGTTATTAATGAAAGTAACCTTAATAACATACTGGTAAGGAACCTCGACTCAGAAAGAGAAAAGCCTTTTGCAAGACTTTATTTTAGTATCATATCGCACAATTCTTTAGTTTCAGGGTGTCACTTCCACAGATTAGATTCTAACGGCTTTAAAAAAAATTTGAAAAATATATATTATCTATTTAATAACCAATTAGACCAATTAGGAAGGTCAACAACACAAACATAAAATGTTATTATAAGAATACTGCATTCAATAATATTTCATTTTATTTCAAAAGGAAAGGAAGTTTGCTTACACTTACAAAGCTTCCACTGCTTTGGTTCATTAACCGAAGTTAAAATTTTTCTACTTATATAGCAAACTATGTAGGATTTTATGTTAATTACCTAATTATAATGATTTGAAAATTTATTGTAAATTACTGTTACTTTCTTTAGTCCTCACCAGAATGCAAATCCTCACCAGAATGAGTTGTCAAGTGTTTAAACCGAGGATTTTAATGTTTTAGAGTAAGAGCTTCTGGCAGGTGACTCAAGACGGAGATATTCGATGTCTGTCAGGGGTAAGCAGATATTTAACTCACGTGTTTCATTATCTGAAGAAACTAATACTTTCCGTGAGGTCCCTAAGGGGCTGTATCGGGAATATATTAACAGCAGATTACATTAGTGTAGGGGTAGCAGAGGTTCTGCTCAAAATAGATTTTTGCGTTCACAGAGTAATACCCAATGTTATATGTATGACAATAAGATTTGCGTATATGTAATGTAAACAGTACATACACACACACAAACACACACATATATATATGTGTAGCATTTTAAGTGCGTAGAGGACACTGGTACTTTTAGCATTCGACAGTCATTATGGCCGAGGATGGAAATTTTGATGCGATGCAGCTTAAAATCTGCGTAGTTAGATAGATGGATGCATAAACTAAAAACTTCCAGACGTGGCCGTTTCAAAACATAATTTTATTCCATTATAATTCACAACAGCTCATTTTTGTAGACAGTGTATTTTTTTCTATCATAACTGAATACAATAATTTTTATATGCACAGGTAAAAAGGATACAACGTCATTTTAGGCAAATGGGCATAGCAGCGTGGAGATGCTGGCATGACGGAATCTAGGAAAAGGAATGACGTAGTTGCTTGCGAGCAGTATTTATACTAAGTAGATGCAAAATGTATATAAGCTGTGGTTGGTTAATTTTAGGTTGTTATGTAACGTGGAAAGATCTCGAATTTTGGAGAACAGATGAACTTAGGGGGAAGAATATTAAATTTAGAAGAGTTAACTTTGAGATCTCCAATCGTTTCTTAGCCCAGCCATCGTATTCTGTTATATCTTATATATATACATATACATTAAAGACATAAAGTAAGAAACTTAGAACTAATATTTCACGAAGACCAGAAATTGAAATTCATAATTAATAAATTTGAAATAATCATATAAATGCAGCAAAGAATTTTAACATGTGAAAACCAAAACATTTCAAACAAGCAAAATACCACTTCAAAAACTTTTTTGAAATTTAATGAAAAATGAACAAAAACAGAAGAGGAATTTAATCAGCCTCAATGTCACTTCATCAAGGGGGATGAACTTGAAATTAATTTAAATCTCTCTTCTACAAAAATTCTTGCTTTTCTGTATCCAGAATTAGCTGATGAACCATTTCAATTTATTATATTTATAATAGTTCACCCGTAAGGGCCAGAATTTTCGAGTGAACTATTATAATTAAAATACATTAAAATTATTTAACATTTTAAAATTCTTTGTTGCATTTATATGATTATTTGAAATTTGTTAATCATGAATTTCAATTTCTGGTCTTTGTGAAATATTAGTTCTAAATTTCTTACTTTATGTCTGCAATGATAATTTTTCTGCAGCTTAATGCACGAAAATACTAGTCAAGTTTCTGTTTTGTTTTCAAAAGAATTGTTTTGTAATTTATATATATACATAGTATATATAACAGTATCGCAAAATATTTTTAAAAACAAAATTATCCCAGTTGCAAGTGGCGGGATTTCGTTCTGTAGCTCATGTTGTACCTTCTATTAAATTTCAATAATAAAGTTAATAAAAAGATTAATTTTAACCTTCATAAGACTGTGTTATTTTAATTCAGAATAGAGCGATAACTCGCTTTTCAATCTAGTAGGGTTCGAAAGACATTGATTTAAGCATTTATATAAGCAGAACTCTGCAAGTAATATAAAATTAATGATAACGTGAAAAATTATAAATATCGCATTAAAATGATATTCGCGATCTCGATGTCTTATTGCTACACGTTTTATTTGTTCCTGAGATAATCTCAGTTTACAGTAATTGTAAGCTTGCTTAGTTGATTTTTATACATATACATATTGCGTTTTTAAAATCCCAGTATATTTTTATAGGAACAGCATTTTATGTAAAGGGTTATTAAATATTGCTCCGCAACTTTAAAAAAAAAAAAAAAAAAATCTGATTGTGCTTAAAACGGATACAAGGAACGTGTCAACATATTAACCGTAATTTTATAAATTTAGAAAATGGTTTGCGGATTTTATGAATTGCTTTCCGTTTATTTGATTATGGCAAAGTACGTTAGGGCTATCTGCTGTAGCTTAGATGCCTTCGTGGAGGGATTTCTGAGGAAAACTGCTCGTGTGTACGTTATGCATGAAGAAAGTCGTAAAACTTCATATACAGCTAGCACTTTCACCTAGCATCGAACCCAGGTCGGAGCTAATAGATTTCAAAGAAACTACCGTTCGGTCCCTGGTGAGCCATTAACGAATTTAAGTTTTCTGAAAAAGCTCACCAAAATATGATATCATTACAACGAGTAACTACTAATAAAAGTAATAATAAATAAATTCCTAAAGTAATTTTCATTATTTATGGGCAGCATATGCCTTATTTTTTATAATAATTACCAGGAATAAGGGGACTATAACGTCATGTGCGTAATGTTTGTGACATGTTTAGTTGATATGTACTCTAATTTTCATGTCTGGGAAGTTTTGTGAGAATTTATTGTATTATTGATTAATATTGATTGAATTATGCTAGCATATTGATCTTTTATTCAACCTCCTTCTAAAAAGAGTTTATTTTTAATTTTAATTTTGAGGTATTGAATTTATGAGTTAAATTAATTCGAATACAGTCAGTCTTATCTAACACCGAACAATATTACATCAAGTCTATAGCGTGTTTTCATTACAGCAGTGCTTCAGGCTATTGAAATTCTTGATTTTAAACTGTAACTGGAAGTATGCTATCTAGCATAAGAAGCCGAATATTGGAATTGAATCATTGATAAATTACAGGCTAGAGGATGAAATTGTTGTTATCGTAATGATAATGCGTTATAGATTTTTCCTTCGCGTTCGCATTTAGAAGAAGCGAAAGGTCAGTAAGTGATTGAAATTGTTTTTGATCGAGAAAAAGTGTCTTCGGCTTCTTTGAAAACAGATCGTCTGAAAATAGAATTTTCTTAGTAGTCAGACTAGTGTGACTGGGAGTTGAAAATTGAGTGTAGACCCTTTCTTAAAGGAAGAGAGAAATTCTGATCCACGCGCGTGATGTTCATGATGTTTTCTTTCGCAGGATGTTAAAATAAAAACTGATAAATAACTATAATTGAATTTCATTTGCGATCTAAGTGTTACTATAAATAGTTAAATGGGTTAAACTATTTAGCCACTCTTTTTGATAATATATTCGTTCTTCTTTCCCATCGAGTGCAGGGCGTCTATAAATTTATCATTCGGTTTGACAAAATTAGAAAAAGGCCGGATTTATTAAGGGTAATTTAATTTGACGAATTTTATAAATGCTTTTGTCTATATATGTATATAATTAGCCTTTTATGTATAGAATCAAGTTACAATTTTAATTATACCGATTTTTCTGCATTTTCTAATTCTGCAATAATTTAGTTAAAATATCCCATTGATGTTTGCTGATGGTCGTTAGGTGCCATTCCAAGTTAAATATAAAAACTGCCGGACCCTTTTTAATCCTAAATTCGTTGATTCAACTTCTGAAACAAGACAAAGCAGAAAAGTAAACAATCATACTGATGGTAAGTTGCGGCAATAAACCACGGAGATCCCAGTTAAAATATAGAGAATTAAATGAAAACATTAAAAAAATATTTAGCAACGAAATTCTATCAGAAAATTATTTCGCTGTTGTGGGTTACAACATGCGTTTTAGAAGCTTAGGTGTTGAAGTGTTAAATAAAGTTTATTTATTTATAGCTTTGCATATGCATTTTTCAAACGTTGCTTGATTTTTGTGTAACATATTATACCAACTGAAAACGTTTTCACCATAAGACTTACATAAACATACTTTGAATATAACAATTTTAATCTTAAATTTGACAGTCACATATTTACATAGTACACAATTTTAGATCATAAATAAGAAATTATTTATAATTATCATTAATAAGAAAGCTCCTTATAATAATAGTTAAATAAATGTAACAGCATCATTAGTTTTGCAAATTAAACTTCCACATATATAAAATGTTGTTTACTTTCATGCAATAGTAAGACATTATTTTTCACTCCTATGATCTGTCTTTCTGATATCAAACGGGAGTACTCAGGGAATGGGAATTTAAAATATTATTGAGGTGGGATAAAACCATTTAATTAGTAAAATATAACACTTTTTGAATATCTCAATTTAGACAAATTATATGGGGGGGAGGACGTTTTACTAGACAAACACTTCGAATTTGTTTAAAAATGCTTGAAAATGAATGAGGACGCTAGAAATTTCTTTTCATCTGCCTGAGTTTAGACCAATAATATCTTTAAAATCCTCATTTTAGAAAAATTTTCCATATATCCATGCAAAGTAATTTCTTAACGAAAAGACTTTCTACTTGGAATTTTCCATATGTGTAATGTGAAGACGAGTCAAATTCCGGTAAAAAGTATCGTGTGAAGGCAATACTATTGCTTTTTTTAAGAGGATGGGAGTAAAAGACACATTGTTACGTCAGTGAATTTGTATTCAAATATTGAGTACGGTTTTTCATGCGTACAATCTTTGAAAACTTGATCGAGCCAATCAAATCGCCCATTACATCACCTGGCTCGAACCTACAACTCCGAAGACCAAATAATTAAAGTATTAGCTGAATGGCTCAAGTATTAGCTGAATCATTTTCACCCAATGGATTCAAATTTAAGATCATGGCTAAGAAATTAAAAACTCCATAAAAACATCTTTAGCAGAGATCATTACGGTTGATCTTTGGATTATGGTAAATTCGCGATTTTTTGGCGAAAATTTGGCGACCAACTCTGCTACAGCAACCCTCTATTTTTTTTTTTTTTTTCGCCGCCATTTTGTCTTCACGAAGTAAAGACATGTTTCTTTTCTTTTTATTTACTCAACACCTTTTCCAACAATCTACTAGCCGAATTACACTGATGCTAGAAATTTTATGTAACAAAACTGCTTAATCATGACAAATATTAACTGCAAAATTGGGAAAAAGTGCACAATCGCAAACTCCTTGCGCGTTTTTCAGAATAGCACATACACATAAACCATTTACACGTCGACTTATTTTTACTTAAAAAAACATCCCAGAATTGTACAAAAATGGCATTGCACAAACGCTTAACTTGATCCATCTACACTGCTATTTTCTCATAAATTACAAAAATTTGCACGAGAATGCAGGAAAATTTTCTTAATCTTTAAACTCCATAAAAAGCACATATATGAAATTACCTGATCGCGAAAAAATACATACCCTTTCCAAGAATGAACATTTCCAAGTATAAAATAAATAAAATATCCAAAAACCTTTACCTCTAAATTATCTATTATATTATAAACGTCAGCAACGAATTTATACGCAAACATTAAAAATAGTTACAAATACTTAGTGTCAAATATTTAAATTATTTCCATACACGTTTACTTCAACTGAAACGTATACCAAATTCCTACAAACATAAAATTCACAAACTAACTATCATTTAATTAAAATATCACTAAACCATGTACACGTCGACTTATTTTTACTTAAAAAAACATCCCAGAATTGCACAAAAATGGCATTGCGCACACTCTTCATTATATCCATGTACACTGCTCTTTTCTCATAAATTAGAAAAATTTCACGAAAATGCATGAAAATACTCAACGTATACTACTCAAACATATTCCAAAATACTACAAACATATAACTCACAAAATCACGATCATTAAATTAAAATATAATTAAATTAAAAAACACTACTTAAAATATAAATAAGCACATACATTAAATTAATAAAAATTAGATTACAATCCTAATTACTTTAAACTAAATCATTGCTAATAACAATTTTCAAATAATACCATTTTAATTTATTTACTCCTTACATTTAGAGCAATGCATAAAAATAATATCCTTAAATGATTAAAAATACTAACTTACCTAATCTTCTTCAGAATCTTCATTACGTCGCTGCAGTACTACTGCTAATTTCTAAATCCTAAATCCAGTAGTCAACTGGAAGTCTATTCACCAAGTAATAAGAAATTAGTAAAATTTCACCTATACTCAAACTACTTTCAGCAAACCACGTACCCTTCCTTACACTCCTGTTCACAAAATGTTCACTTTCACCATATTTCTTGCACCGCCATTTAAACTTGTAATATCCTTCTTTTCACACAATCTCAACTTATTATTATTATCAGATAAACGCATTAAAAATTTAGAATTCACTTTACATAGCGCCATGCAATCCGAAAATTAATCAACACTATTTCACACAACACACAATGAAGCTTTTCCAAATTAACCCCCTTTTCCGATTAAAGAACTGTAATTCGTCCATTAATGTCACGTTTCACACAACACAGAATATAGCTAAATACGAAATTTCCAGATTTCCCCCCCCTTTTCCGATTAAACAACTGTAATTCGTCCATTAATGTCACATGATATATCTCATGATCTCTCATTTCCCTCACACAAAATAATGCGTAATCGGAACTGAGTGCTTCTCACATTATTACCAAAGTCCTAGGTAGTAACCTTTATCGCCTCCAAAATGTCGCCAAACTACCAGTTACCATATTCCAAAGATCCGCCGATATGTCCCCTTATTAAATCCGTCATATCTTCCCGACAGAACTTAGTGAGATTATCAGAAACCTTAACTAAATGCTAAAAGGTAAAAGTTCTGACAACATCTCCAAATGGGTGCTGGAATCTCTTCTCAAACAATGTATTATTTTACTCATAAACATAGTTAATTCATGCATTAGGTTAAATTGCTTCCCTTAGCAATGAAAGCATTTCATTCTAATCATACTACTGAAACCCGGAATAAACCTAATATTAACTTCAAGCTGCAGACCATGAAGCCTGCTGCTGACTGTCGGTAAAATTTCCGAGCGAATTCTCCGCACAAGATTTAATCAGTATCTAGAAAAATTTGAAACTTAAACAATAGTCAATTTAGATTCCGTTAAGTTCATAATACCACCCTTCAAATTCTTAAAACTATAGAAAATATCTCAGACGCATTTATCGAGAACCAGCAGTAGCGGCATACTTTCTCGATTTCAATTGGTCGCGTCTACCACCAAGGGCTAATTCATAAGCTTTTTAACTGTCTACTTCCCCGCAGCTTCTTCTGCATTCATGCCTAAAAAAATGACTTTCCAAGTTCTACGTGGCGATATTCTGTTAACGAAATATGTAATTAAGGCTGGTGTCCCTCCAAGGATCGATCTGTGGGCCATACTTTTCAGCATCTATATAGATGATTTAAATGGAGTTCACTTCTCAAGTTATGAGATATGCCCATCATGCAGAAATCCTCATGAAATCTATAAACCCTCAACTGGCTATTAGTAACATAACTCATTGTAAACCACTGATGTAAAATATGGATAGTTACACTGAAAACTAACAAATTTTATGTAGTGCTATTCCGACAATACGAAAGAAGTATTCGCGTTAACACAGATATATTGCGGTCAATAAAAAAATTCTTCTTTCGCACTAATATCGGTTGATAGCAAATTGAGCTTCGAAGAACACATAGCTGCAACTCTGAACAAGGCTAATGCAGGTTTTATGGTCATTTATTTCTTTATATGAAAGAAATCCAAATTTAACCTCAAAATGAAACGTACATAATATTTCACTCTCATTAAATCAATTCTACTTTATGGAGTCCGCAACAAAATCCTATACGTGACATAGAAAATGCGCCCTAGTACGTTAGGAACTCTCAGATACATAGTTACCTTAAAGAAACGACTATAGCTGACAACTACTTTCAGGAAATGACTGCTTCATCTCACCTTGCGATTCCTTTTCCTTGCATCTTACCTTCAATACCTTGCAAACTATGACCCAATGGTCGACAATGTGATTAAAAGACCAAATACTATTCATCATAATTCAACATGGTGGTGAAATTTTGTAAATATCGTTTATATACATAGTATTTTTCGTCTTCATTTTCCTCAAGAACTTTATATTTTATTTTGCACAGTATCTTGATTGTATTGCATTCGGTGTCGACGCTCCGGCTAGCCTCTGGGCTAGCTGGAACGCTTCTTTAGGATATTCTAGTTGCCAGTTCAAGCCCTCGAACTCGGGTTTTATAATCTATTCAAAGATCCGTGTTGTTAGTTTTAATTCCTGCATTTCTATGTTTTCTGCAAATTTAAAACCAACTACTGTATTTTATTTTCGTAAGCAAACTTCATTCTTAAATTATGATTGCAGTTTCTTCTTTATTTCCTATGTTTAGATGGCGGCACTTGCCTCCGGAATTTTTGCGTTTCGTCCATAATATCTGTCGCCAGAAGTCCTAATTTCCCATTTCAAACAAATACTGCAAGTGTATTTCACCTACGACTATTATGTGAAAGGTCCTAGGGCACAAATGATATTCTAGTAAAGTCTTAAGGCTAGTAGAAGAGTGATGATCCTGATGCTTATCTGAGTAGTTCTGAAACACAATCCATTTCCTTCGGAGAAATATGCTTATCTAGTTAATACCTTAATTTTATTTTTTTTTTCACTTTGATACTGCCGTTACTTTATTACCATATACTTGGAAGTAAATCTCATCTTGGAAATGTACCACAAGCTCAACAGCTTGATCTGAATTGCTGTTTTTTTGCATTGTTACTGATCATCCATAAAATATTCGTACGGACCAAAGGCAGCTCATATCCCGTTAAGTCCATTAGTAAAGTAGTTGATGTTGTTTTAGTTATTAATTTAACTATGAGATTTAGCAGAACTGTGAGTTTATTCTTCAAGTGACATGGCAGTTGCCGATGTTTCTGTCGCTCTAATAAGAAATTGTTTGCATCTGCATTCTGCTTAAGCTGCTTTTAATTCATTTTATAACAAAGCGTTAATTTCTTCCTGTTATTCAAAGAGAAATATAAACGAAACGACAATCCGCAACTCGGCAGCAATATACGTGCATGCATTCATATACTCATATACTCTTACACACGTCACACACATGCATACATATACATATATATAATACAAACAAAAATGTAATGTATAAAACATGGTATTTTTATTCCGAATTTGCATTTTAGCGCTTCCTTTTGTTTACTGACGTACAAGAAACATAACTACTTCATAATTAGACAAAATCCAACCTTAAACTGTCTCTAATCTGAGTAAACATTTACGCGTTAACAAGGAGAAACGTTTCTACCTGTTAAATAGAGTGGAGCAAGAAAAGAGAAGAAAACCAGTTTGTGTTATAAAATTGTTAAGCACTTTTTTGAGGAAATAAGAATTTAAATTAAAACTACTCAAAATCTTATTCGTTAGATAAGAAAGTTTTCTGAATCATTTTAGCTGAAGAAAATTGAATGCATTGGAAGGAACTAAGTAGTTAGTAATAGAATATTTTTTAATTTCTTATTTTGTAAAATGATATTTTTGTGCTTCCCAATGTGTTTCTTGAATTTTTTTCTGTCTGCTATAAACAACAATCCTGTAGTGAAAGAAAATCGCAATTATCTTGTTGACATTTCTGTTTCTTTTATAATTTAGTTTATAAAATCGTCAAAATTCCCCTTCATTTCGACTTTCCAATTTTTTCTCCCTATTTAAAACTCATGCTTGAGTTTTTAAAAGGTCTGTAATAGGTTTGAAGACTTAAAAAATATAAAAGACATTTTTTCACTTAGCGTTCAGAAAGACAGCTACGAATTTTATGTTTCGAAACACGAATTGATTGTTAGCAAAGTAAATTTTAATAAATCGTTAATAATTATTCGTTTTTCAACTATTCTTTCAGTTTTCGTTTAACCAAAGTAAGTCCAAACGATGTCTTCCCAATTTATTAAAATCTGATATTTTCAATTACTGATTTTCATATTTATTATTTTCAAAATAATTAAAATCTTTATACCGAAAAGTTGGCTTTTCTGTTTTCCTTGTAGATTTGCTTGCATTTGAGGCTTTGCGTAATTGTGGAATTTATGTAAAATATTTTTCTCAATAACGAGATACCCACGTTAAATTGTATGAAGAGCGAACTATGAAGAGCATTTTATTTGAAATCATCTTCAATAGAAGACTGAATTTTGCTTTACTTTAAAATCGCAGCTTTCAGGTTTAAGCAAAACTGAATTCCTTGATGGAGTACATTTTCAATATATACTAGTTTCATTTTTTACAGAAATCATTCAACCCTTAGCAGAAACTATTTAAAAAAATTTACAGAATCTACAAGAAAGAAAATTTTAATTTAAAAGTCAAACAACAAAAATCAGCGCTATATTTTCAAAATTTTGCTGTGAAAATTTGAAAATATAATGCTGATTTTTGTTGTTTGACTACTAAATTAATACTTTTTCGGCGTGTTATTGTATCTTAATTAAAGAGAACTTTGCGGTTTTTTTCATTTAAATTTTATTTTTTGTTTATTTATTTATTTGTGTTGCATTTGTATTTTGTTAAGAGAAAAGAAACCTAAGTTATGAATGGGAAGTAGGAAGTAAGTATACAAGGTGTGACACACACACACACACACACACACACACACAAAAAAAGAGAGAGATTGGTTTGATAAATCATTGTACTTACAGAATCAGTTCTCCGTGCTGCCGTTGCTGGTAAGAGTTCCAGAACGAGGTTTTTTGGAAGACCCTTCAGAATATTCTCCGTTTTTGCCTGAACCTCTTCAGCTGAGGTAAACTGAATTGCCTTTAACTAAGATTTAACTTTAGGAAATAAAAAAACGTCGCATAGAGCCAAATCAGGTGAATAAGGAAGATGCCTCATCACAATAATGCTTTTGCTGGTCAGAAACTGCTTGACAGTCTATCACTCCACAATTGTGGCCCTTTTTTCCCCCTAATTTTTTCACGAAGTCTTTTTAGTACTTCAATGTGTAGTGTTGATTAACCGTCTGACCACTGGGAACCCCTTCCACACTGTCCCGCCCCCCTGAAAATCGCTTATGCCATTCAAACACAAGTGCATGATACAAAGTTTCATCTCCATAAGCCTCGGTTAACATTTGAAATGTTTTCTCCGTGTCTGATTTTTTAAGTTTGACAAGAAACTTGATGTTGATTTACTGTTCGGTTTTTATGTTAGACATTTTTCCGGCAGAATGCAGTTGCACGTGTTCACTCAATGACGTAGTACTCCCCACTGGCGTGGTCAGTTAAGTGGAAACTGGCTACATGGATAGAGGAGTTGTGCGGCATGACTTCACTAAAACAGGTGTTGCCCCAACTCCACTCTGTTTTCAAACTACAAACTGAATCTCGATTTTTTTTTTATCACACTTTGTATATAACTGAAAAAATATTCAGTCCTCTTTTAAATTAAATGAGCTGCAATGAATTAATTAATCTAACTACTAGAGGCCACCAAGTGAACAAATGCGCTTGTATTTTTCCTCTACAATGCACCGTCATGCAAGTGCGGCACCTTTTCCAAGTCGGCTACTATTCGAAAAGACTGATTATAAGGGTAAGCCGTGGTAAAATTGTCGGCACTCTCATGGACATAAATTTCTGATTTGCAAAAAATAAAAAATAAAAATGCCGGTGTCTTTATGTGGGGCATTGCTGTGAAAGAAAGGTTTTAGTTTATTACTCCGATTAGCAAAGCAAACAAAAATGCTTTTTTGCAGCAAAGAATACAAAAAGCCTTCTCTCCACGTGCACGTAATTGTTGTATCAATGATAAAGACAACCAGCTCGCAATCAGCTCATCCGTGATTCGAATCCCAGCTACAACGCAGTTGATATTTAATATTTATTGCTGTTGAAAAAGTCTGTCTATGCGAGCACCAGAATTATAATGCGCTAGACGATAATTCATCACCATTTATTGGTTGGCTGGATCTCGTAGCTCTTCCTATTCACCCTTTAAAGTGGGGGAAAATGTAAGGAATTGCCGCATTTTTCTATGAATATTCTTGTACTGTAAGCTACATTCCTTGCCATCATAACTGAAACTCAACACATTCTACGCACTAATTTGTCAGGAATTATCGCATTCTCTTAATTTATTGTGTGTATGAAAGAAGATACAAAATTTCCGGCCTGATTTGCTTCTAAAGGTAATAAAGAATATTTTAATTGTTTATTTTTTAACATCATCGCCTTATGCCTCTGTACAGTTTTCAAGTCGTTTAATGAGCAATTCTATTCCCCAAAAAAGTAATTTGAAATTTTGTCGTCAAAATGTTCCGGAATTGCTGTTTTAGCCATCTCCGTCACTAAATATCTTTATATGAAAGTCAGATTTCAATTTAGGTAGCAACTAATAATCAATTAGAGCTAAATCTGGGACTAATCTTTCCGAGCTAAATATGTAAGGGGAGGGGTCAAGCTCTTAAACGCACATTGTTGTTTTTGAATAGCAGCGACACTTACTGCTTTTGAGCTGTTGAAAGTAGTTGGGTTTCCATCTTAGAGAGACTTTGCTCATGAGAAAGTATTCATCTATAATGGGAAAAACATTAGTTTAAGGTAGGTTCAATTTTGCTACTATCTGCTTGACCTTTAATCTCCTATCATTTAATATTTTCTCCTCGAATACGAACAATATTTCTGATCTTTACGCTTCCAGTAGTTGACCTTCGCAAGAATAATTTCTTTTGTCAGTGTGAAAGCGATTTCCCTTCTTTTTTACTGTGGAATAGGAAAGAAACGAATCAGCATACTCATGCTCAAAGCGTGTTTTACTTGGGATTAAGATCTTTTGTGTTTAAAAATTTAATCACAGAACGATACTGAATTTTAAACATTTTAGAATAAACTAGCACATTATTTCAGTCAGTAGTAAACAGTCGAGAAAGAACTCATAAGATTTCTCTAACGACACCCTCAGATTTATTCGTTTTATAATACTTTATATGTGAAGCGGTAAATTTCTGGCTCTGCCTGTGTTTAAAAGTTAAGACATCCAGCTAGCATTTAAAACATTTGCAGTTCGGATCCCAGCTAAAATACTGTTGTTTTCCCGTATCGCTATTTTCATATTTATTCCGCGGTTATTTCCATGTGTTTTCTGTTGCCGAAGAAACTTGCTGAATATGTCCGTAAATATTTCTAGCAATGAGATTCAATTTTGACAAATTTTGACTTTCAGCAAATGAAAATATTCATGAAAATAAAGTGAAGGGGCCGTGAAAATTTTCTCCCGATCGGACGGTGTCACGAGTGGGAAATATTTAAGACTTAGAGCAACATCTTAATATAACCTTGTCTGTTACTTAAGTCTTCTGCTCAACTGATCTTTAGAAGCTGCTAATTCTTTGAGACTTTGAAAAGTATGATCATGACACAAGTGCCATGTATTTCCTTAACAGTTTCAGATTTATCTCTATTCGACTTGAATTTCTACTCGCACGAATTCCGTCCGAAAACGTGATTAGTAATTCCCTTGCCCTAAAGGAAAGGGTTGTTGTCCTAGCCTTGCCGTGGAAAAGCGGGGGAGAGATAAGTAATAACTGACCACTCTGTGATGGAAATTGCAAAGAAGCTTGTTTTCAAGGGAGGTCTGCAAAATGGAACTCGGCCTCGTTTACTGATTTGAAAGGTTAGCAAAAGTGACCGTCTGGGATTTTGTTTACTTCTTTCTCCGCCTAAAAGGGTTGATGAGATGCGTGCTTACCGGATGACCCAAAAAAGAGCTGAAGATTCTGAAGTGGCTACCAAATTCTCTCGAATTTAATCTTAGCTTTTTACGAACTTCGGAAAATTCGTGAATGAAGAATGTAGCCAACATCGTAGAGAAGGGAAGTAGAGCTGGTTTTTAATTATAGTTTACAGTTTCCAAATGGGGAAAATTAAAGTTAAAATGAGGTTGCTCTGAAGTAATTCTTACCTAGGATATATCACATACGTTTGGAGGAAGACTGTCCTGCGCCTCTAAGAGGTTTCTCTTAAAGGAAACGTTTTATATTTAAATTTGAAAAGCAATCGTTATTGAAAGGGTTATCTCGCTTTAAAAATATAGGCTTTTCCTCTAAGAAATCGCAGTTGTTTGCAGGCAAGTATCTAAAGATGTTAAAATGTCTGATAATTTTGCTTTTGCGTATTTAATTTTTGAGATATTATACATTGGATTGCAATAAAACGTTGCTTAATATATCTATATGTAACCGATATATGATTTAAATATACGTCAAACAGAAGGTTAAACCTACGAAACAAAATGAAAATGGCAAGCTTTAGAAAACGTTTTCATAATATAATATATTTCTTAATACGATGTGTTAAAATAGGAAATATTTTTTTAGAGTGGATGGAATAAGGGAAGAAACGGATTCGTTGTTTCATGTTGGCTTCCGTTTCTTTGATTAAAATAAAGCTATAATACCGTCCGTATCCACAAAAGTCTTCATCTGGCTCTTTATTTTCGCAAACGTTGGTTGTAGACATTAGCAGTAGCAAAAATGTTTTAAATGACACAAAGATTCAACCTTTAGAATATTTAAAGACATTAATTTTGCTAAATTGCGAAATCTAACTCTTAGCATGTTACTAAGACTTATACACAGGAAAATTTTGTACATGTGATAAAAAATAAAACATAAAACATTTGGCTCCCGTACGACAACCATTCGTTGAGATATTTGGTATTTTGAAATCAGGGATCATATTTAGGGACCGTAGACAAATAAAACAGCAAAATTTTTTTATGTGTAGGTAACTGAAAATAAAATATCAGATTAGAAATAAACGTTTGTGATTCTAAGAGTTTAAATAAGAAGCATTTCTGTACAGATCATTGTGAAAAGTATTGATAAATACAACTTTATCAAGATGGAAATCTTAATCATAGAATATTATAGTTTATGTTCCAGAAAACAGTGACAGGCTTCAGTATGGGCCCGAAGCCAACTCATAATATAATTTGCATTATTTTAATATGACAAATATAGATATAATGTACAATTATAGCTTAATGAATGCTTTGTACGGTTATCATGTTATGATTCTGAAGTAATAAAATTTCATGGCAATATTAGTAATGTATTTTTAGACATTCAAAACTTATAAATTACTTGTGTGAAAATTCTTTCGACTTACCAAATGTAACAAAGTTAGAAATTAACACTAATAAATCACAAAAACTTCATTATTGATTGGCATTTAATGAGTTAGTATCAGCTTCAAATTATTCTAATTTATTTAATTAAGATCTATCTAATTTGTCTATGATTATCTAATTTGTCTATGATTATATGTCTATTTTATTCTGTTTAAGATCTATCAAAGAAAATTGAACATGACGTCACAAATCGTAAATTTTGAAATATCCCGGAACTTTTCTAATTATACGGGAGTCGCTTTATGCATTTTATTTTTCATAATGGGTGTACATTTTTTCGAAATATAGCACGGAGACCGAAGAAACATATAAAAAGTCAGATTTTGTGATTTTTTACAAAATTGATTTTTCTTTTAAATTTAAAAATGCCATAATATGAATATTTGCCTCATTTAAAACATTTTTGCAACTGGATGCGTATGTCTACGACACACAGTTGCTGAAATAAAGACTAGGTCAGGACTTTTAGGGACACTGCGCATATATAGCAACTGATCATCCAACGGTATACTTGCTCATAAGCATTGCAAAAGGGGAAAAAAGAACTTAATTTATTATTTTTGATAAGAATGGGACATTCCAATCCTTAAATCCCGCTAACCATTAAAAAGATTCGAATTTCGAAATCTGAAAAGTAGGGCATTCTCCGTCACTCGAATCTTAACCTTAAAAATCGTTAAACCTTTTAACTCATACTTTCGAATGATTGATTTTATTAATATCTAAAAGAAGCATTTATTAAAATCAGAACGTGACTGTTGAAATTTCACTGAAATTAGATCACTACAGTGGTGGCCACAATTCTAATTTTACGGAGAGAATTTATTCCGTTGCATATTGTTTACATGGGTTTGCTCTTGAAATAATCTTTCCATTCTACTTTGCTTTGCTTTAAAACGATTTTGGAAAAAATATAAGAAATTTGAGCTTTTACTCAAACATTGTGTATCAAATTATACTGAAAAAACTGTTTCAAGATTTTAATAATGTTATTAAATTCCATTTATGTCTTCTTAATAAATATAGGCATATTTTTAAAAATTATACTCTTAAATTTGGTTTTAATTAAACGCAGACTTCAAATTTTGTTTGACTTCAAAACTTTTCAATATTCAACTAATAAGTTTAATTTAAAATAATGTAAATGTATATATGCAGAATTATTCGTAATTGTTTCCGTATTTATTCGGGAAAGTATGATTCAAAATTGCTGTTCCTCCTATATTTATGATGTATGAATTTATACTGTGTAATAAACTTCATTTAAATGTGTTATTTCACTTATCAGTTACGTTTTAAATTAGATTATCATATTCTACTATTTGAGGGCAATATTTGCATAACTTTAGAGATGCAAGTCTGGAGAAAATATAATAATATCGCATTTAAAGTATCTGACTACTTAAAAATCAAAAATAAAGGCTATCTCATTTGGCACAGCTACTTAAAGTCAATTTTATTTGAAAAGTGAAGGAGGTGGAAAATAATGGAAAAGAGTAACTAGGCTGAAAATATTTCTACATTTTTAAAATTAACTTGATTATCCTTTAGAGAACTGCGATTTAAAATATGACATTATTGACATGTGATAAGTAAAACATTTAATACACGTTTGTTGTTTTGTTTATTGCACATTAATAACGTTTAACATTATTAACGTATAACAAATAAAACAAACTTCTGAACTCAGCCAGTTTTCTTTCCAAGCAGCGATGCATAACATCGCTTGCCACTTTTCTAATCCAGCAGTTTCCAGACAATATTAGTTCAGTCATTTTTCCTATTCTTAGTTATTATTATGCTATTTAATTATGCAAGTGTCTATCATTAGAAATATTTGAAGATTCTAGCTGTTCTTAAAATCATTTTGGACTCAAGGCGTACTATGCACTTTAATATTTGCTTACGATAATTATGACACAGAGTTTTAAGAAATAATAATGCACAAAACTGAACAGATTTTAAAACATTTTTATTGCCTTTCTGGAAAGAAACTTAAATCAGATTTTTCGCATAAAGGTCTCTGCTTTTATTAGCCATTCTATACATTTCCAAGAAAACAAAGACGATTTGAATTCGGTCCCCTCATCTATGTAACTACCGTGATGATGAAGAGATGACTTATAGACATTAAAGTATTATACATGTTTCTTTGTCAGTAATTTTGTACACAAAGTTCTCATGTTTCGTGCCCTAGTGAGGCAGTCAAAACTTCACTAATAAAATTTCAGAAAATGTTTGTGTTTGAAAGCACAAACATTTCATGTTATATATAATCAAAGAGAAAATTTTTTTCACCAGTGCTTCATATAAAACTGAGTTTCACACGAGGAGTTTTTAGATTATGGTAAAACCAACGAGGGATAGCTGGGTATGGGAAGGGATGCCTTCATGGAGCACTTTCAAGAGAAACTAACGTTTATTTATGTTTCACATAGGGAAAACCAAGATATCACCCAACATAGCATGTGAAGGTATTAACAAAAAGTGGAAACCGCTTGTATAACTCACTGGAAAGTACCTCGGTCTTCCTTTTCCTATCAAAAGTCGAACTAAAGGAAGGTATTTTCGTCTAATCGTATATCAGAAACACTGGATATGTCATGAATGGAGTTGAATACGAAGCTCACATTACTGTATTTGTTGTAGATGTATACCTCCAGTTAGTAGAATATACTCGTTTGTGATGTGAGAAAATATGTAAACGGAAACTCGATTGTTGAAATGAACACACATATTTTAAGTAATATAAATATAACACTTTGAAGCGAAGCTTTTGTGCATCCATTAATGTTTCGTTTTCGATCTCATTGCATATATCTTATACCTAGTCGCAGTTATTACAGGCAAATGAAGTTTCAAGCCGTTGCATTTACATTTTTTTTGTAAATATTTCATTTCAGAATATACGCATTCATTTCATCAACTTGTTTAGGTTAGCACATCAATAATAAGTATATTCTACTGACCGAGCTTGTATACTTATATCTAGTGCAAACACTGGCGAGATATTTCATAATTTAGCTGTGGTTGCCAACACAGGGCAAATGAGAAATATGAATTGGGAATGCCCTCTAGCAGCGAGAATGAATAATTACCATTATTAGGTTTGGGTCGCTAACCATGTAGCGCCAGTTGAAGATATGCTAGATTGTTCAATAAGTATAAATCTGAACTATTTTAAATACATACTTGGAGTCAAGTGTGAACTTAAAGTTTTAAAACTTAAGTCGAAAAAACGTTTGGTGCGAATTCGAAGAAAGTTTAAAAAGCAACTTCTCAGAAAAAAATCTTGGTACAGTAAATGATGTATCTTCCAGTACAGTAAATGATGTACTGGAAGAGCGCTTCCGCCACAATATTTGAATATTTGGAGAATTGGAAATAAAGACAAGCAAGGTCAAATGCAGAGAGTGTTTACACACTTTTAGAAAGATATCTACAAAAAATTTTAAAAAAGCAATTATTTTGGAATACAAATTTCTGGCAGCAGCTTATCATTTGAAATAAGAAATATCGTTTGCTACATTTAAATTTATTATTCTTTCAGAATGTTGAATGTATAGAATCTGTGGACTAAAGGATAAGTTTTTACCTTTCCGAAGAGAAATATTCCTAGTCCGGAACCTAAAAGCACTGTGAAATGCATGATCTTAAAATTTCTAAGTACAAAATAAGCAACATTATTAATCGGAAAGGGAAAAACTATCAACATTACTTCTACATGGGAAGAAGACTCCAAACGAATACCTGAAAAAAGTAAGTAGAGTGTCTAATATTTCTAAAGTTTAATCGTTGGTAACAAGAGAAAATAAGCCGAAGCAGAAATCAATTGCAAAGTCTTTAAATACATCTATAGAAGCAATGAATAAATAAAAAGACCAAGATTTACAATTTAAAAAGACTAAAAAACAAACTATTCACCAGCTTAATTCTGAGCCATTTGGCTGAACGCATAACAATTTGTGAAATCTTTTATGAAAACTATTTAGCAGGAGGTTTTTGATCTTTTGAAAAGAGCTCTTCGTAAGCGCAGACCCACCAGGATTATTGGAATTCTGGAAAATAGTGGAAGAGGAATGGAAACCAATATGCATGGGAAATTTTACTAAAAATCCTTCCATCATGAAAATCTCAATGTAGATTCATATTCCAGAGAGAAAAAAAAAAGGCTATTAGAACGAGTATTTAAAAAAAATGTTCTTTACATTTTAAAATCAACTGAATGGCTCCAAAATCGTTTTAAAAATGTGTAACCACCCGCTGTATCATAGTTATTTTCACTGATTTCAATTTTGAACTCACTAAAATGTTTAACACTTTTCGTAGCGGTAGGTATATTTATTTTAATTCAAAGCTTAAAGAAATTCTTTTAACCGCGAAACGGGTTCTGAAACTAGAACTCGCTATTTGGAAGCCTGTTATGGAAATATTTTTTGCCACAGAACTCTAGGTTTCAGGCCCACCGAGCGGTTAAATCCGCTGAACACTGGCAGTTCTGTCCGGGGTCCGAATACTCGCGACCGGGCTGGCTGCGTGGGCATTTTCGTGGTTTTCCCCGTGTGTAACGTAGACACGAGGTAATTTCCCTTAAGAAAAGCTCCACGGGGCATCCCTCGCTTTTCTTGCAGTGCCTAAAAGCGAAGCACGTAATAAATTTAAAAAAAAGAAAAAAAAAAAAAAAAAAAAACTCTAGGTTTCTAAATTTCGAAAAAGTTAAGAGCATTTTAGAACTAACATTAGATTTTTCTTTTTTTCCCAAATTTGAGTTATATATTTTTGGAAAAATTTTATTTATTTCTTTTTGCTCAAGGTTTCGTAGAGTACTCTTTAATTTTATCACGCACAAACGGAGTCGGGAAACCATCCATCTGGTCTTTAAAAAAGTGTTATGAGACGCAACGATATTGTAATCTGCCGTGCGTAATCATTTTTGCTATGTGTTGATAATCTTAAAACTATTTTCTAATTAACCACCTGCTTTTGTAACAGGAGCTGTATCACTCCAAACGCTTTCTGAACCACAAACAAAGTGTCAGACTAGTCAAATATCACTCACAGACTGAAGCAATTATATTTTTATCACGCTGTTACGCGAGAAGAGAAAGAAATTCATAAATATATTTTTACTTTTACATCTGAAGTAGCTATTTCTGTTCAATTATTTAGAAAAGAAAATAAAGAAAACTTCGGAAGTCGCACCTTATGATGTTTGTTAACCAATAAGACATTATTTGGATTTGGGGTTCGACGTACCAAAAATGGGTAAGGTTAAAGTCCTCAAAATTTTAAGCATCAAAATCTCGTTAACCTCTTAAAATTACGACGTCCGTCTTTTTATTTTCTATGCTCCACCTTATTCTAGCAGCTCGATGAACCGCTTCATATAAAGGGAGGGGAAGGTATAACTTCGGGCTTTTGTTTCCATGGTATTTCGAGGTCGAAAGCGAGCGTTAGTTGAAACCACTCATTTTCTTTCTCATAACCCTTACAAAAGAACACGAGACGTGGTAATTATGTGGTTTTTAAGATGGTGCCGAGCCATCAATGGGTGCGAGGGATATTGGTTCGATGTAGTACATTTAGGGGGGAAAATGATAGGCTTGAGATAAGTCGGTTTGGTTACTGAATGGCAGCTATCATACTCACTGAAAAATGTGATCTTTGGCAGCTTTTGTACTCTACTATTTTACCAGCATTGTTGAGTGAAAGAACAGGGCAAGGTTATCGCTTTCTCAAACTATGCACTTTGATGTATGTAATTTTTATTACATTGAAAAAGATAATTCACTTTATGATGATGCATTTCGCAATTTCACTTTCTTGCCTAAACGAGCAACAAAACAATATTTTATAGTTTTGTAAAAACTCAATAGTACTTTTGAATGTAACATTTATAAATGTAGGAGTTTCCTGTTTATTCGTCAGGTTAAGTATCAGACCATTATTGAAAACTGTAGTCTAAATACAATCCCTTTTTCACCGTCCCTTGGAAACTGTTTTAGTAGTCGAAAAACTATTATCATGCTATTGTCGCTATTACTGAAAATTATCATGTGTCAAAAAATGCCCGATTATAAATGAAGTCGCCTTTCAATTATCGAAATATCCACTAACCTTTGATAAAGCGTCGTATATGCTAGGTCAGATGTACAAAACCGGTGGGCCGCGGTAGAACCTTTCACAAACAGCCCAGCTTCCATCGGTGTCCGCCGATAACATCGCGGAAAAAACATCGTGGACGAAAACGTCGCGGAGAAAACAACGCAAGGTGAAAACGTCGTGCTACAAAACATCGTGGGAGAAAACATCGGAAAGAGAAAACATCGCAGTTCTAAAACATCGTGGTACAAAACATCGTCGTAGAAAATAAAGCGGTTCAAAAACATCGCAGTTTAAAAACATCGTCGTCGAAAATACCGTGGTATAAAATAAAGTATCTACAAATCATCGCATGACGATAACATCGCAGACATGCTTTTTTCAGGTTTTAATAATTGTAAATGGATATTCCCATAATGATTTGTGAGCGCAAGGTGTAAAGAAGGATAAATTTTACTTTCACATATTTTATTAACTAATAAATTTTTGCTGAAAACGTAAGAAGGAAACTTAAGCATAGAAAATTAAATGTAACTTATAGATTTTACTTTTCATGAAATATTACCAGTAAAAACTTTATAAAAATGATTTATTAATGGCCTTTGTTAGTTAACTATGTCTGTTTAAAATTCTATTAAGTGCTATAAGTTGCATTAATTTTTTATGCTTAAGTTTCCTTTTTATTTTCTCAGCAAAAATTTATTAATTAATAAAAAATATGAAAGTAAAAATTATCCTTCTTTCCATCTTGCGCTCACAAATCATTATGGGAATATCCATTTACACTTATTAAAGCATGCCTGAAAAAAGCATGTCTGCGATGTTATCGTCATGCGATGATTTGTAGATACTTTATTTTTTACCACGATATTTTCAACGACGATGTTTTTAAACTGCGATGTTTTTGAACCGCTTTATTTTCGCCGACGATGTTTTGTACCACGATGTTTTAGAACTGCGATGTTTTCTCTTTGCGATGTTTTTCCCACGATGTTTTGTAGCACAACGTTTTCGCCTTGCGTTGTTTTCTCCGCGACATTTTTGTCTGCGATGTTTTTGCCGCGATGTTTTCGGCTGTAACCGCTTCCATTGGATGTTTTACAATAAAGTAAATGCCACTGATGCAGATTGTATATCATATAATGCATTTCGCTGAATAACCTTGCAATATGATATTTTTCGTTAAAAACTATTTAAGCAACAACAAAAAATACATTTCAGTTTTTCATAAATTTTATTTTCCTGGTTTCAATTTAGTATGCGTTGCATAAAATAAACTTACAAGGTTTATAAACAAGATCTTGTACTTTTTCCCCCTGAAAAAAAAAAAAAAAAAAAAAAAAAACGAAAGGAGGAGGGAAGTTCAAAAAATTCTCTTACTGATTTTACTGCAAGCCTTAATTGAACTGCAGATGTATTTCCAATTTAATGCCAAGGATTGCAGAATTATTACTAAATTAGCGCCAAGTTTGTCAAGGATTTCACTTTTTGTAATACGGCCCACCAGCGGCCGAGAATCGCTGAACACTGGTAGTTCGGTTCGAGGTTCGAATCCCGCGAACGGGTTGGCTGCATGGGCGTTTTCGTGGTTTTCCCCATGTGTAACGTGTACACGAGCCAGTTTCCCTTAGAAAGTCCTCCCCGAAGGCATCCCTCCTCTTAGGCAGATAGCCCTCAAGGCTTTGCCATAATCACATACACACACACTTTTTGTAATACATGGCTTAATTTCATATCGGTAATTTCAGTGCTAGTGAAGGAGCGTTCGTTTGTTTTCACTTTCTTTGAATATATTTAATAAACACTCTTTTACCAACGAATATTTATTTTCAGCCTTATTAGTTATTATGTCCGAAATATTATTTATTTATTTAGGTTCCGTTTGTAAGACAATGTAGGATAAGCTTGGTACCTTCATTAGTTATACCATTAACTTTAAATTGTTCTTCTACCTGTTAAAACCAAATTCCTGGCTTATTCATTCAGAAAAGTGGAATTTGTACACTGACCTTTCGGGTAGAGGGAGAATCGTTCGGGTAGAGGACTACTTTATTCAGAATTTGATGTCTCTAGGTATTGTTGTGTTTTCAGAATGCGAGAAACATACATACATGCAGATTCTTCATTGTTTAATTTCTTTAAAAATAGCTGTGGGCGATAATATTTGTTGGCGGCAATTTAAAAAGTGATACAGCCGTTCATAGTGGACAACACAAAATCCTATTTCTTTCATAATAGAAATAATTTTTCTATAGCTAACTGACTAATTGAGTATTTGGGCTAAACATTCCCTGATAAGTAGGTTTGTTGATTATTTTTGGGAAAAAAATGCTTAATTTATAAGTAGAATATGTATATACTAATATGTATGTGTGCAATAAATAATTTTTGCGATTGTAAGTTTTCATTTTTTTTTCCGTATAAAATCACCAAACTGCGTCAAGGTGGTTGCGCTAATCCGAAAGTGAAATTTCTCTAGACTATCTCAAATACGAGCGAGCGAAAAATTTTAAAGAAATCGGTTTGATAGAAGGGGGTCAAAAATTAATTTAATATTTTGACTCAAACACCTTCCCTAAAAACTTTAAGTTAAATAAAACTGTATACTAAAAAATATGATCTGCTGACATATGATATCAGTGATAATATTTCTACAGCATATTAAATTTGTTTTTAAGATATTTTACAAAATCAGATAAATGTTATTATGAAGAAAAATAGGGTCGCGTCTAAAAAACGATGTATTGTAATGCTTTTCTTTTCTTTTCTTTTTCGTGTGTGTGTGTGTGCATTACACAAACTTATTATTGATTAAAACTTCTGCGAAGCTGTCAAAGTTCTGAGATATATTTTTACTTATTAGTATGTGCTCCGCCCTTAGGCACTTCAGGGATGCCTCGTGGAAGTTCTTTTCTTGTTCTTTTTATTAAACTGGCTCTTATCCACGTTACACATGGGGAAAACCACAAAAATTTCATGTCCCCCTTTCGCCGGGACTCGAAACCCGGAAGACCAGTGTGCAGTGGTTTTGACCCTTCGCCTGCTGGTGGGCAGGTTCTGAGATATAGTGTGTATTTAATTATGACAAAGCACACTAGGACTATTTGCCTAAGGGGAGGGATGCCTTCGTGGAGGACCTTCTAAGAGAAACTGACTCGTATACACGTTACACATGGGGAAAACCACGAAAACGTCCATTCAGCCAACCCGTTCGCGGGATTCGAACCTCGGACCGAACTACCAGTGTTCAGCGACTTTACCGCTTGGCCGCTGGTGGGCCTCTGAGATATAGAAGGAAGGTTCTTAAATTCTGAAGTACAATAATTCTTAAAAGCTACTAGTTTAAACATTTTTTTTTAAATTTCAGAATACTAATACTCATCATGAGCTAATATTGTAATCTGAATTTAGAATTTAATTAATTTTTTTTTTTTTTTTGGTTTCTATTATGGAAGAAATGAAATTATTTTGAATCATTATTACGCAGCTTTCTTTAATTCAAAATTTTGTTGACTTACTTTCGATTACAGCGATTACAAAGTTTCAAAAATTATTTCGTAAGCTATAAAGGTTCTAACTGGTACTACCTGATTCAATAAATGGATATGCTGACAAGTAGTCAAATGGATTAGGTCCCGAAATACTGATAGTTCGTCCTAGGTTTGGATTCTCTGGCCTATGAATTTTTATAGTTTCCTCTATCTTCTAGAGGGGCTACTATCTATCAAGTTTCCATTAGATAGTATTCCACGAAGGCATCCGAATTCTGGCGATCATTCTTCGTCGGTTTTCCAGAGTGTATAAATATAAAGTGCATGTTCAGTATAGTTTAAGAAGGTGTTATTCAAACGAAACACTACTTAAAAGAATTGGGAATTCTGGCAACCTATAAAATATGTCGCGTCTAAAAGAATTTATCATGATAAGTTAATTGGCAAACCTGGAAAAACATTTAAGTCATGAAGATGAATTTTTGTCGAAGTTGCCTGTGACCCAAGAAAGTATACGAAGACAAAAACTGAAAAAGAGTAAATGATTTAATAGATTTATTTATATTTACAAAATCTAAACAGTTCTATTCTGAGATGTATGTAGTATTGCATGACATGAAAAATATTATTTATCATTTACTGCGGTAAAATGCTCATAATTATGCTATGTAAACTATGTACGCAGTAAATTAATTATTTTTTAAATTCTGTCACTGTGATAGACTATTAAGAAATAAAATGACAATTTAAACAATTAAGAAGTGCGTTTGTTGCTTTTAGATTGCTCAGTTTCGTAAACATATTCTCAAATAATTTCAAAAATCAATTAAACATTTTACGACACACGAAATGTTAAGATTATGGAAACTCTATCTTCCTCCAGAGATTGAAAATAAAGTTTCCTATCTGTAAAATAGTAAATATTTCTTTTAGAAATTCTCAAGTATTTCTAGATAAAAAAAGCAAAATCTCAATTTTTCTTTTTTAATGCTGCGCAAATAATCAGTCCACACAGAGATCTGTGGGAGTTCAGTATATTAAAATTTAACTAGAATGGTTAAATTTGCGCAGTTGGTACAGTCGGGTCTTAGGTACCAGCCAGAAATAAAATCGTACGTTCTTTAGGAACATGTAGAGACATCAGGTTTTTATTTGTATCAGGAAACACGAAAAATCAGCTATGCCCTTGTCAGGATTCAAAACACGGATTTTCCAGTGCTAGCTGAATATGCTATCACTTATACCCCGAGAACACGCACAAAGGAATATGGTAATTCCTTATATTCTTTCCTATTCAAAACGTGTCTGGGGAGTGCCACAAGACATAGTCCTTCAAATCCAAAGCATGACGAATTACCGTCCATTACGTTTGAGTTAGGGCGGCACTGTACAGAATTTGACTTTCGGAGCAGTGAAAAGTGAAAAATAAATTATCCCTTTCCTCAGATTAGAGCTACGGATCTTTCAGTTGCTGGCTGAACCGTGTTACCATTTACGCTATGAGAGCACGAAAGGAAAATGCGATAATTTTTTTTTTCAATGCATTTCGAATATGTAATCATTTATTCAGAGAAGCGATTAACAGTTTGATTTTGAGATAAAATACGTTCATTATTTTCATTGAAAATGATACCGCGATATACATATTAAGTACTTCGGAGGTAAATAAAAATTATTTTCGAAGTAAAATGCTATGTTTAAGTCCGTGAAGCACGTTCCACATCAGTTGAAAAATGAAAGTTTCTTCTTCTAAGGGAATTTCTTGATGTATTATTTATTTTGTTGACTATAATAAAACTCATACAAGCAAATCGATATTAAATATTTCTTTTGGTTAGTGAAAGTAGCATTTAAATGTTCGACAGATTATATAGAAACCATGTTTAGAGGACATTATCTTGTCAACAGATTTCCTTTTATCACCAGATGAAGGGTGACCTCAGAGGCCATGCGCGTGCATCACCTTTGACCGCTACCCCAGATTTTTTCATATCATAATTGTAATAGACTTGACCTGTTGCTTTCCGCGAATTTTCGAGAGCAGAGGAGGATAGTAATAACTGCATTAAAATATCCCTTCAGGTCTCGGAAATTTGTATATTTCACGGTGAAGGGTTGCTTATGACTCCGCAAAGAAAATTTCTTATTCTGAAAGAATTATTATCTTTTTTATCGCATAAATTACAGACTTTTGAATTTTGTGATTCTCTTATAGTTTTACATCTGTATTTTTAAAAATATGAATGATAAATTTTAAAAATGAAACGTATATTAAAAATTTGGATTATTACTCATTTAGTATTTTTGTGTAATTGATTACAATCATACTGCTAGCGTATAATTACTCATTAATCATGTTGGCAGTTTATATTTCTGGCAGTTGGCACTGACTCCATCACTGTAAATGAGAATTAAATTATTTCCTATATAATATAAAACCTTAAAAGGTAATAGCTACCATTTTATACTAATCTTAAGCCCTAGCTTTGAATTTAGAATCTTAAATTTTCTTCTCAATCATTGATTCCATCTGATATGACGTCTTAATAATATAATAATAATATTACTCACATATTTTTCTTTCTAGTTTTTGTTAATTTTTATCTGTTGAAAATTTACGCAGTGTGTGTCATTTCTGAAGGGAGGAAGGAATTCGCAAATCAAAGTACTTTTGAGGGAAAATATACTAATATTGCTCTATTCCCTATTACCTAGGATTTATTTGTAAATATTTCTTTCAGTATTATTCTTTTTATTTACGTATTATGCTTTGCTATCAGGAATGAGAAGTCTCTAAATCATTTGCTATATAAACCAAAGGGGATGCAGAAGATTAAAAAAATTAAGTATCATATATATCGGCGTATAACGCGAACTTTTAATACAAAAAATAAGATTGAAATTAATGAGTGCGCGTTATATACTCCGTATATAAAAATGGTAGATTTGATTTAATAATAAGGAAAAGATAAGCATACAAAAATTAGATTTCTACATGTAGCTAAATGCTATTTATTTAAAAGAAATGACATACCTTATGGACTTAACAAAATTTCATTATCCGATAACGTGAAAAGTCCGTCATAGTCGTCTTCTGTTATATATTCAAGCACATCACCTATCATCTATCATCTATTTTATCATCGTCATTATCACTGTTACTTTGATCCATAAATGAATAACCATCTTCCTTTCCATCTAGATTCGCTGTATTCGTTAGATATACTGCATTTTTTAAATAACACTTGAATTATATCGGGTTTAATTTCATCCCATGATATAATTATCTACTTACATACTATTTCTAGACCGGTATAAAGCATTTGCCTTCTTTTATAAATATTTTTTCATCTTCTAACATCCGCGTATTCCACTGTTGCTTTAGACTTTCTTTGAAGTGTTTATTGAAACACACATCTGAAGGCTGAATTAAAGACGCTAATCCACCTGGATGACTGCCATGTCTGTATTACACTCTTTCAGCAATTTTTTTATATTATCCGTTAGATGGGATGTGAATATGTCCCAGGCTAAAAGACTGTCTAGATTCTTTAGAGCAACAAGATGCTTTTGCCAAACATTTCTTATCCCCAATTTCACACCGTTTTCGTCCCTCCTTCCTCTCTCGCGAACATGAATGAAAACACCATTTGGAAAATTACATTTCGGTATCCTTTTTGATTTAAAAATAACCATAGGTTTTAATTTTGTACTATCCGCTAAGCAATAAAGCACTACGGGTTTAAGGTGAGATTTTTCGTGACCTGTTGTTCTTTATGTGAACCGTATTTTATTCTTTCGTATGAATTGTTTTATTTCTTATCATATCAAGCATTACTGGACTTTTATCTACATTTCCAATATGTGACAGTAAATAATTCTTTTGCGTTCGTAGGTCAGTAATATACTTCTGAAAAACTTTGTGCAAATCTTTCGTAACTTTTGTTGCGTAACTTCTGTTTCTGGCGAACTAAATTATTCCATGCCGTAAATCGACAACACCAACTCAAAGAAGCTGCTTTAAAGTTTTCAGTTTCATTTGCATTCTTTTTTTTTTTTTTTTTTTTTCAAGTTTCAACGCAAACAAAAGTACGCTGTTTCTCGCTATAATTAATCCATGCTGGGGATTTTCTAGTAAAAAGTACGCAATACTTTCTCCCAGGATAGATCATTTCGTTACTACTTTACGCAAATTTTTAATATTAGTGCCTTATTAAGTTACTGTAATTTCATTTTTCTTCCACTCACGTATGGAGCTTTCACCAACACCAAACATCCTTGCCGTAGCACGATGTCCATTTTCTTTCGCAAACTGAATTACTTCGCATTTGAAACCAGCACTGTGTTTGTTTCGTTTCACAGAAGTTGTATTTACTACTAAAATGTCGCCCAGCCCGTATAAAGGTTAGTGAACCCGTAGCGATGGGCCCTGACTCGAAACCCGGAGAAGGCATGGTTGTAACTGTCCGTGCCTTCATAGGAGGCAATGGTGGCCACCTATCAAGTTCTTCCATATGGAAATGGCCAACACTTCCGGCCTTTGTAGTGGCGCAAGGCTAATGGGTATTAAATAAAGCGCCCGGCCATTAAAAATATATATATATATATTTACTACTAAAAGGAATACAAGATCAACAGTATTTTAACTAAAGCAAATGCGATTTATTAAAACCTTCCATGTTCACTTCAAAATCATAGCTTCAAACGACTACAGAAAAAGAAAATATCTGACACCTAATGCCGCGAATTCATTCAGATCGGAAATGCATTTTTACCCCAAATTATGCCCCCTTTTCCTCGAAACCCTAGAATGACTTTCTGCGTTGAATATAACCCACCCGATTTGAAGAATTATTTATTCCCTCAAGCATTTGCTTCACATACATATTGTTCCCCTTATCACTTGTCAGTTCAGTAACCATTGTTCGAAAGCCTGGGAAAAGTCTTCGAATGAATGACTTCAAAAGATAAAGGCATCATCCATGTATCTTTCAAGTTTCTTCATAAAGAAAAGGGCACGCGTTATATAGAGAATATACCTAAAAAATTTAATTTAAAATAGAGCTTGAAATTATAGGTGCGCGTTACACACCGCTGTGCGTTATACGTCGGAATATATGGTAAACACATTGTTATGTCATTATTATACAAGCTGCTTTTTTTCATTAGTAGGTCTTAATCTACAAAATATAGTCTTTAACTCAGAATATCTTGTAAGGACGGGACAGGAATGAGACAAGGCAGGCAGTTGCCTCACAAACAAATAATAAAATAGCACAGAAAGTCTTGAATTCAGTTTCTTTAATGTTATTCGACATGGTATAAGGTATTTCTCTTGCCTTCTTAGCATGTCTTCGTGGTGTAATGGTCAGCGCTACACTCGTGAGGTCCGAGGTTCAGGTCTTGGCGAGGGCATTGCTCATTTTTCATGTCTCCTGCTTCGAAATAACCTAATGTCTCTACAGTGGCACCCGAACTAAAAAAGGGTGGTGAATGATGATTCTCCACCACCAGGATTTGGCGACCGGGTCCCCTAATCCTCAGTCGCCCTTTAAAAGGGGGGAGTATATAAAGCATTACGCCCGCCTTCTTAGCATGCCTTAGTTGTGTAAGGGTCAGCACACATGGCGCGTATTCAAGAGATCCGAGGTTCGAGTCCCGGCGAGGGCATTGCTCATTTATCATATCTCCTGTATCAAAATAACGTAACGTCTCTAAAATGGATTCAATCAAATAAAAAAAAATTCGAACCATAACATCTGAAACTTAATTGTAAATATAGTTAAAGTTCTTATAAAGATTCCTTCTAAGGTGCGTCATTTCAAAATTAAATTCCGATCGAGACTTTAGGAAATAATATCAGTTGCTAAACAAAGGGCTAGGAAACGCTCCTGTGTGTCAGTTTTGAAGGAAAATGTAAAAAGCTAAAATATGAAATTAAAACTTTTTCCTGTTTCTAATTTTACATTTTCAAAATCTAGAATTTAAAAAATATTGAAATTTTGACATTTTAAATATTATAGACGGATTTGGAGGAAACCCTGTATCGCAATTAATTCTTACATGCATCTGAATGCTTTCTGCTTTTAGCCACTGCTGAAATATTAGTGTTTTAGATTTGACGGAAGGTAAAGATAATTTTACAAATGAAGTGTTTGGTTTGAAATTTTAAAGGAAATGTGTTCTGAAAAATAAAATTAACTCTAATAAGCAACATTTTATTCATAGTGTCTGAGACACTTTTTTTTATTTGCTAAATGTTTTTATAACTAATAAATTAAATTATTTTATTTTGCATATTTTGTTTACTCCGAATGTATTTTGTTTTAAGACGATATGTTATAACTTCATTTTAAATGTGTATAATTTTAAAATAAACTAAGACTTTAATGTCAGTTCTAATCTCTTGTTACAAAACTCATACGTATTCAATTTAAATTCTGATCTGTTTCACGCGACATTGCGGCGAACTGGCCCTTGAGGTAATTAAAACGCAATTCTCACTTCATAATATTCATGAGATTGTAAAGAAGTAACTCATTTGCAAGAAGCTTTCTATATTACAATTAATATATAATATCCTTAAAAATAATATCCTTAAAAAAATCGTCTGACACCATTCTCTTAAAAATGATCCAAATACATATCCCCAATACGCCATCTACTTTTCCAATTATGACTATACATCTTCTATTATTAATGACCTTCAGAACTTCACTGACCAGCTGCCACTTTAGCTCAACATCGTCTGCGCGTGACCCCGCTCTGATTCGTCGGTTTATTCTTCACTTTGATCTTTCATTAAACCGCAGGGAAAATCCGAACTGTATTTTTCCGCGTTCTCCGCTGGCGCATCAATTGGCCTTAATGTGAGAGAGTGTGATTTATTATTATTCATACGCCAAAATAAGACTTCGCTCTAAATGGATCGCTCTTTTTGGTATATTGCATAATTTATTATGATTGACATGCTTTGGATAGTGGTAGGGGATACCGAAAGCGTATTTCTATGCTAATGGAATATACGTAAGAACAGTGAGATGCTCTATTATATGCGTACATCCGGTTTTTCATATTCATCGCCACCTGGAGAAGCAAACTCTTCGGGTCATATGCGTGCAAAGGAAAAGCAAATTTTCCGTGTTTCAAAATCGTAGAATGCATGCTATTTTAAGTATGCCTTTTAGAGAAATAATTTAAAGCAGTTTCGGTGCAAACAATAGGTCATACGTTCAAGTAAAGTCATTTTGAGAATGAAATAATTAAAAATAATCTTCGTTTCTTTTAAATCTACGCATAAAAAAATTCATTATCTTTATTCAGTTGAAACAGACAACCGCGCTGTAGGTAACATAACTAAAAACGTTTTGTGATATAAGTGTCACAATAATATATTTGAAAAAAATATAATAAACACACTACTCCATTATGCCATCAGTTTTCCTTCTTCGTGTGTTTTGCACGCATTAAAACGCACGTTAAGCCATCGCATATTAATTTCTTTATAAACTGCATTGCATATAAGCATTCATCATAGCACGCATCACATCGAATTAAGTACAAGAGCCTCACATATGCTATGAATTCGTTTTCAAACATTTATGCTGAAGAAATATTGACCCTTTGAAAACTTCTAACTTACAGAAGTTTACAATTGAACGGCAGCATTTGTTGACCCCAAGTAAAGAAAGTCCTCTAGTGTCTTAGCCTGCTATCAGCTGTCAGCTTTTAATCGGGATATACCAAAAGTGAAAATGTTCATAAATGTTACTATTTGGATATATTATAAATTATATGTATTTCGAATTATGTCAGTATATGAATAAAATTAAAATGGAGTGGACCGTGGTGTAGGGTGCAATACACTTAGATTATTAAAATTAAATCGAAGGTCAACTGATAGTCAAGGTTACTTGTCACTGGATAGTTGCAGTATAGTTATCACTCCCACACTCAGATCGGTGGTATGGGGTTGTGCAGCATATTTAAACAGATTATTAAAATAAAATTAAGCTGCAAGGTATTCATTGCCGTCAAATTCATGACGGCAGTGAATTCATTTGTCGTTGGTGTAAGGCAGTGCAATAAATTTAGATAAGCTTTTTTATTGAAATAAAACCAAGCTGAAGTCACCGTCGACCTGTGATTTAACAATCACCTATGTAGGGTAGCTCAATTTTCCATGTAGTGGGAACCATTACGAAAGCGCATGGTTGGTAAGTTCCCCCCCCCGGCAAAGACATTTCTAACATCAATATGTATTTATACACGAATAGTATTGAATTTAGTTTGATATAACATACTTGTACTACAAAATAGAGCTTCTCAAACGTTTTGTCACGGAGAAAAACTGAGGTATTTTTCAGATCACATAAAATCTACGCATAAAATGTTCTATATCTTTACTCAGTTTTCGTGTTTAACTGAATTTGGCAAATTTGTAGACACAACAGGTCATTTCGAAGCAGGAGAGTTGAAAAATGAGCAGTGCCTTCGCTCGGACTCGAACCACGGACCTCTCGAAGACGGGCCGAGTGTGCTTCCCACTACACCATGAGGGCAGGCTAAGAAGGCGGGAGAACTACCTTATACATTCCCCCCCTTTAATAACTTATATACCCCCCTTTTAAAGGGAGACTGGGGATTAGAGGACCCAGTGGCCAAATCCTGAGGGTGGAGAATAATCATCCACCACCTTTTTTAGTTCGGGCACCACTGTAGAGTCACTAGGATTTTTTGAAATAGTAGTAATGAAAAATGAGCAATGCCCTCGCCGGGACTCCAACCACGGATTTCTCGAATACGTGCCAAGTGTGCTGACCACTACATCATGAAGGCATGCTAAGAAGGCAGGAAATATACCTTATAAACTATAGACTACTTTCCGTTCTTTTCGGCGTCGGCAGGACAGCTGAACCACTGCATTAAGTGCTCTTCAGCCTGTTGGGTTCCGTCAATTAAATTAAAAAAAAACTTTAAATAAAAACTACAGCTTAGTACTGGGATTTGACTATGTAAAGTGAGGAATACTGAAAGAAGGAATAGAACATGAGGGAAAGTGCATGGTGGGGACTCTATATTATTGAGACTAAGTAAAAAATGTTAATGACCGCTTAATCTTGTGTACTGGAAACTTGCTGTTACATTCAAGTAGGTACTGTAACATTGTCAAGTAGAGTGTATTCACACGTAAAGTAACAGTTATAGGATTAAATTTTTAAAAAATGCTGTAAGTGCTATATTACCAAGAGCTTTGCAAATTTACAATATGTTGCGTACTTCTGCTAATTCAATACATATTTTAGATACTTTTCGCTATTGTGGTATATGTTATTGATACAAATGCACTAAAGGCAGAGTGCAGTTGCAAGTACAGATGTAGAGATGAAATCTGTACAAATATTCATACATTACAAATCATGAAGAAAAGCAAATTATAAATTAGGTTAAGAAACGTGTGCGTGAATACATGTTGCGATCACATTATGCAAACACTAATGGCAAGTTACATAGGCAAAATGGCAGACTCCATGTATTTATATTATACACTAATACTAATTACAAATACATTAAATGAATGCTGAACTTAGAGAATTACATTAACAATTAACAATGGATAATGACATATGTAAGGTACTATATAAATTAAATAAATACAATAAAATATATGCGCAGATTGCTTTACGGAATTTACAATATTACACATAATAACTTGTTTTTATATACTTGTGCTACAAAACTCCTTGGAAAGGCAAAATATTAAAGCATTTATGTACATATTAATGTTCAGTGCAAAATTTAAACCATAAATAAAACCATGTAAGGTACTACATCCTTAGTAAAAAATTGAATAATTAGATATAAAATTAAAATATAACTGCGATTAAATATTAAGAACAGTATAAGCTGGACTAATCCTAATAATAAACATTATTAAAGCAATTGATGTACAATTATTGTACAGTAAAAGTACTCAAAACAAGACATTAAGTAAATTAATATATATATATATATGGCGAGCTGCTGACGGCACGTTGCCGGAGGAAATTAACAGAGAAGTCACTCCAAACTGTCAGCAGTACTCTTTGCAATGTTAGTACAAACTCTAATGCGACCGAGTTCATATTTGTTCTTATTTGTATTCCTGATTTATGCCGGCATATTAATTACAGAGGGTCTTTTTAAATGAGAATTCGCTTTTTGCGGGCAATCATACAGAAAGAGGTCAAGGTCTGTATAGTCCCATAAATGCACTGGTCGCTGTCTTTGAGGCCAAATCTGTGAAAATAGGACTTATACGAGCCGTGCACTGCCGGGTGCTGTGTGAGTGTCGAAGAGCCGTTTTGTCAATTTTGGTTTACCGTCGGATAAAAACTGTTGTCTTCTGCCCGTAGTGCTCTGCTCCCAGTAGTTTTGCCACTGTTTCGTTAATTCACATCTGAAAGTGTTTTTTAGATATGAGTCCGATAGGGCCATATTGATGCTAGCAACACGAGGCTCGTTAGCTGCGCTTTTCGCAATAACACCTGCTGCTTCGATTTCTTTAATCCCAGTAGGGGCTAGAACCCATTGAAGCTAGCCCTCAGATCTCAGAAATCGAAGTTAATAGTTTCTGTAGGACTTGGACTACGGAATGTCTACTGCGACCGTCCTGAATGGCTTGAAAGGTTGACATTGAATCTGCATATATTACTTTGCATTTTCCCTTACTAAGAGTAAAGTTCCGCTTTTGAGACTGTAAGTCAGGGATGGGCAAACTACGGCCCGCCAGAAGGCTCTATTCGACCCGCGGACAAAATTTTAGTTTGCCGATCCAAGGCAAATTGAAAGAAATATGTATTTATATATTATATATCCATCTCCTTTTATATTTTGTGTAAATATTACTTTTTTCCCTTTCTTTTTCTCAAAGAACTGGCGATCTTTTTACTTTCTCTATTTTTGTTCTACAGAACATAAATCGAGAGAAATACTAAGCACATCAATCGGTAAAGTGTTAAAAGCGGAAGTTCTTTGTTAGTTTTAGCTGTAGATTGACGTCAACAAGCGTTATCTCTTTCTCGGGGAGCAGACATATGGGAATACAATATAAGTGAATTAAACCTTACATGTGGCAGACTGCGTATTTTAAGCCAGCGTCTTTTTCTTTTGACGCGAGTTCTAATATTATAGTTGCGTAAAGAAAGATTGCGGACATGTAAGCATCATTGTGAATAGTGGTAAAATTATAGCGTGGCTAGTGGTTATTAGTAAAATATTTCAACCCCAAAATGAGTACTAAAAACGTAAAGTTGATTCAGAGTGCCGCACTTTTAATGATGAATGGACCTGGAAATATTTTTTACAGTTGTAAAATATAAACCAGTGTGTCTCATCTGCAATGAAGCTGTAGCAGTCTTCAAACATATAACATTTCCCGTCATTGCACATCTAAGCATAAGAATTCCAATTACGAAACAATGTCCGAATATGAAAGAAAACAAAATGCAGAAAGTCTTTGTAAAAATTATAAGGACGACAAAATTTTTTCAAGAAGGTAAGCATTATCCAAGAAGCAAGCTATACATACAAGATACATTGTAGTGCACAATGTTGCTAAAAATAGTAAAGCTCTCAGTGATGGGGAGTACGTTAAACAATACACGCTCCAAGTTTGTAATGTTTTCTGTCCAAACAAGAAAAATAATTTTGATACTGTAAGCGCATCTCGAAAAAAGGTGACTTCTAGAATCGAAGACATCGACAAAAATTTTACATCAGAATTAGAGTCAAAGATTAACCATTTTAAATTTTGCTCCATAGCTATGGATGAAAGCACTTGAAATTACTGAGGAACTGGCTTGCATGCATTCTTTAAAGGGAACAACAGGATGTGATATTTTTCGTGAATTTCAGGAAGGGCCTTTTAACTTTGAAAGTGCCCATAACAAATATACGTAATATTGCGACCGATGAAGAGCTACATATGACAGGAAAAAAAACTGGATTTGTTGGACTCTTTAATTAAAACTATCCCGGGAACAACATTGTTTTCCAACATTGTGTTATACATCAAGATGCTCTATGTAAATTTGCATTGAATATGAAACCCGTGCTTGATGCAGTTGTGAAGCTTATAAATACTATTCTATCTCGTGGTCTTACTCATAAGCAATTTCGAGATTTTCCTCAGTCCGTGCAATCTGAATACTCTGATGTACTGTATTACACGAAATAAAGTAGCTTAGTGCAGGATGTGTTTTCGAGCGAGATTGGCAGCTGAAAGGGACTATTATGCCGCTCTTCCATGAGAAACAGAGTTCTGCGGGGTGCACAATTTTAGATGATACACAATGGCTTTCGGACTTTGCATTTTTCACAGATCATCTTTGTCATATGAGCGACCTGAATGTCAAGATGCAAGGAAAAAAATCAATTTATAGATGATATCTGGGCCCATCTCAAAGCTTTTAAAATAAAATTTAATCTGTTTTATGGGCAGCTAGAGAAGAACAACTTGTCTCATTTCCCGAGGTTAAATTCAGTACCCTCAGTAAATGAAGAAAAGCTTAAGAATTAAGAAGATGGCTTGAAAAATCTGTATTTTGAGTTCGAAAGCAGATTTCAAGATTTCAGTGCTATTCAAACAGATTTGGATATTTTTAACATGACTTTCGACTTAAGTTATGAAGCAGTGAGGTCAGATTTGAAACTTGAATTAATTGAGTTGCAATCTAACAGTCATTTCAAGCTATTATTTTTAAGTATGCCAAAATTAGAGTTTTACAAATCGTTATCGAAAGTGAGTTTCCTAAGTTTAATAGCTCACGCCCAGAATATGAGTGCTATGTTTGCTTCATCTTATGTATGTGAACAATTGTTTTCAACTATGAACCTTAGAAAGAATTATTTCAGAAGTATAGTGACAGATGATCATTTAGCCTCGTTCCTTAAACTCAGTATATCTCACTTCAAACCTCAATATAAGGAACTGTTAAAAATGAAATCGCTATTTCATTCATCTCATTAACATATTTAAATTGTTATACTTGTGTATCGTTTTTAAAATTTTAGAAAAATTTATCTTGGCCCGCCAAACCATTTTTTTTTTTTTTTTTTCGATTTTTGGCACGCGACCGACGTTTGCCCATCCCTGCTGTAAGTTATGCCTGGAACACTGAGTTATTGGGATGAAGCTTCTTAGCCCAGGAATGGACTATGAGATCATCATTCTTTACACACCAGACACTGTCGGTACCGAGCTATGCTTTGAAGCCATCAGTATAGGCCAATGGTGGCGAAACTTTATGGGGCCGCGTGCCCAAAATGGAATGGTCGCGTGCCATTCCGTTTAAGATATTAAATTAGAATTATTCATAAGTTACCTCAAAATTTTTAGATATAAAAACTGGAATCTATTTAACAATAAAAGTATTAAAACTCACCGGCAGTCTGCAATAAATATGAATTCGTTTAACAAGCATTATCCGCTTCAACTTTGGCGTATTCTTTGCGAAGTAAGTGAATCATTCAGGAACAAGCTAAAACACTTATTTAAATTACATAGTATCATTTTATTGTGATTATTGATTAAGGAAGTAATATTTTAGTCGCATGCCGGCTGATGAGGCTCTGCGTGCCGACTGTGGCCTGTGTGTCATAGATTCGCCATCACTGTTATAGAAGGCTGTCGATTGGAGGGTTGTCGGGAATAATTGGGCTCCCTTGAGGTTGGGAAGGATCAGACTGACTGACTGACTGACTGATAACTTAATAGCCAGAATACCACTGAGATCAGTAGTTTATCTGGCTCAATCAAATTTATGCCAGATGGGCACAATAACATAGAACTATCTTCACATAATGTCTGCCGTAAAGAGGAAAGGATCGGACTTCCGGAACTGACTATTTTATGGGAGGAGACGCGTAGTTTGATCTGGACCTTCTGACAGTGGGTATAGCTAAGGGCAGTGAAGCGCACCACATAGCCTCTCCTATCCTAATCCGACATAAGCCTCCTCGCGGCCCCGCTGGTAACCAGGTTCTCTGGGCTAACTATGTTCGGATGACCATCTCTGGGGTTAGACTGAGACTGACCGTCTCACCGTAATGGCAAGAGCAATATCTGGACAGCCTCAAATTCTCAGGTACATGGTTTGATATCGGAGGTTGTCCTTGGGGGTTTGGCTTCCCTTGTTCAAGACTGGGAACGGTCGATGTCAAACTTTGTGCTTATTCGGTAGATACGTAGCTGTCTACCACTGACTTGTAGTTCAAAACTCAGATTTTGGAAACAAAAATTGACTCCCTATGCCTTCTCGGACTGCCTCTACGGGTTGGGGTCAATTAATCGTGTAAAGATGCCTCGAGCAAAGCCAGGTAGCCTTACAATCGACAGTACACTAGGTGCATCTTCCTCCTAGTTTACTGTCGATTGTAAGGCACGTGTATGACTACTGTTTCTACTCTATCGGCAGTAGGGTGACAAGATGATTGCGCAATGTGATTCTCGTAATTCGAGGATATATATATGTCTTATTCCAAATAGTAACGTTTTGTTTCAGTTTGACCTTGGAGAGATCCGGAATCCTCTGCAGATGTCCAGAAGGAATAGTCTTTGTTCCAAATTCAATCCTTGTTGCATGTTATTCGTGACATGCAACAAGGATTGTCCACATAGAGACGGCATAGAGTCCCCACATAGAGACGGCATGAACTGATATGCGCTTAGCGACCGTGTTTGCTTGATTTGACGGAGCATCTGTGAGAGACGTCCAGGTAGGAGCTGTTTTTCCCGCACTGTGTTAAATAGTTTGTGCATTCTTTGTTTGAGTCCTTGATGTGAGGGAACCAGGAGAATCTGTCGTCTGTAATTCCACCCAAGCAGCAGAAATTTGTCATGAATTGTAGGTTTCTGCCTTTTCGCTGGACTAATTAGCTTTACTTCTGTTTTTGCTTTTGAAATTGAGCTTATGCTTATTGGTCCAGCGGACTATTTTGTCTAACGCTTTTTTGGGCATTTATCTCATAGGTGTTACGGCTGTGTCCATTTGAAATAATCAAGATGTCGCCAGCAAACGTAATTTGTTTCTGATCTTTCGTCGTCTGGTGGTGATAACAGTATACTGTTTATTTTGCTTGTTTCTAAGTACTGTGTTCCCTAGGTGATTCAATGCTTGGTCCATTGACTTCCCTGCTACAACGCCATATTGCCCAGCATCGATTAGTTGATTAGCATGAATGTAAAAATTCATTCTTTGAAATGTTATTCTTTCAAGGATTTTTCCTATGGCTGGAAAAAAGAAGGTGGACCTATATGAGGCGGCATCGTTCGGATCTTTATTTCCCTTTAGGAACAAGGCAACTTTTGCAGATTTTGTGCCCTCTGAAAAGTGGAAAATTCTTCAGCACACCTTTATATAGGAAAAAAGTAATGCCACGTGCGTGTTAGCTTAAGTCTGGGAATGCTCACGAATTGTATATTTCTGCCTTTTCGCTGGACTGGGTGAAGCGTACCCGCCCCTAGGGCCTTTTTCGAATTGAGCTTTTTGATTATATCATTCAGATCCTTTCTTGTTGGAAAAGGCTTTGAGTCAGCAAAAGACGAAGTCATAATATAATTTACCGTACTTTTCAGTTGCATTGGTACAATATGTTTGCAAACATTCCAGTTTAGCTTTTGAAATCTTCCGCATGTAGACTGCCCGATTTTTCCTGAATATCATTCCTGATGCCTCTCTTTAATTTGGGTCGCGGCGAACTTGGAAACGGTGCCTTAGAACACGAACTCGACTCCGTTCGGGCGCTAACATGGAATTCTACGAGGAGTTTTATCCGGTTCAGAGTGAGTCTCCGTTTAAGTACGTTATTACAGACCATATGCAATGCGTCTATTATCATATTGATCTGATCTCAGGTTTTATCTCAGGCTGAAACTAAATGAGAAACATGAAGCGCGATGGTGCGGTCAAATTTCTGAGTTTATATATTTTGTTTTCCCATACATTTTTTATTGCGTAATGTTTTATAAATCAATGTCTAATCCAATAAAGCGGTGGTCGCTTAATGATGGGCAATCACTTCAGACATTCCAGCTGTGGGTTCTCGGGTAAATGGTAGTAACTGCCAATGCGATGTCTGGTCCTCTGCCCGTACGGTCCAGAGAGTTGAGGGACTGTCAGCTGAATTAACTATTAGTCAGAACGAATGGGATATAAGTCTGGAAATGGCATCGAAACGCTTAAATGCGTTGTATCACTTTTCAAATTGTTGCCACCAAATATTAGGGCGCTATTTTCTACAGATATTATAACCTTGCATTATATTAAAAAAAATAAATAAGGAAATAATCTGTATGAATATATGTAAGTTTCTCGCACTGTGAAAAAATAACAATGCCTAGAGGTATCAAATTTCGAATAACGTAGTCCTGCACCCAAACATGGGCACCTGCAAGCCCGCATTTATAACTTTAAATTTGTTTTATTACCTATTTCATATTTTATAAAATTTTAACGAATTTTTTATTAACAAGCTCAAAGCTTTCAAAAGGCAGTGAAAATACTGTACGGAATCAAACATTTTCATCTTCAGCGCGCGAGATTGTCTATCGGAAATTCTTAAAATATGCTGTTTTTAAATATTTTGTGATTTTGCTATGAAATCGAATTTTATGTTGCGTAAGCGTCTAGAACGTGATATTTAGTAAATAAAGTTAGCACATAAAATATTCATAATAATAATAAAAAGGAGGTTTTTAAAACTACCTTAGCAAGAAAAGTAAACATTGATAAGATGACCTGAGAAAAGAAAAAAAAAAAAAAAAAAACTATATACCAGCACTTAACGTTACATTCGGGAATTCTGAACGTGTACTGCTATGCTGCTTTTAAAATTTTTGCAATTTTTCTGTTGAATTGTGTATGGCATAAATGCGAGGAAAATGATGTTTAATAATAAAACTAAAAAGATGGGTTTGTAGGAGTGAATGTAACAGCAGATTGGTAGACTAAGAGCTCAGCGAGAGCGTAAAAAACCTTAACAAACCCTTTTGGACGACCTTTAAAATATGAAATCATTCAAATTTTTTTATTTAAAATATTATTTCATGAGGAATTTCTATTTCATTCTAAAATACGATGATTTAATTACTGAGCTGATAATTAATTTACGTCGTAATAAAATGTGTGTTTTACACATAATTTTCATATTTCATAGCAAATCTTTTATCCATGTACTAATAAGCGTAAATAAAATTAACTTTACACAAAATACTTAAAAATGCAATATTTTTAACATATTAATAACGCCTAGTTTTAATGGAAACTTGAGAGATGGTCCATAAATCTGTTCGCTTTGATGCATTTATATTTTATTAACATTTCGTAATAGTGTTTAGGAGAGGTATTAATAAAAAGCAGTTCCGAAAAATAAACTTTTCGGCTTGTATTTAGAGCTTAAAAAATGAGGTTTATTGAAAGAGTAGCAAACAAATTAGTGCAAACAAATTTTGAAAACATTAGAACTATTCTATGCCTTTACGCATACGCACGTTATATAAGTAATTTCATTGCTTTACGTTAGAATGATAACCGTACATTTTATATCGTTCTAATGCTACGATGTTTTAAAACAGATACTAATTTAATTTTTAAATTCATATTCAGTTGTTAGCTAACCATACGAAACGAAAGACTTCGACGCATCTGAATGACTTAAGTTTTGGTTTCAAAGTGAATCATTTATAGCGATTTAATCGATTATGATTGCTCATCAATTACGGCACATAATTACAGATTTCCTCCATGTTTGCAAATCTAATTTCTTTGCGGAAACGTGTTTGGTCTGATTCGGCCGACCTATGCTTCGGGGCGCTTCTTTGCTTACTCTATTTTTTTGTTGTCAGACATTTACAGAAGTACTAGCTCGTCAATCAGTTAAGCTTGAAGGTAGGTCAATGGGTAAATATGACAGAGAAAATGTTATTGAGGGCGCTATTTTCTACTTATTAAAACTCGTACATATTGAGGTTTATTAAGTAGACGCAGGATCGATAATACGTACTTAGACATATGTTCAGAACCTAATTCGATGAAAAACATTTATTAGCTCATAATAAATATGCAACCACAGAGTGCTTGCAAACTCCAGTTTAACCCTTTCGTCCCTGAATATGAATAATAGATTTTCAGAAAAAAAACAAAAGCAATTTCTATTATTATAAGGTTACTCTTTGTAGTTTTCTTATTTTTTCATTGTTTTCCTTAGGGGATTGCAGTTTGCCATGATGCCATGCATGCCATCCAAGATGCGGTTGCATGCCATGCATGATTGCGGTTTGCCATAAATGTACGCAAAGCCGCATAATTTATTGTCTGTAACAATAATTTGCCTAAATTATGGTGCACATATGTACATGTAATAATATGTACAAGTAATGTACACATATATACCGGTAATATATAATGATACACACATGTACCGGTAATAATACCGGTTGGTACCTATATATACCAGATAAACAAAAATTCCAAGTAATCCATACACACCTGATATTTTATTTCTTTTTTAAACGTATTATAAGTATTACAGAATAAAATTAAGTTTTTTTCTTGCACAAATTTACTGTAAAATGTATATAATACAGGCGCTCACTGGTTTATTAACAAATATAACCTTACATTTAGTGAAATTACCATGGTGTCATACACCGGGGTGATGTCGTGGTACTTAAAATACCGTAGTGGTACACGTTTCGTTTAGTTATACTATTAAATATGTCCTGCAGGTATTTTTAAACATCAGTGGTACCTTAGTAGATCATCAATGGTACCGTTCGGGACGAAAGGGTACAGCAGTAAACATGTGGACCGTTTAGGATGAAAAGCAGTTGATTTGGGAAGACATCTTCGGTATCGTTTGTTTCCCTGCAGTACCAGATACTGAGTCATTTATTCTATGCATTCAAATTTACTGGAATCGTATAATTAGTTTCCATGAAGTACAGTTATATTTAAGAAATAAAATTTATCAAATTACCTTGGATAATTCTCATAATGCAGAAATTTTAAGATAAAAGAGTCATGTAAACACTAATAAAGTATCGTTTTAATAACCCTACTAGCGGGCAAGCCCGCCAAATGAGCGGGCTGCGGCCAAGGCAAAATATATAAGTTCTATGTACACCTGAAGAGAAAATGTATAAAAACATTTCAATATAAATAAAATCAGTTTAAACATGAATTATGACTGACGACCGTCCCACTGAACATTTGTAATCCTAGCTGTGTTGCGAACTCTGCTACGAACTTCTGACACAATTTAAAAATTACCTATCATTGAGAAATATAATTACTTTGGTAATAAGAAGTTTCATTAAAAAAATCCCATATTTTTATGGACACTTTCGCAAAAACAGCATCTTCCTACTATCTGTTCCTTTTGAATCATTCGGCACTTCATAGTTGTTTAAAAAATAATAGCAATGCAAGCATATTTCACGTTAAAGAGATCACGTATTCATTAGCTGCATCAAAATTGAAACGAAGAGCAGTGATTTCTTCTTTAATATGAATCGTGAACGTTTTCGTATGCAGCCTGCTGTGACAGTTCTCAGTTCTGACCAACAGAAAACATGCACAATCTTTCCCCGTAAGAATAATGGAAGATTCGACAGATATGTGCTCCTTGTGAGTAGCGAATTTTTCTGCAGTGTTTATGTATCGTTTTTAAAAGCTGTTGGTTCCATCGTTATCAGTTTTTGAGAAAAATATTTTGTTATCGTTGTTTAATTTTATTACATTAAGTCCTGTTATCCATGGTTTATTTTGTTTTTTAAGCATTTGCTTCTTGTTTTTGATTTTTTTTTAATGTCAGAAACATAATTTATTCTGTTCCTTTTTTTTTTAAATTACATGCTTTATTCTTACTTGAATCTAATAATACCATACTATAAATAACAGAGAAAGTACAAACCTGGTTCTTGATAGCTCATATTATATCTCCAGGGCACCAGGAGATGGTACTTATGTTCCTGTTTTCGTTTGATAAAAGTATAAATTATAACGTCTGAGAGTATCTAACTACCTATGTATTTCTGCTCTGCTCTCCCTCAGAAGTTACCTCAGAGTGTATGGGAGTTATCGCCTTTTATAACTTCTGACTGTAGACACAAGACTGTAGACTTTTTTAAAATTCAAATAAATAAGCATATTTAATAATAAAAACCCTCTCTAAAACAACCACCTGCGTTTTCAGGTTACTCTGATGATATAAAGTTTTCAGGTTACTCTGATGATATAAAGAGATATAAAATTAGCATAACCCCATATAAACCAACAGAAGATTTATTATTATATTGATACCAGTAAGAAAACCAGTAAAATTCAATATAAACCAATACAAACCAGTAGAAAGTTCTGACATTGATGTTGGTTGTATGGGCGTCAATTGATACCAGTATATATACGAAATATAAAAATTGTACCAGTATACATACGAAATGTAATATGATTACCAGTATACATACGAAATATAAAAAGTAACTTAAATATTTATCTAATCAGCGCTGGTGAGCTTATCTAAAAACAATACAATGCATACAATCTGAAAGTCTTCTTGACAAAGCATCTTGCTGAAATTTATTGTAGGTTAATTAGTTCATACTTTCAGTAAATCTGCGCAGGACTACGATCTAACTGGGTCGGACAGGCGACGCTCAATTAATTTACAACACTTACCAACCGTATCAACCGTTCACATCTGTTCAGATTAGTGGATTTCTTTCTATAAACAATCAGCAGCGGCTACAATAGACAAGTCTTCGAGTTCTCCTATTAATCAATTTGTATTTAACTTCTTGTAATTTATTTCTGTGCTCAAATATGGTAAGATATTGATGGCTCTGCATGCTTTTTCTGTCCTGTCCTGTATTCATCTCCACCGCTCTTATATGTATGTAGCATGAAATGTATCAAAATATGTGATAACGTAGCATGAAAAAATAACGTAAAAGCAAAATATCATTTCAGGGAGCAGTTCCTTGTAGGGTAAGAAAACGATAGCAAATTGTGCTTAATAAAGTCTATACGAAGCTAAGCATGTCGAAGCTTGTATGTAATGCACATTTAATCTACATCAGGACCTACTAGTAGAAGAGTACTAAGCGATGTGAAATACTGGCAGTTCACCTTTGTTTTGCTTCTCGAGGCTGCTGCGTCAGATTTTCTCCATATATTCACAAATATAGACAGTTTACTTCAGAAATTCTTTCCCTTCGAAGATACCGTTATTATGTCATAATTAAGTTAAGAACTCTGGAAAAAATGGCAACTCACAATATGTTTTTAATTTATTTTCAAGATCATTTCAATTCATAAATCTATTCATTTCATTAAAATTTTTCAAAGCATACTTAATCGTTAAGAGTGAACACAAAAACAGGTTAAAACATATATAATCTAGTATCAATTTAATTCAAACTTCAATAGAAAAGTCAAAATATTTGTATACTATATGATTTTGCTTTTGATAATCTTATACAATCCAGACTAGTACAATATTCATACAGAGTGTACAATCTGTTTTTTGAGAGCATATTATTCCTAATTAAACGGCATATGAACCTCCAAAAATGTTTTATTGAACACAAGCTGAAAACTATCATGTAATGTCATGTATGTCGAATAAAGGGTAGATACATGCTGAGGAGCAGAATGTGAGACGATCAACAAACCCGAGTGCATCATTTCTTCTTTCTGTTTCTTTGAAAAGTATATGAAAAGTATAATGTAAAAATGATATAAAATATTTAATGCTTGAAAATAAATTTTTTAATTAAAATAAATAAGATATTGTTCGAGCATAAATGGTTTGCTAGCTGCAATAACTTTTAGATATGAAATTCATTATTTGTTCCCATCCTGGTCCTATTCAGTTTGGATAATAGAGGCTGTTACATTACATACGGGCAAATCACGAAAACCTTATAAACAGAAGCTAGTGAATCGCTATTAGTTTATCTAATTAAAGAGAAACTGTCATCATTTGCTGTCTTTTTTTTTTTTTTTTTTTTTTTTTGGGGTGTGTGTGTGTGTATACATATATGATTATGCAACAAATGAATTGGTGTAAAAGATTAATTAACGCAAATAACGTTAGAATCAAACATAAATAGCCGACTAAATTTATGAATATTTTTTTGTATATGCGCATTAAATTGCATTGCGTTTGATCTGTAAACCGCTAACGAATCAGCTGTAACGAGTAAGAAGAATATGCGATATAAAATGCAAATGTTTTAATTTATCTGGTCTTAGTTTGTGCAGATAATTTCGATTTTCAAACTTTAGCATGATGTCATGTGTATTTTCCGTAATTTTTAGTGGCAACTGTAAATTAGCTAATTATAACTGATTGGAGTTAGGTAAACATTACTGATTGGTCATTGACCTGAGTCTCATATTATACGCTAATTTTATTTATGTTAAAAATATTAGAAAAGAATTTTCTAGCTAGCATTAGTAAATTTATGATATCTGTACATCAAATTTAATGGTTCTTTTAATGTCAAGAAATGCACTTCAGTCAGGGCAAAACAATTAACACCTTTTACTTAAAATCAATTCCAAATTTGGTTACATTTTGTTAATCAATTTCTTTGCAGCATATTGTCTGAAATTCTTTTGTTTGATCGTCTTCTCCATCAAAGAACTTTGGACAAAACACATTAGGTCTGTGAAGGAAAGATTGTAGAGTTTTACTCGTTTAGATATCATAAAATGTAGACTCTACTGAAGACGAAATAGCGAATTCTTGCTATGTCTTAGGAAACACAGATGACTGCCGACGAAGGTTATAATAACCTTTTTATTTAAACTAACTGAACAGAACATGCACTCACTCGGTGCTCACAATTTAACCAACTCTTGTGGCTAAGTAGCTTAACACAAAATTATAATAGTATGTACAATCATAATTAATCAAATTTTAGCTACACCACTGGCTCCTACTTAATCTAAATTCGCTTTATCGGCTGCACACAGCAAAGCCGAGTCTAGAATAGCAAGATAAATTAACTGAGTGGCTAGCACAAAATACGAGTATTGAGCAACAGAGCTACTTGCAAACACGCGCATAAACTCGTAACGAACTCTTTTCCTGCGAACTCTTAAATTTTGCTACTTAAATACTATTTCAAACTCATTGATATTTGCATATACCTCATTTAAATTTTGCATTCTGGCAGGAAATTGAAATCAGAAGAGAATTTCTTAAAATAAAAAATAATTTTATTAGTACAAAATAAGGTCTTTACAAAATGTCTTTTCTGTCAAGTTTTATGAATTACTGTTGCTAGCTTTTAATTTAAACAGCGTTTCGATTATTCGAAAACCGGGTTTGAGTAATACCCCCTCCCTTATTTTCTTATTATTATTTGAAGGATTTGAACAAATTTAGGATCTAATATACCTCCAGGTTTCTTCTTAAGTTGAAAGCTATACGTAACTGTAATACTTTCCAAATAAGATGTAAGGTATTTCTCCCGCCTTTTTAGTATGCCTTCGTGATGTAGTGGTCAGCACACTCGGCACGTATTTGAGTTTCCAAGGTTCGAATCCCGGCGAGGGCATTGCAAATTTTTCATGTCTCCTGCTTCGAAATAACCTGATGTCTCTACAGTGGCGCCCGAACTAAAAAAGGTGGTGGAAGATGATTCTCCACTACCAGGATTTGGCAACTGGATCCCCTAATCCCCAGTCGCCCTTTAAAAGGGAGAGTATATAAGATATTTCTCCCGCTTTCTTAGCATGTCTTCGTGATGCAGTGGTCAGCACACTCGGCGCGTATTCGAGAGGTCCAAGGTTCGAGTCCCGATGAGAGCATTACACATTTTTCGTGTCTCCTTCTCCGAAATAACCTAATAGCTCTACAAAGATACATTATAAGATTACTGTATTGCCAATATAAGGCCATTTAAATAAAATCCACAAAATAGCAGAACTGCGAAATGAGTAACAGATCATAATTCATAATGAATTGTTTCTAAATATGGATAAGCAGCTGAGGATTACACTCAAATGGAAAAAAAAAAAAAAAAGTACAATTTTTATTTATTTTAAATGACTATACACTGTGATTACTTCTTTCCCCTAAACTTCTAAACTTTTTCAAACATTATTTAAACTATTCACTTATCACATTCGTTCTGTCTTGCAAAGATGGCAAGATTTATGTCGACGTATGTTTGCATTTCTTATCATTCAGTTTAATCATCAATTAATCGTTTCAATCAATTTAATTATCAATTCAATTTAATAATGTAAATTGATGAGCATGCATTCTTTTATAATATTAATTTTGTTTACCTACTAGGGGAATTTAATCTATAGGTTTTGCGTAAATAGTATCTAGATCTCTGACTTGTAGAAAGCTCTCTCTTCAATAGAACGGTAAGACATGAATGTAGCAACTCGTATCGCTAATTTTCTTTCGAATATATTCTTATTACTTGTCATCTTATGATGGTAAAAGGTAGTCTACAAATCTGCTTACTATAGTAGTAGTTGTTAACGATGACAGCCGATTCATAAAGAAATTAATGCAATCGCCGCAGCTTTAATTTTTGTCGAAAGAATGCTTTTGTTGTAGAAAAATATTTTTGATCGAGACACAGATAAACTGGCGCTAGCGCACTCATTCTTTAATGAATTTTTACATTTTTAATATCCTAAGGGAGAAAGTGCCGAAGTGCGCAGAAGCAGTTGCGCCCTAACTTTTACTATGCGGCCTTGCGTAGCATAATAAAAGCCGTAAACACATAGGAAAAGCCACGAAAGCGCCGCTGCAGCCAGCTCTTCGCCAGGATTAGAGTCTGGGTCGAACTACTAGTATGCATTGACTTTACACTCGGCCGCTGGTTGGCCTATAATAAAAGAACTCTTATCCAAAAAAGGAAAAGATGTTTATGATTTAATATTTTATGCATTCTTCATTCGTAAAAAATAATAATTTCGAAATGTTTATGCTTCGATCGAGGCAAGACCTCCTGCACACAATCTCGAGTATGGGATATTTCATACTGAGAAAAAAAATCCATCAAATACATATTTATCAATGAATCGCAAAACATATTACTCCAAAATCTTCATACTGAAAATGCCAGTCATAAGAAACAGACAAAAATGTCAGATGAGTAAAATTTGAGACGTTTTGAAGGTTTTAGCCAAAACTAAGGACTTTTAAGTACTAAAATAGTTTCTAAAAAATCTAAGGACTCTTAAGGATTGTACGAACCTTATGAGGAGATAAATGAAAAACTGCAATACTATTTTTAGCTCAAGGAAATGAATTCTCCTAACGACCAGTGTTTATGATATGAAAGGTAAGGAACATTAAAAAAAAAAAAAAAAAAAAAAAAAGAAATCACTGGAAGTCATAGAAAAGAATACTCTCATGGTTATTATGTTAAAATCCCTTGAATTCTGCCGTAGGTTCTGAGTAGTGTTGAAATAGATGAACAAATTCCATGTCCTTCATATTTCATTTCACATTTCCCTTTTCCTTTTCAGATAGGTTTGCAAATATATCACGTATAATCGTTGAGCAATATGACAGTCTACTTACAAAGCATACTGCTTTTGAAAATTATTTTTGCTGATTCAATTCAAAAAGAAGAAATTTAAAAAAATTAAAGAAAGAATTCAGCAGAAAAAGAATTGAAAAGAAAGAATTGAAGCAGTCTCGTGTTTGTAGAGGTTTCATTGACCTATTTGCGTCAAGCTTTGTACTCTTTGAACATCCAAGAATTTCCAATTAGCTTCCAGGTTAGTTTATTTCCTTTCAAAATTGTAAGATAATACATGCTTAAAATAATATTAATGATCATTTATGGGTGTATAAAAATGTACTGTTTTTTATACTTTCTAACTGGACGACGAGAAAGAGGTTAGTGACTCTGGTCGTACTGAAGTGTCCGGGTTCGAATCACGGAGAAGGCATGGATTTAATTTGTCCGTCGCTCCATAGGAGGCAACGGTAGTTCACCTATCAGGTGACTTTACAATACAGTGAGTACCGCTTCCAGCCTTAGTAGTGGCCAACGCCTATAAACGGTAAAGCACACCACTGGAACAGAAAAAATACTTTTTAGTTTAAATTTAAAATAGATGTTAATAACAGTATTTTCATTCTAATTTCTGTGGAAAAAATGCTTTTATTTCCTACAGAAAACTTTTCCTTACCCGTTTCTTATTGAAGAAGGAACGAGGGCAAGATTAAGTGAATTAAAATTTATTTGTAGATGTTATATTAAATATTAATGCATTATATGGCAATCTAAAAAACTGCTTCACATGATAGTCACTAAATTTCGATTCCTTTCAGAACTTCATTAGTTTATATAAAATTTGTTTCTCTGTAATCGACTTCTGTTTTTGGTAAATAGGTCTCAGTTCAGTGACAAATATATGCAAATGATAGAATTTCTGAGAAACAGCGTACAGAGCCTAACTCTGGCTCCACGAATACAACCAGGCGTCTTTATTGCGCCGTCTTAATCATCCAATGAAGCAGTACCGAACACGGAAAAAACTTTAAAATAAATTTTTTTAATCAGTTCTTCAGTGTAACAATTTATAAAGGAAATTTTTGCATTTTGAGGGAAATAAACTGCCTCTCTTACCGTATGATCTAAGTTTCTCACGCCTAAATGTCCTGACAATGGTGCATCATGTAACCCATAATCGTAGATCCGCTGGGATAACCAGTCGTTATTCTATGTTTTTATTTGTGGTTTTCCTGTAAAAGAAAATGCCATCAAAAATTTTGTAGTTCCCTGGCATGTTTTAATTCCAGTGATATCCGAATATAAAAAATTATTGGTAGTCTTGCAGTACGTATAAGGATTTTTAAACTCGAAATCTGTCTTCAATTCCTTTATCACTGTTTTTCCAAACTCTAAAAATTTTTATGTTGGCATGGCACATCTTATCTCTAATGTTTTATAGCGCGCCAACCATTTTTTTTCAGGCGTGTGCTTAATCTTTCGGTTACACTTCCGCAATCTGGAGCCCACCAGTAGCCGAGCGGTAAAGTCATTTAACACTTGTAGATCGGTCCGGATCACGAATCCCGGCGAACGGGCTGGTTGCATGGCCGTTTTTGTGGTTTTCATCATGTGTAGTGTGTGTAAGAGACAGTTTCCCTTAGAAAGTCCTCCACGGAATTTAAAATGCGAAGGAATTTAAAAACACTTGAGGGCTATCTAAGTGAAGAGCCTCCCTTCACTTAGATGGCCCTCAAGCGTTTTTCCGCTATCAAATAAACAAAACCAGCCTGCATTTTGGGAACTTATTAAACTAGGAGATAAGTTCTTTCCCACATGTGACCTAGTGATCATCGCATGATGATATGTATACACTATTAGCGGAAGTTTGTCGAAACGACCCCCAGCATTTTTAAACAGCTAACAGGGCTCATAGGTTTTCTTTCTCGATAGTCGTGCAGTTTTGAATTCGATTGAAATATAACTGTAGTCGTGCAGTTTTGAATTCGATTGAAATATAACTGGTCTACCATCCTGCATAAGCATAGCATAATTGCGAAATAAGAAGTGCTTGCAGCTATCTCCAATTTTCCCTTCCAGGGTCAAGAAATTTCAAGACCGGAGCTTGAGTCAAATCGGCTTTACACTTCTCTCAAGTTGTATTCGATTCCGTTGAACAGCTAAATTTTGCCATTAAACTTATTTTAAATTCAACATGGGCTCTTCAAATTTTGCGCAGCATTTTATGAATATCCTATAGTACGAATGCAAGCCCAAAATAACGCTAGCTTCTTTGACGCAATCGGCGGAAGGTAATTTTAAGTAATTAATTTTGGATTTATCTGTCTCAGTCTCTCTACGTGTTACTTTGTATTCCAAGTCGGGAAGTTCTTTGGTTTCAATGGATTTGCATTCGGATGCATTTCCTTTTAAAGCTACTTCTTTTAGTAATTAAAATATTGATTGCAGATCCTTAGTATGCTTATATTTCACGCTATTATTAGTTATTATTATGTAGGCTAAATGAATGAGCTTTGATCTACTTAAAACTGCCCCTTATTAAATTCATCTTGCACTGGTACGTACGTAGTTGGAGCTCACATAATCTTATGGGGCAATCTCGGAAATGCATACACCCCCGATTTCGTGACAAATTTAATCTTTAGCATGTCTTCAGGCGTCATGAAAAACTAAAATTACCCAGATGTTCAAAGAAGGCGTCATATATTTATTTCACTTAACTCTCCTTTCTTGGTTATTGGTGAAGGGTAAACTACCAATAATGAAACTTTTACTAATACTATTTGCCTTCCTTTAAACGATAGCGAAGCGGCACAATTTATGGCCTAAGATGGAAAATTATTCTTTTTTCGAACTAAGTAACACTGAAAACAGAAGAAGGTTTGAAATAAACCTTTTTTATTAGTTCTTCAGCTTAATAATTTAAAGTATATCTGTAATAACAAAAATCAAGCTTTGCTACGTTTAGGATTAGTAGAAACAAAAGTTAAATTAAAATTTAAGTATTTAAATATGAAATTCATCATACGATTATACGTTTTGAAAGTGAACCTATAGTGTGTGTTTTCGCTCAGGCCCTCGACTTGCGCTAATAAACACGTTCTGAATTCAAGTAAATTCAGAAACTGGGAGAAAATAGTGCCAAGACGGTCAGCGGTTGCTTCTAAAGCTCTCCTTTAAAATCAAGAATTCTGTTTTTGGATTTATTAATTAATTTAAATTTTGGTGGAAGCTGAACAGTAAAGGCAAAAAATAATAACGCCTTAATAAACATAAAACGCTAAAAAATCTGATGTGGACAACACATGACTTTCTTGTACGGCCTTTTAAATTGTACAAATTTTTGGCTGCACTTAATTTAAACTTATTTCCTAGAATTATTCTAACTTAATTAACGGATTACTTTTACAAGGTCAGCTGAAAATGGTATCAAAATTCCAAAGATTGGAATATCCCGGTCAATTTTCTCGTACGGGAGTCCAATTTCTTGTAATTTTGTTTCTTAATAACGGTATAAAACTTTACCAAATATAGGTATAGGAACCGAGAGATAGCATAACCGAGAGAAGTTAGATTTCATAATTTGTCCAAAATTATTATTTTTTTAAATTTGGCATTGCCTAAACATGAATTTTCGTCATTTAAAGCACTTCTGTAATTGGAAGTATATGATTATGACCAACAGTTGCGAAAATAAAAGTTAGGTAAGAACTTTTAAGGGGTTGATTATATTGATATATACGTTTGGTACTGCCGATTGCAATGAAAAAGGGAAATGCAAAATTAGATGTTATAGCACTTTCGTATACAAAGCTTCAACGTTCTAAGGCTAATCGTTCTGGCTAATCATGCGAGATACATACATACGTAAGTACAAACGTCACGAAAAAAAATCTCTTAGAACTCATTTTAAATCTATTTTATCATCGCTTTTGAAAAATAAGTTCTTTATTCTGTCCGCACGTACGGACCTCACTCAAAAAGAATCTTCCAAATGGATTCGGGTGTGGTCAAAATGGACATTTCTGCTGAAAAGTGGTACCCGAAGTTTTTCACAATTGCAATACTTCCTTTACTTCGCACAAGGAAGTAAAAAGCATCTCAGGTTCTTTGGTACAAGTTTTTTAACAATGATACACCTGAATTCAAGGACCCTTGTTTTGGGCTATCCTTAAAATCAATTCCAAACTCTCCGAATTGATGCGTAGAGAAAATCATCCCTTAATACAGATGGTATAAATATAAAATTTTGGATACATGAAACCTACAAACATATATAACCCCGAATTAACATCGTATTGATAGACACGCATAAAGAATCAGCTTGTGCAAAGAACTGCCCATTTTCAAATAGATATTATGCCTACCACTTCTCAAAGATATTAAGAAGAAAATAAACAATACTCTTTCTAAGATACAACACACGATTTTGGCCTTCTGCGGAATGTCCAGTACCTCTGTTTATTTACACTGTTAGAAACACTGGTTCCTTTTAGACGTGGTTATATTAGGAAGGCGGGGCTACCAGAAAGTTCAATACATTTTTTTCCAATAAAATCTTTCAGCGTCGAAGATTTCTCTAAGATCAACTCTTTACGTAATAAAAATGAATCCTGGTTTAAAGATGAACGGCTCTTTTTTGATACTTTTGAACATGTTCTAAAAGATATTATCCTTAAAAAAATTGATAACCTCAGCAGTTTCCTCATATTCATTTTGAACTCTATTCCATTGGCGCATGAATTTAATTAACCGAAAATGAGCTGTTTCACAACACGATAATGTTCTTATTTATCATATATAGCAATGGTCAAGTCTTGAGGGTATAGAAATAATACCTTATCTACACTCTAGCTTTATTCGTGATTACATACACATTACGTGATACATTACAATAATACAGGCCGTAACTGGAGATGCACAATCTCCAGTTACGGTCTGTATTATTAAGTGTTGAGGGTATTAAAGTGATACCTCACTTATCTCCCTACCTTTATTCGTGTTTGTGCAATTCGAATTATGGTCTGTACTAGCCAGTGCAACCTTTTCTTTGTAAATGACTCTTGAAGCGCATCACCGGGGTCGAGAAGTTATGCTGAAAGCCCTTCAATGCCAAACTGTGGAAATTATATAATATTCCGATTCTTGCGTTAGGTGTAGAAAGATCTCCGAGATGAAATGTTGTACTTTGATCAATAAATGGCCTGTTTTATAATTTCTTATATTCAAACATAAAGTATTTGGTTCAAAATTTCTAAATACATTCATATGTATAGATTATATATGTAAGGATTATGTTAATTTTATTAACAGTTAAATTTTAAGTTAAAGTTCCTTTCCTGTCAAATTCTGCACTTCAACTTACTACTTCCGGCCAGAACGTATTTTTGGAATCTTGCTGAATATTTAATGAGAAGAAGCGGTATTTAAACCACGAAGTTACTTACTGAGTCAGAGAGAATCAGAGTTTCTGATTTACGCGCGTCTGCCTTTCTGGCCACTCTCTCTCTCAAAGCTGTTATTACGCTCGGCCGTATTCAGGCCCTTTCTAAGCTTCGTAGTTAAATACGTTAAGGGGCCAGCTCAATTTGAACCTTGATAGCTTCGGCTATACTTCTTTAGTTAATCTTATTTTTAGTTTAATTCTTAGTCTTTTAAGTTCAAGTCCAAGTGCGGGCTTTGCTTGTACACTCCCAGGCGGAGTTTTGTTAAATCGTATTGGTATAATAAAGGGTTAGTTACCCTTCTATCTTGTTGTTTCTTGTCACCGAACGCAAGCGATTATTCGCTATTCAGTTCTTAGATTCTTCACTTCCAACATTAACTTAGAATTCCAAAGTGAGGAACTCTACATATATTTTGTATTAATTACTATGATACACATTGCAATTTAGACTACCGAAAAGAAACTGGCTAGAAATTTTTCTTCTGCTGTATTTTGCATTAATAATTTATGCTAATAAAATGATTAATTTTATAATTTATTATTATACATGTTAAAACGTAACATAGAAATTATGTGTTAACAAAATTTTAAAAGAGCAAACCAACTCTTTCCCTTCGGACTTTTTTCTCGCTTGAAACTATTACTTATACACGGAAGTCTGATTATTATACAGGAATTTGAGGCAAAATTTTTGTTCTTGCTTTAAGGAATGCAATTAAAAATAATTTAGTGAACTGTTGTTAACTTTTGATAAAGTTTTAAAAATAATTTGTCTAAAGTTTTCTTTACTCGAATTTCAATGTTAAAGATATGATGTAAATAAAACTACAGTATAGCTACGATCTATAGCTGGCTCAAAGATCGTTTACGCTGATGTATTTTAGCCAATTGTCCCGAATGAAGTTTATAAGGTATTGTTTTCTCACTCCTCCTAGTAGACCTTTGTGGTGTAACGGTAGCACACTCGACGCGTATTCGAGAGATTCAGGTTCGAGTCCCGGCAAGGGCATTGCACATTTTTCATGTCTTCTGCATCAAACTAACCAAATGACACTCCAAGTTCTATACAACTAATATTATTTATGCCTGCATCCATAGCTCCTTGATCCACGTTTCCCTCATTAACCATTTTTAAATAATTTCTGGCGCAGCATTTCCTGTACATTTAGTTTGGGAAAAAAACTGAAGTATTTTATATTTTTACTCTCTTTCTTGGACTATAAATCTGACAAAACGGTATGCATTAATGCTTCGCATGTGGTTCTGAGCTAGCAGTCCACGTTACGGCGCCATTTTCGACTGCATTTCAAGTATACTTTTGGGCCGCTGAAGAAAGTAAATATATGGTACACTAATTTGTTTTAAATTAGACCAAAAATCTGAGCTCTTTAGGATAATAAAAAGATATTTGATAATTATGGTCTTATGGACACACTGCAGAAAGCAAATTACAGAATTTTGATATAAATTTTCGGTTTTTATCTTTATTCATAAGTATTCGTCCAACATGTTGTTTATATTTATTTGTCCCACATACTATTTACATTTATTCATTACTTTTTGTATTTATATTTAGCCTTCCTATTTAATTATTTATTTAAATTATATAAATTGTACAATATCTTGTATTATTAATCGAATATTATGCTGGAATGTGAAAAGCTTAATATTGTGCTTGGTTGTGCATATATTTACTATTCATCACGCCTCTTGAATACTCGGCGAGTGTGCCGACCACTACACCATGAAGGCATGCTAAGAAGGCGGGAGAAATGCCTTACATACACCCCCTTATAAAGGGCGGCTGGGGATTAGGGGACCCAATCGCCAAATCCTGGTGGTGGAGAATAATCATACACCACCTGTTTTGGTTCGGGCGCCACTGTAGAGAAATTAGGTTATTTCAAAACAAGGAAATCGAAGAAATGAGCAATGCCCTCGCCGGGACTCAACCTTGGACCTCTCGAATACGCACCGAACGTGCTGACCATTACATCACGAAGGCATGCTACGCAGGCAGGAGAAATACCTTACAACACTACTGAGAGTATATTGGATCTAGCATGCTGGAACATTAAACTTAAATTAATACTTGAAGGGTGAATCTAAAACAATGATAAGATCATCAGTTTTTTTTTTTTTTTTTTTTTTTTTTTTTTTTCTTTCTCTCCCTCCGCCTCCGCTTCGTATGGGTAACTGATTGGAGACACACCATAACACTTGTTGAAAGTTTATCAGTCATAAAGTTATTCGAGAAACTAACTAACGGAATTTATTTCCTTTTAATTGGTCATGTTTCTTCTACACTATAGTTCTCAATCAGTAGGATGCCCTACTCCCTAAGGAGAAACTTCACGTTCTCACGAAAGAATTATTTGTACAGATTTGTAGACTCAAAATGTAAAAATAATCTCACTAAAGGCCACTGGATAACTTTAAACATAAAAAGTGAAATTAAAACAAATGTTTCTTCATTTATGTTTATTAAATGTATTATTTAACATGTTTATAATCATATAAAGAAGGCATATTTGCATCTTACTTTATACAGAGCAATGATTCTAAAATTTCTGTTCCACCCCTTCCCACTACGACACATAAATCATTCTCCTGTCCCTCTATCACAATTTTCTTTTCTCTTTTCTAACTTTTTTTTAAGTAGCTTTTTAAGTAACAAGTGACATTGAAAACTGAAATGCGGTATACTATATAGACGCGAGAGAAATCTTAAAATTATAATATCGTTCAGATCTTTATAATATTCTACATTTGAATTTTCCATTTTAGCTCTTACTCGAAAAATATCTTTAAATAAAAATAATAATAAGAAGAAAAAAAGATGATGAAGAAGAAATTGCAAGAAAAGAAAACTGTAGAAGAAGGGGAGTAGAATGATTTTGGGTGCCGTAGTGAGAATAATAAAACTTTAGAATCACTACTCAATACGAAATAAAAACTTTCATTATCTGCTTCTTAGCACTTTTTCTTGTTAGTATGTACTGCTTATATCGCATGGTATGGAACAGTGTAATGCTAATCCAAGTAAAATAACCAAAATCAAAATCTGAAATGCATTTTCTACCGAATGCATTTCAATTCCAAATTACTGGAAACTTGAAAAACGATAAATCAGAGACTATCTATGTTAAGCATTTGTATAACGCATTAAACAAATACGTATATCTTTCAGAACATTAAATTTTGAAATATTTACATTACATGCACATAATAGGCCATTTTCACAGGTTAGTTAAATGTTAAGGTTCATTTCCTTAAAAGATGCAAAAGTAATTCTTCCAAACACGACAATAATATTTCAAACTTCTGGAAAGCAATTAGATTTATAGATTATTATTACATTTAATTAGTAGTATTACATTTAATTGATTCATGCAAAAGTTCAGGAGAAAGTCTTCATAGCGCTTTTTCTATTTTTTTTTTTTTAATAATGTGAGATACATCTAGTAATGATCTGAAATTCCATCACGCTCTCTATTCATCTTTTTTTTCCCTATCTGAATGTAAGAATGCTCTGTCGCAGTTGCATTAAATTATAAGACAGCATTTAATCTGTAATATTCTAGCTGAACTGGTAGTCCCTGAGAGCTAAAATATCAAAGAATTGTGTAGCAGTCCAAAGAAGGGTAAAATTTATCCTTTATTCCAGATCAAAATAATTGATAGATGGCCACTTCTCGAGCTTAAAATAAGACTCCGTTTGAACTTTAACTCAAGATAAAAAATAAGAAACTAATTTAATACTAAGTAAAATAAAACCAGCCGAAACTGCAGAGAAATAACTAACAGAGTTGGCCCTTATTGAAGATTACTGGCGAATATTAGCAGGCACTTAACAATACGGCGGAATTGTAGTAAGATTAGACTTGGCCAGAAGACAGAACACGCTGTCCTAACGCTAAGCTCTTCTAGTGAAGTGACTGAGACTTCAACTTAAATACTTGTTTCTTCCTGATTTACATAAAATGTAATCCTAAAAACTCATTATGGTAGGGAGACGTAGGTGGAGAATAAGAAAATAAAGGAAAAGTTCGTTCTAAAATAACTATTAGAATATTTAAATAAAACCTGCAAATCCTTGAACAAAGAAACTTTGAAACATGGATTTTTCCTCACTCGCTACTTATTTTTATAATAAATGTTCTAAAAAAATCTGTTTTTCAGATTTATAACAACTGGAGAAACTCACTGGCTAATTATAGATCCTAGAAATATCAAAAAGTTACGGGAAAGTCATAATCGTCTTGAACGCGTGAAATATGCTTTCATAAGTAATACTGAAAGATTTTAAATAAATGTCAATAGAATGGGATAGGTTCGAAATATGCAAACCACGATTTTTCCCACTATGCTCATTACATATGACACGCTTTGATTATCCGCTCAAATCATTTCTGAAAGCAGTTGTTCTAAATGTCGGACATATTCTCAGTGCATTGCATAAAGCTAATAGCTTCTGCGTCAAGGATAGGAAACAGCATTCTGCACTACCTGTCCTTGATTTTAGAGAATAAAAAAGTCATATATATATAGAGAGAGAGGGCTGGCTGGCCTATAAACTAGATGAATCTTTCCTTGATATCTGAGGCTCGAAAAACTACACTATTTTTGTTCCATTGTTGCTTGGTTATTCTCATAATGGACAATGGTCTTCTCCAAACTTTGGTAGGATCATCGGTGAGAATCTGTTGCTTGCCGTTCGGTAATATAGTATAAGGTCTATCTACCCAGTAATATTACAACATGGCCTTTTCGCCAGAAGAACGTGGCAATCTTTAATTTGCTAACAGTGTGGTACGCTTATAAAGTATTTCTCCCTCCTTCTTAGCATGCATTCGTGGTGTAGTGGTCAGCACACTCGGCGCGGTTCGAGTCCCGGCGAGGGCATTTAAAATTTCTTCTATTTCCTAATTTAAAAAAAAAATTAAATGTCTCTACAGTGGTGCCCTAACTAAAAAAGGGGAGGGATAATGATTCTTCACCACCAGAATTTGGCGATTAGGTCCTCTAATCCCCAGTCATCCTTTTAAAAGGGGAAGTATATAAGATATTTCTAGCGCCTTCTTAGCATTCCTTCGTGGTGTAGTGGTCAGTACACTCGGAGAGTATTCGAGAGGTCCGTGGTTCAAGTCCCAGCAAGGGCATTGCTCATTTTCCACCTCTCCTGTTTTAAAAAATACCTAATGTCTCTACAGTGGCGCCCGAACTAAAAAAAGGTGGTGGATAATGTTTCTCCACCACCAGGATTTGGCGACTGGGTTCCCTCATCTCCAGTCGGCCTTTAAAAGGAGGAGTATATAAGGTATTTCTCCCGACTTCTTAGCATGACTTTGTGGTGTAAAGGTCAGCACACTCGGCGTGTATTCGAGAGGTCCGAATTAAAAATACCTTATAGAAGTTCCAATCCCGGCGAGGATATTGTTCATTTTTCATCTCTCCTGCTTTCAAAAAATACCTAATGCCTCTACATCCTATTTTCTTTTATTGATGGGGGTCCATCTGGAAAGACAAGTTGCTCTGACTAGGCATTTATGGTAGGGTTCGCAACATTGCACAATAGTTTTGTAATCTGTTACAAGCTTATATACAGTATTAAACTGCTCTTGATGATATGCGACAATTTTTTTTTCGTGCACCAAATTGACACCTAGCTTTTGCAACGTCTTCAGCTCGTGGAGAATCCACATGCAGCAGAGCTTTTGAACAGCCAGACGACTCTGCAAGATCGTTTGATCTTAGCTCATACCAATGCTCAGATATGCATAAATTACCGCATATGTTATTCATTTGCTTATTTATATTTAAGACGTACTCTCTTCGCGTTTCGCGTTTTTCTGAGATGCCGAAGTCGGAAGACGCTCTTTATTACATGTTTGTCACGGCCGTCCACCATGGAACTGTCTACCTCAGAGTTTCTCAAACTATGGTACATGCTTTACTAATTGTATATTACATTATTTTTGGTGGTACACCTTTTACTCTAAAGTTATACAAAATCATTGCTAGAAATTGCTATCTAATTAATTCTATTTTTTTGTTGACACACCAAAGCATTTAATCATATTTCGGATGAAATGCAAACTCACAATTCAAGATAAATTATTACCGTACATCACAGGTTTGTGCAAAGAGCATACACACTTCGTGACGTTACCTAGCTTTATTCTTTACTGCCAAATGCCAGATCTGAAGATTTTCAGCATTACCATTGTAAATAGGAAGCCGCCTACTTCGTCAGAATCGCAAACTATACAATAATTAAACTAATTTGAATGTCGAATCTGTTAAGAAAATGTTTACTTTCTTTGATAGCTAACCTTTGTAATACTTAAAACATACAAAACATATAAACAGTATAAAACAGTAGTGAATACAGATACACAGAGACAGACTTTTTGTCTTCTAAGCAGAGAGGAGACCCACCAGCGCTTAAGTCATGAAATCTTTAAATACTGGTAGCTTGACATAAGCTGAAATCTCATGAATGGGCTAGTTGCATGAGATTTTTCATGTTTTTCTCCATGCTTAATGGGAATACGAGCCAGTTACCGTTAAATTGTCTTCCATTAAGACATCCTTCCTTTTAGACAAATAGCTCTCGTAATCCAAATAATAAAATCCAAATAAAGAACATAAACTTAGATGTCGAAAAATAAACTACAGCACATTATAAATATATCTTTCCGGTAAAACAGTTCAGTACATTTTTTGCAGTGAAACAGTATCTGCTACTAGAACGTATAAGACTTTGATTATCAATTAGGATTTCGGTCAACAGTAAATACTTAATAATTAAGTTTTAAGCAGATAGAAAATTATATGTTAGTTTTCCATAGCGCGGGATGTCGCTCCCTTATAAAAATTGACTGCAGTTTATTCAAAAGTTAAATTTTGTATTAGTGTCATAATTAATTAATAATTAATAACATACGTAAGAACGTAACAATTTCTAACCATGAGAATGAGAATTTTTATAATCTTTATGCTCTTCTTTCAGGAGTTTTTTATGTTTTTTTTCCTCATTACATTTCATTTTAAATTTTAAGTCTATTTTATGAAATTGTGAATTTTTCAAAGAGAAAATTCTAATTTATTTAATGAACGGTAATAGGATTTTGCCTCCTTTATGACATCACCGAAAGCTCAGAATAATGACGGGAAGAAAACATTTTCTGTATGCACTTACATTGTTGTGAACTACTCTGAATGAATTCGTTGCATTAATTTTCATCACTTTAAATTGTCAGCTTAGAAAGTAAGTTATTCTCAGTAATAGTCAATATTTGTTATAGATTACTAAACTACTAGTCAAGGATACTCATAGTCATTCAAAATACTTTTACTAATGCAGCAAGTAAAACCAAGCTTTGTTTAGTTACCAATACGCGAAAAAAGTATGATTATTATGAATTAAAAATTCTTACATTAATCAAATTCAATAAATTTATAAGAGTAGTTTTCAAGTTTTTGTGTACCATACATCGCTAGGAAACTGTCCATTAGCTTTTTCATCCCTACAAAAGTAATACCACTTCTTTAAAAAGTAATAAACTCTAAAAAGCGTCCTATACGACTCGTAACTTAACATTTGTGGACGTAAATTGCTCTTTGTTGCATGTTCTGAAACTCTTATGGTTGCCAAGATACCACATTGACAGCCTTTTCTCTATTCACCAATATTAAGTAAACTTTAAATTAAAAAGTTATAGTTCTTAAAAATTTTGTCACCTTTCTACGCACTCCTTCTTGAAAATGCGCTTGTGCAATCACCTAGAATTATTGTAAATTTTATCACTAAATAATCAAATATTGATCTTGGAATTTACCAAAACTGACTTTTCGATGCAAAATCCGTTGAATGACATTTGCTTGAAAGAGATTTTAAAAGCCTAGAGCTTATCACTGTCAGCCTTAATGCGGAGAAACACCTGGGAAGTTTTAAGTAGCAATAATGATCGCATATTTTTCCTACATTTCCTACTGCAACATACAGTAGATCAAAGTAACGATGTCTTTAAAAGTATTAAATCCATTTAAATCTTCCTTGCATTTGATAATCATTTCGGAACAAAACAGGTTAAAATAGCTTTCTCATTTGGAAGAGCGAAGAAAACGTTTTAGTGGATCACGCGCATGCGTACTGGAAAAAAATAGGCCGGCCGAATTAATCTTTTCTTTTTTTCATTTTCAAGATGTCGAGTTGCTGTCTGATAGGTTTCTTGGATGGAAGTTTCATTCTTTGTTCTCTGATAACTCGTAGCAGGTTGATTCGAGAGGTGTGTTTGTAACGGATGAATTGACTTTGACAGTGAAATTTTCATTCTCTACCCGCATTTTCTTTAAGTAATTAAAAAGAATTTTTCTAAAGAGAATTCTGTGACTAGATTTTTTCGTTCGTTTAGTTTCGTGCTGAGCTTATCTGATATTGTGTTTTCAAAAATTAACACGAAATAATAGTTTCCTTGCAATAAAACTAGGAAGCAATTCAATTTAAACAGAACAGCAATTTTAATATATGAAATAAGCTTTAAGAAGGTGGAGAGGGAAAACAGTGGACTGCTTCTCGTACAAATATTAATCGTCTGCGAATTTTTTAATAATCAAAAGCTTAACGATATTATGCAAAGAATTCAGCAATGGACGAAGTTGGATGGAAAATTCATTGTGATATGACATGACAACTCATTTGAACAGATTCAAAAATGTGGATTACTAAGAATACACAGCCGAATTATTATGCATTTCATATTTACTAGAGCTCGCTTCAGATAAATACACTGTGACACTCATATTAAATGATTAAGCACTTTTGGCGTAAAACATAAAGGAAAATGACCTACGGTAGTTTTCTTAAGCTCTTCAAACGGCGTAAAAATGGTAAGTACTTCTTTTCTCGCTTTGTATATTTCAGTATTCCCCCCTTTTTCCCCCACCAACAATAAGTTTCTTACGTTTGAATAATGTGTTGTATATGAATCAGATGGAAATTTAGACAAATATTTTTACGTTATTCAGGCTGTAATTTTTCAAATATCATTTATGGTAAATTTTTATTAGATGAAATATTGTATAATACATAATATTACAATCAAATATATATTACGTTTTTTTTACCGGCTTTGGCAACTTATCTTAGTGACGCAATAAATATAATTTTTACAGATAATAAAAATTATACATTTTGATTAAAATTTTAAAGATAAAATAATGTAGCAATGTTTTTAGATTTAAGAAAACTAAGTGATTGACAAAAAGTTAGTTTTAAACTCTTTTTGGAAGTGATTTATTAGTTAAAGCATTTGTTTTAGAGCTTTTAGTTTGACAAGGTACTGATTCTAAACCTATTTTTTAGCATATTTAGTTTTCCTCTCAAAATTTAACTTTATCTGATTCTTTACCAATTTGATTATTTTTTTTTTTTTTTTTTCTACTTTAATAAGCTCTTTCATGACAAAAGCATTTAAAATACTCCTTTTCAAAGTCCAAAAATGTTTTCCAATGTTCAAAATTAATTGAAAATTTATTGAAAGATTTTAAATAACAGTGAATCCATTGCAAGCTTGTATAAAAACAAATTAATATAGAAAATATTATGTATCTATTCCTTATCTTTTATGTCATGATAAATTTCAATATGTATTCAGAAACGATGAACGAACTTTTTTTTATTTCCAAAAATTCAGGGATGGAACAGTTTCACCCAATTCCCTTTTCTAAGGAAAAAAAAGTTTTTTCAGTATTCGATGTTATACACATCATTATCATAAAAGCACATGCTGGAAAATGCGCTTCTTATAATTTTGCAGATGGTTGATCAGACGAAAATGCTGTTAAAAAACTAATATATGATGCAATTTACCAAATTAATAATAAGGGCGACTTCTGCAGGTAACACAAAATCCATGCTAATCTGAGAACAGTTAAAAAAAGTAGGAAATAGAAATAACTGATGCTATAATTTAACTATAAGTCTCAGAAAAATACTTTTGATAATTTACCTGTATTTTCACGCAGTTTAATGTAGGAAATAAATTTATTTGATTACGCAAATTAAATAAATATTCAAAACAAAAAGAACGTATTGTAAATAAGGAAGAATCAACATCCTTATGAAGAAGGTAAATTGCAACTGATTATGACATCACCCGCTGTCACTGCTGTTATAGCATGTATTTTTTTCTTCTATATTTTCCATAGAGAGTTTTCTTTTATGTTAATAGTTTATGATAGTAATTTTTCTTTTCTTTCGCAATCCAAAAGTAACTTTGTTTAGATACCATCCGCTTAACTCGCAACTCGGTAAACCAAGGGTTGACTTGTGCTTATATGACATTTTCAGGTACCCCTCGCCAAATCGTTGCAGATGTGAAGTTTGCACATGTTTACATTCCTTGATCGGTTCACATGATAAGAAGTTTTTGTCTTTCATAGATGCCTTTTTTTATATGGTATTTTTTCCTTTCTTTCCGCATACCTTCGTAATGTAACTGGAAGCATACTCGACGCGTATTCGAGAGGACCAATGCTCGAGTCCCGGCGAGGACACTGCACATTTTTCACATCTCCAACATAAAAAATTCTAAATGACTCTACAAGTGGCGCCCAAATTAAGTGGTGTTGGATCATAATTCGACACCTGGATTTCACGACTGGATCCTCTAATCCTCAGTCGCACTTTAAAAGGGGAAGCATACAAAGTGTTTTCTCTCTCCTTTCCGCATGTCGTTGTGGTGTAATTGGAAGCATAGTCGACGCGTATTTGAGAGGTCCAGGGTTCGAGTCCCTGGACACTGCACATTTTTCCCATCTCCAGCATTAAAAAATTCTAATGACTCTACATGTTTCTCTAGGTTGTTATGAAACTGGTCGTAATAATGTTTGTACACAACAAGGCAACAAATATCATTACATTCTGAACAGGGAAAAAAAGCTCTTCGAAGCTACTAACAACACTTCGCTAAAAATATATAACCGCATTTGAATATATAACCGCAATTTTATCCTTTCGGAATTAATTTCAGATTTAAGAAATCAGTTATGACAAATGGATTTTAATTATCATTTAATATTCTCATATTGAGAGGCCACTGTACTTTTTTAAAGAGAAGTAATACTCTAATATCGGGGGGGAGGGACCTTCTGATAAATACACTTTCTTAATTTTAAATTAGCCCACTATTATTATCAGGAAAAGCTAAGGGTACCTGAAGAGATATCTTGTGATTCGTAGGTGCAATAACTTATATAAAGTGACAATCTGTTTTCTTATATTTTTATGCTGTTTTAAACTCTCCTTTCCAAAAACCATAAAATGCGCATCTACAGACATTTATTAAGTTTTTATCAAGACTTGCATGAGATTATGGTTTTAAAGCTGGTAAAATCATAATGTTGACTCAAAAGATGTCTGGAGGTAATAAAGTTCACTAATAAATAAGTATTTTGCAGTATGATCCAAATCCGCTTCGCAGAAATTGGGCAGTTTTTTTCCCTTTAAGAAAGCGAATAAAAAATCTTTCAATAAAACTGTTAAAGTTAGATGTGAGAGATATACGTAGCTTTGATAAAGAACAATTATACTTAGTCTGACGCTAATATTCAATAATAAGTTTCAGTATATTTCACAAACACCTTGTTTTTATTTTTTCTTGAAATGTGTCGAACTTTTTCTTTTAACACCATCACAGAATTAAATTTAGTTTTAGAGCTTCTTAATGGTTTTAAAAGATTCTTATATTCTAAGTCTTTACAAACTATCTAATATTTTAATTTTTTATTTTTATACGCGATGTTAGAAACACGCTATATCTTAAAATTCCAACACTTCAAGTTAAGTCTGACTACTCATTTGCATTCTGGTGAAGAGTACGGAAAGAGGAAGTCATAGTAAAGGCTGAAATGATACATAACTGGTTAATTAACATAAAATTCCGTACAAGTGTATTAATTATTTCAAACAGAATGAAACTGCCTCCTATTAATTTATGGAATCTGAGACCTATCTTAAAGAAAATACGCCGAATAGATGGATAGAACATGAACTACTGAATTGGTCTTGCGTTCTCCAGCCTGTGGCTACTGGCCTGTCTTTATGAGGACATATAAAAAAAAGATATAAAGCTCAAAATCGGTAGCAATCAAGGAACTGAAAACGGCAACTGGAAAAAAAAGTACGCCCATAAAAATACCAAACTGAAATCATTTTATAATGTTCCGAAATTTGGATCACATAATTGTAAATCACTTGAGATAACTTAAAAAGATTCTGCGTTCTTTCCCTTTTAACCTGGTTAATAAAACTTAGATTTAATTCTTCTTTCATTGTGCTTTAAAATGAATATAGCTTTGGCAAAACATGGAGCTTATAATACTTGTAATTCAAATTGCATAAGCAATTTTTAAGCATATTGCAAGAATAACCCTTTGCGGCACAGTGTGTCCGGTCTGGACACACATAAAAATTTCCTTTTGTACGCACAGAAAAATTGAATGAAAAAGGATTTATAGGTTACTATAGGTTACTTTAAACCTTCTTTATTTATAGTAGATGGCAGCTCAACACAAACCAGTCCATATATTTTAGCCAGGTTTAGTTTTTTAAGACCCTCATTTTTCAAAGAAATCTTCCAGATTTTTTTAGGGTATAAAAGGAGTTATTTTAAAAGAAATTTCTATGTTATGTTTTTGGCTGTATGCTAATCTCCTTATTCTATATTAGTTTTAAATTTTTACCTTGAAATCTTGCCTAAAATTAGACGGCGAACCCGAGGTGTGCCCAGACTGGGCTCACCGATAATCTAGGACAACTGTAGGAGTCTGTATTCTTTGTTTCTCCGCATCTCATCGGTCAGTTCATTGACAAAAGTGCTCGTTTCAGCACTCTTTTCGAAGCTCTATTCAATCAGTGTACCCTCTTCGGGCACACCCACAAAAATAAACTATAAGTGCTATCTTCACAAAATTTTACTTGTGTACTCCTCTAGGCCTAATTAGACTGCCTACCTTTTTTTAAATAAAAACTCCGACTTTAAAAGGTAGCGTGCCGGAAAGAGTTAAGGACAGTGAACAAGAGATAAGCATTTCAGAACCCCCAACTAAAGTTTCCTATAACTTCTTCTGGGTCCGAGGAATATCAGAGAGTAGATTTTAAAATTACGGATTTTATGATTTCTCGTAGCTTTCAGAGTCTTACTCAATACTTTAATTATCACATAGTTATAACCACGAGAGTCTGATTTCAAAGATTTGGAATTATACTAAAGCAAACTTGTACAGTTAACATTTTACATTCAATTGATTTTCTATGACAGATGAAAGTGTATAGCCACTATAAACTTTTCAGTATGTAGATTTTAATTTGGTTTCAATGCAAACCTCTGACTTTCATTAACACTACGAGAGACAAGAAAGAACTAAGATTTTTTTTAATCACCATTTCGAAAGCAGTGGTCATTAGTGTTAACTCATGGACATCTTCTACAAGGTTGAAAGTTAGGTAGAAGTTCATGAGAGATAACTATAGAAGTGTGGAAAAAAAAAACATAATAATTTTGTAGAATGATTTAGAATTTTTTTCGAGGTCAGAAAACTGAAGAAATCCGCAATGCCCTCGCCGGGAGTCGAGCTCTGGATCCCCAATAACGTATCAAACGTGTTTTCTATTACAGCATAACGGCGCACGGGAAGCATATTTCACAAGTGCACATCAGCGTAGCCACTGAGGAAGGGGTTTCGAAAATGGACCAATGAGCTTCTATTGCTCTTGTGACGCTAAATCGTCATGCATGTGAGCGTACGTTGTTTACGTTTTAATTTGTATTTGTTTCGGAGTTATAAATGTACAGCGTAATAGTACAAAATCTCGTACTGCTTTCGTTTTATGAGTTTAATTAAATCGCTGACATTTCACTTTCGCGATTTTTATCACACATTAATATTTGGATTGATGTTCAAGGCATATTATTGCTCTCTAGACAATGACTCAAGCTACAATTAGCCTCGAATATTATGTATTTGCTAACACTTGTGGATTAAGAAAATTCAAGTGTATAGTTTTATTTTAATTGAGCTGAGAAATGAATGAATCCAATGAATCTAGTGTTTTCTTATTTCAATGCTTACATTCTTTTGATTTTTAAAGTGTAAGATTCAGAATACATAGAGCGTATGAGCCATTGTTAACATTAAAAATTATATGTGAATAAATTGAATATATTCGTTGTGAATAAAATAAATTCATTTTATTTGATGAGTGGTGCAGACAGTACATTTAAGAGTGAGCCGTTGTTAAACGTGAAATTTAACACACTAAATATATACAAATGAAAAATTAGTAAAGTTCTCTTTGAATAAGATTCTGCATTGGCTATTTTTATAGGACATCTTTTTCATATAGACTGCAATAAAAAGTGCTAACTTCTATTTACGTATATAATTGGTGTAAATATTTTTCTCATATGCATAGTTTTATGTAAAGATAGCATTTGGGCTCAGATAATTATCACATATTTATTTCTTTATCTTAACACTTGTTAAGTAATATTTCAGATTGATAGTTCTGCGGAGTATCCATCATGTGTTTGTTTTCATTTCAACCAAGTAGTAAAATGTTCACAATTGCTTATATGTGATCAAATTTTGCAATGAAAATTTTCAGAAGAAATCGACGATGCTTTAATTATTTTGTACAGAAAATTGAGTGGCAGAATATTTTCAACTATCTTGTTTAAATCTTGAAACACGCGAAAGATCATGTAACAGGACAGAAATATTACTGGATGCCCATTGGTCCATCCTAGAAGCCACTCCCTCGGTGGCTACGCAGATGTGCACTTATGAATTATGTGCACGGGAAGAATGCAGAAAATATTTCACATACTACCTCTTTTAAAGGACAATTCGGGATGAGAGGATCCGATCGCCAAATCATCATGGTGAGGAATTAACCATCCACCACCGTTTTTTTTAGTTCGGGCGCCATTTGTAGACTCATTTAGAATATTTTCGATGTCAGGACGCTAAAGAAATTCTCAGTGCTCTCGCCGGAATTCAAATTCCGGCTAGAGTATAATTCTAATTACACTTCGAACGTGTTTCCAGTTAAACCATGAAGGCACGCGGAAAGGGGGGAGAAAATATCTCATAATTTTAAGTGAATTTACTACTTATTTTTCTTGGCCATTAAGCGCTTCATGTTTGCCCTTTTTATCTCTTTCTTTTTAAAGTATCTTTTCATACATGACAAACATTCAGTATTAAGTATGTTCATTTCTATTGATTAAAATGCTCTACTTGCAGATCTTACTATTTTTCACAATTTGTTACGTCGAAAATTCCAGGGAATAAAGTAGTAGACCTCATACTCTTAGTTTTTCCCATTCAGTTTTCTCGAAATAATAAAAAATAGTAATAATTAAATAAATAATAAAAATAGTAATAGTGTTTAATAATAATTACAAGCATTATTATTTGATATGATTAACTGCAACTGTGTAGGGCTCAATGCGTTTCTTATTTCGTTGTTACATATTTGTCAGTTTAAATAAAAACAGTTTTTAAAATTTTTTGCTTCTTTTTCCTAACGGATACGCAGATCTCCGGCTGAATTGAGTACAATTTTATTGTTATAATAAAAATACCTAAAACCCAAAATAATAATATTTATAAATACATTATTTAATTATTTAATAATGGTAATATGTTTCTGGCAATATGTTTCTACATGGTAATATGTTTCTGTCAATATGTTTCTACATGGTAATATGTTCCTGGCAATATGTTTCTACATGGTAATATATTTCTGGCAATATGTTTCTACATGGTAATATGTTTCTGTTTTATATTTTTAATAACGTTAATAGAAAATAACATAGAAAGATTACATTAATTTTAATTATGTATAAAATGTTAAATGTTAATTTTAAATAATGTAGTGTTTGCTTATGTGTTTTTTTTCTCTGTTTCCTTCTTTCGAAGGTTTAAATATCAGTATAATTCGGAGATATACAAATGTATCATGCCCATATCTATGCATATTCCCAAATATATATGCAGGTTTTCGAACCCAAACTACCTGTGGTGAAAGTCTCACAGCTGAAAGAGTATAAAATTTCTGTTTTCTGCTGCTTTTGCTACCAGTGATTCTAGTCTTAGATACAGCCCTCCCCTTCGCGAAAAATAGCATTCGTTAGTAAGGGATACCTTTGCGGAAGATCTAAGGGTTAAGGTAGGTTGGCTGATATTGTAAAACACTCTTGAGATTGCTTTCGGAAGCTATCGTTCGAATAACACACTAACGGTGCCGCGTATAGACAAAGGGAATGTAGCCAAGAGGAGCTATTTTTGCTTTTTAAAGCAAATATTAGACTATTATTGCTTCAGATATGAGAAAGGAGTAATTTTTATCGTTATCTAGCTATATTTTATCGAAAACTTTAGAATGAAAGCTTATTGGGGATTATATGAACTCCGCAATGAAAACACGTTCCGACCGAATTTGGAACTGAAGTAATATGCTTCATAATTCCATAAGTATTCTGGAACAATTGTTGTGAAAAATAAAGAGAAAGAAATGACTGATGAGGAAAACAATCATGGGATAAAAACACAAGTACTAATGAAATAGACTTGTTATATGTTTTTATATATCTTCAAAATTTCAATTGTCCCGGAAAATACTGTGCATTACAAGATAAAACGTTTAAAGTGACATTTATGATCTGAAATGCTTCTTCCATTTTTCCGTACCATTTTTCTGGATAGCGAAGACAGAAAATATTAGAATTTATTAATTGCCTTGAATTATAATATTAAATTTAATTAACCATATACTAAAATGTGTCTTATTTTATTTACTCTTATACTTGAGTATTAATAACTTTTTTGCGCTTTATATTTCATAGAAATATTTTATTAAATTGAAAATTATCAAACGTAAGCGGACTGGTTATTGATTCTCTAAACAACGACTTCCAATTATGATATCAATTGATGCTATTATACGATGCATTTTAATAGCCACGAAGACGCACTAGTTTCAAAAATAATGTACTTCTGTCGCCGGAAAATATTGAAAGTCCAGTTTTTTTAAAGTGTGTTATTGCTCCAGATATAACGAATTAAAAAGCAATATGATAAAAGAAATGAGTCCGGAAACCGGAAACTCTCTTTACTGATGAAAACAAGCTATAAAAACACACACCCGATGGCTCGAGGGTGGGAATCACTTTTCAAAAAGACTCTTACAGAACATAATGAAGTGGTCTGATCACTTCTGGACTCACCAAATTGGAACACGAAGATTTAAAGCTGTGATTGGAACTTCATTTTCAAGTTCGCCGCGAGAATTACCTAATTATTATATTGTTAGCTTTAAGCAACATCAGTTTAAAAAAATATTATGAAATTTTTAATGCACGGATTATATTTATTTTCTACGTGATGATCTCCTTTGTGCCTGTTACAACTATTCTTCAGTTAGTAATTAAAACCAATAAAAGAATTGTTAAGATCACGATCCTGTAACCCAGAGCTGATATTTTCCTTCTTAATTACAAGGATATTAGTCACATGCTGACATAATTTTACTGAAGTTGTCTATTCTCTGACAAAAATACGTAATTTTTATGTCATGCAAAAAGAGCTAACGATTTTCTGTTCGGTTACTGCAATATTCTCTCAGTCATATACCCTGAATAATTAGTTATACGAATAAAATTTTAAATGTGGTGTTTTCATCCGTGCTTGGTTCTAGCGCGTAATGAGTTACGTTGTACTATTATATTTATTATTTATAAAATAAATAATAAATATAAAGTAGTACATTATTAAGTATTTAAAGTAAATTTAGTTAAGTAGGAAGTCATGGTAAATAGTTTTACGGGGTAAAAGTTTTCGTAATAAAACAATAAATTTTTGTAACAATAAAAATAAATTGTGTTTTGAATGTAGTAATAAAAAATGAATTTTTGAAGTTGGTAAAAATTGCAATAATTTTGTATGTTGTCCAAGAAATTTGTCTAATCAATGAACAAACTTTTTGATAATTCTCTAAAATATTTTCACAACTGCATTTTTTGTTTGTGGGTCCGTAACTACAATAATAAGATATAAACCATCTGTAAATAAAGATACTTTGAGGGAAAAGTATTTATTGGTTAGAACCTTTGTGCTTAGTGATTTATTACATTCATAAATACATTCACTGGCTTTCTTATCTCTGGAATTATTATTTCGTTTTCTTCTTTTATTTTTACACGAAGGCATTTGAGGTATAATGTCGATATTTACTATGTACAGTCATTGGGTTATATCAATGAAGGAACGTAAAAAATATGCATTGCCCTCCCTAGGACTCGAACTCCTTACCTCCCAAATATGTGTCGCGCATACTTCCAGCTACAGCACGAAGGCATGCGCAAAGGATGACGAAAAATACCATATACCTCCTTTTAAAGAGCGACTGGGGATTAAGCAACCTAATAGTCTAAGCCCTGGTACGGATGACTTATCGTCCACCACACTTTTAGTTCGGGTGCCAGTTGGAGAGTCTTTTTCAATACTTTTTTTTTGGGGGGGAAGGGAGGAGGAAACTTAGGAAATTCGTATTACCCTCGTTGGGTTTCTAACAACGGACCTCCCGAGTACGCGTCCAGCGTTCTTTTAATTACACCCTGAAGGCGTGCGGAAAGGAAGGAGAAAATACCTTATAACTCTTGCCAATGAAATCATTTTTCAGATGGTACTTGTTTTATTAACTATTCCGTGGCCTTTAACTCTTTGAAGGGTGGTGGTTACCTACAGTAACCACCTTCTCTATTGAACGCCTTACTCACTCGTGTGAGTGTTTTCAAGACTGACCATTTCTGAAGGTTCCCTTGTAGGTCACTAGATGGCATCAAGATACATAAGCCAGTAGTTGATGCAACAATTCGTCTTCAAGAAAATAAGCATCAGCCATCGAAGACAACATCACGACGATGTGCACTCTGGAGCACCAAGAAAAAGGCCTGTAAGAACAGTATGGGAATGCAGCACATGCAAAGTTGCACTCTGCTTGAAAAAGAAAAACTGTTTCCATGAGTACCGTAGAGACTGATTTGTAGGGATGTGTTCTGTGGGCGGTAGTCACTGACACTAACCACCAGAAGAGGTCTTTTTTTTTCACGCGTCTTGGACAAAATATGTGTAATTGTCGCAAATAATTTCATTGTAGCACCTGAAATAGTAAATAAAACAAGAGTTTTGCTGAAACAGTTAATTGCCTTTCCCTGTTCCTCGAAGAGTTGAGAAGTAAAAAAGTTAGAAACATCGGTTTATTTCTTTTATAAGCTCTATAATAATACAATATGAAGAGTTATGATGCCGCGGAGTTCGAAATGATTTATCAATTTTCAGTGCTTATTTTTAAAGCTTTATTTTTAAATTTCTTATTTATAATGAAAAATTGTGCTATAGCGGTTTACAGTGGATATACTAATTAATATTAATAATTAAATTCCTTTTCCTTTATGTTCTCAAACGTATGAAATATAGCTTTTTGAAAGGTAAGATTTTCTAAAAAACTTCGATAAATTCAAAAATGATTTCTTTTGAACTCATTTAGTTCATAAATAAGTACTAAAATGTCACAGATCACTAAAAAGTCTTAGAAGATGTCTTTACATTCTCTTGCAAAGCACAGCAACCCATTTTCCAGTTTTTATCATTGTTACTGTAGAATATTTTGTAAAATTTGACTTGTCACATAATGCTTTTATAATAGCGACAGCAAGAAAGAAAAAGAACAATTTTATAGAATTCTCACTAAAATATTCAGAGTTATTAACAATTTTTACGTTATGACATAGTATGTAAACGAGAAACTACTTTTACAATAGATTTTACTTTATTTTAATTTTTTCTCTCTTTCTCTTTTTAAGTCAAAATACATACCAGAAGCCGCCTTCTTAGGAAATCCGTGCTCCAATAGCCAGTAAACCGGCTACCAAAGATCAAAGTGCATGTACACTCATGTCCATAAATTAAGGATAATTCGGAGTCACGCGGAAATCGAACTCTAAAATAAATTTATCACCTGTAAAATCACTACACACATTTTCAAGAATCATAAGAAAATTTCAGGAAGTAACCATATGACACCGATGGTACGTCACAATGACGAGAGTGTAAGAGAGTGATACATAAGGAATACAGGCAAAGAAGTAAAATTATTCGCAGGCTCTTAATAAGCATTTCAGTGCAATAACCGAATAGTTATGACACAAAGGGCACATTTGGATGATTTTTTACGTGGTAGAATTATCGGCCGTCGGAAATGTGAGCGTACCCAACTGGAAGTATCAGACGAACTTGGAATTGCCCAGAGTGTCATCTCCAGGCTTTGGCAACGATTCCAAGATGATAGTAATGTGAGTAGACGTTACAGCACAGGTCGCCCCAGAGTTACAACGCCGAATGAGGACCGGTATTTGGCAGTTACTGACAAAAGAGACAGGCGGAGCACAGCCTCAGACCTGTCTCGTCAGCTCTCTTCAACCACTGATACGACAATTTTAAGGCAGACCGTGTACAGACGCTTAGGGCAGATTCGTCTATATGCTCGTAGACCTGTCAGATGCGTTCCACTTACTACAACTCACTGTCCCCTGCGGTTAGCCTGGAGTAGAAAGCATGCATTGTGGACACCGCAACAGTGGGCTTGTGTGATGTTTTCCGACGAGTCCATGTTTAGTTTGCAGTCTGATTCTCGGCGAACTTTCATATGGAGAGCTCCAGGTACCCGTTACCACCAAGAAAACATCATTGAACGACACCGTTACGGTGGTGCAGGAGTGCTCATTTGGGATGGAATTATTCTGGGTTCCAGAACTGACCTGCATGTTCAAATTGGAACCATGACAAGCCAAATCTATCGGGATGTCATTCTGGAACAACATGTACGCTTGTTTCGGGGCGCCATGGGCGCACAATTTGTGTTTATGGATGACAACGCCCGTCCTCACCGTGCGAACATCGTAAGCGAATGCTTTCAATCGGAGGATATCACCCGTATGGACTGGCCAGCATTCTCACCGGACTTGAATCCAGTAAAGCACGTGTGGGACATGCTTGGCCTACGAGTTGCAGACCGTCATCCTCCTCCTACATGTCTACCGGAACGTTGGAGAGCACTGCTTTTTGAGTGGTGTAATATCGCCCAAGATCAGATCGATAATTTGATACTCGGCATGCCTAGGCGTTGTACGGACTGTATTGCATCGTCTGGGAGACATACTATGTATTAACAATCATACCAACCATGTAATATTGGTTTTTTGTAAATAGGTTTTTTTTTTGTAATTTGCTCCAGGGAGAAAAAATCGCTAATTTTTTTAATAATATCAAACATATAGTATCTTTTTTTGCTCTTTACCTTTTTTTTTAATAAATAAGCTTTACAAATAAGTCAAATTTGGTTTGCTTCTAACTCTTCCTTTGCCTGATTTTGCATTATCCTTAATTTATGGACATGAGTGTAAAAAGGACGTTCATTGGCCATTCGAATTGTATTAATTCTGTAACTGGCCATTTTCCGAAGATATCCTCTTCCTCTCAGATTTATATATTTCCAATACATATATGAAACTTTAAGTGTATTTAAATTAATTTTTCTCTTATTATTCAGTCTCCGAATACTTCTGTGTTTTGGTATTCTGAACAACAGTTACTAATTTTCATTTGCTTACATTACCATATGAAATAGAAACTACTCTTACATTAGTTTCCCCTCTTTCTAAGTCCGGAAATCAGAAGCATTCTTCCCAGAAAATCCGTGCTTCAAGATTCAGGTTTCCAGCTACCGTAGATCAAAGTTCAGGTAATGAGGATGTATATTTGCCATTCGAATAATGTTAAGACTGTAACTGGTCGTTTAAATTCCTGTCTTCAGCTTAGGTTCTTAAGGCATACCTTATTATTTTTTGTAAAATTTATGCTTTTTAACAGCTTAAAATATTATAAAACTATTTAGTGACCTAACAAGATTTCAGAACTTTATATTAAAACTCTTATGAAGTTTTCGTGGGGCCTCCTTCTTTCAGTGCCTGCTTTGCAATCTTTTCCGGATTCCTATCTACCTGGGCCTTTTTTAATGATCATAAAAGTATAACTCTCTAGATTTAAGTGAAAAGGGGGAAGGCAATTCGCCATTTTAAGCCTGCTCCTCAAATAGGCCAGTAGGTTAGCACTGACCACAGTAAACTCAAATGTAGTAAATCTTAAAAGATTCACAAGTTACTTGGCAAGCCGTTTCCGAGGCTTAATTATAAACTCAATATTATAAATCTGATATATCTTGTCCGGTGAGCAGCATAATTTCCCGCCAAGTAATAACAAAGCTCTGCGCATGACCTTGAACTTCGACGGACGCTTATGTTGATTTAATTCTTTTTCCGTGGCTCATCAAGCATTCAGAGCAGGTTTCGATGAATACTGATAGTTTGACCTACTTAGGGCCGTCTGAATCAGGGGGGCTGCGAGTATTTTAGGTTAGATATTGAAACCGAATTCGATCCAGTTAGAGACCGGGTTTGATTTTTTGAATTTGAGAATGCCGAATTGGGGTCTTTAGCCCGCGAGGTAAAAACAGCAATCGATTAAAAAATATTGAGATAGAATCCGATGTTAATCTTTTGAAACAGCCAATCTGTAAACAATCTGTCCATTTAAAAAAGTTTGTTTTTGCATAAAACTTCTTAAAACTGGTGTCGTGTTTATACATGCGTACTACTTTCGAATTTCCGTTTTTCTGCAAAGTTGTTATTTGGAAAATTCTAAAGAAAATATGCGATTGGGCAGAAAATAAATTGCAAGATTTCTCCTTATTTAACTTTTCTAGTATGATACCGAGAAACAAACTTCATGACTGAATAGTTTCAAATACGAATTTCATTTGTGCCTTATTAGTAAATATAGTAATATTTTTTAAGCTTTCTTAAAATTGTTTTTCATTACTTCAATTCAAATTTTTGATATTAAGCAAAGTTCTTTCTAATTAAAATTTTTAATAAAGTTATTGTTATTCTTATGTGAAGGATTTGTGCGGTTCGAAAAATCCAGGAATCTGTCAGGATTCAGGTTCGGGGAAGTTAGGATTCGTCACACCTCTATTTGTAGTGTACAATGTATACTGTTGATACAACTGATGATTCATATATGCATTTTTATGAATCTGCGATGCTATTTTTGAGTACTTAATCGGAAGATTAATTAATGATACGCAACACAACGAGGTTATTACAGCCGAAAAATAATAAAAAAAGTATTTTTATGGATTATATTGACTTTTGATAGTATATGAAATATGTTGACACGTATTTATCCACGTATATTTGGACAAGTATTTTTATGATTCCAGAAAGGAAGAAAATATTGTAATCGCGAAAAATTTCTGGTATCATATTTCAACAGAAATATCAATTTCGGCCCTTCCCAAATCCATCTGGACAATTTTCTTTTGCGTGACGTCGGTATGTGCGGACAGAACAGAGGACTTTTTTTTCACAAAACCAATCGTAAAATGGATTTAAAAGGGATTTTTTTCCGTGATGTCCATACTTAAATATATATGTATGTATCTCATATAGCTCAAAAATAAATAGCCGTAGAATAATGAAAGTTGTGCACCTCCCTTTTCTATTGCAAACGGCAGTACCAAATGTGTATATATAGGTTTCTACTGTATTTTTTGCCATTCACATATTTCCTACGGTTGATTTTAACAGTTTTTTATATACTGCATTTTATTTCGTGTATAGGCTAATTTTTTCACCCTTCAATGCCATTATTTTAAAAAATACTGCGTTGAAATATTTTTTGGAGCCACAGCTCCTGGTAACTTTTTGGCGAGCTCACTACAATTTTTCTTCCTATTATTTCATAATTTTTGCAACATATTGCGCAAAAAATTTGTTAACCAAATAGGTCTTACAACACAGTACTTATTAGCTTTCTTTTTCTCTCTCTCTCTCTCTATATATATATACCCACACGCTCACAAAACTTAAAATACTTACCTCGCTTTAATTTTTCGCAATTGTTGGTCGTATTCATATACTTCCAATTACAGAAGTACTTTAAATGACGGAAATATTATGTTTTGCCAATGTCAAATTTAAAAACAAATTTTTCAAAAATATGAAATGTAACTTTTAATGCCGTTTCCCAGTTCTTGTAATTATATTTGGGAACGTTTTATACTCGTTATGCGGGGGGGGGGGGAATTCCAATAAGTTTGGCTTCCCTTAAAAATAGACCAGGATATTTAATTTCAAAATTTGCAATTCTTGACGTAATTTTCAACTTGTCTTGAGTTTTCTGTTAATTAAGTTAAAATAATTCGAAGAAGTAAGTTTAAATAAAGTGCAGCAAAAAATTGTCTAATATAATAGGCCGGGTACATGGAAGCCATGGGTTGTCTACAGCAGATTTTTAGTTTATATGATTCGCTACGAAATTTTTTACAAATCTTTAGAAATTTCCAGTATATAAACAAGAGCAATCTAGGCTTAAATGATACCGTTTGTTGACGAGTCAACCGTTATCACACATTCTAAATCTTTAATATCGTTCAGTGTTTGTAATTGAAATCTGTAACAGCATACATTTCCGGCTTTAGGCTAATCTTTAATGTCAAGTTCTCGTCCTTGAACTGAAAATGTTTTTGTGACTAAGCTTTCTTTAATAAACATTCTGACCAAATCCTTCCCGCAATAAAACTTGACCTAGAAAGACACGATTGTTAAAGCTGGACGCGCCTCTCGCTTCAGAATTCTTCTCGTTGTTACCTTTCAATAGTAGGTTAAGCGACGAAACCGAATTTAACCAACCTAATTTGGAAACATCGATTTGCCCAAGGCTGGGGCATATGTATTAAAATAACACTTCAGCTATGTGAAGCAGAAGAGGGGTGGGCTAGAACGTGTTATATTTTTAGCAGCTTCGTTGGAATGTTTATTCTCGTTTTCGCTCTTTGATGGACACAGAAGACAAAGAAGTCATACAATGCACATAATTTATTCTCTGATTTGAATTCTCTTTGATATTCTCAATTTCTTATAATGTTTATTGTAATAATATCAAAAATAGATTTTAATAAGAAATAGAATTTATATTGCATTAGTTGTTAAACTAGGCAGATGATTATATCCATATAAACATTAGACTTGCTTAAAAATGAAAAAGGCACATTTTAAAAATAATATAGTATATGCATCAAAAATAAATTTTTTTTTTTTGAAAAATGGTTGGTTACGGAGTGTTAGTATTTTTTAATTAATTAATTTCATTAAAGTGAAATTTATGGTTGAATTTCCTTATAAGTAGTTAAAATGTAAGTTGTTGGGTGATTTTTTCGCCCTAAAGAAAGGAATTTCCCTGTTTGAGGGTAATTTTTTTTTATCTAGTTTCTGTAAGCAATATAAACAAATTATAAGCACATTATAAATGTATGCAGATTAAATAAATAAATAAAAAAGATTTTTAGAAGTCGGATGTTTAATAATAGCATTTTTTCCTAACATATTCATTATTGATTGTCAGATTTGAAAATTTGGAAATTAATGCAACATACTCTTCGTTGCATGGCTGGACTATTTAAACGATATTGTTATATTAAATTAATCTTTAATTCCATTGATTAGGTATTCACTAAGAACGGGTCCTGAAATTCTTCTAAGTTATTGAAATAAATAATTTGGAAGAAACATTTTGTAGTTTTTTAAGTTTTTTGCATAATTCCTGATAAAATGATGTTAGATTTGCATTTTATTTTCAGCCTCTAGTTCAATGACATCCTTCAGAAAAAGATAGGGTGACCATTTTCCCAAGAATTGAAAAATAATTTTGAAGTTGCAAAGATTAAATCATATTTGAATGATATTAATGAAATGAAGTTAAGAAAATTTGTAAAATTATGGATGTTTAGATCTAGTGGGGGCATTTATAACCACACTGAAGTTTTATAGACATATTAAGTTTCTCATACTTCCTAAAATATTTCTTAATTTTTGACTAAATGTTCAATTTTTCGTTTTCAAAGTCAGATTTCGTTAATGTGCACAAAGTTTTCTAGAAAATTATCATTTTTATGCCATCACCTGAAAGTAATATCCCGTTTCAGAAAGAAACCTTGACTTACTTTCTTTCTAACGGTATTTGATATCTGTTGTAAATCTTAGGGACTTATTTACATTTCATCTAAACTGCCTTATGTCCTGTACAGTGTAAATTAATTATATGTAAATATTTGTTGCTCATAAAAATTTCTACTCGTTAAAGAATTTGTGTTAGAAAAAAAGTGTTCATAAAAGTTTTTGAAAATACCTAAGAACAGATTTGTAAAGAATAAGGTTACTACAACTTCAGAACAGCTTTATTACAGTTTTAGAAACAATGCCGAATATTATTTTAAACAAAAATAAATTAATCAAATCAATCGAACATTTAGCTATCAGTAGGCTAGTAATTTGTCGCACCGCAAACTTCCGCGACTATTTTCAGGGATTTAAGGGGATTGTTTGACAATATTTTCAGGTATTTCTGATGCAAATATTAATTTTTCAGTGACTATTAGGATAAGTCCGAAAATTTCAGATTCTATCAATATTTTTTTTTATTTCAGTTGTAACAATAATTTACATATTTATAAAATTTAATGGAATTTTATACCAGATTCAACGCAAAATTTACACAGTAGAGTAATTTTGCTTAAAAATCCTTAAATTCTAAAGCTTTAGCTCCTCTCTGAAAAGCTGAAAATATTATTTTACAAAGTTGCATGAATCTTCGTTATATCTGTCAATAGCAATGAGCAGTTTAGAAATAGAAAACTCTTTAAAATTTTTTTTGGCTGTTTAATAAAGAAATATTATATATGTGAAATACAGTGTATCAAAATACCTTTCACTTAAATGGAAACCATTATCTCGCGTATGTTCTCTTGATTCAATACTTACATTTCCAAAATCTGACTTCTTTAAAAATGAAGTACGAATTAAAAAGTTTTTCATGTAATTCTTATTTAGTTACGTGTTAACATGTTGTGGTTTTTATTTAATATTATGATTTTGACAAAGTTATCCCTGACTTATTGTAATTTGTGTTATAACTTCAGACTGAATGGATTTTTATTTATTTTAATTTTAATTTATTTATATATTTTGAAATATTAAAAGTAACTAATTGTCTCGAATATTCACTATTTACGACCTCCGAATTTTTCTTACTTATGAATACTGCAGTGAATATTTGATATTGATTTCAACTTACATGGGAAAATTGTTATGAGTAGCCGACAATGATCTATCTCACTTACGAAGTGATTATTTCACACGTTATTTGAAATTAGAGAGGAAAATATATAACGGATGAAACAGTACTCTTTATCAACAGTTAATTAACCAATTAAATGAATTCTAAATTTAGAATGCTGTTATATTAAAAAAGAAATATATATATAATGTACGTAACTAAAAGTACGCCCATAAGAGTCCATAACTACCAGCTAACCCACCACATGTGGAAAACCTCTTTTTGCAGTTACTAATCATTTACAAAACTGTTGTGAAGCAGGAACCTCAAAACTATCAAACAATGAGTTCTACCCCCCCCCAAGCTTTTACTGTACCAACAATAATGATAATTCATTCAAATTCCCATTTCTTTTGTTATTATAAGAAGCTTAAACAGCTTCAGAGGAACGGTAATTTCTATTATGAGACAAGTGTACTTAAGCCAATTAAACTAATTAATGCCTAAGTATATTGTCCTTCATTAAGGAGGCCAATTAAAACCATACAACAATGTAACATACTCATAGCCACATTTCCAACAAATACCTTTAATAGGAATATGCCTTGTCAATGTAAACATGTTTATCAGATTTCATATTAACCTCAAAAATAATCTCATAAATTAAAAATATTCTTATCAAAATTAAATTTTCTTTCTTTTATAACTGCCGTTTCTGTTTCTTTGGCACTGTAACCCCGGCAGCCGTCAGGTACAAAGTTAAGTCAAGCAGCTGGTTCCTTTGTTTGCATAAAATGAGAACCTATTATTAGCCAACTACCTTCTTATTGTTTTTGTTGAAGAGACAGTTCAATAGTTCCTCCACGCTTTAGATTTTTTCGCTACCAGTGGGAGACATATTTGTAACGGATCTTGTTAGAAGAGTCATTGTGTCACCGAGATTTTCCAACACGGCTCTTGTTCCGAGGTCTTACTTTAATAAGCCATTCTTCGACAGCAAGAACATCGTGTACTAGTTTGAGGGATGGGAACCATTAAGAAAAAAATAAAAAACTTAATCTTTGTGAAGTAAACAGAAGGATTTATAACTAAGAATATGTGTATAGCGAAACAAAGGGCGCCATTGCAGTATGAGAAGAAAAGTCGCACTGGATGCATTCCACATATACTTATTGTTTCGTAGCTATAAACTAAAAACTAGTGTTTCTATATAAACGAGAATACCCTAATTCTAACTTGGACTTTTATTCTTCTAATAATTTAACTGCCTGCGGACGTATATCACATCTTAGATTCATAAATCTGAAACGGTTGAATCTCATTTATCCAAACTAAAGTTATTTCAAGTTAGATTAGGTTAGATTATTTGAATATGGCAGAGCATAGAGGGCACTCTGCCCTAAAGGAAGCGATGCTTTCGTGGAGAAATTTATATGCGAAACTGGCTCGCGTTCAAATTACACAAAAAAATTAAACAATCATGAACAACACCCATGCAGCCAGCCAGTTTACCTGGATTCGAATCCGAATCTAACTACCAGTATTCAGCGGTCTTAACCGCTGGTGGGACCAGTAATTACGACAGCCACTTAGTCCATTGGTGCAGCTGGAAACATTTTTGTTGGATTTGGTTTATTTGATTATGGCAAAGCACTCGAGGGCTCTCTGCTTAAAGGAAGGGATGCCTTCATAGAGGACTTTCTACGGGAAACTAGCTCGTATACACGTTACACATAAAGGAAAACACGAAAACTCCCATGCACGAGATTCGAACCTCGGAATGTACTACCAGTATTCAGCGACTTTACCGTTCGTCAGCTGTTGAGCCCGGAGCCATTTCGGATCATAAAAGAAAGGAAAGGATTCCCATGGGAAATGCGGAAAGATTTGAATAAATCATGGAGGCTGTTTGCAGCAACCGAAGGTAAAAATAAATACCAATAACAGTGTTAAATGAAAATACGGATTATAATGTGTATTCACATACTGCAGTGTATTTATAATTTTTATGATTCAATTACATGTATATACTTGGTACAATCTGTATTACATAACTGATTGTACCAAGTATATACATGTAACTCATTCATACCTTTATTGTAATTATCTATAGAATTCATTAGCTGTTCACTCTGGGAAAGCTCATTAACAATATTTAAGTTGTATCTGCCCATCTGTCACTCCGTGCGTATGGACACTGAAACTATTTTCCTTACCCGCATTGCGCCCTTCTTCCATCCTGAACTATTGACTCGTTCATTACTTTTATTTGCTACCCTCAGCATTCGTCAAACCATTAATCTTACAAGAAATACAACAAAGTATTTTGTAGACTTTCGAGAAGGCCTGAAACTCTTTTACTTGCCCCTTTCGCCAAACATACGCCGGGGAAGCTTGCAATACTAGAACTTTTGTAGCAAAATTAATTCCGTCAGCGCCGCCAACTGGCCGATATGCTAACTGTCACAATGGTTCGGCTGTCACGCCGTCGGTTAAAGAAAGAAAGTGTATTTGCAAGCCTATATTTCTTAAAATAGTGGATGGTTTTATGAGTCCATTCACTATTGGATGGAAGTCCTAGATAAGCTCTTAGCTGTAGCATAAAATTCAGTTAGTTTTGGTCTGTGAGATCAGGCTAGTTTGCTGAAAAGTAACTTTGAAGCAAAACCTTCACCAGCAAAAGCCGCTGCACATTGGTAGTTCGGTTCGGGTTTCGAATCTCGGCGAATAAGCTGGCTGCACGGGTGTTTCCGTGGTTTTCACTATGTGTAACGTAGATACGAGCCAATTTACCTTAAAACGACCTCCACGAGGCATCCCTCCCTTTCCGTGGAGTGTCTAAGGACGGAGCGTGTAATAAGTAAAAAAGTAGAACCTTTTACTAAATGTAACTTAAGTTTCAAATGAATAAATGAAATCGGATGAAAATAAATACTTGACGTTACCACCTGAAGAAAGATTTGTTTCACAGTTTAATACGTGTTGCTACACAAAATACACTGCGATCATTTCTTTTCTTTACAGAATGGATTAGAACGGGGGAGATTTGAAAACTAAAATGACTGATTTTTGGATGAATTAATTTGGTGCTATTTTCCTGTATTCTTTCGATTAAGCGAAGTATTTAAAATAAGTATTTACTGCTCGACCAAAACAATAAGAGCTTGAGTTTCTATAAGAAATTAATGTATTTTATGAAACAATAATTAATAAATATTCTTCTTTTGCCTTAAAAATGAAAATTAAAGATGCTAATAATTGTTTTCATTTAATTCAGGATTCATTGAAATATATTTAATTAATTAATTTATTTTTTGAGTTTACAATATAGATTTTCATGTAATCTAAATAATGTGAAGAGATATAAGGTATTTTTTGAAAGCAGTAGAAGTGAAAAATGAGGCAGGGCATTGCTCGACCCACGGATCTGACGGACCACGCCGAGTGTGCTGACGACTACACTACGAAGGCATGCTAAGAAGGCGGGAGAAATACCTTATAAATGTATGTCACAAATTCTTGTTGATTTAAAAATGCTAAGATGCTGACACCTCCTCTGAAGAGAAAATGTTACGGATGATGACTAGTTTTCATGGAATCCATTATGAGTTTCCAGTTTTTTGATTTGGTAGTGCTATTCTTTTTAAAGTGGAGCGATGTATAAGATGGAGCTTACTTTGAAAATATGATAAAAGTCATAGCTAATATAAACTTAAATTACTAAAAGCATTTTCCACTCACTAGAATTATATATTTCTGAAGTCATATTTTCCAGAATTTATTTTCAACAATTCATAAAAACCGAAAATAATATTTCTTTTTGCTGTGAAATTACATTTCCTACTTTTGTAACTCATAAACTTTAAAAACACATAAGCTGTTTTGTAAAATAATTTAGGTAAGGTTTTATATTGCTCCATCATGTTTAGGCCCTGTTTTTAAGGAATATAACTTAGAGTAAAAGAGAAAATGCTTTTTGAAAAAACACATTGGCCATTCAAATTTTGGGTATTTATGGAATACTTAAAATTACATTTTCGCAAATCGTTTACATGAACATTATGCGAATCATTAATATATTGAATATTAATTTAATATATATATATATATATATATTATAATAAGTATATATTTATATAATATATTATAATAAGTATATATTTATATAATATATTATAATAAGTATATATTTATATACTATATATAAATATTATATTAATTAAAATTTAAATTTACTTCACACATATTCACATATTTACTATTTAAGCAACGGGGGTTTAAAAAAAAGGTTTTCAAAGGCGTTAAAAGTTAAACCCATTGATTTTGTTAGACATCATTTTACCATGATAAATTTTAATGTCAAGTTTACTATTTGTTATGCAGACGATTTTACAAATCTCCTTCTTCTGCATATATAAAATTAAAACTTGAACAATACGAGGTTTAAAGTCACCAACGGCTGCTATATGAAAAATTCGCAAGTAATATTTTTGAATTATAAAGAAGCTATAGGATTAACATCTTATTCTCGACCAGAAATCTTATAAAAAATATAAACAGCCCTCAGTCTTTGTTTCAACATTTCAAATAAGCAAAGACAATCTGTCTAACTAAAGGAATACTTCATAAGGACTTTCACTTAGCATGCATACTTCATAAGGACTTTCTATGGGAAACTGGTTCGTATTTCTGTTATACATGTGGGAAAGTACGAAAACCCACAGCCTGCCCATTCACGGAGATTGTCACCCGAACAAAACTATCACTGCACAGGAATCTTAATCATTCATCCACCGGCGGACTTAAAAATAGTCACTTAGCATGTATTTTATACATTGTATGCATTAGACACTACATTCTTGTAACAAATTAAGTTAGTATGCAAAAATATTTGTCTTAAGAATCCTAATGAAGATAAAGCTAATTTAATGTACGATATTTTATTCATTGACATCTAAGTTATAACATTGGTTTGCGGCATGCTATGCCTCCTAAAATATATTTTTCATATTATTGTACATCATATAATACAGTATGTCTCTTATATTATAGATAAAATATTACAGATGTTGTAATTGTTGCGTACATTAGACACCAAAAATAAAAAAATAAAGAAAGACTTGCAATGTTTATGTTACTACAAAATTTTATAACTGTTCAATTTTATTTTGGGAACGGAAGATAGCGTGTACAGAAATTTTTCTACAGGAACTTTGCAGTAAAACTCTTATATATCTCTTATATTATGTTATGGGGCATGAGAAATACATTTTTTCTTATAAGTATAAACTAACACTTGTTGAAAAATTCTGTTAATAACCACAACGAACTCCTTTAGAACCTAAATAAAATATCTCTAATTGATCAACTTATGCTGCAGTGAGAAACTCCGTAATTTTCTTCAAGCTGAAAATAATAACATATTTTCGAGATGTTCAAAAGTTCTTGTAATGTACTTGGTTCCATTTCGCTTCGGTAAGTGATAAAGTATACTAATGTCTGCACATATTTTTGGACATTCATGGTATATTCATTCTCTCCCCCTTAAGTTTAAGTTATTTTTAAACTACTCAGTTTGCGAATTTTTCGATCTGTGAAATATTCCCCAAAACGTTTTGAAATTTATTTTTAATATCTGAAAGTTAATTAAAGCCTCAGAATTCAAACTTGTAGTTTCCAAGGGTGAACTACATGCCAGACATTGCGCCTTCAAAGACAGAATATAAATTCTTGACCTTTTTATATCTTTTCTAGCATACACTTTTCAGCACAATGTTTGACTGAACCGTAAAATGTAGCTTTTTTTTTTTTTTTTTTTTTTTTTTTTTTTTTTATGTGTGTGTGTGTGTGTGTGCTGCGTTTTATTATTTTTCTCATAATTAACTTCAAACGTCAATTAATTGCACGTAAGCAGATTCTCGGTTTTTGTAAATCTGAAACTGACTGATCAACTCTAAATGATCTTCTTTAGAAATATATATGGCACATATGGCACACTGTATGCACCACGCATACCAAACATGTTCAAAATCACGAAAATTTAACAAAGAAAAGAATGGGTTTTTTATTTTCCTCAATAAGAGGATTCTTGTCTGTCATATCTTCTCGGAAGCTGTACTTCCTTACTAAATTTGTTTTTCGTGATTTATAAACGATGCGATTCCTAAACTTTCCTCCTTTCCAAAAAGTAGACATCTGGTGGCACACAAATGTTCTGTAAATAAAAGTTCATTACCACCTACGATTTGCAACAAGTTTTCCTGCCGCTAACAGGTTTGTTGAGAGAAATTCATCTTTTTGAGAAAAGCAGTTCTCTCAACTCCTGACCCTTTCTTAACGGGTAATCTCTCCGCCTGACAATTATCGTTTGCTGTTAGCGGAGCTCTCGAAGTAGTGACTTTGACCGTTAAATAGTTTATGGGGTAATCCGCAAATTTGATGCCCGTTTCAGAGTTACATTTCGAGAAGTGACAGGCTTTGAAATCTTGTATTTACTGCTATTATGCAGATAAGCACACGTTATCTTTACGCCTTAAAAAATAAAAATGTGTTCTTCATTTTACAGACGAAGAATTTAACCTTGCTAAAACGAGAGACGACGTTCTAGTATAAATCATGCATTTGAGACAAATTTCATAGGTTATAAGGTTAGAATGAAGATAGAAATAAACCATCTGGTTACTATTTAGTAATGATTCTAACATGGAACTATAATTTTATATATACTAAAATCTTGGAGGCGGCAATAAAAAATAAAAATGTTTTATATTAAAATGTTAGTATTATGTATTCACTACTATTTATTGTTACATTCACTTTTATGTATTCACTACTATTTATTGTTCAAATAAGCTTTTATTAATCACAAATAAATGTGCTCATTCATCAACCTGGAAACTTCATTTTATGTAACTAAATAAAATACTTGTACATTCTAAACGCATGTTATCCACCTGCGCTCGGGTGCTATCGTAGCGTCAGCGAAGGTAAAAAACCACAGGAACGACATTAAACTGTGCTTAGAATTCTTTATCATTTTTACGATTGCCATATATGCACCACTAAGTTTTTTGGCTTAAAAAGCATTCTTAGTGGAGGTTTGTGAAAATTTTTCGGAGCATTGCAATATTACTTTAGCCAAGTCTCCCTGCAACTACAGCAAGTTGTCCCTGCAACTAAAATTGTAGTGCCCTAACTAACGACATACAGTCCATAGGTAATGGGTAACTATGGATATTATAGTCATCGACATCCTTTGGTTAAATACAACAGTATCCTTCGAAGATTTGGATATATTATTAAAAACCTATCCAAATATGCTGCATTGCTCCGCACCAATTGACCACCAGTACCCAAGGATGATTAACCGCTTTGACGGACACTGATGTTCTTTGGTTTAATTTTAATTAAAGAATATATCTAAATGTATTTCATAGCAGTACAGCGGTGATATATGTTTTGATGGAAGTTATTTATGGGGCTATAAACTTAAAGGGTTCCAATAGCTAACAGTCTTGATATGAACTGGGATGCGTCCGCTTATTTCAAAATCTGCTTAAATTTATAACACCGACGATCTGTGGGTCGGCCGGTCACAAGTGACCATTACCATGTAGGCAGCTGGTGACCAACAGTCACCTTATAAAAGTCATTAAAAATATTTAAACTTAGAATTTAGATTAACACTGGGTTCCAATTAAACTTTTTAAGTGAAATGCTAGAAATAATTAAAATATATAACATATATACACTGCTGAGAATCTAAAAATTAGTTTGAATTAGTATATTAGAAAAAGTAGAAGTAAAATGTCATTTTTTATAAACACCTTAAATTTAAGAATATTGTACAGCTTATTTTTAAGAATAATGCTATAGAAAACTGATATAAATTTGTAGATTGTATAAATGACTGAAAAGTGGGAAGAAAAGTGTAATAATGAAACTGGGGATAAGAGAATAATAGAGAAAACATTTTAATTACAATTTTTAAGCAATATGATAATACATTATGTTTCCTTTCTTCATTTCTGAAGAACAAGCAGCAATTAAAAAAATTGCCTAGATCTATATAAATTAGAGTTTGTTTATCGTCACAGCTTTTATTGTTGATTTTCAGTTTTATTAGTTTTTATTTCATTCTATCACCCATGGGAGGGTGATAGAATCTTCTGTGTACATAGTAAATTTGAAACTTGATTGATTAATTAGTTTTGATATCTTTATTTTGTTATTCTATTTTATATTTTTAACATTGTATTTATGTTTAAATATATTTGCATTTCTCCGCATTCTTTCAATATCTTATCTATTTCCTTTCATGCTATTCTTAACAGCCCACCAGCGGCCGAGCGGTAAAATTGCTGAACACTGGTAGTTCTGTCCGAGGTTCGGATCCCGAGAATGGGTTGGCTGCATGGGGGTTTTCGTGGTTTTCCCCGTGTGTAACGTGTATACGAGTCAGTTTCTCTTAGAAGGTCCTGCACGAAGGCATCCCTCCCCTTAGGCAGATAGCCCTAGTGTGCTTTGCCGTATTCACAACACACCATCATGCTATTCTTAATTTTGTCTTTTTGTTAATTCTTATTTAGATTATACATAGAAGCCGTTTATCGACTAGAACGAACTTACGACATCGTTCGATAAAATTCAAATTTCGCGTGAAGTGGAAAATTAGAAATTGGTTCTAAATTAACTGTAATTTAAATTTTCCCACCAAACGTTTGATAATTGCAATATATTAATTCTCAACGAAGAAGAATTCGAAATTTACTCCAGTATTAAATATACATCAGCATTAACAGGTATAGTGAAATATAAAATGACAGCGAGAAAATAAGAGAATTTGAACTAGGCGATATATGTATTTATATATACTTGTGTTTTTTCTGCTCCATTGATTTTTATGGAAGTATATGAAGAAAAAAATACTGATTTGCGTAATTTCTGCACAAATATTTTCGTTTTCAATCTCTACCGTGGGTACGAAAAATGTCTCTTTCATTCTTAACAGTAACGACAAATAAACTAATAACTTTAAAAAAAATTTTTCATTGTTTACTGTATGTCAGTTGTCTAACAATGAGATCTTCAAAATGTTTACCACGGCTTTTGTAACTTCGATTTTAAATCAAACTAACGGTTAACGTGCATTTCATTTTAAAATAATTATCTGTTGCTATAAATAATGTAACTAACATGTAAATTTGAAAAAGTCTATTTATTTTCTTAAGCCAAGAAGAACTGGATAATTTCCCTTTAAGAGGTGTGGGGAATTTCACGATCTTGCGAGAAAGCAGTACGACCTCAGATTAATAAAACCAGTAATAAAAAGCTCCGCAGGGAAAGGGGGAATGTAATGGTTGAAATCAACAGATCCGAAGGCCAAAAAAGTTAACATTTGACTATCATGTAAAAAAATTTTTTATTTAATAAATATTGTAATATTTTAGATTTCTTTAAGTATTATTAAATATAGTATGAGTTTACGTAATTTACTAAAAAAATTCAAATAATTAAATAACAATATATATATATACATATATATAAGGTTCAACTTTAATTTTTGTGCATTATATGGGGCAAACCACCCTATTTGAAAAATAAAGAGGGTCACGTTGTGTCATATGATATAGAGCAGGGTTTCTTAAACTTTTTTCCGTCGGGACCCCCAGGACCCTATAAGTGTTGCGCAAATCCGACACACGTGTGATTGAAACTGTCAATTTTTCACTTGTATTTTAATATACTATTGCAGTTTTAGGTCACTAACCTTAATTTCTAATTTCAAAACATAGAACAATGTGAAAATTTTATATAAGTAACAGACGAAATGGCAGCGTCACGCAAAGCAAGGAAAATGAACTTTTATTAAAAGGAATAAAATATTTGGCAAATAAGTTAATGAAATATCAAAACTGCTAACATTTTTGGTGCCCCCTGCTGCAAGTCGCGACCCACAGTTTAAGTAACCCTAGTGTAGAGGAAGAATGGACCAATACAACTTAAATGCCATAAATAATGCCATGCGTATAACGCGAAAGACATAACCAACTCATAAATCGATTTTGTTGTAATAAATCCATTACACATTACATGATAATGTCTGAGTTTGAGGTTACTTCAACGATGACTAAAAATGCTGAGGGAATGAAATTGTCTTCCGAGAAAGCTATAGTGCTGCCATCTATTGCTAAAAGATGAAACTGCTAAACTCCCAACTCCCCCCCCCCAAAAAAATGCAGTCTGCAATATCGAGTTAAATGTTCGCTGAAAATGTTAAGTTTCTATCATTAAGTTTTCTTTAAATGAGTCCTACGAATTATTTATAGTGTTCACTAGAAATATTAGCAACATTTGAAATTATATTATATATTTGTATAGTATATGATGCTGCTATCTATTGTATAATAATGAAACTTTTTAACAAGTAAAATATTATCGAGATTAGTATTTTACGTTTGAATTTGCTGAACACAAAAAACTTTTTAATAACTTTTGGCGAACAATGATTATAACAATTTATGATTTTAGTTAAACTGGTTGATTTTTTTTCGTTACTACGCTTCCTTATCACTTTATAATCGTTATTTTAGAAAAATGTCCCAATCGTAATATTGCATATTAGGAACTTGTGACTTTGTATAGCATGTATGATATTTACAAGAATACACATAATTATTTAAGAAGGAGTTAGTATTCTAAAGTACTGTGCATTTTGTTTTCCAGACTGTGTTAAGAAAAATATTCAACTCTGTGTGTTATGTCAAGCTCCAAATTTACATCTATTTTATTGTTTTTCATCTATGTTTGTGTTCATATTTTCTCAAAGGTATTTGTGTAATACCATCACCTGTATTACTTGTGTGTATCAAGGTCTTTATTTTCCTCATTTCCTGATGCTTGCTGCTACTTAGAAGCCAATGTACAGTATAGCACTCATTTCTGCCTGCCAATTTCCATTACAAGTTCGAAGAGCTATAACCTCTCTCCATTTGTCAGTGGCGCTCTGCGCTTGTTTCACATTTAACCTCAAATGACAAAGATCATTACTATGTTACAGGTTAAAACCGCAATGGTTGTACGCCTGATCAACCTATGATGGTCAGCGATCAACGGTGGGTATATGAAATTTCAGAAGTCGAGTTTCAAGAAAGTGTACATTTTCCCATTTATAAATATGATTCATATATTTTTATCTCCTATAAATATAAAATAAGCAAAATTTCAGGAATGACTAAAAACGTTTGGTTTTTTTATATTTTTTTATCCGATTAAGAAATTTTTTTTTTAAATTTCAAATGGAGCACTATTTTTTTAATATTATTTTTATAAAAATTGCTCGCATGAGTTTAATTAATTTTTATTTAAATTACGTAATTAAATCTTACCAAAATATTTGCTTTAGTTGTTTATTTAAGTTTACTTAATAAACTCAAAATATTTTAAAGAACTCTATTAAAAAAATTTAAGACTTTTATTGATATATCATCATAGCTCACTTTGAGAAATATAGTTTGGGTCACTTATTGTAGTTGAATTGCATTTATTTTATTAAACTAAATTTTAATGCTAATTATTTTTTAATTACTTTCAATTTATTTTACTGAATACGACACTGAATCTCTACAAATTACGACAATAAGAACAAATATTTATTATAATTTTGTAACAACTGGTGGTATTTATGCTATGATAGCTTTTAAAGATAAACTAATAAATTTTTATGTTTCAAAAACTAAAATTTAGATGCATTTCATTTTATTAGAATGCTACTTTCAGGTTACGTTGTCTCATAAACAACTGTTAATTGAATATGAAGAAGTAACCACCTTTTTGACATTTGATTCTCGCTAACCAATTATTGCAATTTTACAAAGTTTATATAAAATAAAACAGCAAATGTCGGCTTGATGGTATAGCTAAATTAATTTTATACCAGATTTAATGCTTACACGAAAATACTAATACCTTTATGCATGTATAAAGTGATAGCAAGGAGAAGAATAAAAATATTAAAATGTTTGATTACTATCATCCTGTGGACCAAGGAAGTTAAATATTTCATTGTTTTATTAGTTCAAAGAGTGACAGTAAAAACCTCATACAGCACATATTGTGTCTAACTTCAGGGCTACTAAGGCTATCCTTACCCCCTTAATTTACTGAAACTTAGTTTTCTCTATAAATAATAAGTTATTCGTTTTATAAGACCGCGTCGCGTCTAATAATTACATGTGCCTCTCCTGTATGGAGTTATGTCAGATAAAAAAACTTCAGGTTGTGCACAGAGTCACTCTCAGGCAAATTACTAATGCTAGAATGCTGAGAACTTTTCGGCAACAAAGCAGTCGACGAGGAACTCGAAGTTAAGTAAATAAAGACATTTATAACTAAACTTGCAAAAAAATTCTTAAGTATAGTTAAAATCAACAATGAATCTACACCAAATATGGCTTACGATTATAATGCATTTGTAAATACCAGAAGACCTGGTGCTCTTTTACATGCATTGGATTCGCACACATAAGTATTTTCTAGTAGCCTTACTTAATTTTTATTTCAGTTATAATTTTTTTTAAATTTCTATTTCCTTCCTACTCCCACTTTTGGCTTTCTCGTTGCTCTTTAGCGAGACGGGGATCGTAGCTCTGAGAATCCTCAGTAATCTCGCACGGCCTCTCAAAAATATGAATGAGTTTTCAACTTTCAAGCAATATTCGGAGCGCTTTGCTCTGCCGAAGTTACGAAAAATTATGTGCTCCAACAATAAAGCTATAGTTTTTCTTGTATGCTTATTAAACTTTGTATCTTGACGTCCAGTCGCCTGATAAAAACAAATTTTTACATCATTTTATTAATCTGAACATATTATATTTTACAAGTGATACTTGGAATATCGATTCTTATCTTCAGCTCATAACAATCCCTTAATATAATAAAACATAGATAATAATAAACTTCTGTAATGAAGAAAAATGGGCTAATCTTTGGAATACGGTAACAGGTAGTTTGGCGACATTTTGGTAAGGCGATAAAGATTACCAGCTAAGACTTTAGCAGTATACATGGATAAAGTCAAGAATGTGCGCAATTCCATTTTTGTGCAATTCTCGGATGTTTTTTTAAGTGAAAATAGGTCGACGTGTACATGGATACCGTGTATGTGGAATTCTTAAAAACGCGGCAAGCAGTGGGCGACTCTGCATTTTCTCCCAATTTCGCACCTAACCTTCGTCATGATTAAGCCCTTTTGTTCCATAAAAGTTCTAGTATAAGCGTAATTCGGCTAGCAGATTGTTGGGAAAAAAATGTTGAGTTAAAAAAAAATGCCTTTATTTCGTGAAAACAACATGGCGTCCAAAAAAAAAAAAAAAAAAAAAAAAAAAACTAGCAGGTTGCTGTAGCAGGGTTGGTCGCCAAATTTTCGCAAAAAATCGCCAAGTTACCATAATCTAAAGATTAACCTAAAAATGTTTCAATAAGCAGAAAATATAAAAGCAAAGATTTCCTTTTCACAACTAGATCCTAATTTTATTAATTTTTGTATCAGTAATTATCTTAAAATTACAAAATGATTCCAGGTATAACAGGCAGTGTAATTTAATCCAAATGTGAAGGTAAGAATGGAGCCTTTACGAGCAATAAAATATGATACATTTTGTAGCGAATCAAAAGCAATTCTTAAAAAGGTCGTTTTTATTTGTCAGTATGAGATGATAGAAAATTAAATATGTCTTCCTTTCTCTGATTTGTACCTGAGATATGTATCCTAAGTATTTATGATGCTTTGATTTATTTGTAATATAGAACTATTTTAGCGCTTATATTTAAATAAGAATTTTAGTTTAATTAAAAGTATGTATGTAAAATAAAATAGGAATTGATTTAAAAAGTGACTACGCAGTGAATAGTTTCTTTTTTTTTATGATGATGTAACTTAATCTAACTGTACTCAAAATCTTAAGCAAAATTCAGAAACAACTTTATTATTTCGAACCGCATGAAAACCACAACAACGCAATTAAAAAAAAAAAAAATTGCGGTTATTATTTTATTTAAATGCCTGTAGATGGCAGCACCAAACATATACATACTCCGTTTCCGCAAACTTCTGTAACTCCATATAGATGGCAGCACTATGATCATATCCCTCTGGAGAACTGTGGCAACAGATAAGTATTTTTTCACTACATAAAAATGCTTATTTTCTAAGGACAAGTTTCCAAAAGCATTTTTTAGTACATTGGGAATAAGGAACAAAGAAAAAAAATGCTCATTTGTGATTAATCTAAATAACAAACTGTCGCTAGTTATTTTATGAATATAATTAATTTTGAATGTTAAAATTAGGTAAAAGAGCGATCTTGTTTCACTTTGGCGTTTTCCCCTTAATTTTAAATCAATTAAGAGAGAATGAATATGAATTGAGAGAGAATAAATATGAATTGAGAGAGAATGAATACGTTCCAATATGAATGCTTTATTACGAAATTTAAACAACTTGTATTTGAAATTGTTTAATCTGATATAATTAATTGTAAAAATCATATGGAACTGGAAACACATTAAATGTAAATTACTCATTTTCTTGGCTCGTGGGCATCATTTCCAAATGAAAGAGAGCATACGAAAAGTACTGTGTTAAAAAATATGGAGTTAAATTTGAAAGGATTCAGTCAAATAATAAGCAACTGAATTAAATTTTATTTCAACGGAACTAAATTTAAATAAAACATTTTATGGGAAGGTAACAACACTCATCAAAATATTATCATTTATTATTTTTAATATTAATTCCTATGATAAATTTAAATAAATTAATTATTTGGTTAATTTATTAAAGTTATTTAGATATTTCAAACACTAGTATTTTGTTTCGCAGAAGGATCATAAATGGTCATTACCAAAATGCGTAATTATTTTATAACACAAAATGATAGAACGAAGTTATAATAAATATACTTACCAGAAAACGCAAATGTAGAGAAACTGTGTTTCAATGTGTACTTTCCAAGCAAGTATTTCTTTCGTAACATTTGTCAGAATACAGAAAACTTTTAACAAATTCTTTTTTAAATTATTAACCAATTAGTTTATTAATTTTTCCAATAAAGTTACTCAGCGTAATAGTTTTAGTCATAATATACGGAATAAAAATAGTATAGTTGTTAGTTGAGAATTAATAACTTGCAAAAATTCGAAGCTTTATTTTAAAATAATGTTGCTGAATTCAAGCAATTTTGTGATTATTACTGTTGTAAACATTTTAAATTTCAAAAATGAGCATTTGAAGTATACGTAATAAAATTCACAATAGCTAATTGCTGCGTTCCATCTGATTATTTGCATTAAATTCTATTTAACTGATCGTTACTTTCTCTGAATAATATATTTGCCATAGATAAATGAAGTAATAATAATTTAGTTATGATATTTACGAAACTAAAGAGCTTGAAAAAATTTAAATAAACCTTTCTTTTTCTATGATTATTTTTTTTAAAAGCCCAAAAGAGCCATAATTCTCGAAACGTGATTTTGCATCGAATCACTATAAATGCGTCGTTTCACTTTTCATTCCAATCTGTTGCCATTCGGGAAAATGTAAGTTATTTAGCTTTCAAATTGAATCTGTCTGTTGTGGATTAACGAACTAAGCAATCTGAAAGCAATAGATACAGAATTTCCGTTTCTTACTTTTGATTCAGATTGATTTAAATAATAAAAAGGCATTTAATTTATGATTCATGATTCATTCGTATCTTACTTTCATTATCCGTTCCTTACCTTTGAATCGGCTTGATTTAAATAATAAAAATCTACTTAATCATAATTAATGATTCATAATCCATGAATGTTTCGTTCATAGATTATGTATATTTTCATTCATAGAATATTGAATTGAAAATATTCAATATTTTCATAGAATGACTTGTTCAATATTTATATATATTTTTTATCATTTATTTCGTATTTTGTAAAACTTCAAAGCATTTTGATTAAAAAACTAAACTATCTGAAAGTAAACGTTCGCTGTACGGAAAAGAAAATTTTTATCTTCAGCGCTCCAGACTGTCTTTCGAAAGGTATGCTGTTTTAAATATTTTGTGATTTTGCCGTTGAATTGAATTTTATGTAGTCTAAATTCGAAGAAGGGGACATTTAATAAATAAAGTTAACACACAAAACGTTAATCGTAAAAAGACAAAAAAAAAAAAAAAAAAAAAAAAGTGTTGTAGGCCATCTTATTAAGAAAAACTGAACATTGATACTGTAAACTGAGAAAAGAGTGAAAAAAATAGAAAAATGTGTGCCAACACTTAACACTGCATTGGGAATTCTAAACATATGCCCCTATGCTGCTTTTAAAATTTTTTCGATTTTTCTTCTGAACTGTATATGGCGCAAGTGCGCAGAAAGGATAAATAAATAAAAAAACGTGCCTTATCTTGTGTGAGTGTACACCTAGAGTGGTAGACTGCTCAGCGAGCGCATAATAAACCTTAACAGACCCTTTTAGGCAGCCGTTAAAATCTGAAACCTTTCTTTTTAATTTTTATTTATTGTTTTTAAACGGACTGATTTTATTATGGGATATCTGTTCACATGTATGTCCCATATAGAGTTTCTCTGGAAATGTGGCATGTAGCATCCTTCAGGTATTAGTATGTCTCATGTAGCATTTTTTCCTTTGATTGCTTCAGGAAAAAAAATTGATGATGGATTTTCCTTCAGAGCCATAAAGAAAAATGTGAAGTATTAAAATCTTACTAGTTTACTCTTAGAGTGCAAATTATTGGCCAATAAAATCCCCTTAATACATTTCCTTATTGCTAAAAGGAAGCTTTGTCGAACATAAATCATGCTGATAAAAATACCAATGACTAACTGACAGACATAAACGATAATAAATTTTTTCGTGTGAAGTTTGGGAATAGCCATTAAGACAATTTAATGTGACAAAAATGGCGTGAAGCGTATTTTTATATGAGAACTAAAGGAGAAAGAAAACTAAAAGTAATAAAGATGAAAAGGGAGAAGAAAAGCAAAAACTATGCTTCTATAAATGTTATACAAATTCGAAAGTCATTACACTTTGAATGTTCATCCAAGTGTGAAATGGCTTCTTTAAGCATTGCCCAAATCCCCAACTTCATAAAGAAATCACCGATGACCGTGTAAATTTAGGATTAGTAATACTCCACATCTCAAACAGGATCTTTAGAGGATTCCAAAAGGAAGTTCCAAGCTTAAATTCGTTCTGTTAAGAATGTTTCCCTAAATGAAATATTTAGATCTTTTCCAATTTGTTATAATTCGATAGTAATTTAAGCAATGAACTTGAGGCTGAAACAAAAATTGACGTAGTTTTATCAATAGGAAAAGTAAGAAATAAGGAAATCATTTCGTTTAATATTCTGTTGATCTTTTATTGATTTCGTTTTGTTATTAACGAAATATGTAGTTTAAAATTAAGGAACCATAACAATGAGTTTTTGATATACTTAATTTAACTATAAAGTTTTAACATATACTGCCAAGACGTTTAAGATTCAACTATGTAATATACATATTTCTGTATAATAAAATTGGTGGTTCATGCATGTAAATTTATTATTCTGTGTTCAAAGATTCTCGCATAAGAATCCTTCAAGAATTTTGTGATAGCAAAATAGGAGCACGTTATCCTCAGATTCCACGAGGTGCGTTCAGGCAACAGTAAGGTGGAGCTCAAGCAGACAGTTTTTTTTTTAATTTACTCTCACTTGTCATTTGAATACAGTAAACCAGAGGATGAGCAACAGTTACGCTTTGACTATCAGCTTATTACTTCGTGCATGGAAAAATCTATTATATGTCAGATCACACCCGGAGCGAAATTCCAGTAGAACAGCGTCATAATAAAATCAAGTATTTATAATACCTAGAAATTTTTACAATAATTTCAGCGCTGTTACATGTTACATGATTAATAACATAATTTTGGTTTTTTCTCTTACATATTGTTGCGCGAGCACGGATTTGTAATGGATTGAATAATCACAGAATCGATGATAGCTTGATAAAATTTATTTTAACCAAAAGAAATACTTACAGTTCTCGAACTTTCCACAAAGTACTTGTATAGCTCTTCTGCAGTATGATAGACCTCTTCAAACTACTAAGAAAATTAAATACAACAGAATGCAAAGCGCAGCTAACGAGCGAAGCTCGCACAGAGATTTTTCGATAGACCGAAGTTAATTCTAAACTAAAAACTGAGAACAGATGCTTTCTCCGATAGACCGAAGTTAATTCTAAACTAAAAACTGAGAACAGATGCTTTCTCCGATCTTGTATAGTTTTAATTTATTAAACATATTTACATATATGCAAATGTTTACATGTGAACTAAAATTATTTACATGTATACAAAATTCGTAACAATGTATTTAACAAAATATACCGCCTGATATATACAGAGATAAGAATTTTGGGTAACAGAGTTGACGTTTTAATCCTTATGGTTATACTAAATTTCGCCTGCCATTGCCATAAACAGTGACGTTATACTTCCTTTACGTTTCTTTTTCTTATTACAAAAGACATATCGTATTACTACAATACATATTATATTATTAAGTGGGGACAGTAAACGTTTTATAATACAGACTGCAAACATTTTATAGTACAGACTTTATAATACAACTTATTTAAATAAAGACTAAATTTATCTTAATATTCATAATAATAACCATTATGTTTGTCTTCAGAATTACCAGCGAGAGTCAAGTCACTAAAATATTCCGGAATGTGAAAGTAGGACAATTTTTAGAATCCTGCGCCTTGGCTGCAAAGATCTAATTTATAAACAATATAATGAAACTAAAAATAAATATAACTGCTATTAAATTGTGAAACTTACCTAAAAGTTAAGAATTTCAATGTAAAGTTAAACCTTATTAACAATGCAATTTATGAGCAAACTCTAATAAAGATCAAAACAGAATTAAATTTAATAAATTTTAAATTATGATAATTAGATTAAGTTATTAACATATGATTTCACATTTAAATTCTTAACATTAAATTGCACAATTTAATAGTAGTTATATTTATTTTTAATTTCATAGTATGCTTTATATATATGAAATAGATAATAAAACAAATTAGAAATTCAAAATTCGGGCTTCGAGGCGTCCATATTCAAATGGCGAAATAAGTTGTTCAAAATTTGATGGCCGAAGGTACCGTTATTTTTTTTTTTAGAAAGCGAGAAACATATATACATTCATGCAGTTTCTTCATTATTTTATTTCTTTAAATATAAAACAGGGCAATAATATTTGGTGGCAACGATTTGAAAAGTGATTCAACGCTCATGGTGATTCGATGCAAAAGTCCGTTTCGATACTAATAACCCTTCTGGGCTAATGCCCTTTTGGGCTAATAAACAATTGGAAAAATCATTTTTACAGTCAGTATTATCTATGGTGTTAGAAACTTACTTTATTTGTGGCATTAACGGTACAAAATTAAAATGTTGAAAAAATGAATTTTATTGAAAAATGTTGAAATCTCTCTAAATGTTTCACGTGAAGATGATGAGCAAATCAGTTTGTAAGTGAGTTAAGATAAATAAAAGATTCTAATACTTTTACCGAATGACAACGACGTTTATCTGATTTTGATGCATAACTCACAAAATTTGCTTTCGGGAAAACAACATGTTGTTTTCCCGAAAGCACATTCCAGGTATCAATAATCTAGTTATAAAATTACACGTAATTAATATAAAATAATGGTTACACATAATTTCATAATTATAAATCATTCATCATAGGTTGTGTTTCTTACTTTCCAGTTCTCTAGTTCAAGATAATCAAGTTATAAAGAAAGGGGGGGAAAGAGTTTTCTGGCTCGTTGTTAATATAACTAGTTCAATAATGACACACTGACCAGAATCAAATGACATCTTAGTTAACTGATTATTTAGTAATAGTTATACTAAAACAGAAAAAAAAAAAAAAAACAGCATAGAATTAATTAATGTCGCAGCAATAGCGGAGGCGCTATCTGTAACCAAGTAGAAGATAATTACGAAATTGGCGCATCGCCCATCCCAGAAAGCAGCAGGTGCTCTATGGAACTTCCTTGAGTATTTAATAGGCATTCAAGGTAGCTCAATATAATCACTATTCTTAGACTATGAACAAACATAAATTAATAACAGGTTTATCCTTACATAAAAGAAACATAAATTAATAACAGGTTTATCTTTACATAAAAGAAACATAAATTAATAACAGGTTTATCCTTACATAAAACAAACATAAATTAATAACAGGTTTATCTTTACTAAATTTTCGAACAAGTCTTCCACTATACCTATCGTCAGTGAAACAGAACTTCAGACACCCCCCAAAAAACTAAGACTGTGATGAATATGGATATTTAGAAATAATATTATTAAGAAAAAACACTTTTTTGACAAAATTAAACAGTAAATGAATATTTCATTTGTTCAGACACAATTAGTGTTTAAATTATGCATATTCACCACTGTTGGAATATATTCTCACAGGGATTTAGTTTATTAAAACAAAAAAGTATATATGTATTTTGACTTGAAATGCTTTCGTTTTTAAATAATAAATGCAACTGCAAATTATATGCTATTTCCGAAAACTAAGCAATTCTTTAGAAAGGTATTGCATAATTTAAAGCTTGTTGCCAACACAAGACATTGAAATAATGAATTGAGAAATTGTCCCGCATTCTACTGGTGAAATAAACCCTATTTATATTCGAATTAAAATAAATAGTTAACTTTTTGGAAACCAAAATATTCAAGACAACCTTTCATTCAATAATCGCAACCGCCCGAAACAGCTGAGATTGTGATGCTGGTTTCTTCCCTTCCCTTAGGGTATGCAGTAGCAGGTGCAGTTTTTTCAATCAGTTTATTGCAGACAGCTTGTCCTAAAAGGCTAATGGAAGCTTCTTCGTCAGGAAGTAGAAGTGATATCATTTAAAATCTTCACACCTCTTTGTAGACGGGAAAATGGACGGGGAAAGGAGGAAACGGATGGAACGTGCAATTGACATGGACGTGCGTTTCGGTATTTTAAGCATACAAGTTGTCGAGGACTTCGGTTTTCTAAGGGTTAAATAGAAATGTACTAACGTTTACCTTTGATTTATTATTTCAGAGTCAAAATCCAAAATTACCCAATAGGTAGGACAGACGAAGTACACATAAATCAGAGTCTAACTTTGTCCTAGGATCAAGGACCGAAAAAATTGTTTAGAAGACAAATTTTGTAATTAAAAGTATAGTTTTCATACCTATCAATATAAGTAGTATTAAAATAAATGTGCTGCTTAAAAAGGATTTGTTTCGATGCCGATTGCTACGCAAAATTTAACAAAAATCCTCTGACAACTCAGTTCATAGTTATGAAGTGAGAATAATATCGAAATCTGTTCGTTTTGTCTGTACTAAAGTATGAAATAGTAGCTATGCAGAACAATTGCATTGTCTGTAGATACTATTATTAGTAAATAGGTTTTATTAGTATTTAGTAATTTTTGAAGAGGTTGTGGAGTTCTAGAACATTTAGCATAAACTATTATGCTTGGATGCATTGCTTTAAAGCTAGTTCTTAAATTTACGCACAATAATGTTTAGTTTATCTGCATTTTCTGAGTTACCACCAATTTCAAAAGCAAGTTAATTGCAGATAATAAATATGTAAAGTAAAATAAGGAGCCTCCTAACTTCGAGTTACGTAGAAAGTGGTTAAAAAAGAGATGTTTAATAATAAAGTTTAAAAAAGAGGGAAAAATTGTCTTAGCAGGAGTGAGTCCAAAAGCAGCCTGCTTAACTATGAGCTCAGTGAGAGCATAAAAACCTCAACAAACCCTCTGGTGCGACGTTAAAATCTAAATCTCTTCAGGTTTTCTTATTTTTTCTTGTTTAGTAACAGCTGTTGCATCTTATAACATACGCCTCTCAATTAAGATAAACGTTCATTGGGTAGAATTAAAACAGCTAAAGGAAATTATTAATACCAATATTGTACTAAATTATACAGTCTTTCTAGGAATTTTAGGGCAGCAGTCCCATTGTCTTATTTATGGTAGCGCACAAGTCGCTGAAATTAGATATAACAAGATCTTCCAACTAACCTCTCACCAGCGGCCGAGTAGTAAGGCATTAATACCTCGGTGTGGGGTCCGAATCCCACCGAACAGGCTGGCCTGGTTGGATGCTTTCATAGCTTTTCCCATGTGCAACACGTATACCAGCCAGTTTTCCTTAAAAATACCTCTACGAAGTTATCCCTTCCCTTAGGCAGATAACCTTGGAATGTTTTGCCATGATCAAATAAATCAAACCAAACACCAAATTATCTGGTATTAACAGAAGTGGTCGGATTATCCGGAATTACCGAAGCCCGGCTATATAAAATAAATCTGGAGAGCAAGAAATCATATTTTATTAAAAGTATCGAATAATAAAAGACATAGATATTGCACAATGAAATCAGTGCGGAATTTTTATCTTTTTATGTGTAGAATAATAAAATTATTTTATGTAAAAATAAAGACAAATCTATAATAATAGACAAAGTATAAAATTTGTTCAACAGGGAGGGGAAATAATATTTTGTGGTGGATATTAAAGGAAGTGCTAATAAATGTTTAAAAAATTATAATTTTTTCCTGGCAAACTTTTTTTTAATCTAAAGGGGCTTTGCTCCTAAAGGACTATTGTTTTCGTTTTGCGATTTTGCGTTGAATCATTATAAATGCCCGTTTCACTTTTCAAACTGTTGCCACCAAATGTTAGAGTCCTGCATTCTATTTGAAGAAATTAAATAATGAAAAATCTGCATAAATGTATGTATATTTCTCGCATTGTGATAAAACAACGGCACATAGGGCCATCGAATTTTAAATGACGTAATCCTCCTACGAATATGGGCATGTGGAAGACCAAATTTGAAATTTGGAATTTGTTTTATTACTGATTTCATATTTTGTAAAACTTTAACGAATTTTTGATTAAGAAACTCAAGGTTTTCAAAGCGAGCAATGGTAACACTCTACGGGGGGGGGGAGGACTTTTTTATCTCTAGCGCGTGGAACTGTGTATCGGAAATTCTAAAGATAGGTTCATTTTAAAATTATTTTGCGACATTGCTATTGAACTGAATTTTATGGTGTAAGTTCGAAGAACATGATATTTAATAAATAAAGGTAACACACAAAACGTTAAAAAAAAAAACGCCCCTTTGGACGTAATTTAAAATCTGAAACCTTTTAGATTTTTTTTGGTTGGGGGAAACCGAGCCCCAACCAAAAAATTGAGCCCTGGGGTTTATATGGTTAATGGGGTTTATTTTCCTTTAACCTTTTTAAAGCTTTAATTTTCCCTTTCATTGTACTTTCTTTTGTTTAGACTTGACTATTTATAATGCAGTGCTTAGAAAATTAACTCCAAAATATGCCATACTGAACTATGGGCAACGACGCGAAGTAAAATCATGAAAAAATATTATACATTTTTTATAAAAATGGATTGATGTAATCTTGGCCTTAACATATCACGTTGGTTGTTCTCAAAATTATGACTGGAAAATATTGCAAATAATATTGTTACGAATTTTGTACAAATGTAAATAATTTTAGTGCAGTTATACATGAAATTGTAGTATATTTTGTATAATGTAGCATGAAATGCTTGAAAGGTCGGAAAAGTAAGATTACAGGGCGCGCAAGTCTATTTAACATTGAGTAAACTAAACGGCTATCTCGCTGACAACGATTTTGGCGACTAATTTTTATCGCCAAAAGTCGCATAACTTGGCGACATTTTGGTCCAGTCCCTGTATAATTGTAATATCGACTGTGATTGAATAGATAATTTATCTCTGTATGTATCCCTGTAGATATCCGGCCCTCATACTCCTAGTAATTTCGAGAAGTGAAAGATACTAGGGATTTCTCCATAGATAGACGCTCATCGGTTACTCTGGTTCTTTTTTTAGACTTATTAGTTTTCAACTGCGTAAAAAACTCTTCACATATAAGTGTATTGTATCGCATATACTAAGTGTATTTAAGGTTGAGTCTTAAAAGTTCTGTTCAAGATTGTATTCCCCTTTACCTTACCTTTTAAGAGACTAACAACGAGTTTTCGCTGTAGAAAAATCAATCAAACTAAATTTTTAAATAAAATTTATTTATTTCAATTTTAATTTATTATACTGTGCTTCGGCTACAAAAGTTAAGAGCTAGTGCAATTTATAGTGTGCTTCAAAGTTAAATTCGAATACAGTTCAGAATGGAAGTTCATATACCTTATTACTTTCAATGATAATTGTATCTTACTGAAGGCATAGCCAGTTTATGAATTCTAACAATAAATTGAATTATGAAAATCATTATTTGCTGAGAATGCTTTGCTATCATTATATTTATTATTGCTATAGTTTTCCCACTGAAATGTTAATCTAAGAGCAATGCACGTTGGTAATTCAAGCAATGCGATGATAACGCGTTCAGAAGTTAGAGATACCAAGATATTTTTTTAATGGCCGAGCGCTTTATTTTATAGCCATTACAAGGCCCTTGTACTACAGGGGCCGCAAATAATGACCATTTCATTATGGAAGCATTTAATAGGTAGTCACCGTTGCCTCCTTTCTACGAAAGAACGAACAGTTATTACAATCATCCCTTCTCCGGGATTCGAAACCGGGCCCAAGATATTGTTAGCAAGAAACTATGCAACAGTGCTTGCGTTTGTCTTCGAGTTTGTCTGAATTATTCTTTTATCTACTTAAACTGGAGTTTTTTGTAGTAAAAAGGATAGGGAGCTAACAGGTGATATGAAATTCGAATAACGGAAAAATTGCTCTGTGTTAATATAACACACAGTGCGCAGAATATCTTAATAAAATGTTAACATTTTAGGCTTCTGCTTTTTACTGCAAACATAATCAGAAAAACTAATAAATATGTAAATAAATAATAAGATTAGTTGAATAATGATGACTTTTTCTGTTTCGTATATTAAAATTAGAATCCGCGAAAAAAAGTTTAATATTTTATTTTCTGAATATTTCCGTGAGTTAAAACAGGTGCAAAAAATAAGCAATGACAGGGGGTTTCCTATCACTAGTTTTTATAAAAAACAAAGTTTTTAAACATAATATGTAGAAAGTGTTAGGTCTTTTTAAAGCAGGATACATGAAAAATCAGCTGGCGTCCTCGCAGGGATTTGAACCGAGGGCCTTCCAACTGCTAGCTAGACTTGACCGCTTGCACTACGAGATTACGCACAATCGATAATTACTCATAAATATCCAAAATCAGACGAATGTATGCTATTCCTTTAGAAACTGCAATAGTATTAAAATTAAATTGCTTCCTTATGGTGGGCAGTATTTTCGAAATAAAATTGCCCAGAAGTTATATTAATTCAATGTGGGAAGTTTAAATGTAAATTCCCAATTCCAATATATTGCTTTCGCGGTAAAATTTTCCAACCGTATCGGACAATTTAATTTTATTGAAAGAAAAGATTAGAAAAAAAAAAAAAAAACCGCTGTTAATAGATAAATTCCACATTTTTTTTAAGCCCAAAAACCTCGATCTCTTATCTCCATCCCGTTTCAACCCCATTCAATCATTGCTGGCATTTTGTAAAGGAAAAAGAAATTGAAATAAAAGAAAACGATAAATGAAAGGGAAAAAAATGAAAAATAACAATTTACTTTCATACTGGAATGGTCGGATTGCTCCTCCTGAAACCGAAACTTCGGAATGCGGAAAGAGAAGGGACAGACAGACGCCCTGTTGAATCAGGAACATCATGCACGTAACCCCTCTGAAAGGTCTCGCTAAAGATCACCAGGGTCGCAGCCTCTTTATAGCTCCAGGGGGTTAAAACTTGGAATGGTCCTCTTTCTCTTGTATAGATCCCAAAACTTCTGAACAAGTCGTGGCGTAATCTTTTTCTACCGTTATAGTTAATCGTATTTCTCAATATTTCCTTTAAATCTGCGTATAGAGTTTAGATGTATTCAGCTGCGCCAAAAGATAAAAAAAAAGAACTCTCAGGAAGAATGTGCGTGCAAAAGAATGAGTGATTAGTTTGACTATGTAAGAAATTTTTTGCACGTGCAAGCAGATCATTAAGACGAAAAGTAGGGAACATTTCAGATATATAAATGTTTGTAATCAATGCGTTATAAATATATTTATTACATTAAATGCTTAGTTCCGAAGAAACTGGAGTTTTACATTATCTCCTCCAGCTCCTAAAACTACACCTTTTCAGTATACCAGAAATATCGCAACCGAAAAAATAAATAAATAAATAAATAAAAATAAATAAATAAATAAATAAATAATAACGTTATGTTTACATAGAACATATTGCCAATCCGTACGCCTTAATAAGTGATGTAGTCAGGGCGCCATATACAATGGCTGCTATTTGGGCCGTCGAATCTATTGTTTAGATTCAGTAAGAGAATAGGGTATTAAAACGCTCTGCTTAAACGTTCTTTTGGAATAGAGGATACTTAACACTAAAACTTCATTTTTTTGCCTTAGTAGGTGGCAACAATATGCATTCTTTTCTTAAAAAATCTGATGTGGACATCACATGGCTTCTTTGTATGGCGTATTAAATTATATACATTTTTTGCTGTATTTCATTTAAACCTATTTCCTCGAATTTCGTTAGAGGTATATTTCTCATTCAATTAATTCCATTCTCAATTCGCGGGAAGGCAGAAATACATAAAAACTCAAAACATCGTCATTAAATATTGAATAATATAGAAAAATATAAAACACCAAATACAGTTAAACAGTTTTTTAAAAAAAAATTACAATTAAAATTACAGTTTCTACACAGAAACAAGCTATTCGGCCAGCGGGCAAGAAGGCCCATTTTTCGGTGCGTAAAACTGATAGTTTACTTTTCCACTTTTTCCCCACGCGGCAAAAAGACTTTGAAGGCGCAGAAGCTGAATTAATTCGCTACTCTACTGAGTTTCAAATGTAAACAAATGGCGGTACGTGAGGCCTAACTCGCTACTTTTAAATTATTGATAGTTCTACTACTATTGCATGCAGATTAACTAAAGGCATAAAACCTTGACCGGAACATAAAAAACACATAATTCCATCACTTTGAAAGCAAAAAATGCACAATTTACCAAAATTTAAGAATAGAAAACTAAGCTCACGGAGCCAGGTAACAGAACGAATATATATATATATATATATGACTGGTGCAGCCGAATGTAAAGAAAAAGGGAAGTGTACAACTACATGCTATAGCAGTCCCGTATACAAAATCTCAACGTTCTGCGGCTACTCGTTGTGTTACGCGAGATACATACATACGTCAAGAAAATAAATCTCTTCTGAATTCATTTTAAATTCATTTTTACAATCCTTTTTGGCAAAAACAGGCCTTTATTCTGTCCGTACGTACAGATGACATGCAAAAACATCATTCAAATTCTTTCAAGAGCAGCCGAAATGAATATTTTTATTGAAATATAACACCCGAAATTTTTCGTGATTACAATACTTCCTTTACTTCGTACAAGGAAGTAAAAAGAGAATTACAAAAGTAATACTTAAAACGATAGCTCTTAGGTTGTTATCTTTACTTCGATTTAATATTAATTGATATGTTATAACAATACATATTATTATAAAAGCTTGTGGAATGAATAAAATAATTTAGTTGTATTTTTTGCTAAGGTTAATTTAGATGCTACTAATGTTAATGCAATTGAAAAGTTTAATGCTTTCATTTAGCACTTTTTTTCCCATTACGAATAAATTTAGTTGTAGTTAGCTGAACTGATCTGAGGTGTTTTATTTAACCCTCTACAGCTTCTCTCTAATATGGTGAATAATTTTTAAAATAATTTTCCCTGTACTTCGTAATGGTACTTTGTAACGAGTGTTACTTTATTCCATTACTGTTATACAGGATGATCCAAAAGTGACAGAAAAAGTAAGAATTCAATAGTTACAGTCATTTATTTCATTTAGTTTTGGGAATATGTTTAAACGCTTTGCCAGCATACTTAGCCACATGTCTTCAGCAAGAAATGATGTAAAAGTTCGATAACAAAAAATTTTTGGAAATCTAGGAGAATGGCAAGGGCAAGTTTCGAGGACAATTTGTCTTCCGCAGACCACAGTCTGAGAAAGTTGGTATAAACGATCTCAATTTTTATTAAGATCACTAAAGCTAATGAAGCAAAATTCTTGCTAATACGTAAATTATAAAATTCTCTAAAATGTTTGAAAAGTAATATAAAAAACTTAGCCTTGGTCCCAGGTTTCATTTTAGAGTATTTGACAAAATTTATTTCATGCTATAGAAAATCTTTCGAAAACGTAAAATGAGTCATTAGTATTTATTATGTGATTGCGAGTTCTTGGAATTTAATTGCACCATTTTCCAATACCTGTCACTCGTGTACGGAAAACATAATACATCATTTCTGCTTTCAGGATTTGTTGTGTAAATCTCCCCCCCCCCCCGCAACAGTAAAGCTTCCTCTTTTAAGCAATCCGAAGAGCTTATTGAAAATTCTAATCTATGCGAAGCCTGTATCATTCTTCCATATAAAGATCTTCTTTTACGAAAAAAAAAAAAAAAAAAAAAAGCATTTTTACTTTACTTCATTGCGATGTAGGCCAGCGAGGACAAATGACGCCATAAGAAAACTAAGAAAGAATGAAAATAAGTTGCTCTCCTGCAATGTTGCGTAATTCCAGCTTGAATCTCAATTAAACTTACGGCCAGTGGAGCTGGTAATACGCTGCATTTTATGTATGATATGCTCGTACTGTTTCACTGACATTGTAAAGGTTTCTGTTTATTTTTAATCTGTCCTTATTATGGTCCTTATTTTCATAACTTATTTTAAAGTTGTTCTTATTAGTGACTTCTAGTATCTATGTTATAATTCTAGTATCTAGTATCTATGTTATAATTTTAATTTAAATGTTTCATTTTTTCCTTTACTTTATTGCTCTAAAATTCAATATTTCCCTTATTTGTTTCTTGTGATGTTATATTATTTAATTATTGACATTAGAAACATCCTTAACCCAGTTTGTCCAAAATGTTTGAGCGGTTACGTGACACTACTATATATGCATATTTGTATATATCATCCGTTATCCACGAGTGTTTATCTTCCGTAATTCTCCCGCATAAGTTGTTTAGAGTGTTGCCATTCGGCTAAAAGCAAGATTTGAATTTACATTTCGAATTCAATCTGTAAATGGTTAATAATTTCAGAGATTTTAACAAAATGTTAAAAACTGAAACGGAATTCTTAAAATCTTTATCCTTATTTTATTTTTTTAACGTTTATCTAATTGATACAAATTACAATATTTTAAAATGAGCTATTATTATTAATAAAACATTTTTTTAAGACGACCTATTATGTATTTATCAGAAAATAGTTTTTGAAGAATATGTTTTGTAAATTAATATGAGGGCAGTTTTTTTATTTGTCCTTTTTTTCTGTATTTTAAAATGAGTTCATTTTTGTCAGTTTTAATTTTTTCTGTCATATTAATTATTAATTATTTACTAGCTTAAGTAAGAATATATATACTCTTGTACGTATATCTTACGCCTAATGTTCACACACAAATATTATTTGCATGTTTATTAATAATGCTAGAAATATACAATGATTCAATCATTTCTAAAAATTCCAAACTACATTTTAATGCGGATAGTCGTAAAAATAGCAAAAAGGGAACAGAGAAACTGGAGCGAATTGAAGAATAGCCGATAATACCCCGAAAATGAGCAGACAGTTATTTTAATCTTCTTGACTATTATTATGTGAATGTGGTAATCAGTTATGCTACACGAAGCTGACCTTTCAGTAACAGATTATGAACATTCTGGCTGCTAAGATAACTGTAATTTTTTTCTTCCTATAAATACCATATTTTACAGTTCTCGTGTCGTAAGTTGCATGCGTAAAAAGAAAACAAAATTCTGAAAATTTTTTTGAAATATAGTATATATATATATATATATATATATATATATATATATGTTATATGTGTGTGCTTGTATATCCATACCAAAGCTTTTTTAGATTCATTTAAAGGCATGGGACAAATGTTAGATTTTATGCGCAGTGGTTATTTACATTGGATTTGGGTCGTAACGATCCTATATTATATAACGTTTCCTATAGAAAGAGAGGAATACTTTGATGAAAATTAACTAATTTTAGCCAAATCGTAAAAATAAGTTATTGCGATGAATGTAATTTAATTAAAATTGCTCTCCGCTGTTACTTAATAATCACAATTGCATCCTGTTTTGAGTTTCGTTATTTTCATATTTGAATTATTCGAATTTAAGCGTTTTTAAATGAACATAATAATAATGATAAAGTAGGGTATTAGACACAGGAATTTTTCCACAGAAGTCACGATCGCAAATTTTTATCTTGATCACTAGGTTTATACTTGTATGGTATTTTCTCCCTCCTTTTCTCACACCTTCGTGGTGTAATCGGAGGCCTACTCGAAGTGCATTCGAGAGGTCCAGGGTTCGAGTTCGAGCGAGAGCTTTGCGTATTTTTCATGTCTCTAGCTTCAAAGTAACCTAATGGTTCGACAGATTTTCTTTCATTACAGACTATTGGACAAAGGATGCTGTTCACAGTTTTATTTTGCCACGTTTTTCTTAAATATAGGAAACCTATATTATCACTTTAATTGCGTAAATTACATGAAATAAAAGGAATATGCTTTTCGGTTCAAAATGTTCTCTTCCACTAGACATTACAATAATAATTTCTAACGACAGTTTGCAATTTACAGAATAATAAATGAAATTATAGAATCATTACAAAAGTTCCCTTTGACATTCTAAAATGTGCTCAAATTTCCTTCATTTTAATGCTCTTTTACTTAAAATAGATCTTTATTGGAATCAATTTAATGCTTTATTATTATTTATTTAACTTAGAGGTCCTTTAACATTTTTGATGGTCGATTCTTTCAAGAATTTTAAATATTTTATCCACCCCTTTACTTTTACATAATGAGAAGATAAAAAAAAGACTAATGTTACTTTTAGATTGTTTATTTTACAGTGCATTATTTTTATATTACAGTTATCTTTAATAAAACATTCCGACTTCGGTAATAAATTTTACCACAACTTTTACGTCGAAATAATGAATTAATAAATCATATATCACAATATTTGGAATAAAATCTCTAGCTAATCCAATTTTAAGATAGAAATCTCTATTTTAAACTTTTGAAACTGAAAACAACATTGTAAGTTATAACCATTAATAAATTACTTCAGAGTGAGAAGTTTCAATTAAATATTAGAGTCGATTTAGTTTTGATTATTCGCCTTTTTACAAATAACATGAAATACAATTAGCGAAAATATTTCTTCTTACTTCTTTTTTACGTATAACATTATTATATGCTACATGTATTAATTCAAATTAATTTAAAAATTTAAAATCTGTACAGTTGTGTTACTTCATACTCATTTTTTCTCTTCCGATTTAGTACTTTTCTTAATTATAAATTTAAAACTTCTGTTGTTCCCAATTTTTCAGTTATTTTAGTGTTACTTTGGTTTAATTTTAAAACTTTACAATTAAGTTATAAGGTATTTCTCCAGCCTTCCTAGCGTGCCTTCGTGGTGTAGTGGTTCTGCACGCTGGGCCCGTACTCCAGAGGTCCTTAGTTAGATTCCCGGCGAAGGCGTTTGCTAATTTTTCACCCTGCCTGCTTCCAAAAATACCTAATGTCTCTACAACGTAGTTAAATTAATTTATGATCATAATTTTCATTTTTCTACCATGCCTTCAGCCATTTATCGTTTCACACAAATTACGCCTCAAATGACAGAAATTTCTAAATCATGTTTATTTTCACATATATATGTAAAAAATTTATCTCCAATTTTATTCAAATGAAACGCAATCAAAAACCTTCCAGTCGTCTTTCAAAAATTCTCCTAAATTGCAAATTGGTCTTTTCTTTGGCCCATCATAAAGGATAAACGTCGACGATTATCCAAAATTGGATTTGCACTCTAGTACAAGCTTGATCTGGTTGCAAATTCGTATCGAAATTTCTTTGCCATTTAGTAAAAGTCCTGGTCTAGAAGTGCGATTATCATCAAACGGCATACAAAAGCTCTCCGATTTGTATTATAAAACTTTATTTCACAGTCTTCCAGTTTAAATGATTTAAAAAGATTTTCTCTATATAAGCGTAAATCCAATATTTAATATTTCTAATGTTAGTTTATAAGGTATTTCTCCCGCCTTCTTAGCATCATTTCGTAGTGTGGTGGTCTGCACGCTGGGCGAGTATTCCAGAGGTCCGCGGTTCGATTCCCGGCGAAGGATTTGCTCATTTTTCATCTCTCCCGCTTCCAAAAAAAATACCTAATGTCTCTGAAAGTATATCATAGAAACAAAAGAGCATTCTCAAATATACTTCTGACAAACCTCAAACTCTTCGATTCTAAAGATTTTAGCTTTCCTTGCAAAAGCTTTCAGGTTCCGTAAAGTTTCAGAAACACAAAGAAATTATTACACATCTTGTTGCTCTTAATGTGAAATCTAACAAAAAAACCTTTAAACCCTACCTTGAAAACGAGCGAAAAAGCTATGTTGGGCGAAATTAATTCCAACCCATATATTATTATTTCAAAAGCCTACAAGGGTAAGACAATAAGATCCTTCAGATTCGAAACTTTCTGATATTTCCGAATTCCGTGTTATAAGAATTCTAAATTTCAAGAAATTTGGACTTGAAGATATTCAGAATGCAATAACAAGGTTAAACCACCTTTTAATGCAATTTTGAGTAAAAGTGCTTATAAGGCATTGCAAAAGGAACATAGTACTAATTTCTCTCTGTAAAAATATTAATTTTATCATATGCAATGCAAAGCCTTAATATCTTTGGAATTGCATTTATTTTAATTTAATACAGTGCGCGATTTTATATTATTGACTGATAGTTAAAGAGCTAAATTGAAATAGTACATGCTTTAATTATCATTTTCTTTGCATGATTATTTTTTAATTTCTAGGACCTTACTCGTGAGCAGCTCATCCTTACCTAATTCTTCTGCTACTTCTAATAAAACCTGTTTTCTAGCCTTGGCAAGGAAAGACATTTCTGAGACTATTTCTTACATTATAATAAAAACATAAATATTTCAATAAATTTACAAATTAGTATTTACCTTAAATATATGGTTTCAAATATTTGCTTCAAAATCAAATGCATAAATTAAAACAAAAATAATCATCTAAGTTATTATTTATTGCATCTGTAGAAGATCAATCTTGGTAGGATGTGACCTACGAAGATTGATCTTAATATTGAAATACTAGAGTAAATAAAAATAAATAAAAAATTCAAGCCTTTAAGATGATTCGCAAATTAAAATTTTTGATTTGGGTTTCAATTACAAGAGATCAACTTTCAAATTGAAAATCTTCCAGTGTTACGTAATAAGTCTGCTAATTTAAAATGAGATCTCCATATTTTAAAACAAGAACACTTTAATATTACTAATCAATTTTACACATTATTGTTTTTGTTAATAAAATTACAGAAATCCGTATAATGTTTCCTCGGAAAAATAAAAGTATCCTGCCCAATACTAGGGTTCTGCTATCCAACACATGATATGGGGTTTTTGGGACTAAATATTTATAAGTGTTCAGTTGTCTACGACGAGGGGAAATTCATTATCTTTTAATTGACCTCCAGATAATTACAACTTCCTAAGTGGAATTTATTTTAAATGTTAAAAAAGATTACAAATATATACCTTTCTAAATTCTATGCTTTTATTATCAACAGAGTGTGTGTAATATGGAAAAGAGCTTTTGATTCTAAAATGGCTATATGACCATAGTCATGCACTCGCTGATGGGTGAATGAAACCTAAGCTAATTCATCCTACATTAATTCATAAAATTCAGAATTTTAATTAATCTTTTGTATTATCTGATCAAAGACTCAGTGTTTGACAAGTATTAAACCGAGAATTAAGTATCAAAAGCCGAAAAGAAACCACATCATTGTTGAATTTCCATTTTACAGAATCATAGAATTATAAAATTTTAAATGCCTCTCAAAATTTCAACAAGATGAGACTTTTTCTCAAATCTTCTAATGCTGCTTTTTAATTCTGAAAAGCATTCTCAAGATTTTATGTTCAGAGCAAGAATTACCATACATACTCATTTTCGATTCTATAAAAAAAGATAGTCTGCTCCGTAGGCCTCTAAAACGATGCTAAAGAAAGGGGAAAGTTTTAACTAAACTCCTAAAGCTTTATTAATTAAAATTTTAAGACAATCCAGTTTTAGGGAGAAAAATTTTTTCGCAAATATTTTATGTGCATTTAATATTGGTATAGTATCCAACTTACAATAATTAAAAAAATTAATTCATCGTTTCGGCAAAGGTGGTTGTCTTTATTTTTTCTGAAATAATATTTTAAATCATTTGCAGTATTATCAAAATAAATGTGCATTTTAACTCATAAAATATAATTATATACGCAGGATGCTCGAAAATATGGCTGCAGTTAAATATTAATCTTTAGCATTTACTTTCCATTTTTTTTAAAGTAACATCGTCTGATAAAAACACTGTTATATTGTGGATGGGGAGGGTTCTGAAAAAATAAAGTTTAACTAAATTCGATAAAAATTATATATATATGAATACGAATTTACTAATTTAGGTTATGTTCTACAACTATTATAAAATTAATTTTCACTTGAGAGCAAATTTAGGGCGCAGGTACGTAACGAAAGTTGATCGTTTTTGTAAATTGTATTTTCTTCTTAGGGAAATTGCATCACATTTTACGAAACACTGTAATTAAGAGTTACAGTTGTTAGATTTATATCATATCGAGTATCATGAAAAATCAGCAGTGCTCTCACTGAGAATCGAAATTCTTACCTTCCGACTGCTAGCCTGAAGTGCTCTTAGTTACACCATGCCAGTACGTGTTAAAGGAGAAAATTTCTTACAAAACTGTGTATCTGAAATCAATTTTTAATTAAAGGAAAACTATAATTGGTTTGTATTATTGTTTTCTTTCAAATATTGTGAAACTCCTTGCGTTTTCATAAATTGCAAAATTATTTTCCCCATTACTGGAAGAGAGGATTTCAATCGATAAGCGAAATAAAGCTTTTAAAAATAAACATATTTCAATTTTTTAAATAAACTGTTCCACATATATTACTCGATTACATAACAACGTATATTCAAGCTTTCTATTTCTAGTTAACCTTTAAAAGTCAACAATAACGATTTTCTTTCTTTATGCAGAATTAGAACTGAGTCGCTTTGAAATTCAAAGTAATTTAACTTGCCCGGTTAGCTACTTGAATGTTCAAGTATAATTTTATTAATTTAAGCTATTGTTCTTCTGTGTGTTAGTAGCAGCTTATCTATGCCTTGTGTTACTCCTCAGTGACATACGAGAGAAACTATTTTCCGTGCCATATGTTCATCACGAAAGTATTAATGAATAATGGTTGACCGAATTTTTTTCACCTATCTGTTTTTACCAGTTATGTCTAATTGATGAAGAAAGTCTGTTACGAATCGCATACCTCCAGGCTCAGCTGTTACTAGTTTGGGCAACTTCGAGTAAAATGTATGTCACGACAAGATTCTTTCGCAATCGATTAAGCTAAAAACCACTTTTGCGTATGGTCACAAAATAACTTTCTTCTCAACGAAACGTCCACTTGCATCAAGCAAGCTTTTAGCATTCAAATGAGAGCCCTCGTTGTTGCTTTTTTATTACTTAATACAGCAGGGTGCGTGGATGATCTTCCAATAGAATTTCGATGCCGGAAGGGTCAGCGAAATGCTGGAAAGCTGGTTTTCGGCTTCCCTTTTGCGGCCTCGTTCATTCCGGTTTTCTTGAGAAACTAGGTCGCTGGTGGGATCTGAGAAAGGTATTAGATGAAGGTGGTATTTTTCTTGGATTAAGGATGAACGTAACTGATCGCTGTGTCTGGGGGAAAAGGAAGAAAGAGTCAAAATGCGCCATTATTCAAATAAGATAATAATGAAAAATTCATGCAAGTACCGTTCGTGTTTGTCTCTTATTGGTCGCAAAGAACAAAGGTCTAAATAGAACCGGAAGAACTTTTGCATAAAAGTTTCCTGAAATAGCATGATCTTCTTACCAATTCAATTTTTATTTTTAAAGCATTTTTTTCCCTATGATTGTTTAAAACATGAAATATCTGTTTTGTGAAATGACCAATCTTCATTTAACATATTATCAACCATTTGGTAGAATCTCTAAGTTTTGCAAAGTATTGCAATTAAGATGATTCGCAGTTTTGTATAGCAACGTTTGCATACTAAACGCTTTATATTAGCACATTTAGTATGTAAAAGTATATAGATTTATTTTAAATACATTTAATAAAAATACGCAATCTGAAAAAGTTCCAGTGTTGATAGTCATTCCTGAATATTTGCGAAGAAACGTAAACTTGCGTAAAATGCCCCTAAAAAAAAAGAGTACTCAGTTGTTTTGTAGAAAAACATAATTTTTTTTCTACATAGCTCATGGGTCAGTTGTATTGCAGGCAAAGGATAATAAAGGGGATTTTCAAATAATAAAATGACTATTATTTTATGAAGTAGAACTTCAGATCTGCAGACTAACTGGAAGCACAGCTCTAATAGAAAAACTTCAATAATTTGATTGTCTCTTTAGTCTATTGGCCTAATAGGTATTAGCTTTATTGTAGATGACATTTTTTGCTTTATTTGTTTATGTCTGTAAGATTTCAACTATAAATACTTTGCAATTTTTAGATAACACTTATTTATTAATAAAGTATTTTTATTTCTGTGCAACAAAATACGAAACAGGTTTTTGTTTTCTTATAAAATTAAGTGACGAAACGCTTCTATTCGTCCATCTGTAAGCTAGCAACAAAAAAGGCACAAAAGTTATTGAAGTGGAATAAATAGTAAGATCTGCTTAATTACTCAATGTTCACAGTTCTCTACTTAGACTTCCAAAACGCACTCAAACCATTGTAGTAATTTGAGTTCTAAATGCACTTAAGGAGGTCAAACGCTCATAAATAATGTTTAATCAAAGATTAATTAAAAAATAGAGCTAACTTCTTCTAGAAAGATAATACCTCCCTAACAAGACAGAAATAAGGAGGATGCCTCAAAGCTTATGCATAAGTGCAAACCTACAAAAGCATTTAATTACTTTATATCACATAGAGAATTGAGAATGGCCGCGAGTAACCTCCTTTATATCACATACAACATCGATTGCATTTGGGAATAGTACTGCATTTAATGTTAATGGTTGCATTGATAACTTTCTGCAAGACGATAATCGAGAAACTATGAATATCTTAGTAACCTCTGAAAGGAATTAAGACATTTCCGAGGGAAAAACTGAAAGCATGTCTATTCCAAAAGCCGCGAATACAGATCATTTGCCAGCCAATATTTACAATAAATGGGAAAAAAAAACGAAATTAATGACTTAGGAATTCATAACATTTAACAAAATTAAATACCTATAAACTTGCTATAATAGTTACGCTACAAATAAACAGAATTTCAGGTTAAAAACTGTTGCCTATCTATTTTTATTCCAGAGGCATTTCATAAAAAGACATCTGAATCTGCCTTCTATTAGGAAGCGGTCTGCATTTTTTGTTAAAATGCCCAATAAAAAATCTTCACATTTGCCGTCTATTAAAACTGACTCTAAAATACACTACTTTCCTCAAAAAATAGGAAAAAAAACACAGAAGGAATATCATCAAAATAATTGAATATGGTAGCAAACATAAGCACAGGTTTATGTTATTTCTGATGAAAAATGCTCCATCCAACAGAAATTTCGATACGCAGCCCTTTAGATGAAGTTTTTTGCATACATAAAAATATATTAAGTCATCAGTATAGTGTAGTGTTAATACTTCAACGGTGTGGTGTTGAACTCCAATGAAAACTCTAATGATGGAACACCGCATGAAAATTTTATTGAAAGCCCAAAAAATGGCTACATACAATCAACGAGAGAAAAACCTATCTCTATTTAAACAAATTCAAATTCTCTACATTTTACGTGCGAGAGCAATATGTGGCTCTCTAGCCTGCATTTGAAACAATGCCAAAATATTAATATTATTTTTAAAACAATTAATTCAACTTAACAACTATTGAAGTTGGAAGTTAAATAATAATATTCATCTTATGCTCTCGAGACATCCTTGTCCATATTAAACTTCAGCTTCTTCTTCCTTTATGCGACCTTATCACATCAGCTTACATTTAACAATATACTTCTGTAAGCTATGTTTAAGACAAATCATCGCGGAGATAACTCATCAGAAACGCTGTATTGATCCCAAGTACACAATTTAATCCATCGTATATATCTATTCAAGAACTCATGCTGAAGAGATATTGCTATCCTGATAAGCATTACACTGATTGAAACAATAATTGAAAGACAACACATGCTAACGCCTCTATAAAGCATTGATGCCCTTGTCTGCACACAATTAGCGAATTGTTACAAAATAAAAAAAAATAACAAAGTAAAAGAAAAACTCTGAAAGGTTTCAGGTTTTAAATTACGTCCAAAGAAGCGTTTTTTTTTTAAATTTTGTTTGTTACCTTTATTTATTAAATATCATGTTCTTCGGACTTAAACCATAAAATTCAGTTCAAGAGCAATATCGCAAAATAATTTTAAATTGAGCATATCTTCAGAATTTCCGATACACAGTCTCAAGCGCTGGAGATAAAAATGTTTTTATGTACAACGTTGCCTTTGCTCGCTTTGAAATTCTCGAGTTTATTAATAAAAAATTCGTTAAAGTTTTACAAAACATGAAATGTATTATAAAACAAATTCCAAATTTGGTCTTCCAGATGCCCGTATTCGCAGTAGGATTGCGTCATTCAAAATTGGATGGATCCAGGTACCGTTGTTTTATCACAATGCGAGAAACATGCATACATTTATGCAGATTCTTCATTATTTAATTTCTTCAAATATAATATAGGGCGATAATATTTGGTGGCAACAGTTTGAAAAGGGAAACGAACATTCACAGTGATTCGACGCAAAATCGCAAAACAAAAACAATAGTCCTAGGAACAAAGCCTCTTTGGACTAAAAGTAAGAAAATGTGCAGCTCCATTTGGCAAGAGAAAATTCTTAAAAATGCGTGTAATGAGAGGGGATGGAATAAAAAGAAGAAAAGAGTTACTAAAAAGACTTTGCTTTGGTTCTTGATTATTATATGCAAACTAGATTTTATGATTTTAATAATTTGTCAGAAATTAATGGATTATTATTGAGATTATTTAATAAAAAATCGTTATAAGAAAAGTATAATGAAAAGTTAAACATATGGAAAATATATGAGTTAGATAAACTGAAATAAACCGAAGAAATATTATTACTAGCTTCTTAAGCAACATCTTAAACCGAAATCACTTTTTTAAGTGTTTAGTGTCATTAAATTCTATGAAAATAATCACGCAGGCATTAACTAATAAATTTCAGCAGTAGTTATTTGTGAATGACTAAGTAGGTTGTACCATATAGTCGTATCTCCGTCAAAGAAACAAGACCTGTTGTAGGCTAAATATTTATCTTTATATACAACTATGTACAGATTACAATTTAGAAAAACTTTAAAATACATTTTCTCTACAGTAGAGCGCGCAAACCAGCGTCCGCTCTTTTCTCTTGTTCATTTCAATCTCTTTTTTTACTCCCACCTGCAACCAGTGGGGAAAGTCCACTTCCCTCTTCCGGCCGAGACGAGAAGAGGGTCTTCTGTCCCTTCTTTTAGGGTGGGTGACCAAGTGTTCTTCAGAGAAGGGGAACGTTACAAGGTATTTCTTAATATGCGAATTTATATTAATAAAATATTGCCAGCAAAATACCTCTTCCTTTTATCTCACTTGATTTCATCATTGCTTATATGTAATAAATATGTAATAAATGAACATATCCCATTTCATCAATTTATTATTTTTTGAATTTTTACTATATGAACTGGAATGGAATCAGTTCAAACAGCACAAAGAGGTTACTGAATAATTAAACATTTCAAATTAAATGAATCTTGTATGTAGCATAACCAAACCTGTTTATATATAAATAAAGAATATCTGCCGTTTTATTATGTATTTTTTATCTTCGTTAAAGAATAGGTTTAAATTCTGTTATAGTTAAATCAATAACTGGTTTAAGTATTTCAAATATTTATTTCCTACAAACCAGACAAATTTTGCGTAGGAGAAGGAAGTATTTATAGAAAATTCTTTATTTGTCTTCCAAATGTTGTCTACAAGATTAAATGGATAAATAAAAAATTTTATATTTTCAAATATTTTGAACTGATATAAATTTGTTGAATGTTTCATACTGATGTGCATACTTAAAATTTCATAGCATTAAGCATTCGCTTAATCAAATCTTGAGCCCATTCAACAGATATTATAAATTACCTCTATATTTCTTCTATGAAATACTTTAATTTTTACGAGATTTTGGTTTCTGGTTGAAAATGATCTTCATGCCCCCTTTATTAAGTGATTGATCGGTTTATAACTTTGCATTTCTTATAACACGGGACGCAAGTATTTTATTTCTACTGAGATAGAATAATATTTTTTTTCCTTAAAACATAGACACTGTTGATGATGTCGATAGTTTTTGAACTTCCGCTGTTCACCATGTAATCTTTTATCATACCTACGTCGATTAAGAGAATTCTGAAAAACAAGAGGTGCACGAATTTCGAAAACTATGTAATTATTGTAAATAATGGGAGATACATATATAATTTTTTTTAAAGTAAATAAACACTTCTGAATTACAATTCCGACTAAAGTTAATAGCATGCAAAGAAACTAATTATGCCAAAAATTGAGAGCATTCAGCTGAATTTGAAATAAATCTAAAAAAATAGCAAAAAGTAAAACATTAGAACACTTTTCTGAGCTTTTAGGTGAGGAATCAGAGTGAGCATTGCCTGTGAGATTTTACTATTTCATTATTTTGCTCGCCAAAGTCCGATTAGAAGCTTTAAGCACAGCTTATTTTTAGTCTCTTAATGCGAGCCTTCCTCGGCCTGCAGTCAACATCGCTAACTGCTATCCCGGTTATGCATTGTATATTGGTTGTGCATTATATAACCTTTTAAGGTCTTAAAATATAAACTGAACAGAAATCGATTTAAGATATTTGATTTTAGCTTGTTTATTTACATTTACTTGGTTGATTTAACTGTAGTTTTAATGATAAATTCGCAAAACATCGCAAAGTAGGTTTTAGAAAGTAGCTCCAGTAGTATATATAAGCAATATATTTTACATGTATAATATATATTAAAACTGATTTGTAAAATGAAAATTATATGTTGGTAAAAATACGTAATTATTGAAAGAAATGTATGAAATACAATTTATCTCGCAGTTTAACTTGAAATATTCAGAAGTATTAAAATTGAAGTTCACAATTTCTTATAGTAAGTAAGTTTCTTAAGTAGAAGTAAACACCGCTATACAAGTAAGCCTGAAAAGCTTAAATTAATATTACGAAATCTTAAATATTTTGCGTTAAATCCTATTGTGATGTAATTGACATATATTTCTTAAATATCTGAATGATAGGTAGCACTTTTGACATGCATTCTTAAATTTTACGAGCGAGACGTTTAATGTTTTATGTCTAGATACATTTACTCTTATTGTTCTCAGAAAAGATATTTTTCATTTTTCCACTAAATTAAGATAATATTTGAAACGAAGCAGTTCTTTTCCTCGCTTGTCATTGATTGCTTATTCTGCTAGTTATAAAATGGAATAAAATTCTATTGTGTTGTACAACATGTAGATATATTTATGTTATTTAAGACTGAAGGAAAGCTGCTATAATATTTTTTACGTCAGAAAAAGAACAAAATAACGTAAAGTTTCCACGAAGCATATAGATGTTAATGGTAAAAGGTAGGAGTTCAAGTATTTTGTTCTGCTTTAGCAAATTATTTTGGTTCGTAATTCGAGTCTTTGAATTTTAGGTTAGAATAATTAATAAGAAGGATTTACTTGTTTTTAAAAGATATAAAACAGAAAAACAAAAAAAAGGTTTACTTGCAATGTGTCCAAAACAAATTTAGGCAGATAAAAAATTCACAGCATTTTATTATCGGGGGGAAAGAGCTCCAAAAGATGATACAAAAATTTACTTTAAAAATATTTTTAAGGGTAAATGACTAGTACTTACGTTAAAAAAGGGAATACTACACAAATATTCCTTCAAGCAATTTCAATCACCGTAATTTGAACCCACTTCGAACTATCTGGAGTCAACGATTTTACGGCTCGCTCCTCCATAATCTTGCATCTCTGAAATTTATAATTCGATTTATTTGACTAATTACAACTGATGTAAAATAGACTACTATTTTAATTATTATGTACTACCCCTAATCTGTACTATACATTTAATCCGAATTAACACATTTATAATCATATAAAATGCTTAACATCTTTATCACTTTAAAATAACAAAAGGATGAGACATCTTCCAAGCAAAATGATTTCCAGAATCTCTTGTATTCTGATTTACTTTTTCAAGGATTAAATTTCCACTAATCATGTTTAACTTTCCATTTTAAATTACCGTCTACGAACAGCCAAAGTATATATCTTCCGCTTATTATCTCTTCATTCATTGTTTTATAGTTTTGTTGCAAAACTCTATCAGCTTGGGAATCTTCCGAATGTTCAATACCAAATCTTGAAAATTTTGAATGTTGCCAAATAGAGATGAATCGTCAGATCTCGTTACTTTTTACAGTATTTTAATTCTTTGCCTATAGGCCTACCAGTGGACGAGCGAGAAAAATCGCTGAACACTGATAGTTTGGTCCAGAGTTCGAATCTCGGCGAACGGAATGTCTGCATAGCGTTCTGCATGTGTAACATGTATCCTTAGCAAATTCCTACAAAGTATTTCAGTATTCTTAGCAAATTCTCTACGAAGGCATCCCTTACCTTAGGTAGGTAGACCCCGTGAGCTTTGTTATAATCAAGTAAATCAAAAATTCTTGACCAATAGAATATTAGAAGCGGATGTTTTTACTATTATGTATTTCTAAATGAGTAGATTCATATACAGGGTATCTACAAATTAATAATAAATAAATTTAACGGTTTGTTGCTTGGGAATGACAGTACTTTCTTACTAGTTACTCTTTCACAAGCAAGGTTCAAAATTTTTACTATAAGTGACTCAACTCATACAAGCTCGTTATGCGCACCACTGGTAGCACGCAAACTATCAAGCCGATATTCCAGTTCTCTCCAAGTTTGGTGCAAGACGACATAATCAATGGTTGCAATAACAAAAATACTTGATGATCAGAACTGCTGATTCTGCTCTTCGGGTCTGCAATGTTCGAACTTTCGAACAGTAAACAATGTCTTTAACATAGCCCTATAGAAAGAAATTCAAAGGGGTTATGCCAGGCGAATGTGATGGTCATTCCTCCAGTTCCATCTGCCAGGGAATGTTCTGTCTAGAAAACTACAAACACACAATAACAGAGTAGTGACGCTCCAGCTTGCTGAAAAAGACCTCTTGTTAATAGTCCTCTAACTTTGGGATATATGATTAATCAATGCACTGAGATAATCTCCTGCTATTATTGCTTGTTCATACTAGAAGAAAAATGATCCTAAAATCTTTTAATGCTCATCAAACATCTACTTTCGGGCTGTCCCGCTTCAACTGCCTTGTGACATGAGGATATTTGGATTGCCAAATCTTCACATTTTGTTCACATTAAACCAAAACAAATTTGTAAGAAAAAACTTTGATATATGTAACACAAAATAATTTTGCACCTCTTACAGGAGGCCAAAAAATAAGGCAAAGTTATTCAGGGATTTTGTGGACACCTGGTACATTTTTTTTTTCAGAAAACCTGACGAGTTCAAAGTTGGAAGACCTTCCTTGTTAGTGTGTAACTCCAAGTAAGAAAATTACATAAATATATAACATGCATAGATGCATTAATTTGCGTAATCTCAATAACTGAATATGTTTTCGGGAACATTTCAAACCCTTGTTAGGGCATACGAAGAGACACAACTTCCAGCTGGCTGCCTATTAAAAATCGCTTCTGTGATTTGAAATTTATATTTTTTTTATCGCAGCTTTAACCTTCAGTCGGACCGCAAAAATTTCCTCGTTCTTGAGAAACAAGTTACCGTTATTCAGAAATCTTACTGTCCTTGAAGTGTGAGCACATGTGTAAGTTTCTAACAGAAGTGGTATGTATGATTGATAAAGTCTGTTTGTCGCTGAAGATTCTCCCCCCCCCTTAACGCGTAATTATAGATTTTTGGAATCTTTAATAGAGGATGTGTAAGGAGCAAATATGATTGAGAAACCACTGCTGTAGGCATTCTATTCTGAGGTGTTCTTCCAGTAGACAAACAGTACATAAGAACTTATTTATATACAGTTTAATAATTACTTTTGAAGCATATGCGGACTACCTGCTTAACTACATTCCAATTCGATATGACAGCTTGTTATATGATGGCGATCTGATGATCTGCTGCAAATTAATTACCTTGACAAGACATTTTAATAAATGAATTGTAATTATTACTCTTCAACAAAGAGACATAAATGTCAGTCCTTATTTTGAATTCAAATATAAATCCAGTGTCAAAGAAAATCCCAATTATTCGCTATATTAACTAAGATAGCCAAACCTTTCCAAGATACAATGCAGAATAACCTGCTTAGTCTCAATGCACTTTAGCAACGGGAGAGGGTAATGGAATCTTGAGAAAGATTCATTCCAGGCAAACTTACTAAAGAGGATTAAATAAACATGAAATTAAATAGTACATAGAAAAATCAGAACAAACATCACGTAGCCACGACTGACTTATTCATCTAAGACTTAGTCTTTCAAAAATCAAGGATACAGAATATAAAATCCTTATATTTAAAATGAGCTGTTCAAAAGCTTCCAGACAGATGATTTAAAAAATTAATTAGGTTAACATTTTATCATAAATTAGCGCAGCGTGATGAAGATTTGCACGCTTATTTAAAAGGAAAAGACTTAATTATTCAAGACGTATCCATACATTTATTTCATTGTATCGGTTGGACACGAGACTATCGAGAAATATTTTCCTCAAGGGGCAATGCTTTCCATTTTGCCAGGACACGAAATCCACGAAATGAAAGAAAGAAACTCTTCGAAGAAGTTTTAAAGAAAGAACTTCAAAAATTTTACGATCGGTATCCTTGAGCTATTAATTTATAAAAGAGATCAAATTGAGCTTACATTACGGTATTTGAAATTTAGTTCAGTGACCGTCACATAGCAAAACTACAATCATCGGGTGTAATGTCAAAGAGAAATCAATTACGTCAGAGAGAAATCAATTTCGACGGAACAATAGAACGACATATTAAAATAGACGAAGAGAAAAGAATGTTCGCTACTACATCTGTAGGTTTCATTTCCAGGAAAAACCTATTTTCTTGAAACACGAAAATGTTCTATTTGAGTTCTGGCTACCAGTGGCAATTCATCCAGTAGACATCGAGTGATTCGTGTATGAGGATCTGTATGTTTAAGCTAGGTTTCAGATGCTCTCTTAAAATCGAAATTTCGGCGTTTTCATCATACTTTAACGTGCTTTTATAACGCTCTGGATATTAAATTGCGAGATTACACGTAATATTGAGCAAATAAAAAACGCTATTCATATACCTATCCCCATGAACGCAAGGCGCCACATTCATGTGAGTAAGCACATTTTTTTATAAACATATCTCTGATGCATATTTTTGGATATTCAATTTCTATGATGAATTTATTAGGTTTCTGTGCTCTATAAGAAAAGTGGTTAAACTTTTTAAAATTCGCCAAAGGTGTTGATTCCCTTTTATACACCTACATATAAACGATGGTAGTGATATAGTTAAAGAAAGCATTTGTATCCGCGAAAGTTCCAGAAATTTTCTTTAATTAAATTAAATAAATGCTAGAAAATGGGAAAAAGGCATTTTAAATTCGCTGATTTTAATAAAATGCACCAATAATAATAATAATAATAATAATAATAATAATAATAATAATTTTTTATAGCTAACATTTAATTCTTAGTTATATGTAGTTAAAAATAAAATCGTGAGGCTGCTAATAATGGGTTTTTAAATTAAAAGGATCAAGGAAAAATTAAAGCAATTTAAACTTAATCATTATTATATCTACAAGTTTGAGCTAACAACCCCGCTAGAATGAACGTGCGTATAAGTGACATACCTCATCTGTAGAAAGCTAGATCTCAGGCAAATTAGTACACCATGGATATTGGTAGGTGCAGTGACAGATTGCAGCAATGGAAATTTTCTTTCAAATGGGCTTTGTCACAGGCGCTAAGGGTATATTGCGCCGGAAAAACAAAGACTATCAGAATTGGGTCAAGACAGTTGATAGATACTATTAAGTTCCAATGGAACAGCACAATGGCAAATTCCAAACATTTCCAAACTTCATCAAACATTCCTAAATCGTCTGATTTACCGCTTTGGTGATATTTTTTCCAATGCCGGGCCTTAGCCATTTATAAGCGTTGGCCACTACTAAGGCCGGAAGCAGTGGTCACTTTGTTATGGAGGTACCTAATAGGTGTGCCATAGTTGCCTCTTATGAATGGACAGAGAAAATGCATCCATGCCTTCACCGAGATTCCAACCCGGGCTCTTCGGAAGTGCCACTAACCACTTTCTGGTCTGGGCGGCATTGGTGATATGATTTGCCCATTCCTATTGCCATATTTGACAGCTCCGCACTTATGAGCGAGTTACCTTATGAGCGTCTTTTGCGGATGATTGGAGAATTGTAGACTACTATCAGCCATGAAGAAAATTCTCTTCCACAGGAGATGATAAGATGCATCTTCCTACTTTGCCTCTAACAAGAGGCAAGGAGAGCAGAATATTCACTAATGTTTATATTCTAGATATCATGAACTTCATTAAATTCCTATGTGTATACTCTTACTTCAGACCCACATAATATTAGTACAAGCATTAATCTTCTTTCTGAACTTAGTTGAAATTGATTGATATAATATGCGTTTCTTTGTATATGGCATTTACATATTATCAGCTCTACTGTTCCTTGAAATTCTGATTGCGCCCTGAATAATATGGGAGTCCCATGATTTTATTTTTAATTGTATCAAGAATATTACGTTATAATATCTAAAAAAACATTATTTCTTAAAATTTAGTTCATATGATTAAAAACTTGCAAATTAAAAATATATATTTTGTTTTATACATTTTAGCTCACAGAAACCAAAAAAATATTAATGAAAGAAAATCACTGCATCTAAACCTTGGAAAATTATTCTTTCTAATCTGGTATAAGATCATATTCGCTATTAATTTCAATAAATCTTATATTTAGAAATCTGATCTCATCATCACTTAAAATAACGGGACTGTTAAAAAGGAAGAATTAAATCTTTTGATTTGGAAATCTGTGAATGTCAGGAACGCGATAGTTAAATTATCAAATAAGATATGGAAAATCCCAAAACTTTGGTTCATTACGTTAGGAAGCTCGAAAAATCTCCATATGGAGAATTATTTTTTGGTCTATTGATGATGTTAATATCAAAATTATGCATTAATTAGTTTGACTATTAAATAAGGATTTGTAAGAAGCACTGAACTTTATATAAAGAAATATATCTATTATCGGAGGTGTTAAGGAATCAAGAATCAGCGTATTCTTAAATTTTCAGGACTGATTTGAAAGCTTTAAATATAAAACCTTCTTTCTCAACTGCAGAAATGCAAAAGACAGAAGAGAAGCCTGTGCTCAGGCAATAACAATGACAGAACGGAAGTCAAGCTACTGGCGCTATCTACTGACAAGAAATTATTTCCTTAAAAGCTAAGGCTAAGAGGGATTGGAATTGGGATCTTTAACTAGAACTGAAAGATTTTTATGAATGTGAAACGCTTATGGAAAATCTAATTCACATACGGAAGTCATTTTAAAAATAATTATAGCTGTTGATCAAGCTAAGAAAGCCAGAAAATTTCGCGCTAAGTATATAATTCCTCTATTGCCCAACACTGTTGGCCAAAAATTCACGTTTTCCATTATGCTGCAGCTAAAATTATACAAAAAACAAAAAAACAAAACAAAACAAAAAAAAAAAAAAATCTTCCGTTGGAGAATCAGATTTCCTAGATTCGTTTCACATTTACAAAAATCTTTAAATTCTGTTTAAAGATTCCAATTCCAATCCGTCTTTACTTAGCTTTTAAGGAAAATTTTCATTTTCATTTTAAGTATATATACTTATAAACTTCGAAATTGATTCTTATGTATGTATGTATGTGTGTATAACTTCTAGATCAATCCATACATATGACAATGCTGATGACGTAACTAATTCGGAACCTAAACCAAAACTTCGGAATTTGAACTCAAAATTTCGAGAAATGAAACTTTTCTCTTGGTAGGCTCCCATATTGGATAACTACGCACTTTTGCTTCTACCTCTTTCCCACCACCAATATTGACAAGTTTGCTTTATTACGATAAGTCGACGAGGATTGAATCTGAGCCATGCCTATCACTTTTTCTGCATAGCTAATGAAACGCATTTCGATGCTTTGTAGTGTGTGTGTGTGAAAAATCTCAAGAAACTCTCAATGGTACAAAAGGCTTAAAATTTAATTTCAAGTTTTGATTCAATCAAAGAAACAGGAAAATCAATTTAAATAAAATAGTAAATAAAAGAACAAGTGTTGATGTTCTTAAATTATTCACCGTAATTGTTTGACTGCTTGTATATCAAAATTCAAATTATTGTGTTAAACATTACAAATATACTGATCATTTGCTCCTGGACACAAAGCAAATTTCAAATTCCTATATCAATTTGCTATAATATTACTTTTCAAAAGAAATATTATAAGGGAAAAAATCATACTTTGGATCTATTCAGTGCATAGAAAGTACTGATTTTTAATTTTTTACTTTGGACTGAAATATTTAAATTTCATATTAATTGGAAATATTATAATAAACTCTAAGTTAGTAAATTAGCCTAAAACATTTAGTATCTGAGATGTAAATTACAATAATTTGCGGACTTTTCAGAGAACAAATTGTTCCTTCTTCGTTGATAAAGGCACATGTATATTTTTTGAGTGACATAAAAAATTATGAAATTCGCCCATTGACGTGGCGTTTGTGATTTTGAAAGGTGAGCGTGACGTACTGCGACGGAACTGGCTTACGTTATGCTTTACCAAAGCTATTTTTCATTTGACGTTTCAGGACTAATTTCCTGGGTGAAATCTTTCTTTTTTATTCCACGAAAAGAATGTAAGCCATGCTTATAATTTTTCATATATTTTTTAATATCTATTTATTTAATTATTTGACTTTCAGTTTTTATTGTTTACTTTTATTACCTATATAGTCTTCTAATTTAATTTTTTTTGTTCTTATTTTATATTTACTTATTTCTGTTTTCCTTTACTGTTACTTGATCAAACACTCCAATGATATTTTGAATCGTAAATTTTGTTTTCAAGTAGGTCCTCCTTGTTACTGATGTATATAGTTCGTTTCTTGCAAACGCAACTGCGAAATATTTCTCGTACCATGTTGACTGAGTCTTAGTTATCCCACAGCCTTGAATATGTCAGTTTCATATTCGGTAGACTAGCATTAATGTTCTCAAATAAATATTGGTTTAAATAGGTTTGAATCGAATTATTATCAGACTCTATTAAATTAGAAATTTTATTATTGAATATTTTATGCAAAACGTTTCTTCTCAACTTAAGTGCCCTTTCAGGTAATGAAAATATAGATAATAAATATTCCACTAAATATCATTATTTAGTTTCTCCAGCTTCACAGTAAGACGTGAACTTTTCACAGCATGCCAATTTAACTCATCATTTCATCAATGCTGTAAACTCCCCGGTGATGCCTTCCTCAATCTTTATGAGAGAAAAATGCATTAGTTGACGTTTCTCGTTGTGACTCGTCTCTGTTTTTCCAAACTAATGAGACTTATCCAAATAAAGCAAGAAACCAAAGTGATTCACAGCAAGTTTCAGTTCAGCGACCTCCAGAAACCCACCCACATCATGTAATGCCTACTCTTTGCCTGCCTACTCGTGGTCACAGGCACTCTTCCTAGTTCGTTTGTCCCTTCTTTCCTTCTGGAAGCTGTGTTAGTCTTCTTCCGAACTGGCGATGGCCCGCTTAAAGAATTTATTTTTGTTGCAACTTAAAACGGAAAACTTAACTAATTGGTTTGCGTTAAATTTGGACACAGACTTGAAGATTAATTATCGTGATTTCTTTTTAAGGTTTAAAAAGGACAATAATAGTATTGTTACTTTATTTTAGTTTTACATCTAAAAAGATGATTTTAATTTAAACTTGATTACTTCTGCAGGGGTTTTACAATTAACTGGTAATTGGTTAATGAATTAATATTGCATTTTAGCAATTGAAAAGGAATTGTTATGACTTTAAATACAGAATTTGTCTCTGTAAAGGAAACTATGTGATTAAAGTTTATCTGATAAATGATACTGTAATTAACTAGCGTATTTTATGCCGGAAAATGAAGGTTATGAATCCTTCAATTAAAGCTTAGGAGATTCATTTTTGGAATGTAATAGGCGGAAATGGAAATGTTCAAAAATGTCAAACATTTCTTTAAAACTATGAATTTTTAATTTGCTAGCAAAATAACATTATCATCAAGCTATAAACTGTTTTTGATTTCCAAAGAAATTGCTATTAATGGATAATTAAGGTCCTTCTTAACACAATATATTAATATTCAGTAAGTCCTTTAAAACTTTCTTAAGAATGAATAACTCATGATTCCAAATGATTTTAATAATAGTCTGCGGTGGTGGTTGGTTGTCGTGAAGAATATAACTATCAGTAATGTTCAATGCTGATGTCTACTTAAAATTCATAAATACTGGTCACGTTCATTGCTTGTTTTTGCGTAGAAACTCTGATTTTATTTGTAAATATTTTTCTTTAAATTATTTTAACTGTATTTATGTTTTATATTTTTCAATTTTTAATAAAGATATTTTGAGGTTTTCTGTATTTTTGCCTTGTCACGAAGTGAGAACTGAATTAATTGAATGAGAAATACATCTCTAATGAAATTCGAGGAAATAAGTTTAAATGAAATTCAGGAAAAATGCGTATAATTTAGTATCCTGTACAAGGACGTCATGTGGTGTACACATCAGATGTTTTGCTTTTAAAAGCGTTGGAATTTAGTTATGAGGATAGCTACCTATAACAGTTAAATAGAGCTTTCAATATATATCTTCATCACGTTAGATATATAATATTCTTCTCTTCCTTTACATGATTTAATGAGAAGAGATTCAAGTATTAAAAAATCAATTTTTCATGTCCATTTAATAATTTTTGAAGGAATCCAAAAATGCTCATAGCAAATTAAAATTTAACTATATGAATGTATTCGACCAAAGAGAAGAAGAACACTTTTTTTTTCTATTCAATTCCAGAAAAGCAATATAACTAGAAAATTTCTTATAAAAAATATCTACTTTTTCACGGATATTGTAAAGCAGATTTATATGAGTCTTATAATATATATCGGCATTTCTGAGCATAATTGTTTTGGTATATGAACATTTAATATTTCCCTGAATATGTGTTATATACTTATGCTAAAAGGAAACTTCCATCTTGTACAAATGTAAAATATAATTAATCTACTAACCTTTATGGCAAAACGTGATTTTCAAATCAGTGAATTAGATAACAAATTAATACTGAAAGAAGATTAACGGTTTGGATTTAAAATGTATTATGCGATAGACGATTTGCTTTTTCAATCTGAGAAATTTACTTATTTTTCTGTACGATATTTAGCTATATAGATCTCTCAAAATCAGGGTTATTCTTCAATTTTCATCTTAAAGTGCTGAGTACAAATTTGTTTCGAAATAAGCTTTCAGTAAATCATGTTGTTAGTTTAGTTTATAAATCGTTTTGCAAGTGCATTTTGATTGCCACTGATTGTCAGTGGATCGGCAGTCATTCTTCAAATATTATTTCTTTTTTTAAGCCTGATATGAACCTAAATTTTCTAAATTGGACGTGGGCGTATACTTTACTAATTTTAAGACTTACTATAATTATGTGCATTATAATTAGCAAGTATTACTTCTATCAATAAAAATCTATTGAAAGTGAAGTCATTTGTTTAAATTTTCACAAATGACAACATTTTTTTCATTATTTAAAGTAGATTTCTATTCTGAAATTTAGAACAGCAAGAAATAATTCTGAGAATTTAGTGCGAGACACTCTAATGGGTGAGAATTTGAAAAACAACACTTTCCAATGAGAAAATTCAGACATGGTTACTTAGTTCTTCAATTTTTCAAAGAAAAAGTCATTTTTAGGTTCTTTAACCTCGAAAAAAGATTATGATCATTAAAGAAGATTAATAGCATTAAATATAAATATTACGAAATTAAATACGAAAATAATTTAATATTGATTGCATAAATATTTCACTGAGTAATATTCAAAACATTTGTGCTTCATTAATTCTTTAACTCATTTTAACTAACAAAATTTGCTTTGAAATTCTGCTTATGGAATTGCATTGCTTGTCGTCAAATTTGTGCTTTATTAATTTTTCGGTTTTGTTACTGCATGAGAATTACAGTATTGATTCAAATATAAATTCAGCTTATGGTTGACTTCGATTTAAAAAGATTAACACAATAAAGACTGAATGTAAGGATATTAAAAAAATATCAATTAAATTTATGTAATTGTAAACGCAGCTGACATTTCTATAGAATGTGTGTTGATTCCTCAGACTGCTTTCTATTCAGCTTCATATCTTATTTGTGAATTTATGACATTCGAAAAAAATAAGTCAACAATTTAATACGCAAGAGATTAGGAAAATTATCGAATAAAGTCTATTAAATCTCCTTCTGACTTTAACAAAATAATGTACATATTTGTTTTTACTTCCTTGTACGAAGTAAAAAGGAAGTATTGTAATCGCGAAAAGTTTCAGGCAGCATATTTCAACGAAAATATCCATTTTGACCGGTATCGAATGCAATTTAACGATGTTTCTGCGTAATATCTGTACGTAAGGACAGAATAAAAGACTCGTTTCTCCCCAAAAAAATTATAAAACTGCTTTAAAATTAATTCCGAAGAGAATTTTTCGTGGCGTCTGTACGAACGTATGTACGTACGTACGTATCTCGCATAACTCAAAAACGAGTAGCCTCAGAACGTTGAAATTTTGTATATAGGACTGCTATAACATGCAGATGTGCACCTCGTATTTTGGTTGCAATCGGCCGCACCAAACGTATATAAATATATTTATACATATATCCACTCTGTTACCCGGCTCAGTGATCTCAGTTTCTTTACTCTTATATGTTTGTAAATTGTACATTTTTTGTTTAAAAATGATTGAATTATGTTGTTCTTATCTTCCGGTTAAGGTTTTTTTAGTCTTTAGTAAATCTGTATGCATTATTTTTAAAATTATCAACAATTTTAAAGTTGTTTAAGTACCGCTAAGCCTTTTTTTTTTATGGCGGCCATTGATTGTTTACATTTGAAACAGAAGACTAGTGGATTTGTTGCCAATCTAGAGAAACTTAGCATCGCAACAACAAAGGTAACGCCTTCATTTATTATTGCCAATTAAATCATGCTTAATCCTTTCTAGAATTTTTTCGAGGAAATAAGTGTTTAAGATTTACTTTGTAATTTTTAATATAGATATTTTGAGTTTTTATGTATTTTTACCTTCTGGCGAAGTGAGAACTGAATTAATTGAATGACAAATACTCAATCGTCTGTGAAAAACTGTTTCTTTTTTGTTTTGTTTGCTTAATTTCTTTTATACATCATTCTAGCTTTATTATTGTATTTGAATAGAACATGTGGCAACGATTAGATAATTCTAGTCTTTAAATGATATAAATTTTGTGCATTATGAGTTATTATAAGAACGAAATATAATACTGTTAAGTGAATCTAGCGCCAGAGTGTCGCTATGGTAAACAAATACTAGAGTGAATTAATGCATTTATTCTATTGTGGTTTATGCGCTGTCGGCGAAGTAGATTTAATTCAATCCAATAAGTTTAAATGAAATGCAAGAAAAAATGCGTATAATTTAATATTCCGTACAAGGAAGTCATGGGGTGTACACATCAGATTTTTACTTCCTTGTACGAAGTAAAAAGGAAGTATTGTAATCGCGAAAAGTTTCAGGCAGCATATTTCAACGAAAATATCCATTTTGACCGCTATCGAATGGAATTTAACGATGGTTTTGCGTGATATATGCACGTAAGGACAGAATAAAAGACACGTTTCCTCCAAAAAAATTATAAAACTGCTTTAAATTAATTCTGAAGAGAATTTTTCATGGCGTCTGTACGAACGTATGTACGTACGTGCTTACGTACCTACGTACGTATCTCGCATAACTCAAAAACGAGTAGCCTCAGAACGTTGAAATTTTGTATATAGGACTGCTGTAACATGCAGATGTGCACCTCGTATTTTGGTTGCAATCGGCCGCACCAAACGTATATAAATACTATATTTATATATATATCCACTCTGTTAATACTCGGCACAGTGATCTCAGTTTCTTATATGTTTGTAAATTGTACTTTTTTGCTTTAAAATGATTGATTTATGTTGTTCTTATCTTCCGGTTAAGGGTTTTATGCCTTTCGTAATTCTGGAAGCAATATTTGTACAAATATCAACAATTTAAAAGCTGTTTAAGTGCGGTTAAGTTTTAAATAACACGGCGGACATATTTGTTTACATTTGAAACAGCAGAATTGTAGATTTGTTGCCAATCTAGAGAGACTAAGCTTCGCAACAACAAAATTAACGCCTTCATTTATTATTGCCAATTAAATCATGCTTAATCCTTTCTGGAATTTTTTCGAGGAAATAAGTGTTTAAGATTTACTTCGTAATTTTTAATACAGATATTTTGAGTTTTTATGTATTTTTGCCTTGTCGCGAAGTGAAAAATGAATTAATTGAATGAGAAATACTCAATTGTCTGTGAAAAACTGTTCCTTTTTTGTTTTGTTTGCTTAATTTCTTTTATACATAGTTCTAGCTTTATTATAGTATTTGAATAGAACATGTGGCAACGATAAGATAATTTTTAAATGATATAAATTTTGTGCATTCTGAGTTTTAAAAGTAGCGGTTGGCTACTAATTGACGCCTAGCCATTGATTCGATTTCGATTTCGTTTTAAAATTCTAATTCGACCGATCATGCTATATGCAGTGCCGGCTTGGGCAATCGCCAAGAAAACTGAGCGCAAAAAATTGAATATACTTCAAAATAAAATTCTACGTAGCATTGTGAATGCACCTTGGTACGTGAGAAACTCTATAATTCATAACGACCTGGATATTCCACCTGTTCATAACTTTATACTCATGACAGCTCACAACTTCTTCGAGAAGATGATGCATAGTCAGTATAACGCAATTAAACAAATGTTGGATTATGATCCAACCATTGAATTGAATACACTGTCAAACGCCCAAGGACAATTCATCACAATTCGTCATGGTGGTAACTTGTAAATTTTAATTTTAAAATTTACTTGAACTCTGAAATTGGACTCTATCCTATTATTTATGTTGCATCTTATACTTATGTTAATCAAGAAAAATTTTTATTCAAGATTTTTATGTCACTATTTCATTTTTAAATTATTTTGTATGAATTTTTACTTTATCGTATGATTCTACGAACTTTTGAACTTTTTACGGCCTATCTAACTACTGCATACTTTTGAAGGACTTTGAACTCTTATGCCATTCACAGCTTCAAACTGTCTTCGCGCTATTTTCATGATGTCTCACTATTGCTTATCCTGCACTCTTACTAGCTATATTGCACTCACCATCTGCATTTGCCATACAACTCACTGAACCTGCCTGTATGCTTCAATTTAATGCCATTGCTTACCACTGCACTATTTTTATGATGAACGCCTACTTTCGTAAGTATTAAGATATGCCTGCTCACGCAGCTGAATTTTCCTCGCCCACGGGTGTTGGTACTTCCCTAGTACCATTTACTTGAAAAGATCTTTGCCTAGTGCATTTTAATGCGATCTACTGGCGAAAACTCTTTAGTAGTTAATGACCAGAAAAAAGTAAGTCATAAGTCATAAGTTATAATATGAACGAAATATAATACTGTTAAGTAAACCTAGCGCCAGAGTGTTGCTATGGTAAACAAAGTGAATTTTAAAGAATGCATTTATTGTGGTTTATGCGCTGTCGGCGAAGTAGGTTTAATTCAATCTAATAAGTTTAAATAAAATGCAAGAAAAATGGGTATAATTTATTGTATAATGTACACATCAGATTTTTTATTATAGTAATGCAAACGACTATATTGACTTAATAAAGTGACTAACTTGGCACTTCGCTAAAATCATCGAGTGAATATCTACTGTATGTGTGCCACTAATAAATCCTACTAAAAGCAAATGAATTCTAAACTACTAAGATTAATAGATGTTATAGAAAAAAGGTAACTTTTCTAGATAGCTTAGCAGAAACTATGCCACATGCTCTAATGCTCAAGAGTATAATGCAACAGAGAAATATTTGATGAATAGATAATTTGAACTGTAATATTGTTATAATAATTAATTTAAAAAGTTACTGATATAGGAGAGATAAAGAGAAATGTGTTTTATCTAACGGGTACTACTGATTTATTTCTAATATTCATACATGTATGATTATTCCGACTTATATCTTGATGAAGGTAATATAATGATAAAAAACCGGCTTTTTGTGTGTGGGGGGGGGGATAATATGTTTCCAAAAAATGTTATATCAGCATGGATGAAACTAAATTCTAAATATACCTTCATAAGGTAAATCTGGAATCTTTCTTAGGAAATTGTCGATCAGATGGGTACTTGTAAATTATCAAACTTATTGAGTTAGATCTTATGATCCATGCGAAGTAATTACCAGCAGCCGAGCGGTAAAGTCGCTGAACACTAGTAGTTAGGTCAGCGGTTCGAATTCCAGTCGAACGGTCTGGCTGCATTGAGTGTTTTTATGGTTTCCCCGATATGTAACGCACTCCCTTTAGGAAATCGTCCACGAAGGCATCCATATCCTTAGGAAGATAACCCTTGAGTGCTTTGCCATAATTAAATAAACCAACGAAACCATCCATAAGAATGGTATTCATGTCTAAGGTTTGCATCTTATTTGGGAATTCAAAACCACGTCGCTCTGTCTAACCGATCTGTAAGCATTTTTTCCCTTACGCTTGTGGTTAACTACTGAGCGCAATCAGCTTATTTTTCAGAGATCCAGTATTCGACTGCAGGGAAGAATACGGTTTATTTTCTTCTATTTTGTCCTTTCCAAGCTCTTAACGCTTTAAAAAAATCCTATAATCTATTTATCGGGTATAACATTCTTCCTTCGTTCACCGCTATTCCTACCGACATGACCAAATCAATGAATCCAAAGTTTCTTTCTTGATTTTGGTAATAATGGCTGTTCTATTTAAACAAGACCGTATTACTTATATGTGTTAAAGGTGAACGAAGACTAATAGCCAAAACAGAAATGCATTGCTGGTTTTGAATCCAAAAGTTCTTTACAGAAACTGGTTGTGTAATAGAAATAAATAAGCATCTGTGCATTTTTTCGTACACAATGCAAAAAGGATTAAATCGACTGATTTTATTTGTTTATCGAATGTATTAGAAATGCCGTTTTGCTTCTTGAGGTATATATTACCCCAAAATCTTTCATCTAAATACCATCACTTAATTATTTTCTAAAATTTTGTATATTCTTATTTCTTCTTAATCCATCCAGTGCGAAATGATTATCCAAACGTGAACTATATCTCAGAGAAAAAAAAAGTGGGTGAGATCCTGATACCTTAAAGAAAATAAAATGGGGAAAATTCTGAGATTTTGCAAGCCAGAGTTGGCTTACTTTCATAATGTCTCTTTAAATGCCTTCCAAAAACGTCATGAATGCGGTTAATTAGCTGTCTTGCTGACACCAAATTTGATAAATCTCTTTCGATTAATTGAGCGCCTGAACGCTTTGTACGGTAGCCTCGGTTGACAAGGCCAAGGAAAGTTGCTTTTCTAAATATTATGTTATGACATCCAATGAATAGTGGCATTTTTGTCTATCATAAATTCATTTTCCTCCGCAGAGCTTAAATACTTATCATTTCTATGCATATGTACGATAATTGTCATATTTATCTTGTGATGCCAGACGTTAGAATCATATGCCAAACTTAATGGCCTTAAAAGAAGTTTGATCTAATTGATGATAAATTTTTTTTCTTTTTATTAGAATTATGGCCAAAATTGTTAAAAGTGCAAATTTTGAATAATTATAAATAAAAACTGATTTGCTTCCTTTTATGATGTTCGTTCTTTCTCCTTGAAATATTGTCTTATTGTTTCGAGTTATATGTGATATGGTCAATGTAAAGCTAAGAAAGAATATAATTATTTGGAACAGAAGCAAGTAAGCATAGTAGTTTAAGTATATATGTACGCATTTCATCATTTCCTTGTCAAAATGCGAATATATATGCCAGCATTAAAAGGATTGTATACTCATAGCACCTTAATTTGAATACTTTCACATGTTACGGAAACGTTAAATTCATTTCCGTTTTGAGTTTCGAATATTAATCAAAAAGTTCTAGTTTAGATTTATTTAACAATTTCTGAAATTGTTTTATAATCTAAAATTGCTCTTGAATAGGCATTACAATGATTTATTCGCAATTACATGATACTTCTGTTTCCATACCATATACTTCAGTAATTTAATACAATAATCTCATAGAAAAAAGTTTCTTTATTCCCCTTCTTCCAACTTCTCCCGTCTTCCTTCGTCGTGCAGTGGTTCTACACGCTAGGCCAGTATTCCAGAGGTCCGTTGTCCGATTCCCGGCGAAGCCGTTTGCTATTTTTCATCTTTCCTGCTTCCAAAAATATACCCAATGTCTCTACAGTGGCGCCCGAACTAAAAGGGTGGAGGATGATGACTCTCCACATACAGGATTTGGCGATTGGGTCCCCTAAAAACTCCAGTCGCCCTTTAAAAGAGGGAGTATATATGGTATTTCTCCCGCCTTCCTGGTTTCTGCACGCTGGGCCGGTATTCCAGAGATCCGTGGATCCGATTCTCGGCGAAGGCGTTTGCTATTTTTCATCTTTCCTTCTTCCAAAAATATACCTCATGTCTCTACATGCGACATGCGACGGAGGACGTGGGCACCACCCCTCTACCAATGCGGTTAATCGGTATAGCGCCACGTCCACCTTTATCTAGATAACCATACGTGTTCATTGTGCTAATATACTAATATATAAACATACATACAAATTTGGTACTTCATACAGTGGCGTTAAAGCTAATTAATGTTAGACACTGGATAATACATTGCCATGTTACAACGTGTATGCAAAAGCATGGATACGATAGCATATATACATAACGTGTGTACTCATATGTTGAGTACATTATGACCCTTTGAAGCATTATCATTAGATTACAGAGGACATGTACATACTGAAATATTAGGTGCGCAATGTTATGCTGGAATAAGTAATTAGTACAGTGAATTAAAAGTTAGACCCTAGATTAGTACTGTGTAGTACAGTGTCTTTGGTGCAATTAATTTTAGAGTGGGGCTCTAGTTAGTTCTTTGCGATATGGTGCCGTGTTACAGGATAAAATGTGTAGATGCATAGTTACATTATCATATATACAGAACATAAATTCATATACATATATACAGACACATTAGGTACATGATTATTCCGTGCGTAATAGATGTATATTAACTATACAGTGCCAAGATATGTGATAACACTAGTAGATACATGGGTACAATTACATATAAACAAAGACATACACAATTACATATAGACAAAAGCGTATATACGCTTATATTTTGGTACACAATAGTCATTGGTGACATAAACATTTCGTACTTACTTCATATACTGAAACTCTAGATCCATAAAATAATGTTATAACTAGTAATAGGTGCTTATTTAATTTCATAATAGGACACTACGTTGATATTTTGCCTTACTGTGTCACGTTACATAGAAATGTATGCGGGTGCATGGGTACAGCTTCCTATTTACAATGCTATACTGTTTTCCTATTTACAATGCTATACCTATTTACAATGCTTATATCATTCGATTTCATAATCAATAGGTACATGGCACATTTATATACATGAGCAGATGGTACATTGTAGAGTGCCGTTGAGGATAATTGATGCAATTAATTTTATAGTATTTTAAAAATAATGTATTTATACGCAATTATAGGGTGCATAATTGTCATTGGGTACTTATACAATAGGCGCATACTACATATACATATTCATATATTAGTTTCTTAATACAATGCTAGGGCAAGTAATTGGTGCTGTTATTTTTTCATGTTACATGATGCTGTAGGCGATTGGATGGATAAACTAATATATATACTAATATACATATACACAACTTTTAGGCACATAATAATCACTAGATTCTCAGACATTAGGTACATGGTATACATATACATATATAAACAGATAGTTCATAATACAGTGCTATGGAAAGTAATAAATGCAGTTAATTTTATAGTAAAATTCTAGTTTAACACTATGCGAAACGGCTTCATGTTACACAGTGTTAAATACTGACGCATGAATACAGTAATATTTCTACTTGTTAATATTATATATATAAAAATATACAAATATTTTTAGGTGCATACTTAACAAAGGATACATAATTATTAGATGCACTGTGCATATACGTACATAATACATAAGATTAGTACAATGCTGGAACAATTCATTGGTGCTGTTAGTTTTAGTGTAAGATCATAGTTTAACGCTATGTGGTACAGTGCCATACTACAAGATGATATGCGCGGAGCCATGGATGCAGTTATATACATACTAAAACACGTATACACAATTATTAGGCACGCAGTAATCATTGGATTTATAAGCATTATATACATGGTACATATACAGACGATACATAATATATAAACAAATATATATATAATAATAATGCTATAGAAGTTAGTTAATGCAATGGGGTTTTTAGAATTAAGACTTTAGATTAACACTATGCGGTAAAGTGTCATGTTGCGTGATGTTATATTCGGATGCATGGTTACATTATCATATATACGAGGATATATATACATATTATTAGGCACATAGTAATCATTGGGCTCACAATCTTAATGCCTTAGTCTCGTGGACTTGAAAGTACGTAATAAGGTTCAAATGCAGGTAGCGGATTGCTTGCGCAATTGCCACTGCTTCTCCCTGAAAAACGCTATTGAATTGCCTTAGTTGACCCTTCCATTGATCTATGACTGTACCTTGCAGCATGACCACATAGGCACTTCCCACGTTTTCGTCTATCTTCGACCCGTCAGTGAAGATAGTAATCTGTGCTGGACGGTGGGCTGTAGTTGGATTGGTAATTATGCTTATTCCAGTGCCTTTGGCTGCTGGATGGATTTTCAGAGGGCAGCATTTAGCTTCATAGTCCTCTGGATTAAAATATTCTTCCTCAAAGGTGACAGGTCTTTTAAGCTGCAGGACGATTTGTCTTGCTGCCTCCTCTTCGACACGGATGTGTAGGGGAAGAAGGCCAGCCAGCACGTTGATCGCGTCTGAAGACGTCGTGCGGTAGGCTCTAGTGATACCCAATGCAAAAGGTCTTTGAATGGTAGAAAGGTGTTTAATTTTCCTGCTTTGCATTGGGTGAGCCCATACTGCTGCTGCATAAGTGACTATCTTTTCCACCACTGTGGTGAAGAGAACCTTCTGAATATGAGGATTGAGGCCCCATTTGTGGCCATGATATAATCGCATTTGCTTCGCTATTGTCACTGTTCTAATTTTGATGTCCTGGATGTGTGGTATCCAGGTCATCTTGTGGTCGAACGTAAGGCCCAGATATTTTAGTAGATTGACTATTTGTATCCTCTGATTGTTGATCTTAATGGTTGGTCTTCTTGAAAGAGAACCTCCCTTTTTAGGTATTAATAACACTTTGGATTTGTGCTCTGCAATTTTCAGTTTAAGGTTGTCACATAGGACATAGAATTGTTGGCACACTTCGTTACAGTGAGTCTCTAATTCTCTTCGGGTTCGGCCTTTCACTATTAGCGCTGCGTCGTCTGCGTAGGCGTAGATCTTTGTGTGCGCTGGCCATGTAGCTGTTAAAACTTCGTTGAAAGTTAGATTCCACAGGTGTGGACCAGCGCACGACCCTTGTGGACAGCCTCTCGTCTGCTCCTGCTCTATTATGCCTGAGTTGTGAACTGCTAGTAGTCTTCTATCCTGTAGATAGTTGCTTAGCATCTTATACAGGTTGCTCGGACATTTTGCCTTCCGCAGAGCCTGTTTGATAGCCGGCCACCATAATGTATCAAAAGCGTTTTTGAGATCTATGCTTATCATGGCAGTATGGTGGCCGCTTTGTCGATTCTCTAAAATTGCTTCTCTAATGTCGAAGAGTAGGTGGACTGTAGAAGTGCCCGTCCTAAACCCGTATTGTCTCGGGCTTAAGAATCCTTGCGTGTGTAAATGGTACTGTAGCCTGTTCATGATAATCCTTTCTAGTACCTTACCCATTGCCGATAAGAGACAGATAGGACGAAAGGATGTGGCCTCGGCTGGGTTCCGGTTCTTTTTCAGAAATAAATTAACTTGCCCTATCTTGTATGGTTTTGGGAATATACCTGCTGCCAGAAGCTTGTTGAAATAGTCAACAAAGAATTTAGGGTGAGCTTTGATCGTTGCTTTGGTGATAGCATAGTCCATCCCATCGGGCCCAGGGGCTTTCTTGCGCGGCAGAGTTGCAAGAACTTTTTGAAGTTCATTAATTGTAATATCCGGGTCTGTTGGGGTGTCCAGTGTGGTTGTTACTGTCCTGAGAAGAGCTTGTTCTGTTGTGTCCTGCTGTACATCATCTTTGCCCTCATGTCTCTACAACCTGTCCAACTTTTTTTTTCTTTTATTAATGAAGGCCAACTTCTGTACCTTTGCAGAGTAGCTGAAATTGCACCTTTGGATCAGGGCCCATAAAATATGCTTACAAATTATCCTGAAATTACAACAGCTGTTATTTCAAACTGCTAGTGATCGTAATTTCAAAATAATTTTTTTTTTTTTTTTTTTTTTTTTATAAATTTTGCAGATAGAGCAATGCTGATATTAAAGGTAAAATTGAAGCAAAGAATTTTGAAATATATTTTTCAATAAAATATTTTATGTTCTTAAGTCTTAAGTTTGAAAGTCAATGAGAATATTTTGAGATCTCGTGTAAAGAACAAGTTCTCCAAAGTTAGTTTTTATTTTATTGTTGATGTTTAAGTCAAGAACATAGTTTTTAACATGATTAAAACTTGTCAACATTCGGAAATCTGAAACCAGTATTAATAAATTTTGCTGCCTATCCACTTGCCGCAAAAAAAGTATTTCATGGGCCAAATTGGAGCTATTAATTTTCATCAGTACTTTTATGACGGAAAAGTATAAATCATTACTTATAAGGTCTTTAATTTATTCATATCGTGGGTCTTCAAAATTCGTTTACATAGTTGTGTTTAAAATTACGATCCGCCCATTCTCGAACTAGGAAAACATGGTCAAGTTAGCGTGGAAGAATATAAGTAGAAAACATTCCAACGTATTTTCGCCCTGGCGGAAGTTACATTTCGGGCGGTTACTTGCTAAAAGGGAGGCGTGAAAAAAGAAACCTTGGCAATGAACTTCTAAACTGAAGCGCTTGGGTAGGTGCAAACGGTTTCTGCCCAGGTTATCCATAAACTCTAAGGATGCACCGTAACCTTCACCTTTAGGAGTTAAATATTCATGAAGAAAACTGATTATACGTAATGGTTAAACCATTTGAATAGAAGTCTCTCGCCCCAAATATTTCTCCCTACCCTTTTTAAATATAAATTTAGAGCAATTCTCAAGAGTTATCTTAAAAATGAACATAAAATTAAAATACATGTTGCATAAGTAGGTGACCTTTGTTCTTGTTAAGTTATTGATTATTGATTACGCACGTGTGTAAATATGCCATTTCTCCACAAGATGTAAATGAAGATTATGGATTCATCGTTCTGGAATTTACGTAAAATCAAAAAAAAAAAAAAGTGGCTAGAGAAAAGGTTTTTTACTTTAAAAAAGTCTAATTTGGGTTTCAGTTTCCAGATTGTAACATTATTATTGGTAAGCTATATATTTTCTTCATTATTGTTATGCAATAGTCCTATGACGGATTAATTTTAAAATCAAGTAGTTTAGCGAGATTTATTATAAGCAGTTATTAGTTTTAGTATGGGAAACGGAAATAACCAAATTAAATAAGGAACTTAAAATTCTATTTCAAATTAATGAAATTTTTTCGAAAAAATTCACCCGAATGATTACATCACAGATGAATATTTGCTAAACTGTGTACGTTTGGATATCATTATAAACAAAATAAAGTTTAGGAGACTGGAAATATCCCTTTCTCTTGCTCAGATGGCCGAACACTTGCTCTTTGAAACACCGGGTGGAATTGATCGAACCCATCACTAGGCTATCTCATCACCAAAAATATTATTTAATGCGCAGCGTAGGGAACAGACCGATATTACACATACGAAAAACGGGGACATATAAATATAAGCATTTGCCTCCTCCTTCAGGATTCGAAATAGGGTCCAATTATATAGCAGCTGCCACTGCTAGCCACTGTACTAGAGTATTTTAGTTTGTCGCGCTCTTTTAAAGCGGTCAAAATAGTCTGTTTTCTAATCTTCTTGTTTAGTACGGTTGAAAGTTGACGGGAAACGGAGACACCATATTCTACCAATTTAGGTAGTGGGGAGAAAAGCATATTTGAACATGTGGGGTGGGGGTGGGGGGAAGACAACGTTAAATGAAGATGCGTTGAATAACGAGGAAAGAAAAGCTTCTAGGTGATTGGATTAAATAGTGATCAAATAGAGCAACACGAAAAAAAAAAAAAAAAAAAAAAAAGGAAAGGGAAAGGGGAAAAGTGGTGAAAAAAGAATGAAATCGGAAGTTTCAAATATACATTTTTAAATTTTTTTTTAAAAATCTAATTTTGGCGTCAGCAGTTTTAATCATTCGACCATTGTTGAGATCGAATGTAGGAGAGAAAATCTTCAGGTATGACTTGCTTCAGCTTCAAATTAATTATGTCATCTGAAACTAATGGGTGCTTCAATGTAATTGGATTATCTGATTTTTAATGGGCATTAAATTAATGACTGTACACTGAGATTTAATCTCTTTTTGCTTACGTATAATGAATAGTAGAAAGTTGAAACTACTTCGAGTTGAAACGGTTACAACAAAGACCGACTTCCCAAGTATTTAACTCAAACCCAAGTATCAGTTATTTAACTCAATATCTGTTAGAAACATAACGAAAGACTGTTCCGTAGGCAATAAATATAGTGATTACTACTGATAGCAGAAAGCAATATTGTTACGAATTTGCTATTTAAAAAGCTAATGTTAGTTCAATTATAAATTAAATGGTTTTATTTCTCGCGCAGTGCAGCGCGTGACGAATATTAAAAGAAAGCTAAGCCGGAAAAATTGAAAATACAAGAGCGCGTGCATTAAATAAATAAATATCTCTTTTTGATTTCGAGAAAGTACTGGAAAATTCTAGCGCGTGATTTTAAAATCTTATAAAAGGAGGAAAACACCTCAGTTCGTAGTAGTTGCTGCTTAGTTTGTTGTTGTTTAGAAAACTGCTCTTGTTGATTGTAGCGAATTCGCGGATTAGCTTTCTTTAGCTGTTTTGAATTGCGTTCTATTGGACATTTGAGTAGTTAAAAGATAACTACTGTGAGATATTGTAATACTGCATCATAACTTGAGAAAATTTAAGCATTTTGTTGTGATAATAATAAATTTTGTTCATTTTTCATCGGACTTGTGCATTCTTTTCGTAACGAACCCGTACGCACGCAACAATATTTTATCAATATCGTACTTCGCCATATTTCCGCAACAGCAAATACGATAAAAACTGAAAAGTTGGAAAAATCGGATTGTAAATCGACACAGTTTAAGGATTTTCTTTTGTTGTTTACCAGTTTTCAGATGAAATGATTGAAACAAACGAATGATATTCGTTCAGCAGATATATCTGGAAACTAAACAATAATCAAATGCGGTCAGTAGAACAACGGAAAATAATGTTTTATATTAAAAGTGAAATTTCTTTAAGGAAAATTTAAAAAAAAACAATGGATAATCTGTTTTCTTTTTGAGCAGATATTTAATAAAATAAAAATCCCTTAATAAAAAATCTTTTTGTAAAAATTAGCAAGATATGAGATTCGTAATCTAGCTTAATTCCAATGATCACGTTCGGTGTATAAGGTATTCTCCCTCCTTTCCGCATGACTTCGTAATGTAATTGGAAGCATACTCGACGCGTATTCGAGAGATGTCAGGTTCGAGTCCCGGCGAGGGCAATGCGCAGTTTTCACGTTTCCTACTTCGAAATTACCTAATGACTCTATAACTGGCCCCCGAACAAAAATGTGGTAGACGATTATTCGTCACCACCAGGATTTGGCGACCTGTATTCCCTAATCTAATCCCCAGTCGCCCTTTAAAAGAGGAAGTATGTCAGATATTTTCTCCTTTCTTTCCGGATTCCTTCATGTTGTAATTGGAAGCATATTAGGCGCGTATTCGAGAGGTCCAGGGTTCGAGTCCCGCCGAGGGCACTGCATATTTTTGCATATTTTTCATGTCTCCTGCTTTTCACTTTTTAAAATTTTTTTAATGGCTAATGACTCTACAAATGTATAATTTTTGGATTTAAACTCTGGTAATCTTGTAAAAATAGAAATCACATAGCTTCAATCATAAACTTTAAGCAACTTGTTTTAAAGACTTAAAAATTCGAAAAATTCAAATTTAAAGTTTGAAGTAGTTAAAAAAGTTTTTAACTTAAACATGCAGACATAAAAAAAAATAAACAACAACTGCAATCCGATTTTGATATGCATACTTTATATGATTACTTATATGATTATACTTATATGATTTTCCAATGGGTAATGTGCATTCGAGCCTTTTCCCATATAAGCGTTTCCCTTTCTTTCAAAATAAAAATGCTGTAAATGTTTCACCTACTTAATTTTATTTTTAACATACTGCAAGCTACATTTTTTAATGGTACCTCATATTATCCTAGAGTTTTACCACTTTTTTCTTATGAAAGTGCTTGTGATGATTGATGATACATGACTGAGGTTTCAGATTGTCTTCCAAATTCCTTATATGAAGGAGCAACTGTGAATTCACTTTCAGATGTGCCGTCCATTTATTTAATTATACAGCCAGTCTTCTCAGATGATGAGACAATAATTTCTTCTGTTAATTTGTCAACCGTAATTTCCCTTGAAATTTCATATTCTTTTTAAATTTCGGTAATCAGATATTCCGACTAATATCTTGTTGGATAAAATCTGTTACTTTCAAATTCTGCTATATTGTATTGAAATAGAGTCTAAATTGCATCGCAGTATTTATTTACTCCACCAAGTAAAGCAGGGATAACTAACCCTTGCATCGGGTCCCTTTAAAAAATGGTTTTCTTCATCGACTTCCTTGCATTTTTCATTAGATTATACAGTGTACAATATAATCATAGCAGAAATGGTTGCGCAAATAAACTAAAGATAACAATTAGGATCAGAATATGAACAAACGTTTTGAAAAAATGATTTATTAGGTTTATGTTTTATTATTTCTTATATCATATTATTTTTAATTTTAGAAATATAAAAAAGTTTTTCAGAAAGGAAACAAAATTGCTGGTTCTTACTGCAGGAAAGTTCGATTTTACTTAATGGCTACGCTTGATGTATTGACGCAATTTTTTTAATATTTGAAATAAAAGTTCTTAGCCGCAATACCTTAATCTTAAATCATCTCTTTCAAAAATATTTAGCTTGTTTCGTGTTTTCCATAGTAATTAATTGACTTGACTGAAGTTTGTTTCTACTAGTTAGGGAGAGGGTAAAGTTAATAATGTTGGTTTAGTAACAACTTTAATTTTAAGATATTTCTTTCGGATGACCTTTTAAATTCCAAAGCTTAGTGTCCCCATAAAATTCTGAATGATATTTTTTCTTCATTATCCTCTTTTAATGCAACTAACTGTTCTTGCATCTTAGAATCAGTTCGACTCTAAGAACCATGCTTGCACCTTCAAATCTTCCATGTCGTGGAAGCGAACATTGTTCTTTTAAATTAGGCTTGTATATAACGATGTTCTGATAAAATACTTCTTTTCATTGATGAAAACTCGCAGTTGTGTGTGTTTTCCCCTTACATTCATTTTATATGAATTTTTTCTTACTACATGATATAGCTTTATGTCATTAAAATTAATTTTCTGTTTTATTAATATATTTCTTGAAATCAATGAGATCTTGATTACATCAATCAGTTGTTGGTACTTATTCGGCTGTCACCCGCCAGTCGACATTGATTCTGTTTAAAATTTCTTTAGAGTTAAACTGTTGGTAGCCTATGAAATATGGTTTTGAATTGAAAGTCTAAATCAGTCTCTCCCTAATTTTAGAATTTTGTAATTAAGTTAACTGCAAATTAAAAAACGTTAATGTGAATTGCAGCTTGCAAAGGTAAAAACATTAAAAAGAAAGAAAAATTAAAGAAATACAATTTGCATTTAAGTTAATACACTTATATAGAGTCTCATAAATCAAAAATAAAGAATTTGATGATAAATATTTAATTATTTAAAGAGGACAGAGATGAAGACTGACAAAGGAGAACGAAAGAACATATTGCCGAAAGCTTAGCTTCAAGATAAATATTTCAATTGATAAAATTTTCAAAGGTGGAATAAAATAGCTTTATTTTGTACGGATGGCTGAAGATAACTGAACTTTCATTCTAGGCATAACGTACGTAGGTCGAGTTTGAAAACGATGTATGAATAAAGGTATGAAAATCAATTTCACTAGTGGTACCTGAGAAGAATTTTAAGAAAACTGTAATTTTGGCAAGGTTCTGAAATTAATGATAACTATAATTTGATGTGAAGAGAGATAAATACATTATAATGAGAAAATTACATTATAATGAAAAAATTTATATTTCAATTTAATACCGGAAAGGGCAGTGTTAATAACACGTCATCAATTGTTTCATTCTGAATGTCGCAGGAAGCAGTAGCCAATAATTAATGCAATTTTAGTTTTATTTTTAAAGTCCTTGTACCTAGCAAAATGGATTACGTACATGAGTTTAATGAGATAATTTTTTAACTCTTCCGAAACGTACGTAAAAATTTAAACTTTTAAATCTACCTTATAAAATCACCAATTTTTTGTTATTAAACTTATCTTATAAGAATAATACTTGTTTCTTCCTAAGCATTTCCTTTTATTTTTCACCTCGATTTTGTTCTCGTAAGAAAAGGCACAAAACAGCAGAATATACGTCAGTACCTTGTGCAAGGAAAACAGCTATTTATCCTACTCACACATCTAGCAACAATATTTAAAATTTTGTCTCCTAATGTGGGCAGTGTAAGCTGTACTTGTTTTGCTTGTTTTGTGATGCAACCTCCAACAGAAACATTAAAACATCTCGACAGCGACTACAATTATTTATTGCCAGAAATATCTGTCTTTTTGAAGGAAAGTATCTTAAAAGCATAATAAATAAAACAGCCATTGTGCGCTCCGACAAAACCTGTTTTTCTTGTGATTTCCTTTTTTCTATTTTTTCCCCGTTTTCAGCATTTCAGCAGAGAAAATCTTTTCAGACAAGTTTAAAAAATTATTGATTTCTTTACAGAAAGTAATAAGTAATACGGCATAAGTAATACTAGCGGTGCAATATTTGATGCTGTTATATAACTTAACTCTTATATAAAGTCATAAATTTGTTTCTTTCTAGAAAATATCTTTGATCATAGTTAAAAAGTATTTGCTGCTGTGCTTAGTGCAGAGGGAAGCTAGTCTTCTTTTGCAAATTGACAATTTTCCGTGCATAAAAATGTTAATTTATGCAACTGAAAAGTGCATGTATAACTCTATAAATTCCCTCATGAGTTTATGGCTTTTGTTTTGTCTATAAGATTCATATGTTTCATTTTCATTATACTCGAACTATTTATTTGTTCAAGATAAAAATACGTATATATATTTATAATTTCGTTCATAAATTTAGGACTTTTGATTTCTTTCTTTATAACCGTATTCAAATAAAGGAAACATGCTCATTAATAAATGAAAAATTTCTTTTAAATAATTTATAAATGTTAATATGTTAATAATCTACTATAATAACGAATATTTGCATTCTTTAATGCAGAATATTAATTCCTAAATAAAAGCTGTATTTAGGTTTCCATTTTGATCTTCGCTACTCCGTTTTGTTGCGATTTGTGCCATCATTGTAGTTCAAATCACGTATTAGAATCATTTGATTAGATAGCTTTTCTCTATACTTACCTGTAAAGTATAAAGCGACGCTATCTAATCAAATGATTTTGAATGCGACGTTATTGTTGACGACAGCCGCATGTGACATGGTTTACTCAGAAGAGTTCGTAAAACTCACGGTGTGTATCAAATTTTTCACAGAGATAAGGAGAGTAAACTGAGTTTCGGTTCATGAAACAAAGAATCTGGATGTCTGTCACGTAAGAGGAAGTGTATGTTTAACTCTCAGATCACCAGCACAAGGGTATCCATTTTAAGAAATACCAACCACTCTTCTCTTATACAAATAGATTGGTAATACAGTGTCACTTACAGAAGTATTACTCTTTTAGTTGAAAAACGTGAAACAAACCTTTACCATATTTATTTGCATATTTCTCTCCCTCGTGTTTCCCTCTTAGCAATTTCAGCATAAGATTCAGAAACGTCGAATTTGTGGTAACAACGAAAAGCTATTGCAAAGATAAGGGAATATATTGTTTAGTAAAACGGAAATTATTTAAATAATTAATTCTAACTGATTTCTGCCAAATAGAGAGCCCAATAATATTAATATTGCTATTCATATGTGCTCTTTAATCTGCTATGCTTTTCGGTTAAAACCTTCATTGATTTCAGAAATGGTAAAACATTAGGTGAATATCAAAGTATGTAAATACGATATATATAAATTTTATCAAAATTATAAATTACAGGAAATATGTTTCAAAAGCTGTGTTTTAAAACTTTTTTCTGTTTGTATTTTTCACATAAATTGTAGCCTTGACTACCCAGTCTCAGAAGTCTTACAAATTATTTCTGAGTAATGATTTATCAAATATATAATTTTATATGACAGCATTCGGCACCTCAATTACGTAATACATATAGGAATAAAATATGCATTAACAAGAAGCACAAATAAAATATTACACTAAAAATTCGAAAGTATGACGGCCAGAAATCAACATCATTCAAGAAAATAAGATACTTCATGTTAAGCGAGATTTTCGTGTTTTTTTATAGGAAATAATAAAGCGTTAATAAAGTTGTAAGGTTTATCCTAAGTTTATAACAGTTATTTTTAAGTTTATGCACCTTTCCTATCTCTACTAGCTTCAGCTTATAACTCCTTACCGGAATATGTTTTTAGAATCGCGTTTAACGCAAGTGAGAAGGAGTAGTATTTAAGTCGAAGTTCCAATGATTTCTAGAGAGAGAATCTGAATTTCTGACTAGCGCGCGTTTACCTTTTGGTTACGTCTCTCCAAACTGTTACTGCTCTCGGCCGTATTACGTGCCCTTGGATAACTTCGCTTGATAATTCTAGACTTAGGTGCCAACTAGTTAGAAATTGTGTTAGCTTCGGCTAAATCTCTTTAGTTAACCATTAGTTAAGTTCTTATTTCTTATATTTTTGAGTTTCAGCTCAAGTCGGGGCTTTGTTGAATGTCCTGAGAAAGGAACCGTCTGTAACCTTTAGTTTGAGCAATAAAGGGTAATTAACCCTTCTTGAGTTTACGTTTATATTTCTGAACTTAAGCGATTATTCGCTTAGCTGTTCACTAGGTTCCTAAACTCTCAGTTAATAGATCAAAGGGAGAATCACTAGAAAGTGATGTTGAAAGCGAAACAGTAGAACTTCATAAAAAGCAAATAAATAAGTTAGTATGATTCATAGATTAAAAACAATTTATCTTCTTATTAAGGGAGATATGAGGGGAAAACATATTTGAAAACAGTTGTCTAAATTAGCGCTTGTAGTGATATAGATTATTATCATCCAAGACATTCAAGAGAAGGAAGTAACTGAAAGCTAGGTATAATGCGAAAAATGTAATTCATAAAAGGTCGAAAGCTGGATATAGTATGGGTGGGTGCTATTTGGAAAGTAAAGGTTACCTAAAACCGTAGAGAAATTTATCAATATTAAGGTAATCTAAATATCTTTGAAATCTTCAGTATGTACGAATCCCAGATTTGAATATAAATCGGCTGTGAATCTCTGGGGAGATTCAGTGATCCTTTGGAAAGAAATACATCTATCTGATGCATTTACGCATCTTAGCTTTCTATTTACCATGAGTTACAAAGCATGTTTTAATATGTCGAAACTTTGGTAATCAACAGTCAGAATTAGGTTTAAATTAATTTTTAAGCTTAATCCTTTGATTTTGCAAACTGGATGTTTAATAATTGATCAGAGCCTAAAGTAGGGGTTTCAGACTCTATCAATTCGAGAAAACTATGAAACTATAGAACTACAGAACTGCAGACTATCTGATCCTTGAACTACATCCTCACTATGTTCCACCACCTTACACCAGTCTTATCCACTGAGTCACCGAAGCACGTAACGCCTTTACATTTCGCACACGTTATGTTAGCGAACAGAGAACCCGCATAACTACTATCTTCCAACTTTTGTTACAAAATAAAAATGGTGTCACTAATTGAACTAGTTTCAGGAGCTCGAATTGAAGGGTGAGGCGCTGAGAAACACGATCCCGATTCCATGGCTCCTACTCACTCCCGAATCATTTGTTTCGTTTCCCATTATGATAAATATCTCAGATTGAAGCGGTTTTGTTCTTTGTTCACAATGACTGCAGCACATGATGTTTTGTCCAATGTTTCTGTTCGCCTAAATTTGGCATCAATTACTTCTCTTTTTATTCTTTTGTATGCAACCTAAACAGTAAACGAAGATGGATATGTTTTTTAGAACAGAAAAATAATTCAGTAGCTTTATGAGGGTTTTTTTTTCCGCGGCAGGGGGGTATCACAAAAATATGCTTTTCTAAAGTAGGTGCTTGGCATAACCTAAATGTAATAAATAGCAAAAATTTTAATTGCGATTTTAATCATGGCTTTTAATTAGGTTCAGAAAAATGAAAGGTAATTTTATCTCAAACAACCTATCTATATCAAAGTTTTAATAAATTTCTTTTTGAAGCTAATTTAGGAAAATTTAATTTTGATCTGCTGGTTTATAAATGCCGTTTCAGAAACGAGCACCAAAACAAGTCATTTTTTGCTAACAAGTTGTCACTACGAACTTCCAGTAATACGTAATTAGACTGTGTGATTATGAAAGGTACTTAAAAGGATTTGCATTCCTGAATATCTTTCAAATGATTGGTCGTAGGCGGACGATTCAAATTTAGCAAATACATCAAATTAGCAGGGCCTTCAGACTGCAAAAATTCAGGTTACCCGATACCTTTTAGTAAATAGGAAACTTAAATTTTTATACTGCTATGAGAAAAATTATTTCCTAAACAAACAAAAAAAAAAAAAAAAAAAAATCATCTGTGTACAATTAAAATTACTCTAGATATTATCAAAGTTTTTGTGAACCATATAAAAATGTTTTTAAAGACAATTAATTATTTTATATTTTTAAATACAGATTTCTAGCAATTCGTATTACGTAAAAACATTAATTTAGAAGAAATAGTTTCAAATTACTGCTTTCAGAATCTGTAAATTTTGAAATTTCGTCTTTAATGAAATTTTATTTTATTCAATGTATAACACTAGATAATTCTGACAATGTTTTCCAAACTCAGCTTTACATTATAGACCAGAGCGTTTTCCATAAAAAACCCCAGAGCGTTCTTTACGGGCTCTTATATAAAAACTGAAATATCGTGTATTTCCGGTTGAACATGCACCTGAACAAACTCTTTTTCGATTGAAATCCTATACCTACAAACAACAATACAAGAGATATTTGAGTCCTTTCAAAATATTCAGTAGAAGAAAGTTCAAGAAACAAGTAGTCGACTAACGGAAAGTGAGATGGGTAACACTATGCATGTATACTTTCAGATTGTGATTTCAAGTTAAAATAATGATTAAGTTAACTAACCATATCAAACTTAACACTTATTCTACCAAAAAGTAATAAACTAGCCTAGTTAAGAATTCATTATGAATATCGACATGCAAATTTTACATAAGTCTAAATTTAATGGTAATAAAATTTACAGTTTTATAGGGACATGATATTTTTTCCTTTATTACTCCCATAAAGAGAATAAAAAGGCCACATTTCAAGTCAAAGTGCTTTTTGTGAAACATTGTTCTTTCCACTTACGTTCAATGTTTCAATGTTAAAGAACCGTTTTCATGCGAAGACGAGGTTAAAATATGGGAGACTAAAAGTATCGAAATCATATTTATCTAAGAATCAAGTAACTAATACTAGTCTTTTGTTGGAATTTTTGGAGCGACAAGTTACAGCTCCGTGTAGCTAATCATTATTACACTGTACTATTAAACTGTGACATGTTTGTTCACATCAATACTTAATTTCAGATTCCATAGGCAATGTGAAAATTTCATAACACTTTTCGGTCAATGGCTTTCTTAATTGAAGATATTGAGCTTATTATTGTTATTTTTATTGTTGTTATGGCTATTATATAAGCATAATATTCAATAATGAAAATAAGCCATACGCATTAATTATATCTATTAATTTTAATTCTATGGCCGGTGAGTTTCAGAGAATTTGTGAAACGCACATAGACTTATAGTTGACAAACCAAAACGCAAATTATTTAATGGCACACCAATCAGTTTCTCTTCTTAATTTTCATAATTAAAACTTCATGATTTCCTTTGACAGTTACTGTTATTCGTTCAATTATAATGATAAAACGGAAGCAGAAGATCTATATTTAAGCTGGAAAAATTCGCTTTAGTGGTTATGATAATTAATGCACATGGGAGAATGCTAATGGGAGAAAACTAGTTTATCATATAGTTTAATAGGAATAAGCAGATTAAGCAACTGTATTTACAGTTGCTTAATCTATAATTACAATTTTATATCGGGAGTAATAATAAAAGGGTGAGACGCCCATGAAAAGTTAAAAACGATAATGGCTTACACATTTGGTAATGCAATTAAACTAATAAATTTCGTTGTTTAGACGCTTCACGCTTTTATTATTCGCGATATAAAATTGCAGATTAACTCTATAAATGTAATTATTTAATCTATAGTATTTCCAATAAACTATATCATAAATTATTTTTTCCTCTTAGTGTATTTACTATCATTCATATTTTAAATAAAAGTCTATTGCCAAACCCTTTCTTATTTGTATTTTATTTTTTGTCTTTTAGTCTCAACTACACGCTATCAAATTTTTGGACATTATTAAAACGTAAGCAAAAATTACAAGAAAATTAAGAAATAAAAAATAACTGATCGTCATTCAGTGAATGAAGAAATCGGTTTGAATAGTCAGTTTCGGAAATTGGATAATAACAATTTTACTTGAAGCTAAAATGGAAAAAAGAATATCGCCAATCCGTCATTAAGTAAGCCAAGATGACAAACTTTAAGTGAAAATTCAAAAGCAATTTTTCCCTCTTTTGCTTGAGACTGCAACATATTTTATAAAAATGTATAGAAAATTATCCAATTAATATTTTTAAAATTATTCTTGTTTAAGAAGAGGGCGAAATTTTTGTTTATGATCTATGAATATTTCAATGCTTTTTATCTGATATATTTTTAGATGCTGAAATTTTGAAATCATAAACGTCAAATAGTCTAAAAAATTGAGCGTTTTTGAAATTTGACCAAAAATTCAGGAACTAAATTACAATTTTCATACAAGTTCATTGAAAGGTTTTCCCCCCCGCTCTATCCGATGGTACAAATAGTAAAATTCTGATATGCTTAGTTTGTTCGTTAAACGAAGATATGTGCGAAAGATCGTTGTAACATCAAATAAAAGAAATCTGAATCGAATTTCAAAAAATATCCCTTCATCACATTGCACTCTCATCGACAAACTGTGTTACGTACAAAATTTGAACTCGATATTTTATCAGGATGTAGGTTAAATATCGATGACAAAATTACAACTACAGTGAAACCACATGAGTGAACTAAACTTATAAAAAGCATCACCTAATATTATTATTACATAACACCGACCTGCTACAGCTGTGCGAAAGAGCAGGGTTCACCGTGAAAAATCTGCTGCCGAATGTAATATAGGTTAGGATCATCATGGGGAATGGCGCAAGTAAAAACGTAATTATTCCTCACATTGCCTTGATAACCAATTATTTAAACGTGCCCTTCTATGTCAAGCGATTGCTGTTTCCTATCCGGCTTGCATTCGCTCTGAATATCAACAAGGCATAGGGGCTATCACTTTGTTGGACATTTATTAATTTGAACAAGCCATGTGTTTCATATGGCCAGTTATACGTGTCTTACTCATGATCCAGCATGCCGCGTAGTTTACTTGTTTAGCTGCGGAGGGATAAAAATTTTTCATTCTATCAAACTTTAAATAAAATGTGCTATAAAAATAATCCACGTTTTCTCTCTAAATAAAACTTTTAGTTTTATTCGAGTATGATAAAATTTTGCGCAGCGCACCTTGAAATGAAATAAGAGAAAAATCACTGCTGACCAAAGACTTCGTAAAAAAGAATCCATACCCCTGAATGAAACCTCTTCAATCTGCATAAAGCCCAGGCAACGCCGGGTACTTCACTTAGTGCTAAAATAATTTACACTACAATTCTAATTGGATTTTATTCTGTCTGTTCAGGAAATTAAAACAAATTACGCTATATTTATAATTGCATTCTTTTATTTCATTTATTGAAATTTCTAAAGTAATTTTTGCTTTTTGTTTAATTTTAAGGTCTTTTTATAAATTCCACAGCATACATGCTTTATTACGAGCTTTAAAGTGAGTTTTATTTATGAAATCTGAAGATATCTGAGTAAAGTAAACTACGAATAAAGACGTGTTTTCAATCCCAGCTTATCTTAAACCTAATTGGATTTCTCAGTGTGATTCATATTGTTACGAATTTTGTATTTAGATGGATAATTTTAGTATAATTATAATTAAAATTGTTGTATTTTGCCGTGAAATGCAGCGCGAGATAGAGTTTAAGAGAAAGCTATGCCGGAAAAGTAAGAATACAGAAGCACGCGAATTCAACAATAAGTAAATAGATATCTCGGTAATTTGTATTGAAATTGAATAAATATAATTGACCACTATGTTAACTGTAACTGTAATTCCATCCTCTTATTTTATTCCGGAAATCTCGAGAAGCAGAAAGTACCAGAAATGTCTCGCGACCGGATGAAAACTAATAAAAGGCCGAAGAGAGAGCGTCTGAGTTAGTTGCTTAGTTATTGTTGTTGCGAGTTGTTTACCTCCGCGTAAACTGAGATATCTTAATTAGCTTTCTCTTTCGATACGTTTCGCATTGTTTTGTATTTTAACGTTTTTAGTATTTTGAAGTATACTGATTATACTGAGTGATATTGTAAACACTTGTACGAATATTTTTGAGGAATAATTCCAGCGTACATATATATTTATTTTGATAAGAATAAACTTTATTAACCTATTATCGGACTTGCGCATTCAATCTATTACTAACCCGTACGCACTCTACTAAAAGACAGCATATTTTTAGTTTTGTATCAAGAGCAATATTTAAACATTTAAACAACGCAGAGTTACATTTTTTTTACCGTATGAATATAGATCTCCGAATGAGTAAAGCATTTCATAAGCAGACCGAAAAATTAATACTGTAGATTATCATATATTTCATCAAATTCTTTTATCAGTTAGTGAATTCCTATGCACTTAACTCAGTGATACAAAATTAGCTACTTACGAAAGCAAACAATATACCATCCAATTATAAGTATAATTATTGTTGATTAATGTTTTTTGTATTTTGTTTCAAAGGATTTTTGTAGTACTCTCTTTCAAAGATTTTGAAGAATCAGTTTGCCTGAGATAAAAGGGGTATAAAATAATGTGTACAAAATACAGTAGTTGTTACGATGAATGACCTACATTTCTTATAAGCTATTTTATAAATGAGCTATATGATATGAACAAGAAATCAAAACAAAATCGATCGATAAGTGTATTCGATTAATGTCCAGCCTATGATCCATTTCATATCTAATGAAGCATTTTGAAGGAAGAATGGGCTTGGATTCAATTATATTCCGATTTTCATTCAGATCTTGAAACTGAGGGCGAAATAAGCACCGTTATGGAGAAGGTGTGGTGAAACCCGGCTTTGTTGCAATGCTATCATCAAAGCTTTGAGAAAGATAGTTTTTTGAAAATTAGATGACCTATTTTGATTCCTGGATCCGTTATTGTCGTTACTTAGAATGTTCTCTTTGCTTCTTCCTTTGTTGATAGCAGAGATGACGATCTACAACGCATTTGAAAATGGGAAAATGTAATTATCTTTCATATGTTTATATCAAAACTCGTTTAGAAGGATTTCTGAGGGAAGAAGCCTGCTTTTTCAAAGCAGAGTTTAACAAACTTCGGGGTATGGAATTGATAGCAGTTATTAAACACCGTATTGGTTCAGTAGATTGAAAAGTTTAATATAGTTAAGTTAAAAGTTTTGTTTCCACAAAATTTTGAAAAAGAAATATTATAGAAACAGTTTTCTATATCAATTGTTGTACCTTATAAATTTCCAGCGTTCTGATATATTTCTTTTTATAAGAATAAATTTTATTAACCTATTATCGGACTTGTGCATTCAATCTATTACGGTTTATTGATATGGTAACTATCATTATTGAATGAAAGATTCTGTTGAAATATTTAAGTTAAAATTTTGAGAAATATGTTTAAATTTTGGTTTGAAAAATTCATTTGAGAAACTAAAGAATTGATAGCAAAATGCACTTCTTACTTTCATTTACACAGTGTTGTAGTGAAGTTTTTAAAATAATTTCACCATTTTGGTCGAACGTCAACAATTTTATTTTTAAACCAATGTTACAAGTTCAAACATTTATAAGCGCAAGGAACTTCAAACGAAGATCGTTTAAACGCTAAGGGTTTCTCTACTTCTCACTGGATATTTGTTTGCTAGCGTCACAAAGCAACGACATTACCATCTTAAAAATCCGTCCCTCGAAAAAAACTTCCGCCAAAAAAAGGTTTTTTATTCTTTTCTTTTTTTTTTTTTAATGTTTACTTAAAACCCTTGCCCTTTATAAAAAACAAACTTACTTTTATTTTTACCTTTTAACTCTCTTCTTGGTAGAATGCTCCACTTTTTTCATCTACCAGACCTTCTGGGTGTATAATTAATTCTTCGTCGAAAATCATTTTAACATCTGAATTAGCCATAAATACAGAGTATTTTTCAACAAATTCGCTTCTTTTTAAAATTCTGTGGTTTGCAGAAGCACTTACAGATGTTTACTCGTATGATGATTCAAGGGTTTCATTTTCATCATTTACCTCTGGTAAGAAATATCCTCTTTTTTATACTTCATCATTTCAGGTTTTAGAATAACCTCTTCAACTGAAGCTAAAATAAGTTCCTCAGGTTCCGAATCAGAAGTAAAGAATACGGGATATTTTTCTGAACAGATTTGCATTGTTTTGAAACGCTAAGACCCGAGGGAATAATTGAAATTTTTCCTCATATAAAGGTTTCAAACAAACAAATTGATCTTTTTCTTTCTTTCTTTTTTTTTTTTTTTTTTTTTTTTTTTTTTTTTTTTCTCTTTTGTGAATTTTTTCAGAACATTTCTTATTTCATGTTGTAAGCCAAAGCCAAGTGGAAAGTAATTTCTTTCTTTTCTGAACTTTTCGCAGGTAATATTTTCTCATGCAAGATGCCAGATTTACTAAGTTTTGATTTTTTTTAGTTTTTGAACATTTGGAATTCCTTAATGCAACATCTTATATTTTTAACATCATAATTAAAGTCACCTTTTCCATCTAAGAATTTTCAAATACTTTCTTTTTTTGTGCAAAGCAGCAGAATTTTGTACTTTTTTGCCAGTGACAGTACAGATTTGATCGCAGACAGTACAGATCCCAGTGACAGTACAGATTTGATCGCAGAGTACTCCTGCGTAACAGTTATAGGATCTGATTTACAAACACCATTCAAAAATGTAGTTTCCTTTACTTGAATTTTAGCAGCCAAAACGGACGTCTTATGCAAATTACTATCTTTACTGTCTTTTAGGTATTTCACTGGCATACGTTTCTTTGCTCTTTTGATCTAGACTGTTTTGCAAAATTTTGTGTGCTGTGATCTGAAAAAATAATTTTCTGAGTCTCCAGTTTCAGAAGCCTCCCTTCAATTTTCACACGAAAGTCTGGTATTAAAAGAATTATTTTATTGTGATACCTGCAGAACTTTCTGATGTGTCTATACGTTACATTCCTTCACAAAGCTGTATATCTTTATTTATACTTAGAGGTACGGATGGCGGAGAGATAGAAGTCTCCAAAACATTTATATTATTTTTAGTTGAAAAATGTGTTAGTAAAAGGGATAGTTTCAGTCAGTTCCATACTCTCGGGAAGCAAATTTGTATTATTTACAATAATAGGGTTAACATGTTTTAACCTAACGATCAGATTTTATTGGTTTATCAACAGCCGTGGTATTCTGTTCACCATATGTAAACAAAGCATAAATACCTTTTGTGTCTACTGATGTTCTTGGATGAAGTATTACGTAAGTATCTTTGCAAGATTTTCCTTTAGCTTCTTCATATAGTGGCTTCAGTTCAACACTTCTCTTCTGTTTCTTGTATCAATATTTCTGGAGGCCTTTATCCGATTTAATTCAGAACGTTCATATTTCATAGAAGGCAAAATTTCATTTTCAGTCAGTGCGTCTTTAAATTCAATTTCAGAAATTAACTCATCTGTTAAGCCTAGACCTTCTGTTTATTCTAAAAGTCTCTGTCGAGCAGTAGTGTGAATGATGTTTACCATATGAATTTGAACTTCTACTTCGCGTTTCCAAATTGTGTAGATATTTTGTTAACTAAAAGATACCTTCGTTGATCTAATGTAGAATCTCTTAAAACTGCTGCTTTTGTTATTATATGGTCAAAATCTTATTCAAGATCTATCTCAGCCAAAGTAAGCACACTGAATGTTCTTCCAGAGGTGTTAGTATCTTCATAGGATTACTCGTGTATATGGAAAGCTGTACATACTTTTGGCAAATTAAGTCCAAAGTTGCATCAATATCTCAACGAATGGACATTTTATATCAATTTATGTTACCTTCGCTGATGTACGAAGCCAACATATTCTTAAAACTATTTTTGGAAATTTTATTTGAGGCTACAGTTTACAAATTCCTCTTGAGTTTATCATACTAAGGTAGGAGATGAGAGTAGCATCCACATTCATAACAACGGGACTATCCGTTTTGCGAATTGCTTTTCATGAAATTTATTAGAAAATTCTGTCTTAATTACAGTTTTGTCTTAGTATTAAAACTCTTTCAAGATTTCTTTAGTATTATATCTACTGTGATAGTTACTTTGCATTCTGTTCCTTTTCTATTACACTCTTGAAGTTTTAAACCCTGTTTCTTGGAAAGTCCTTTTTAAAGCTTTGCTGAATACTCTCATATTGATCTACTTTTTCTGCTAGGCTATATGGAGTTTTCAGTTTCATACATTTTCCAAGAAAATGATACCTCACTTCTACTGGAGCCCGATATTTAATTTGTTTAAATGTAACAATTAAATCGTCCAGATTCTCAAATGTTTTAACTTGTAAATTTGCAAACCAAACAATAAAGCATGATATCTCCAATGATATGAAACATGATATCTCCAAGAATTTTATCGTATTCATTTGCATTTTCAGATGGTTCACTGGCTAACATGATGGAGATTCCGGCATGCAAAACATCCATAAAAAAGTTGCCCAATGTTTATTAGAACCTGAACCTTTTCAACTCTTCTCAGAATTTGTCGAATTTAATCTCATTTCGTCCCCCTTTTTCATCAAACTTTGGAGCAATTTGTGCCAAATGGATTTGATTGCTCGATTCTACTATATTCGCTTGCGACTCTTTAGCTCTCATTTCTTGATTTTGTAGTTCAAGCCTTTTTACTTCTCATGTGCCCTTGATTTCAGAGCTATGCGTTCTTTCGCTTCCTGAGCCAAGCTATCTTTCGCTTCCTTATTATTTCATCTTTGGCTTCTCAATCAGGAATTAGTCGGTTCAGAATTAATTTAACTTCTTCCTCCTGGTAAAGATGACTTCCAGTTATTATTATTTTAATCCCTGGCTTATTTAAACCTAATTTTCCTTTTTGTGATGCAATTAATTATACAAAAAAAATAGAAAGCCAGGAGAAAATGCATGCATACAAGATACACAGAAGTGTTCAACATAAAAATTTTGACTTAAGATACTAAATTGTAAGAACTACATCTAAACATTTACCTACTGTGTATGATAACTAACTGGATGTAGTATCACCGCGTTCTACTAACTGTGTATTAGACTGCCGCGTATGTATATTCTCTGAGAAGAAAACCTTACTTTATTTAATAATTTAAAAGCAATTTCTAAATTTAAATAGAGAGTTCCCCATTTCTTCTTTCTTTTTTTTTATGATCGAGCTCTTTATTTTATAGCCATTAGCCTTACACCATTACGAGGACCGGAGGTGGTGGCCATTTCATTATAGAAGCACCTAATAGGTGGCCACCGTTGCCTCCTATGAAGGGATGGACAGTTACAACCATGTCTTCTCCGGCATTCAATCCCATACCCAACGCTACGGTAGTCAGGGTCACTAACCACTTTACTGACTGTGAAGCAATTTAAATAAAGTAGTTAAATTGTTAGTTGAACAGGAATAGGTTTCAAGAAAACGACTGCTGAAATCTATTCTTAGGTACGTTTTTGACTGCTTAAGCATAAAAATACCACCGTCAATTCATTCTGAATTGTGTAAGTAATCAGATTTCAATTTGTAAAAGTAGAGTTAAATTATACGCACAGCTCATTTCATTTTATATTTCTAACTTTCAAGTGGCCTAAATCTTGCTCCTTCTTTCAAACTCATTATCTCATTTTCCCTATTTCCTAATACTTTTATCTGTCTCCTATTACTTCTGGCTCAAACCATCATTTCGAATGGCATTGCATTTTAGTTAAAGAATTTTCTATTTCGAATTTTATTTGAATGGCACATTGAAGAAAATGTAAGAAGACAGTTGTTTGCATGGCTTTTCTCTAGTTTATACGAATTACATGCATAATAAAATTTGCTTCAGTCCCAACGGTTTTTTTCGGAATTCATTCTGAAACTTAATTTGATTTATATGGAATAACTCTTTTTATACTGAAAATAAATACTCATGTGATACTTTATATTGTTTAGAATTAGCGACTGCAATTTTTAGATATTAAATGGAGGAAGCTACACGAAATGTAATTTCCAAACATAGAAGCAGACTGATTACTTTCTTTTTCAAGAACTTATTTGTTTATCACTGAAATCATTTCTCTTAATTTTTAGTGTTAGTAGTAATTCTGTTCTTAATCATTTGCAGAGAAAAAGAGTCAGACCAAAACATTTTATAAAAGATACAGGAAAGATTGTTTGCAGTTTCATTTGGTACGGATCCTTTGAAAAATATTTCATGTTGTTATGATAATTGCTCTGTGCTAATAAAACGAATTTCGTTTTAATTATTATTCTTGATTAATCTGAATCGATAATTTTACAAAACAGTTTCTCCATTTGATCTGTATTTATATATAGCACTATGGTGATATAACAAATTAAAAAAACTAAAGGAAGACCATTTATTTTGCTTTTTATATCGTAATTTAATGATTTTTACAGATATTTTTGGCGAGGGATATAGAACTATTGGTTACACTTTTAAAGAACAGATGATTGCATTGACGATTCTCCTAAGTAAAAAGCTACATTCTCTGTGAACTATTGCGCTTAAAAAAACTAGTATTTTGCTCCAGAACGAATTTAATTAAATTAATTTATTATTATTATTTTGAATTGGAGTATATTTAATCCAGGTAAAATTATAGATTAGGTTAGTTAGTTAGTTAGATAAAGTTAGTTTAAGGAAAACATGCAAGGGCTATCTGCCTAAAGGGAGGGATGCTTTCGCGGAGGACTTCCTTAGAGAATCTGGGTCGCTTTACACATGGGTTGCGAAAAAGTACGAAAACCAACTATGCAGCCGGCTCGTTCGCCTGGGCTCAAAGCCAGTACAAACTTCTAGCATTCAACAATCTTTAACCGCTCAGCCATTGATGGGAGCTTGCAAATAAAGGTTTAATTCATTACTATAATTTTAAAATGTTATATATATTGTACAGCATTTTGAAATCACAATTAATTTTACTTAAACATTTTTTTCAACAGGGAAAGTTATTTTAATTCCCTATTATTAGCCAATTAATAATACGTTTGTTTAGCAAATTATCAAATAAAAATACCTACTTTTAATCTTTGATTCTGAGCAACAAATTGCTTAATGACGGTTCAAGAAAGGTGTGCTATTCTATTACAGTACATAAGAAGTATTTGTCTCATTCTATCAAATCTATATCAAATTTACGCAACGAATTGTTACAGGAAGACTTGACAGAGAATAAATTAACCTATTGTTTCTTTCCTTATTGTTAGTTTTCTGTTGTAGAGAAACTTACAGAGAGCCTTTTATCGATTTTAATGTAAAGAATCTGAAAAGTTTCAGTTTTAGTTGAGATTCAGGGTATGGTTTGAGAGAGATAAATAGAGAAGAGAGTTTGACGGAGTAAATGTGAATCATGTCGAAATTTGTAAATACTTGTTAACGTCTGCAATGTGCGTAATTTTCAAGCACCGATGCCGACTGAGTGATTAAAATTATTCACATCTGTATTTGAAGGCATAATTCAAATTTCCAGACACACTAAGTAACTTGTACATATCTTCAGTAAAATCATAACCTAGAAAACTACTTGTGTGGAACAGACATCTCTTAACAAGTCTGAAGTCAATGAAAATTAACAACCTGAATTATTATTTTCTTTTATTTAAATTTGAGCTACAAGTAAGCGACTTAAATTTTCCATCGTCTTGAAATGCAGATTATTTTTGCTTGGTACGTTTTTGTAAAGATGGTTAAGTTACTAGATAAGGATCTACCAAACGATTCATAAAGCACAATTCATCGCAGTGTAACCCCAGGTCTGAAATGTAGAGGCAGCAGAGATATCTCTACACTCAGGTCGGAGATCAATGTTCTGTTTTGTTAAATGCTCTTTCAGGCATATCACATCAGCATTTCAAAAGAAAAGTTGAAATTCAAGACATTGTAATTTATTTGAGAATGTGAAGCTTGGTTGAGGCAATGGCACATGTAGCCCATTCAAGAAGATAGCGGGTTCATAATAATTTTAGATGAGTGGTTTATATCGAAAATATGACTAATCGCAGTTTTTCAAAACTTAATTTTTTGCTGTTTACTGTAAAGAATAATTATTAGTATAAGATCTCAATTTCGTTAATAAGAACGTCTCTAAAGTAAACTCACTTACAACTGGCGCTTAAGCCAAGCAGAGCAAATTTTGTGATTCCATTGTATATAGACCATTATTTAATTTCACTTGTGCGCAATTTACAGTCTGAAGTCTTAAATACTTCATCAGTGACCGAATGGTTGATATAGTTTAATGCTAGAATTCGCCTTGGGCTCGATATCCCAGGTCGAACAGGCTATTTGCGTGATCAGTTTTCGTGATTCTGCTCATGTGCAACGTGAATACCAGCGAGTTTCTCTTAAAAATTCCTCCACTAAGGCATCTCTTAGGCAGATAGCCCTAGTGCACTTTCCCTTATTAACATGACGAAACCAAACCTGTAGTTGTAATAGAAACCGAGAAAGAATAGAACAATATTGTCAGATAACACTCCTGGCAAGCGTTATCGCTCGAGGAGTTATAGTAATAAAAATAGTCTTATTTATGGTTCGAATTAAGCCAGTTTTTAATTCCTTAACTGAGCGGTTTAAACGCAGTAAACGTATATCTCAAGAGATAAAATGTTTATTTTATTTTTTAATAATATATCTGATAGATATAAATTAAAATAAAGTAAAATACATTATTAGGGAGGGTGTTTATATAATTTTATAATGATTTCGGGGCCTTTTGATTACTATTTAGAATGAAAAGAGTATATTCTTAAATATTTAGATCTGATAACCTTTCTTATGGACTCTACGTCTATTTTATGATTTTCATAAGAGAAGGGCTCTTCGTAAAATTTCCAGGAGACTAATTTTAGTTCCTTTCCTATTACCTTTCCCAGTTCATCAGTCGTGGTGGGTTTGAGCTTAGAAAGCTCTTTTCAAGAGATAGCAGGTACAACAGTCCCTAGATAAAATGTCAGGCGACTTCCCAGGAATACGTTTGAAAGGTGTACATACAAAACCTATATCTATACAATTTTTCAAAGAATACAGTGGTACTTTTTTGAAGTACGACTTGTTGCTTGGTCTTGATGAAGTTTCACTCCCTGAATGTCAATGGGATACAGAAATGGAATTTCTTCCCTAAAAATTGGACGTAAAACGTTCTCTTGATAGTACTTTGAATTTATTTTAACATTTTTTTGCATTCTTCTTATTTTTAATTTCTCGCTGTCGGAGAATATTGCCACAGTCTTAAACCCTATATTGAAACTTTCTTTGCTTTGCCGGAAGAAGGTTTGTACATTTTTTTCCTTCGTTTTCGATAATAAATGTACATTTTTTGTTGCAGTCTTTTAAGTAAACCTGTGCTTCATCAAGGGTCACAACGTATTTTCATTTATCTCTTGCTAAATAGCTTTCATACAGGGTTCTGGAACCTTGGTTTATATTATATCAGATTATTTTCTTTATTGTTACTACAAATATATTTAAAGACTTACATTGACCAACTAATTTCCGAGTCGGCAGATTTTCTCTCGTTACCAACGATTCAACTTTAGAAACATTAAAAACAGTACGTACTTTTTCCGGGTATTCTTTTGGAGTCTTCTTTTCATGTAGATGTAATAATTAACAGTTTTCTACTTTCAAATTAATAATATTGCTTATTTACACTTAGAAGGTTTAATGTTTTTTAATTATGGAATAGGAATATTTATCTTCGAAAAGAACAAAAACATATCCTTCAATCCACAGTTTGTTTTCTTAAAGTAGCAGACGATATTTTTCACTTCAAATAATAAACTGATGCCAGAAATTTTTATTCCAAAACATGTGCTTTTTTATTCATGGAAATCGTTCTAAAAATGTGCACACCTTCTGTTCAATTAGTAAAAGATGCTTTTGACTCCATATATAATATTATGTAAGAGGTAAAAAATCGTTTGTTATGAAAAATTGCATATTTTTTATGCTTTTCATTTTCCTTAAAATTCATAATTTCTTATAAACATAAGTTTTACAATTAAATCATCTTCTCTTTTTATAATATTTTTGCACAAATGAAATCAGTCTTACAAAGAGTGCAAAATTACATAGTGTGTACTTACAAATTTGAAAACAATTTTAATTTTGAAATAGAATTATGAATTTAAACTATGAACTACTGACATTATATATTCAAATTACTTTCAAAATCCTTTACGTGACAACAATAAACAGTTCGACAAAAACGATTTTCTAAAACTGAATATGGGAAAATGTTTTTGTTTCATTTCCTGTTTGAATGTTAACTTATTTGAAAATAAAAAATTTTAAAAAATTATAATTTGCTTACTGCATAACATTAAAATTTATCTCCTCCAAAATAAAATATAATTTATTTGAGATTGAAGGAAATTTCTTATCTACTGTTCGTCCTTTTTTGATAATTTTGCTATTTGTTCTGATAAGGATCTGTTTGCATGCAAATGCACGCAGTGAGGCAAAATCTAACATTCTCAGTGAGGTAAGGAATGAGGAAGCCGGAGTTTAATATCTGATAATATTTTTGGCTGAAGACATTTCCGCAGGAACCATCATTAACTATGAATCGATTACAGCATATGGATTACAAAGAGGCTGTTTTGAGAGTAATATGTAATCAGCGCAATTTGAAGTTGCATCAACAATTAAAGAATACATAAAGCCTGTACAATTGGCTCAGCTATACGTATTTTTTCTTAATTCCTGCGTTTGATTACTCATAAAATTCAATGTAAACGCAATAGAATATCTAGCTGAACGAAATTTCACAAAATATAAGACTGCATTTTCTTTTAAAAGAAAAAATAGAAAGCATGTTGTCAGAATTAAAAGAATTATTTTGTGGAATCAAGATATATTTTGTTATCATAATTCAAAGAATACAGGGTTCTTTAAAAATATTTTATTTATTTTATGTAAAAGACAGAATCTTTTAAAGACTGACAAAATTCATGAAAACCTCAAAGTAACTCAAGTTAAAATATTATATTTAACACTTTAAGTATTCATGAATTACATACATTTTAACTCCTACATTTTAACTATTCACAAATTTTATATTGTTACGAAATGTACGGCGCGGTAAGATGGCTTCCCCGCAAAGCAGTTTTAGGGTTACGATAAAATGGTAAAGGAGGGCAGGGTTGCAACATTTGGCGAGAAATCGCCCACTTGGCGACATTTGGCGAAAAATTGGAGATATACCATGGACGGTTGGAGAACCTTCTGGAACGAATTCTTACCGGTTTAGCCCAGAATGTTCCCGAACACAAGCCGAAAGCTACATAAACCCTGCTGGTTCGCAGTCAGCTAGTGTGTGCGGGCCTCTCATCGAGTGTGTGTCTCGTGTAGCTGCCAGCACTCCCACGGGCACTTGTTGGTCGGCTGTCAACTACAGAAAAAAATTTATGAAACCTCAGGCCTAGAAAATGATTCTCCTTGTGTTGTGAAGAAACCTGAAGAAACAGCTTTAAAAAACACTGATTTAGAAAGTAAGAATTTTGAAAATGTTGAAAATAAGCTAAATAATGAAGTTGAAAATGGGCATTTGAGTATAAGTTCTGAAGACAGGATTGAGGTTAAAGACAACACACAAAAAATAGTAAGCCCTAGTAAGACAGTAATGGATGAAACAGTTTCTAATGTTAGCAAAGTGATACAAATAGTAATTCTGAAAAAAGTCATGACAGTTGTGCATCTGGTTCTGTAAAAGAATCTGAATTTCTTAATGAAGTCAAACATGATAAATCACTAGAGCCTTCGGAAACCAGGTGTTAAAGATGAAAATGTAGTTTTAGATTCTGTTGAATGTAACGGTGAAGCTGTGTAAACCGTTATTGCCTGACAGTGTAAAGGCTGTGTCGCTAATAGTTCCAACGTGTTTATAGTAGTTCATCGACGACTGTAAAAACGTGTTTTGGAGCTGTCCTGAGAATATTGGTAATAAAGTGTGTTTCGATACTTCATCAAGTGTCGTCGTTATTCACTCAACCTACAAACCCCGTACGAACGTGAAGGAAGAAAATAACGTAGCAACTGGTGTCAGAAAGAAAAAGAAAAACGTAACAATATTTAATATGTAAATATTATAAAGTATTTTACTTTTAATATATTTAAATATTTTAACCGTACATAAATTTCTCAATTCAGACGTTTTTATGTCTATCATGATTGAGATGACTTGATTTTGGCTTAATTCAAGATGCATATGAAATGCACTAGAGTCCAGATTGTTCGCAATAAATGGTGTTGAATGGAGGTGGGATAACATGAAGATCTTGTAGGTGAATTATTAAAATAGACTTACTAAAAGCACATTTTATTACAAACGTGGAGCAAAATAAACTCAAAATGATTATTAGTCTGAAATAAGAGCATAATTTCAACTTTTGGTGGCTACAATAATTCAGTTATTTCAATGGAAAATTATTATAATAAATTATGATTATTATGGAATGGTAAACTAACGGCTATGAAAAATTATGGAATCCATCTCAGTATCTATTATTATAAATAGTACATTAATGCAAATAGTACAGTATAAAACAATGTATTGATAGCATAGGTTGCAATGTATATTAAAAAGAGGGTCTTTTGGAAATTCAACAAATCTTTCCAGGGAAGTTAATTAATACCAATTCAGAAGTCAAACAACACAAATCAGCGCTACATTTACAAAATTTTCACAGGACTAGTTTCGATGGTTTTACCGAACCACCATCTTCAACTGCAAAACCGCAAATGAACCAGATAGGAAATAATGATTAGATAAGATAAGAAAGCCTGGACAAGAGTAAGCAAGTGGCGCCATCTGTTGGTGAAATCAGAACTAAAAAATAATTTCTTTAAAGGCCGAAGGCAAATTTGGATTGGAATTAGGATCGTTAACTAGAACAGAAAGATTTTTATGAATGTGAAATGCCTCTAGAAAATCCAGTTCTCCAATGGAAGATGTTTTTTGAATAATTTTGGCAGCAGAAAAACTGAAAGTGTGGTTTTCGGACTAACAATGTTGAGCAACAGAAAACTTCGGTGTTTCCTTTTTTCTAACATATGCCTCATGTTCCTTGACGCGAAATTTTAAGGCTCTCTTAGTTTGGCCAATGTAAATTAAACCACACTGGCAAGGAATCCTATAAATACCCCAGGAATTCATATCCGGAATGGGGTCCTTGAGTATGGAACTCGGAATTTTATTGATGGGAGAATAAACAACCCGAAAGTTAAATTTCTGCAAAATATGTGCAACTTTATAGCTAATTGATGGAAAGAAGGGAATGACAACAGAATTTTTATAATCTCCTAAAACAAGAGTGTGCCTTTTAGTGTGTTGAGATGAGAATTTTTTAACTGCTTGATTAATAATGTTGGGTGGAAAGCCCCTGTCAATAGCTATTGCTTTTAAATAATTTAGTTCTTCATCAAGGGCTAGTTTAGAGGAGCAAACTTGAAGAGCACGGAAAACATAGGAATAAAATGAAGCTAACTTTTGTTTAGTCGGATGACATGATTTAAAGTGTGGTGGAAGGCAAACCGATGAAGATTTACGGTAAACCGTAGTACTGAAGTTGGATGTGTTACGTGTGACCAGAATGTCGAGAAACGGAAGAGAATTGCAAGTCTCAAGTTCAAAAGTGAACTGAATAGCAGGATCAATAGAATTCATTGTTGAAAGAACTTTATTTAAATCATCTTTATTACCTTCAAACAGAGTAAAAGTATCGTCTACGTAGCGGAACCATGCCGGGAAGTTTAAAGTTTCAAACAATTTTGATTCATAATAATGCATGTAGATATCAGCCAGGATGGGACTGAGGGGGCTTCCCATGGCTAATCCCTCAGTTTGCTTGTAATATTTATTTTGGAAAACAAAATGTGTTTGTTTCAAACAGAGTTGAGTGAGAGAAATTAGCTCATCAATTTCGATGCAAGAGAAATGAAATTCGCGAAGTCTGGTTTCTAGACATCTTAATGCACCCTCCACTGGGACATTGGTGAATAATGATTTTACATCAGAAGAAACCATGAGTAAATTACTAGGAGAAATGTTTTTAACTTTTTTTACAAACTCTATTGAATTTTTTATGGTGTAAATGTTATTGTCTAATAGAGTTGAAAATCTAGAAACTAAATATTTAGCTAATGGATACGAGGCAGTACCTAAATTTGATACAATAGGGCGGAAAGGAATACCACTTTTATGAATTTTGGGAAGAGCATATAATCTGGCACAATTCGCAACAGATGGGATAAGTGAATGTTCAAATCTTCGCAAATCATTTCAGGCAACTTAAAACATTCACTTATCCCATCTGTTGTGAATTGTGCCAGAATATATGCTCTTCCCAAAATTCATAAAAGTGGTATTCCTTTCCGCCCTATTGTATCAAATTTAGGTACTGCCTCGTATCCATTAGCTAAATATTTAGTTTCTAGATTTTCAACTCTATTAGACAATAACATTTACACCATAAAAAATTCAATAGAGTTTGTAAAAAAAGTTAAAAACATTTCTCCTAGTAATTTACTCATGGTTTCTTCTGATGTAAAATCATTATTCACCAATGTCCCAGTGGAGGGTGCATTAAGATGTCTAGAAACCAGACTTCGCGAATTTCATTTCTCTTGCATCGAAATTGATGAGCTAATTTCTCTCACTCAACTCTGTTTGAAACAAACACATTTTGTTTTCCAAAATAAATATTACAAGCAAACTGAGGGATTAGCCATGGGAAGCCCCCTCAGTCCCATCCTGGCTGATATCTACATGCATTATTATGAATCAAAATTGTTTGAAACTTTAAACTTCCCGGCATGGTTCCGCTACGTAGACGATACTTTTACTCTGTTTGAAGGTAATAAAGATGATTTAAATAAAGTTCTTTCAACAATGAATTCTATTGATCCTGCTATTCAGTTCACTTTTGAACTTGAGACTTGCAATTCTCTTCCGTTTCTCGACATTCTGGTCACACGTAACACATCCAACTTCAGTACTACGGTTTACCGTAAATCTTCATCGGTTTGCCTTCCACCACACTTTAAATCATGTCATCCGACTAAACAAAAGTTAGCTTCATTTTATTCCTATGTTTTCCGTGCTCTTCAAGTTTGCTCCTCTAAACTAGCCCTTGATGAAGAACTAAATTATTTAAAAGCAATAGCTATTGACAGGGGCTTTCCACCCAACATTATTAATCAAGCAGTTAAAAAATTCTCATCTCAACACACTAAAAGGCACACTCTTGTTTTAGGAGATTATAAAAATTCTGTTGTCATTCCCTTCTTTCCATCAATTAGCTATAAAGTTGCACATATTTTGCAGAAATTTAACTTTCGGGTTGTTTATTCTCCCATCAATAAAATTCCGAGTTCCATACTCAAGGACCCCATTCCGGATATGAATTCCTGGGGTATTTATAGGATTCCTTGCCAGTGTGGTTTAATTTACATTGGCCAAACTAAGAGAGCCTTAAAATTTCGCGTCAAGGAACATGAGGCATATGTTAGAAAAAAGGAAACACAGAAGTCTTCTGTTGCTCAACATTGTTGGTCCGAAAACCACACTTTCAGTTTTTCTGCTGCCAAAATTATTCAAAAAACATCTTCCATTGGAGAACTGGATTTTCTAGAGGCATTTCACATTCATAAAAATCTTTCTGTTCTAGTTAACGATCCTAATTCCAATCCAAATTTGCCTTCGGCCTTTAAAGAAATTATGTTTTAGTTCTGATTTCACCAACAGATGGCGCCACTTGCTTACTCTTGTCCAGGCTTTCTTATCTTATCTAATCATTATTTCCTATCTGGTTCATTTGCGGTTTTGCAGCTGAAGATGGTGGTTCGGTAAAACCATCGAAACTAGTCCTGTGAAAATTTTGTAAATGTAGCGCTGATTTGTGTTGTTTGACTTCTGAATTGGTATTTATTCGGCGTGTTATTGTGTCTTAATTAAGTTAATTAATATTAATTGCTTTCGTGTGTAATTCTTTTTAGTTACAATTAGGTCATCCCATCTCGAAGGCAACAGACTGTCCGCTTGGTTTTCTGATCTGCTTTAAAACATCCTTTCTTCTATCTTTATGGTTAATTTTCTATGCTTTTCCAAGCCTGAGTTGAATGTCGTTATTTTTAATGCGTCATTTTTGGTTCTGTTTGCATGTGTTAATGTATCTACGATTAATCAATGGATATTATTTTCATCCGTTCATGTAAAGGTCTTTCTTTTATGAAGGATAATATTATGCTTTTTTAACATTTGAAATCGTAATAATAATAATTCCTTACAATAATTAAGTTTCCTTTGCATGTGGATAAAATTGGAAAGAGGAATAATGTGGTTGCTATTATTCCTCTTTTCCATTCCTCTTCCCATTTCATTCATGCAAAGGAAACTTAATTCATGTAAATTACAAATTATTCAAAATGGTCTGCAACTTGTTCAGTTGGTTTTGCGCATAGTTATTTAGGTATAAATAAACCACTTTTATTATCCGCAGTTAAAATATTTATAGTGGGAGTTTTAAGAGTAGAAAATTAGAACAAATATATGCATTACAATAAAAATATACTATACAAAAAGACTCAAAGCTATAAGGAATACGCACTGTGTTGAAATTTAAACAACAATTAAATAAAAATAAAGTTATGCACAGATAGAAAAAACAAGTACATTTAAGGAAAATAAAAATATAAACAAAACTGCAGTTAAAAAACACTGCCGTAAATTTACTTTTGCAAAATATGACATTATTTTACCAGTTTACGCTGCATATATGTAACAAAAAATTAGTGCTTTCATAAGGCGAAATGAAACTTATTGAAAGACTGAAATATTTGTTCTTAAGCGATTATTGTTAATATTTCCAATGCGTTTTCAGGCAGAGAGAGAGAAAGAGCGTAACTGTAGCCTTGACACAGAAATTAAAAGCTATTCGATGTTTTCTCTTCTTCAGGCCATTCGATTTGTTGTTTCTTTTCTCTCCATTTTTTTCTTTAGCTGACCCAAAACTCTGAAAAACTGTAAATTATTGACCCTTACTCCTTCTTTAACACATCACATTTTATTACGCACTGAAGGCTTACAAGTGCAGAATAATGATCAAACTTCAATGTCGTAAAATATGTTCTAAATTACAAAATCAATTAATTAATTTGTTTTGTCCTATGTTACTTTTGTAGACCTGTGTGAGTTCTCAAGGTTATTCAGAGTTTGAAATAAAAGTCTAAAGTAAGTTCAGCTGGCATTCCTTTAAGGTAGAATGTTATTAGGAGTTACAACAATCTCTTTCTTCCGAACAAAAAAGGAAAGAGGGAGCGTTTTATTCAACCGAAATAAATATTGGTTTTATATATTTATGTATTCTATTAATATGTAGTGTAGAAATAACTGTAGGCGAAATGTATTAGTTTTAACATGTCAATGGTCTACTTTTGAGAATCATAACTGAGACATACGAAATGTTGTACAGTGGTTCATACAATTAGCTGCAGTATGTAGCATATAGATTGCATGCAATACAGATTGTTTCAGTATATAGTTTATTGTTTGATACAATTATTGCTGCATATAGTATATTCATTATTTCTTTTTGAAACAAAGTAAAAGAACTATATGAAACTAAAAGCAACATCGTGTGTTCTATGTCACATCTAATGTAGCGCTACTATTAGTCTTAAATCTGTTTGACCTTGTACGTAGAGAAAAATAATTGTTTTTGTCCCAGAGCTCAATATGCTCGCTCCCTATTTTCATAAATCATGTTATTTTACGCACTACATAAAATTTGCTTCTGCTGAATATCTTTGATTATTATTAAAATAAATAAGGGTGTCAAGGTCACATTTGCTTATCTAACTATGGGAAAGAGTGTGCTATGAATGAAATTTGATGCCTTCGTGGAAGACATTCTACGGAGAACTGTCTGTTATTTATGCAACACATAAACAAAAATGAACAAAATCTTACAGAAACAGCCCATTTAGTGCCAAATTTAAATCCATGTCTATTTAACCTGTGCCAAATTTTCTTCAGAAAATTTACTTATATTTGCATAACATATGAAGAAAAACGTGAAACCTCCTGCAACTGGCTTATTAATTTTAAAGAAGAGAATCCAAAGCAAACTAAAAGTGTTTCCAAACTTCATGCATTCAGCTACAGGCGAACGCATAATACTTTTATGAACAAAGTGTTAGGAGCTATCATGACCAATGTAAACAATTATTGAAGTTTAAAGCAAGAATAAATTTAAATGTGCATAATCTTATAAGTATTTCTCCCTCCCTCCTAGCGTGCTTTCGTGGTTTAGTGATCAGCACACTGAGCGGGTATTTCAGAGGTCCGTGGTTCGATTCCCGGCGAAGGCGGTTGCTAATTTTTCATCTCTCCAGCTTTTCCAATTGACCTAATGTCTCTACAGTGGCGCCCGAACCAAAAGGATATTGGATGATTATTCTCCTCACCCAGGATTTGGCGATTGTGTCCCCTAAAAACCCCAGTCGCCCTTTAAAAGGGGGAGTATTCTCCCGCCTTCCTAGCGTGCCTTCGTGTTGTAGTGGTTCTGCACGCTGGGCCGGTATTACAGAGGTCCGTGGTTCGATTCCCGGCGACGGCGATTGCTCATTTTTCATCTTGCCTGCTTTCAAAAATACCTCATGTCTCTACAATCTGCTTAAAATTTTATTATCAGCATTTTCGAATGTACGGTATATATATTTTGAAAATGCTTTTCCGCTGAACTTATTTTTTTATTGATGATCGCACGTATTTAATTACGGGTCTTATAAAGGAAATATAACTTTGAATATTAATTAGATTTGCCTCTAAATTTTGCTTCTTATGTCATGAAACATCAACCTGAATCTTCTACTTAATGTCAGAATTTACAGTTCTTGAGCTCTTACAATACTGAAAGCAGAAGGCCAATTACCAGTGTATGTATATTTTCTGAGGATTCTGAAGAGCACGTACCATATCGCCGTTGCCTTGCAAAGCCATCCAAATATGAATAGTCGTATTGCTTTGCGAAGATAGCCTTGAAAATTGTCGGTTCTTGTTTTAATTAGGTGACGTAATACCTATAGCAGAATGACGGGTTTTCCCAGCTTCAAAACTGCTTCATGAATTGTGAAATGTCAACTGTGAATCTGATGTTTCAAACTGAAAATAACACGTATTAAGTTTGCAAATGTTTTGGGCTATCGAAGAGACATTTCCCAAAATTTCCTTCACAGTAAAACTACTTGAATATTAGACTTACTAGAATATAATAATGTATGTATACATGTACATTCGTCTAAAATAAAAAAGACTTATAGAATTGTATAAAAAGTTAAAGGATTCCTTCTGTGTTATGTTTTCGTGTATGTTGGTAGATCGAATTACTAATGTCAAGAGTCCATTTTCAAATCATATCAAAGGCGCGGTGATTATTTTAACTCACCTTTATTCTTCTCATTTCCATGACTTAAAAATGCAAACATGTTATGTAACCTTCAAAACATAATGCAAAGAGATAAATGTAAAACGAATAACGTGTACTTACGTACTTATCTGTAGCGTAAAATTACATACGTATTCTTTATTTTCAATTAGTTCATGTTCTTTATTTTCAATTAGAAAGACAGATTTATGTCATTTATTTATAAATACAAACTGAAGGTATGCGAATAAGAATAATATAAAATTACCACTGATTTTGAGTTTCTATGGCAAACAATATTATAATACCCAGATTTTCGTTTCTTTACATTCTTCGTTCTACCAAGCTGGAAAAGACGACTGAGCATCATAAGTTTTTGTAGTATGGGGATGAGTAAATTTTTTATTTTTCAAACAAGTAGGGATTAGTTTTTAAGGTGAAAAAAGCGTTGACGACATTCTGCTCTAAAGTAATCGGGAAATCTAGTGTTATTGAGAATGTCTGGCTAATAGATCAAGGAAATAGACTTAAAAGATCGTGAAATATTACAAAATACTATTGTACATTATCTAAGATTTACAGCAAAGACAATGGAAAAGAAAGAGATTTTACCTGATTAACAGAATGGATATGGGATCGTATATGAAGGATTATAACTGAAAATGGAATTCATGATTAGTGTTTTATTTTTTATGAAATGCTTTCCTAAAAATTTAGAAGAAACTCCTTCCTTGTTGCAGATTACCCTGGATTTCTTATTTGAAATTTTCTAGTTCAATAATTAATGCTTTTCAACTATTTCTTTGGTATTTTCCTACGTTGATATAGATGTATTCCTGAAACGACTAGTACAGATTTTCAGGAAAATAGGAAGACCTCGGATTATGAAAAGTTGCTTCCCTGAGATTGTTGAGATTGTGTTATTAAATCAGATTTGGGTTACTCGCTATTGAGAAAAGAATATATAGGCATACTAATAACAATATTAACTAAATTGCAGATTGTGATAAAAACCAAAATAATACCAATAACTGTATTTTATTATTTTTAAATGGTAATAACTATACTTCTGTATTTGTAATAACAAGTTACTAAAATGTTATGCTCTTACTTAAACATAGAAAGTATAAAAACAAACTGGTGCAAAAAGTTTAAATGAGGTAAAATAATTTTGAAAATGTGTATTTTTCTTTGCCAGCGCCAAGTGGCTGAGAAGTCATACTTTTGAATATTGGTGACTCGACCCGTGTTAGAACGTTTTCGTAATTTTTTCCATATGAAACATAAATACGAATCAGTTTTCCTTAGAAAATCTTCCACGAAGCTAACCTAATGCATCTTTATTTAGGTTTAGCATGTGAAAACAATTTAGCTGGCGCTCTGGAAACTTTTGCTGTAGCTTCCTTAGGCTTTGACATAGGGCTCCGATATTCTAGCTTGGATCTTTCTTCTCCAACACTGACCAGGAAAGGATGTGGATTAATATCCAATTTTTAAAAGGAATTCACATCCCAGGATAACATTTTTGCAGTTTTCATTTCTCACTTCGTTGCAAAGCTTTCATAATTTCCCTATTTTCCGCTAGGAGGTTATTCAATCAGTTCAGTATCCTCATATTGGAAATGCGTCTAAGAATGTACAGCCTATAGTTCATTTAGAATATAGTTATAGATATATTTGTGAGTGTTAGGAGTATGAGTGACAAGTCTCGCAGACAGAAGGATGGAGGGAAATAAGAGATGTGTGCGTGCTCCGATTGAGGAAGCGAAGATGTAACCACTCAACCATCCCTTCTTCTTTATTTGTAAGTATCATCTTAATGTAACCCTACTAATACCTAATTAAATAATTTAGTCACCTAGATGTGTTTCGTCTGTGTACCAATAACCTAGATGCCGAGATTACATCTATATGCAACAGACAGAATATAGGTATATATAGATATATAGATTGAGAGATAAAAATACGTAAATCAAAATTCTAACTTTGATTTCCAGTAGTCCCTTAATTTTACGCAGTTACTTTTATAATAATTCAGGTGAAAAAAAATTAATTTTGGGAACTGAAACTCTTAACAACCAATAAGGATAAAACTGAACCAAAACTAAACTAACTAAAACTAGACCCGAACCAAGGTTTTCATCTTAGACATGTCGCATTTTTTTTTTTTTTTTTTTTTTTTTTTTTTTTTTTGTCGCTTCTCTGGGTTGCAAACCTTCTATCCGCTGCTACTCCTCTTTTCTTCAAATATTCTTAAAAGTAAAAGTAAGAACGCAACGTTTCCCAAAAAGTCGTCAGGATATCTGTGGCTGCATTAAAAATAAGATATCAACTGTAAAATAAATATTCAGCTGTCTATGCTGCTGTCATCTTTAAGCACCAAGTTATGTCACTTCGTAAGTCATGATCTCCGATGCATCAACAGCTTCTAAATTATTATATATTAGAGACTAACTGTACCTTAATGTAACAATTATTAACAGGATGTTGTCGATTTGTATAGTCCTGCAAAGGACGGAGTTCTTTCTAGAAGTTCAAATTGTATCCCAGTGCTTCAGGAGAAATTTAATTTGATTGTATTGCAACGGATTCAGATTTTGATTCTGTTGCTTATGGCATATGAAAAACCTTGATACTGTCACTAATTTAATGATTTGATTATAATTAGCTTTACAAACTGGTTTGGAAGTCTCTTTGTAAGCAATGACGTCGTAAGTTATGCTGTTTGTCATGGCTCATGGCATATATGATGTATTTTATTTCCGAAATTACCATTTTAGAGTTTAAAAATTATCTATGCAGTTGAACAGCAATTATTTGAACTCAGTAATTCAAACTTTTCAATAAGTCGCATTAAATATGTTAAAATTTTGAGTTAACTTTTCTGTCTTGATTTTCTCTAGTTATATTAATCAAAAACGTTTAAAAAAAACTACAGTTTTATTTGCATTTGTTTCTTGATAAATCATGCCTGATGCTATTTCCAAAATAGGAGTGATTCAAATCTATTTTGTAGAAAACTTAAATGCAAAATAATGAATAACCGGGCTTTTTTCTGTGTCATTTAACCTCCCCACAACTATACCCTTGATTATATCTAAAAAAGGTACTTTATAGAAAACTGTTATTTCATTTAGGTAGGTAATCTACACTCATGTCGAAAATTATCTTTACATGCATGAAATACAGATTTCTCAGAAATTGGGAACTACAATTTAATGAATTTGTGTTGAATGATACATATCACGTAAATAATAAAAAATTTAAGAGCACTGCATATGATATAAAACTGTAGCATGAAAAATAAAAATGGCAATAATATGTTATAAGGAGATTTCAGAAAGAAGAAAAATTAAGTTAGTTATGAAGTTAATATGGGATGTGGTCTTCTCTGACTTGTACACACATATCTCAACTTGCTTTTACGCTGGCAATAACGTTGTTAAGCAACCACAGTTTGGGGAACTAAGTTCTATCCCTCCAACAATGTGGTTTTCGGAACATTTAGTTTACGAAGTTCTAGAAGGAAGTCGTTTTCGTGCAACTGCTTTTCCAAGCTAGTCGCGTAAGTTCTGTATCGGATTAAGATCAGGAAATTCTTCTAGCCGCGGTATTCGCTCAATTTCTTCACTTTCAAAGAATTCGTCAACGAAGCGTACCTGATGTGGAAAGCATCATCGTCTATAAATAAAAAGTCAGACCTATAAGCACCTTATGATATTATAAAAGTTTTACATAAGGGTCTAAAACCTCTCCTGTTATCTTTTGAGTCAGTTTCTCTGTTGAAAACGTGTAGGGGCGTGTTCCCATAACATCACACTTGCGGTACCGAAACGGTCAAGTTCTGTAACATTCATTAGAAGATTTCGAGTTCCTAACTCTATACAGAAAGTAAGCACGTTTTTGAGTCAGATGTCAAACTAAACCTCAACTCCTCAGTAAAGAGAAAATAAAAATTGGTATCTACTCGAATTCTGATTCTATGCACCAATTAACAAAAATGATTACGTTTTTGTCGTGAAGATAGTGGAAAGCATAGTTTTCGCTATCTAACATAAAGAACTTTGTCATTAAGCTTTATATATACAGTTTACCGTGATAAAACAGTTCCAGTGGTGGCTACAAGCTCTGAATGTAATTGTCCAGCAGTAGACTTCTTGTTATTACGAGCAGTTATTGTCAGATATAGATCTTGAGAAGCAGTTGCTACGCAGTTATGGCCTTGTTCAAGCCTCCTTTGAACGGGTCTAGAATTCTAAATTATTTCCATAGCGCAGAGATTGCTGCCTTGAAGTATTCAAAAATCTCACTGTTTCCATGATTGCCTGCCCTGCTTCTAAACAGCCGATGAATCGTCATTCCATAGTTTCTCTCAAATGATACTTTTAAGCCATAACAAACTGTTTTTCCCACTGAGATCAAGCGCTGTTTCCAGAAATTCAAATAAATAATAAAGAGGTATTCACTTTTGGCAAAGCGCTTGATTCACCGTCAGATAACGTAACGCCTTGATTTGCATATCAAAAACGATTTCATTATTTTTGATTAGGTAATGCTCATTAGGGATGCTTTATTTGATGTGTCATGGAATATCATTACGTTTGGTTATGGAAAGATAAATTTTGCCATGAATGTATATTTTTATTTGGAATAAAGTAAATCTGTTTTGTTTAAAATCTGGAATTTTATCATACGTTAAAAGCACTTAAACTATTTTAAGTTAATGTTTTTTGATACAAAATTATTTTGTTACACTCTTCACGTTCCTGCTTTCACGTAATATATTTCTGTTGTTGAAAACAAATAATAAATTCTCCACGCAGTGAAAGCATTTTAATTGGTTTTTGTTTCACTTGCAAATAGACGTCATTCTCTTGGAGAATAATATGATTTAAAGTTCTACAGATCGTTTGGTTATATATTATGTACGATATACATAATGCATAACCAAACGATCTATTTTCTTCAGCTATGTTAAATTATATTTCGTGTTAATTAGTTAATTATCATCAATAATGTTACAATAATTTCCAACTTGCTTTTTAAAATTTATTGGTTTGTATTTCTATTTAGACGTCTAAGAAATTTTCAAGTATAATTTAACAACATTTGTTTAACTCGAATTTTTTAGTAGGAAGTTTTTTTCTGATTTCTTCTATATTGACATATCAAAGTTCACTTAAATACTTCTGACCTTAAATTAGTAGAAAACTATTAGTAGTACAACCTGTTACATAGGAACTATATCGAATGCACATGAATGTTGACTGCAATATAAAGTGTACGGATTCTCTTTCTGGAAATTATGGATTTGGTAAATACTTGAATTCTTTACGACGTTACTGCTTAACCTTGACGAATTATTTGTAATCCTAATTAGGAGCATTAAAAAGGGCAATCAGATGAGGTAAGTCTGCAAAATCTGATTCTGCATTCATAATTTTTATTCAGACCTTGAATTTTGCGGTTGCGGTTTCGAAATTACACTTTATAACTGAACTAAATATTAAAATTACTGCATTTTGTTTTGTGGATTTTGTTTGATTCCATAGCAACAGAAATGGCGAAATCAGGCAACTGATGAGTTCTGGGAATAGGAGTACTAAGAATTTCAAATTTTTTAGGTCACAAGAGGCAAATAGTTGTTTGAATGCTCGTAATATTTTGGGGAAATTCAGTGAACAAAATTATTTTATAAACATATTTTTGCAATTATCTTTAATTCCGTTACCTTTTTTTTTTTTTAATTCTAAGCATACTCTGAAAAAAAGCGGATAAATTTTACATTAACATAAAGAGACCACAGCATTTCTAAATTCTGCATATTCACGGTACCGATTGGTAGAGGTTGTTCGTATCTTCAAGAAATCACATGGGATACTTTTTACATTTTTTTCTGTAATACACTAAATGCAATGATTAAGTCTAGCCACATTGAATGCTTTAGCTTAGGATATGGTTAACACATATAGAAATATAACCTGAGCAGTTAGATTTGATTATGTAGGCCACTTTTTAAGATTTAAGAAAAAATAATGCACAAAATATTTTGCATCGATATAAATATTTTTTGCCCTTTTTTCCCCAAAAATATTGAATGTGTTTCATCACTACAAGTTTTTATGCTTCAAATTTAAAATTCGTGACAACATTTACAAATTTTTTAACAGAAATATGTGATTTGTAAATCTCAACTACTCTTTGTGGCCTGTTAGATCTTTGAGTACGCAGCTTATGTTTAATAATTGGAAATAAGGAAAAATCATTGAATAGCCAATCATTCGAGCAAGGACAATGATTCATCATATTAAATTTTCATGCCTTTAATTGACAGCTTAAATACGGTGTTGTGAGCACGTGTTGTCATGATGTAGAATATTACAAAGTTTCGTTTTTTCCCTGAGTTCAGCAATTATTTATGGCAAACAATTTTCTTATACTAATCTACGTCCAATCCTCCAACGGAAAGTTCCAGCATGATCAGATTAACAAGAAAGCACTTTTTCAAGCATACTGAGTATTATTTCCTTTCAGCAAGTTCATAACCTGCTACAATAAGAATGACAGTTTTTGAGATACAAGAGCTAAATTTTTTGAGAATATCCTTGCATTATTTGACACAGGCATTCTTTCGAGTCCAAGTTAAATTGTGTGGAATCAAACGCATACATACCTTTTCAGCTTTCAAATGATATTTACTCGATTTAAAGTGATCATTTACTGCACAGCAAAAATGTTTTCTAGGTCACAACAATTCATGTTCGATCTTGATGCAATTTATCACTTTAATTTCTACGTCGATGACGGTACTCCTTAACGCAGCTGTAAATTGTTGCTTTAAATGGTGATTAGTTTCACCAAATTTAATTTATTCGATCAACATGCTGTTGTGTTTCAAAAATATATTGAAAATAGTAACAAATAGCAGTCTGAGAAACCTTTCAACTTGCACAATAGAAGGGTACTGTTTTACGAATGCAGGATTTTTAAATGAGAGAATGTTTTAAGACGTTTCTAACGCCACATGCTATGTACGTGTCGCCAAATAGATGCTTTCTTCCACATAAAGCACTCAAAGAAATTGTGTTCATTATGAAACATGTATTTTCTTCTAAAAATTGGAAAAAAATTTAAATTATTTTTAAGGAAAGTTGAAATTACTGAAGTTTAGAATCATTGATTCCACTCTATTTTTCTGCACTGTTTTGAATAGGGCGAGTTTGATTTCTTAAATAAAGTTCATTAAATTTTTGTTTTAAAGCAAAAATTAAAATTTAAAATATTTTTTGCATATTCCTATTGAAGAAAACTGAAGTTGTTCAAAGAAACCATTAAACATCATAACTGTTGAATGCTCTTGCCAAACTTTTCTTTTTATCTTCTTTCTTTTAATTATCTGTGCGCTTAATTTTGTGAATGGAGATTAAGGTTTTCTTAATAAATCGTTATTATGCAAAATTTTTCATTTAAAACTTAAAGTACATTACGCTTTTATTTTTTGGAAATCATCCATTTAATTCCAAAACTAAATACTTTCCCTAAAAATATTAGAATATAATGTGAAATATTTGATCATTGCTCATCCTATTATCATATAGATGTGATACAAGATGATGTGTTTTTATTTGAAATGCACTTCTAAAACATTAAATGTGCAGCCTCGTATTTAAAACATAATTCAAGTCAATTATCACAGTGATAACAATTTTAATCTTCTTTTGATAATTTTTTCCATATCTCTCAAGGATATTTCTTTTGGCTCTCAAGAACACTCAGAAAGCTATTTTGATTAATATAATTTGAAACTTTTCATAAACATCTGGAAATTAAACTGCATTTGATGAATTTTATTTGTTATAGTTTGAGAATAAGCTTTTTTATTAGAGTCAAACAATTTTCTAAGATTAGCGAACAACACTCTTTGCAGTTTCAACTACAAATATTTTACTCATTGTCTTTGCCTCCCGCAACAAAGATAGCAATCACGAAAGCAAAAGAAAAAAGAATACGAATCAACTCCCGCTTGCTCAGCTGAATAAAAACATGTGGGTTGGTGGGTAGACTAATCGAGGGATGAGGTCAAGACAAGAAACAGGTACTTGTTTGTTATAAGTACCCGTTACCGATGGAAAAGCATTTGCACACAATGAGCTTTAGGGAAAAAGATCTCGGGTTAGGGATTTCTGTTAGGTGATCTTATATGAGATGGAGAAAATGCCCTAATTTTCTCTGCTTGTTCGCGAAAATAAGCTATGCATCAAATTTTTGTGGATTTTGATTATCGGTTTTTTTAATGAATTCGTTTATTAATTATCAGCTACCTAATTTGTGGTAGATTGGTTTTGTAATTAGATCTCTTATCGTAATTGAAGTAGTGCCATTAACTCGTTTAACACTTGTTTAACTCGTAAAAACGATTTTTTTTTTTACTTCCGTTTAGGAAAAGCGTGCTACTGCTTTGTGGATTTAATCGATAATTCAAAATGTCAGACGATAAAATCAGTCGTGTCAAACTTAATTGCTAATTGTAAACTACATTTTTCTCCTGAAACTTCTGATGGTTGAATGGGAGAGAAGAATTTTTTCCACCTTAGTGAATGCTTTTTTATCTTCAAATTCGGCGATCTGAAAGCAATGTGTTGCCACTCCCTTGAAGAGAATACTTATGATCTCCACCCACCAGTGTTCCTCTATTTAATAAAGCGTAAGCTATATAACTTTCAAATTTAATATTTCTTTTACTGAGTAGCAAATAAGTGATTAAAAAAGAATAAACACAGTTTTTAATATTTTTTCTACTTTTTAATCCGATTGATTTAAATGCAAATTCGTTTAAATCATGAAGTAGCTAATTAGAAGTATTAAATATCTTTATGAAATGACAGTAGCCGGACTGAATAAAATCATTACATACTTTTTTCTTTTTTAAATAATTCTTTTAGGACTCTCGAGCGATTTGCTTTCAAAGAAATAATGTAGTGAATCTAAATAAAATAAATGGCAACACCAAACACTCTCTATATGGAATTCTAAAACTACGCTGTTTTAAAATATTTGGTGATTTTGTTCTTGAATTTTACGTGACATAAATGCGGGGAAAGTGGTGCTTAACAATAAAGCTAAAAAAATTATATTAGCAGGGGTGAGTTTAAGAGCACATTGGTAACCTACGATGCTCAATGAGAACATAAGAAACCTTAACAAAATGCTTTGGTGGGACGTCAAAATCTCAGTTCTTCCAGATTTTCTTTCTTTCTTTTTCTATGTTTTTGTTTTTATATTTTCTATTGTAACTTACAAAGATCTAGTGAATTGCACTTGAAGTTGCAGAGTTTGGTCTTATAGGCAGCATTAACTAGACCAGAGTTTTCTAGACTGTGGGTCGCGACTCCCAAGGTTGTCGCCCGACCTGCAGCAGGGGATCGCCAAAAATTTTAGCAGTTCTGATATTTCTTTAACTTATTATAATAATTTTACAATTACCAAATATTTTTACACAATGTATCTGAAAATAGATAAAGATAAAGCAGTACAGTCAAAGTAAAAAATGAAAATGTTTCTACGCATACTTTTTATACTATAAACGTTCATTTTCCTTGCTTTGTACGTGACGCTGTCATTTCGTCTGTTACTTATTTAAAATTTTCAAATTGTTCTATGTCTTAAAATTAGAAATTAAAGTTAATGAGCTAAAACTGCAATAGTATATTACAGTACAAGTGAAAAAATTGACAGCTTCACTCACGCGTGTGTCGGATTTGCTCATTGCTTATGGCCTCCCACAAAATTTTTGTAAATATTATGGGGTCCTGGGGGTCGCGAAAAAATGTCAGTGATAAAAAAAGGGGTCGCGACTGAAAAAGTTTAAAAAGTCCTAACTAGACCAAACTCTAAAAGATTGTCTGTGAATCTTTACTGTATTCTGTAAGTGCTTCAGAGACTGGGGAAGGGTGTAAAGAACCCGTTTATTAACTCAAGAGTTTAAGGGAAGTCAACAAGCCGTGCTTACAGAAGCCAGCAGTTATGGCTTAAATCAAAGATAATGGATTACTAAAACTAAGAAAATAAGTTTGCCTATCGACTTCACAGCTGGAATAAGGACCAAGCTGGCACTATTACCTAAGGTCAGCGTAACAAGTCTAACGGCTAAAATAACTCAAAGTCACAGAATACTGTCGCAAGAAAACCAAATTAACAACGGGGGTTTCAAACAGGCAGAACATGTTCTGATTCTACCCTCTGAAATCTTCCTTTAAATAGTTTCTTCTTTCTACTTCATTTGAATATCACGCGAGCTAGAGATTTACATTCTGACAGGAAAATGGAAATTTGGGCGATAGGACAGAAAATAACTGGTTAAAAAATTACTGAAGCGACCTTGGCGCAGTTCGGGCTTAAGAAAAAGATGTTTTTTGCCTTTTGTTGTAAATATCCATGAAAACGTAATTAACTTCGGTAAAACATAAATCTGCAATACATTTAATATCTATACAATACAAGTTATTTAATATGTACATGTAGACGAAAGTTAATATAAATTTGTATTTATTGCTGTATTTAATGCAAGTTTCTCAGCATTTTGTTTAAAATAGTAAAAGGATTCAACAGAATTTATTGTACTAATTCAGAAGTCAAACAACAAAAATCAGCGTTACACCTACAAAATTTTCACAGGACTAGTTTCGATGGTTTTACCGAACCATCATCTTCAGCTGCAAAACCGCAAATTTTGCGGTTTTGCAGCTGAAGATGATGGTTCGGTAAAACCATCGAAACTAGTCCTGTGAAAATTTTGTAGGTGTAACGCTGATTTTTGTTGTTTGACTTCTGAATTAGAATTTATTGTAGTTAATACAAATGCGTAAGCAATTTATTTTAAATAATAACATACATAAACATACCAGAAAATTCATTTTTTACACTTTTTCTAGTAACCTTAGTTCAAAAATCTCTTTTAATAATGCCTCAGACATCAATTATATATTAGTTCAGACATAAATTATATGTGCTCGCTATTGGTTATATTTAGTTAGTTAAAAGTATCAACACTTTAACGGTACAACAACCGCATAACGAGCATTCTACGAAGCTAGTTTGTTAATAATGTTATGTCGTTAGAGGCGCTGAATGAGGCTAAGCAACAAAATATTAACAGTAAAAAATATCAAAATTTTTCTATATACTAATTCTAAAATTTTTAAACAAATAAATAAATACCTAAAAAAATCTGAAACTTTCAGATTTTACATTACGCCCAAAGGGGCGCTTTTATAATGTTTTGTATGTTACCTATATTTATTAAATATCATGTTCTTTGCACTTAAACCATGAAATTATATTCAACAGCAATATTGCAAAATAATTTTAAATTGAGCATATCTCTAGAATTTACGATACACAGTCTCACACGCTGGAAATAAAAATGTTTTTTCTGTACAACGTTGTCCTTGCTCGCTTTGAAATCCTTGAGTTTGTTAATCAAAAATTCCTTAAAATTTTACAAAATATGTAATCGATAATAAAACAAATTCCCAAATTTCTAATTTGAGCTTCCACATGCCCATATTCGCAGTAGGATTACGTTCATTCAAAATTCGATGGCTCTATGTACCGTTGTTTTATCACAATGCGAGAAACATACATACATTTATACAGATTCTTCACTATTTGGTTTCTTCAAATATAATACAAGGCGATAATACTTAGTGGCAACAGTCTGAAAAGTAAAACGGACATTTAGAGTGATTCGACACAAAATCGCAAAACGAAAATAATAATCCCTTAGGGACAAAGCCTCTTTGGATTAAAAAAAGAAACAGTTTTTCTTAGACGATTCAGCGCCGCTTACCTAATGCGCATGCGCTACTAATCAGTTCCCACTTCGCGGCAAGGCAAAAATACATAAAAATTCAAAATATAACGATTATGAAATTGAAAGACATAGAAAGACATAAAACACCAAATGCAGTTAAAACAATTTTTAGAATAAAATTACTGTTTCTACGCAAAAACAAGCTAATAACTTAAATGATAATTCTAGAAATGATTAATTAAGGAATTAAGCCTAATGTAATTCGCAATAATAAAAAAAGACATTTCTTTGTTGTTGCGAAGCTTAGTTTCTCCAGATTGGCAACAAATCTACTATTCTGCTAAGTTTCAAATGTAAACAAATATGGCTGCCATGCTAACAAAAATTAGGCTTAGCCACACTTAAAAAACTTTTATATTGTTAATAATCCCACAGTTATTGCATGCAGCTTAACTAAATTCATGAAAACCTTAACTCGAAGATAAAAAAAGATAAAAACGTCATAATTCAATCATTTTTAAAGCAAAAAATGCACAATTTGCAAACATATAAGAATAAAGAAACTGAGCTCACTAAGCCTAGTATATATGCATATATTTATATACTTTTGGTGCGGTCGATTGCAACCAAAATAGGAGGGGCACATCTACATGTTATAGTAGTCCCATACACAAAATTTCAACGGTCTGAGGCTACTTGTTTTTGAGTTACGCGAGACTCATACGTACATACGTACCAACGGTACACACGCCACGAAAAATATCTCTTCAGAATTAATTTTAAATCAGTTTTACAATTTTTTTGGAGGAGTAGGATTTCTTCAGGAGTCTTTTATTCTGCTTTTACGCACAGATGTCACGCAAAAACATCGTTAAAATGCATTAGATAGAGGTCAAAATGGATATTTTCGTTGAAATATGATACCCGAAATTTTTCGTGATTACAATACTTCCTTTTTACACTCTACAAGGAAGTAAAAAAGGAAGACATAATACTTTAGATATGTTTTAGTAATTGCAAATTCGGCATAAAATGTATTCATTTTCTATATAAATACATTTAACTCTGCAGTTCATTTTTATCATAAATTATCTTTACATTTTTTCTGCTAAATCATTCATTCATTTCACGGGTTTTATACAATAATATCATGTTTAGCATGTGGAAATAACTTGATACGCTGTAAGCTTTAACACTAGGATTTTACAGAATATAACTTTAAAAAAAATTCCCTTTAATTTAAAACATTTTTGCATTAAAAATGAATATGAAAATTAATTACAGATTTCTATAAACAACTGCTTCTTTTAAAGAAACAAATTCATTTTTCAAAATGCTGTAGGAAGAAAAGAATGTCTCACGTCTTTACTTGCAATAACATAGTTGAAGGATTTTTTAACTCATGAGAAGTAAACTTACGAACTTTCGAGTATATTGTATTTCCTGAAAGCATTTCATTGGGACTGTCCGACCCCGAAGGTCTTTTAGCCGTCTCATCACCGACGACTTTATCTAGGGTGCAAGATAAGGAATAGACGATATTGCATCCGCGAAGGAGAGAGAAAGATAGAGGCAAACAGCCAAGCCTTATTCCCGATTTTGAACACTGTAAAAGAAAACCAAAATCAATAATATGATCATATTGTATGGACTACCGCCATTTATCCCATTTAACAAGTAAAGAAATGCATAGAGTGCATGAATATTTGTGTTCGTGGTCATTTTTACTGAGGAAAAATACTGTTATAATGTGAAAGTAGGTATGTGAAAGGAAAAGTAAATATATATATCTCATAGAATTTTAAATCAAAGTGTGAAATTGTTCGCGACTGAGAGAGATTAATCTGGAACTACTATAATTCGCTAAATTTCGAAGTAATCTCATAACAAAATGTGCGTTTATTTTAACATGAACCTGAAGAGTATATTGTTTATTATTTTCTATATTTTTTACCAATAGAATTTGAATGCCTTCTTATATCCATGTTTTTTCTTGATAATATACATTATTTGTTACATATTATGCAAACATATCGTCAAGAGGTTATGTAATTATTACCGTTATGTTGCGTAAAATATTGATTTGGATCTTTCTTAGAAGAATACTTTTCGTCTCAGAACTTCACTGTCAGCCGTTCGTTTGTCAATATCTCTAATTTAACAGCCATTCAGTAATCATGATACAAATCAGTTTCTTTAAGACATAATAAGAATGTTTCATTTCATTCACCATTGTTACTGAAAAGAAGAATGAAAATGGCGATGGCATGCGAATGTTTCGACATTTAACAAACTACGTCATCGTGAAATAAATTGTACATTGAGGTGAATTTTGTTATGATTAGTGAAGGAAATAAATTATGATCTTATGTTTAGAATCGATGAAAGCAAAACGCATAGTAATATAGATTTAAGTTAAAGTCAATTAGTAAACTATAGCTGGTACTGGGAATTATCTGTAATATTTTATATAAATAGTGTATAAAATTTAAGTTAGTGTATAATTTCTTTTATCAGCATTCATTTATTATTTTGACCTAATTAAGTTGTTAGATTTTAATAGTAGCAAAAGGTAGGATTTATTTTAAACTGATGCTATTGGCAATTATACTAGTTGATGTTTTCTCTCAATGTTGTTCTCTTCCAGTTAAAAGCTTTCAAAAAGTTATGTTCGTTAATTTTTTTCTCTAGAAGTCTGATAGATAGACAAAACAATTTACATTCAAAGGGTAACTACAACTGTTAGCTAGACTTCAAAGTAAGAACAAAGGCTCGTAAGACTATTATTCCATTATGACACTAGTTTTAAAGCATCTTGCCCATTGAAGGCCACTTTTGGTCGTACTTCGTGCAGATGATCGATTGTATTTCTTCAGCCGAATTGAAGTATTGGACCACCACGAATGTTTTCAGAACACCACTTATATGAAAGTCTTATGTTTATGTATTTCAATCGAAACTTTCTGGCTAGCCAAAATAAAACTGACAACAAATCATTGTTTTTTAACTGTAGACAACACTAGCAATTGCGACATTTTCTCGCCGTAGTTCACGCGTGGGAAACCCCACGCTTCAGTTCGCTGAAGAAGTGCAATCGATGATGGACGCACGTTTAGAAATTGGGTATTAATAAGCTAGATGTATTTTAAATGGTACTATAATGGAAGAAATATCTCGAATGTTTTGGTTTTTGCATTGAAAAATACTAAGACATTTATTTTCTGTATAAATAAAAATTTAAGGAATTCAATTAATATGCTTTACTTTTTTTATTCTCCCTCGGACATCGCATACATGTCAGTAGTTTAGTCCCGACAGGCACATTTTTGACGTTTTTATTATTTTCTGCTCGAGGATTTTGCGCAAAAGCAGAACGAAAGGTAGAGAGCCTTTTGAGAAAAATATTTGTTTCCTCATGCGCAAGTGATCCAGTCGGACAAAGGCGCTATGTCTTGAATAATTAAGTATTATCTTTGTTAAATAAGCGCACAAATTTCCCCTAGGAACTAATTTATAATGAAATAATATCATAGGAATGTTTTCTATCATTTGGATTGGCCACGTTAAATAGCTCATTTTGAATATAACATTTTATGTTCTATGTCAATTTCGGGGTTCTATGTCAAATTAATCATTAATGCATAGCGAAAAATTATTCTACGTATCCAGATCTGGTTGCATCATTTTTAATTTTATGACTTTTAATTTAATATTTTTAATCCCTTTTTAAAATTTTAGTTAAATTTAGTTTAAATTTTAGTTTTAGGTAGTTTTTTATTTTTATTTTTATTTTTATTTATTTATTTATTTATTTTTGAGGTGTTAGACTGTAACATGAAATTTTCAGACTACAGTTGCACCACCACCGGGAGAATGTAAATTTTCTTATGGATGTAAAATTTGTTCTTGCATTATTTTTCTTTATAAAGAAAGAAAATTACAAAGCATTTTATGCTTTGTAACAATGTTCCTTGGCATTTAAGCGTAAACTGCATGTATGCTATTGAATTACTACTGTTTGCTACTTTGGTGTCTGAAATAATATCTCAGAGTTCTCAGTCTGTTGTCTCTTTTATCCTTTTGTCGCCTTCTAACCAACTGAAATGTGCTTCAAATTTTTACATATGTTGTGCTAGTTTTGTGCACTGCTTTTTTCAGTTTTTGTACTTCCATAACATGGTGTAACTATAAAATATTTAATGTAAAATTTAGTGTAAAATTTAATGTAAAATTCATTACCATAAGGTCTAAAATTTAGTTGTTTGTAAAACGCTGAATTGATTGAAAATTCCGTGCTTTTCCAATGAATCTTTAAAATTCATTTTTAAATCCTAAGATAAGGTGTTATTTTTTTAAACAGCGTTGCTTATATAAGAAATTTTCACCTGTATTCTAACTTACATGGGAGTCGCTTTTAGTGGAATATGCATATCTTCAGAACAACGTTTTACCATGATGCGTAATTTTACTGGAATTTCAAAAAGTTCAGGAGTGTATCATTATACATTTGAAATTAAATTTTTGTGATTAAAAAGATTTTAAAATTTCCCAGTATTGTTACATATGTATACACACCAACAACTACAACTCACATACTTATAATTATTGAAATATCACCGAAATAATTAACAGGCACATATAAACAATTTAATTAAGGAAATGTGAGCATCATTTTTTAAATTGAAACTTATTTGAATAACAATTGCTTGAGATGGTTTATTGAAAAAGCTTGAGCTGCAGTTTCTGGTTTGATTATTTTTAAACCTTAATAAATTAATTAGGTTCTGATATTTGCATGTAATATTTTCTAGGAGAAATATATCTGATTTTCTGAGAACTGGAAAATTCTTATCGTGATCTTCATTCGTAGGTCTTCTTGCATTCATTCTGCGAACAATCCAACACTGAAAGACAGCTTTAATGCGAGCGAACTGCCTACGTAAGACAAATTCCCTGTAGAGAGGAAATAAATAACAAAAAAATCCCTCAGCGAGATTCTCTTACCTAACGTGGCCGCGGATTTTTACTTTATTCTGCCCACCAGTTTCTTTAGCCTGAACCTGTTCTACGGCTTCCTTTCTGCTTTGCAGTCGAACTTGATACAGAGCAGTTTCACTCACAGTGCTATGGTGAGCTTCCCAGCAAGCATTGTTTGAAAGGGTTTGCTTTGAAAGTGGTAAATGAAGTATTTGGATATATCAGGAAGCGTTTTGTGAAACACATGGGAGACTCGTTATTTGTGCGTTCTCGCTGTAGAAGAATCCACCTTTCTCTTGGTGTTTTCTGGATAAAAACAGCTGATGTAATTGGATTTATCTCTGAATAGGATCTGTGCTGATCGTTCTCGCTCCTGGAATCCTTGTGGCTCTAGTTATGTATTCGTGGAAGATTGCATCACTTAAAAAATTATAACACTTTGAAATTTTAGTGAATGATTAGATATGCAATTTTTTATGAAAAATTTGGTTGATAAATCCAGGGATCAAAGTGTCTGCAACTGCATTTTGATATTTATTCAGTAAGATTTTGTCGAATTCTTTTAAATAACGAGTACTGCATAAAACATAGATGCCGGAATTTTGTGTAGGCAGAAAAAGAAATGGCTGATTTCATGTCTACAAGAAAACTGGGTCCTATTTCTTTACGAGAGTATTTTGCATTTATGGAAGAACTTAGAAAATTGTCTTCCTTACTTTCTGTTTTAAATTATTTCAACACAACGCCAAGTTGAATTTTGTGTTCTAACCGTAAGAGTGTACCTGTGTACCTTTGTTTTGTTGACTGCAAAGACTTCCTTACTTTGCTGAAGATTGATAACTGTGAAAATGTTCAGAAACTATATGGATTATAAAGGCTATTTCAACTATATCATATAATCTACTTTTCGTATGGAATAGCACAAGATCCAATTGTAAAAAACCATTGAAAGTAAGTAATTGTTTTATTCATTTTTTTGTTCACTATAGAAAAAAGCCTTTTAAGAAAAAAATCAAAATTGTTACATATTTTCTCTTCCGTTGGCTTAGATGAAAGAATGAGCCATCCATTTATGTTTAGTAACAAGGTCTATTAAAATATAGATAAAATGTCAAAAAAATGCAAACGGTTTTAACGAAAAACATTACAAATGTAACTCTGTAAGCTTTGTAAAAGCTAAATTACAACGTCTATATTGAATTAAAGCACCGAGTAATGTTTCATATAATTTCTATATCATTTTCTAATTATTGGTAAACTGGGATCTAGTTAACGTTTAAGACAAAACAAAATTGAAAGATTTCAGACTTTAACGATCGCCCAAAAGAGCTCTTTTAAAGTTTAACATGGTTTATCAGTTTAAATTATTATTAGAGGCCCAGGCGGAATACCGAAATATTTAACAGGATGCTAAATGAATATGCATTTAGTCTAACATGAGAACGTGTATACGAGCCAATTTATTTCAGAAAGTTCTCCTCGAAGGCATCCCTCCTAAAGTTCTTTGCTATACTAAAACCAAAACCATTAAAGTGAAACAGCGCAAAATCACCGTTTCGAGACTAGCAGCCTTTTGGGCTAATAAATTATAAATTTAATATTTTAAAATAATAGTTAAATATTAATCTTGCTGTTATTATGATCTGAAGATCTGTTAATTTATACATAATTTTTAAACTAAAATTCATTTAAATTTGCAACTAATCATGATTTGAGAAAGGAGATGGGTAACAGATACATTTAATTTTCAACGTGAATAATCTTTATTCATAAAATTTCTTAAAAACCCTGATGCATGTGATATGTCTCTGAAAACTTAATTTTCTTTTAAAGTAATTATTTACAACAAACATCTGATAAACGAAGTCTAATATAATACGTTATGAGGCAGCTTATGTGTCACAGAAAAATCACCATTTTCTTATCTACCAGATTTTTGTTGCGTTATACTCACACGTATTTTGAAAGATCCCCAAACAGGCTTAGAGGCTTCTTGCCTAATTTTTCTTTGTTGCTAATAATGTTAATAGGCACGAAAGCATATCGCATGGATTTATAATTATCTTGACGACCACTGTGAATAGTTTACATCAAATTATGCTTTATATTATAAGGTAATTCTCCCGCTTTCTTAGCGTACTTTCGTGGTGTACTGGTTTTGCACGCTGGGCCGGTATTTCAGAGGTCCGTGGTTCGATTCCCGGCGAAGGCGATTGCTTATTTTTCATCTTGCCTGCTTTAAACAAATATCCTAATGTCTCTACAATATTTCTATGCACTTTCTCCATTCATTTACTAAGCACATTTTAAATAGGTTTTACGTATTATGTTTTAGTGAGCTTTTATTAATTTCTTTAATTACCAGAGTAACATACCCGAAGCAAAAATTTCTAACCTTCTACTTTGAAGGGTTTCGAAATTTTTGGAAAACATAAACGCCACAAATGAGTAAATTAAATAATATCACTTAATTGTATATATGTATCGTGATGATATCACAAATGCTACACCTCGCAGTGTTCTTATTATACTTTCAGCAGCAAGTAGCAATATTCTCTACGTAAGCTTGTGAATATTATATTTGGCAAAATTATAGTAATAATTAATTTTACTATTTTTCCTAGAGAATTAAAAGTCAAATGGTTTGCTGTCAGGATTATATCTATGTATATGTTACGTAACTTGCCTACCGATAAAATTTTAAATAGTAGTGAAAGTATATTTACGAAATCCCTGTTTTTCATAAGCTAATTTTTTATCGAGGTACATTAAACGCAGTATTAATTAATTACATACAGAACTTATACACAGGAAATATATGCAACAAATATTGCTTGATAAATTAAAAAGTATGTACTTATAATTTTCTTCTTTCTTTAAATTCGTTTTAATGTCATTTCTCATTCACATTTTACTAAATCTTATTAAATTATAAGAAATAATGTTGTTAATTTAAATAAAATAATAGATTAAAAATTTCTAATTCATAACTTTTAAAACAGTTTCATTCATATCGAAAATTTTATTATGTGCGATTTTTACAGTGTATAAATTTCATCCAATCAAATCCATGCTTGATGCATGACGTAACTACAAGCTCACTCACAGCGTTGCCCAGAAAAGGGTAGAATTTCTTCTCTGCAATAAATCTTGTTCTAGGAGGCAAACATATGTAAATTGCTCACTTCTAAACCTCAACCTAAGTTTCGTTTTTATTGCTTATTTACATTCCTTTGAAACTACGCGAAATTTGCTTTATGTTTTTTCCCACAAATAAATCTGCGAGCATTGTAATTGAATATTAAAGTTCTATTTTACCTATCAATTCGAATTTAAATTAATGAATCTTTCAATAAGTTATTAAAATTATCTGTAATAAAACTTTCTATGAGAACTAATTGGTATTATAAAATAAAGTTTTCTTAGTACTGATTGCACAAACGAAACATATTTATACATGAAAGAGGCGCAAAACTGAAAATAAAATCATTAGCGATATTTATATACACCATAGAAATGTATAATTGTTAGAAATATGAAATAGCCGTGATTCAAGTTTAACTGTAAATTTTTTAGTCAGAGTTAATATAAGAAAAAAATTTACATAAGACATGGAATAAAGAATTGAGCTGAAGGTCTGGTCTTTAGTTTGACGATGGTATGTATACTTATGCAAAGGTATATTTAGAAACGATAAAGCATGGTTTCTCAATTTTTTCGCCCCATGCGTCCATTGCACTATTATTAGAAGATCATCCCCCATCCTTTTCAAAACTCGAAAAAACATATATACATTTATTTAGATTTAGTCTTTTTTTCTAACTTGTTTTTTTAATTAAACAACAAAAAGTATAGTAAATGCTGGTAAATACCAAAACTTGAATAAAAGCTGGTTTTTTATTTATAAACTCAAACGAATTACTTAACAGCTAAATAAAAGACTAGCTGTACTTCCCCCCTAAGCGACGAAATTTCCCTTTAGCGGAAATCCTCTGGCTGAGAACCCCTGCGATAAAGCTCTTAAAATACTCTGCAGTGCACTGCTGAGAAAGGAATTTCAGTAAAACTATTTATGCTGCTCAGCATTCGTAAGTCTTTCTCTAGTAGAATTTCAAGTTGCGAAAGCATTTCCCTTGACTATCATACCCTCTATTCAAACCGAGATTTTTTTCCCATTTTGCATGTCTTTTAATTTTAATTAATTACTTCTATTACTTCAGTTTGCTTTTAACGGGTATTTGAAAAATTAATGGAAATTTAAATAACAAAATTTTTGTCTTACTTTCATGAATGGAAATCTGTTTCTAGATGTAATGCAAAATAAAAGGAAAAGAGCAATTGAAAAGGCATGCTAAACTCGCTTGCTTTGATAAAAATAGGAAATAAATATATAGCTTCTTGTTATTGCTTTAAAATCATTTTAAGAAGAGTATAATTTATTACCATCAAAATTAATTTTCATAAATAATAATTAAGATTTTTGTTTGTTGTCAATTAAAAATTAATTGTGTAGCTGTTTTTTTAAAAACAAATGCATTAATAATGTTTCTGAATCATAAAAACATGAAAAGCTAAGTATCAGAAATATAAATATTAACGAAAATTTCACTTCAATAATTCATTATATAAAATATTCAACATCTTAACAGAACTTGCATCTACACGTTAAAACATGTGGGGGTTCAAGTCATTAGTATTTGGAAAAAAGGTTGCGTTAACTTAAAGCGTTAATTTCATACACAAGAAGCTATATGTTCCTTGAATTACTCTAAGTAAAAGTAATTCTACTTACAAATAATCGAAATAAGTGTCGAAAATTTGATTTTTTTTACCCTTTATTCCCCATACGAAGATTGCACAATTTGTTTCATTTGTTCCGTATAGAATGTTATAAAATCTGAAAAAATAACCAATTAATTGTAAAACATTTACTTCATAGTCAAAGACTTTCAATTGCTGAACCTGTTGCTCATCTCTTAACTGATAATAATAATGAGCTGTTGTTACCTACATTAATTCTCAATTCTAAATCTGAATATATATTATCACTGTTATCTAAAATTTTACTTTTTTCGTGTCCTAATTCTCTAATCATTCTTCCTAACAATGAATAAAGGAAATATCAAAATACAGAATTGTCGCATTTGCTACAATTCCTGAATTATTTATACTATTAGAAGCTTAAGTTCTTTGATTCTTTCTCGAATATTTTCCTATATAATTAAATATTTTATATTTATATAGGAAATATATATATATATATATTCCTACATAAATATATCTCGAATATACTCCTATATATTTCCTATACGTATCTGCGTACTTATGTGTAGAACTATTTTATTACATGTTTGGTTTAAGAATTCTGATGAACAATTAATTATATTACTGGAATGTGTTCGAAAGGTCTGTTTGAATTAGATTCCTTTTACCAGATAATATCCCAGCGCAGTCGGAAAAATGAGAACACAGCCGCAAATTAAAATATTCTATGTTTGTATGTTCGCTGACAGAAGACTCAACATTCTTATTTCCGCTGTCTGGATGAATGTTCAGTATTCAAAAAGAATGTGTTACTCTTTTGTAAGGTCATGTATTGTAATCTGTAAGTAACAATACTGAGATAATGGCTGTTGATGATGATGGATAAGGAAACTCTTAGAAAAAATCTACACCTCGCCGCATGATTTGACATCGGAACAATATAAAAAAATGAAGCATACCAGCTTATGTCACATGGTTTCCTACGCTTATTAAAATCTAAAAATATCTGGTGTTAAAGAATAAAATCTATTGAGAGTAAAAATCAACGGATTGAGAAGAAAATCTGATCTGGACACCTGCTATTAAAGATAAAATTAGCTAGTTACGGAGATGGTGGTAATCTACCATTGTTTCACGACTCGTGTTCTTTATCGATCTACATCTACATAGCGGCATATTGTGTAAGAAATGGGTTCTAAAGCTTTACACGCGATTTTGGAACTAAAACGATATTCGCAGCTAATTTTAGAAAATCAGATCCTTTCTCCCTTGCTTTAATTCAGTAATCACGTAACACGAATGGTATTGTTTCCTTACTTTTAGCGTGCGCTGTTGCAGCTCTGCGCGTGAGGACCTTTCGCACGAGGTTTCATAGTATGCTTACATACTGTTGCTATATCATGACGATGAACTTAGATGCTAAAAGATAAAGAAGTGAATATAATTATTGCAAAAATAAATTAATCTATTAATGATGAAGTTGCTTCATAGGATTATATCTTGTGAAATAATTTGATCGACATTGTTTCGTTAAAATTGTATTCCTATTTTTTTTCCGCTGAAATTCCACTACACATGTACATTATCTTCTAAATTGGTTCTAAGAAAAAATGTATTGGCAGAAATTTTATTATTATTCGTATTTCTATTTCAGTGCGTTGCATATTTCGCACCGTTTGTTCGTTTTTCGGTTGCTTTGGCAGGCCAATGCATTCTAACATTATACTCGTATGTCTTCACTTTTCCTATTCATAGGTTTTTTTACACGGAATAGCTTCAGTCATTGAACCCGTCTGTATTATTCTTATTGATAAAATTTTGTATATTTTAGCTATTATATAAAAATTAAAACTGAACACTATTTATAATATTCTATAAAGATATAATAGTTATGGGAAACCATTATTTGTCACTTACAAAAACTTTAGTCTGTTATCTTTCTTAATACTCTGTAATATCTGGATTCTATTCGTAAAGCTCTTGAACTCATAAATTCAACAAACTTTGAAAATATGGATAAAGAATGGGAGAACAACATTTGACAAAGATATCTGAATTCATGCAGAATTTGAACTTTTTTTATTATGATGAAGTTTAGCATATACTTTAAAAAATCGAATAAAAAAATTTCTACCTACATAAATCTTAATTATAAGCAAGTTGTAAAGTATTAGCTGAACTATAAAATATGGGAAAAAATTGCTAAATATAAATTACGAGCTCAAAAAATTAAACAATCTCTGAATACTTTATTAAAATTTGGCCAAAATTTACATACGATTTCAGTTCAAAAACTGCATACATTGCTTATTCGTAAAATTATTGATGAATATTAGAAAATTAGTTGAAACTTTACTGATACATTTTTATGCAGGCTATTATTATTAATTTTTAAAAATGTTTAATTCATAACTTAATTTCTTTGAAGACTATTATGCGTTTATTTACTTGCGTTGTTCATTTACTTGCGTTGTAATATTGCCTTGTTTCGTGACACATAAAATAAGTGGTAGTCATTTTTGGAAATAACAAGTAGATGATAAGTTTGTGGTAATATGTATTTCTGTCTGAATAAGATGAAACATTAGATTTCACAGCAATTATATGAAAATAATTGATTTCTCTAATTATAAATCCTGACATTTCAGAGCAGTAGTTCACGTATTTTTAATGAAACTGTTGAATGTAATTGTCTTAGTTCCACATCATATGATTTCTCAAAGGACTGAACAAAGTAATTCATATTTTATTGAAAATTGCTTGAGAATAATGAATATGTAGCTCAAATATAAAAATATTATTACGAATTTTGTGTAGTGTAACATCAAGGGCTTCAAGAAAAGCGAAGGTCTGCCGTAAAAATAAGAATACAGGGGAAAGTCTATTTAACATTGAGGCTAATGGCTATCACGCTAAATTGGCGAGATATCGCCAAACTGACAATGATTGGGGTGACTAATTTCTGTGGAAAATTTTGGCGAGAAATTGCCAAAAGTCGCTAAAGTTGGCGACCATGCTGGTTCAATCCAGGTATAACTGTAATTGAGTAACTGTAATTGATCCCTATATCTAACCTTGTTCGGCCGTTATATGTAATGGCTTTAACTGTATATGCCTTCCAGTAATTTCGAGAAATGGAAGATATTAGAGATTTCTCGTAGATCTGGGAAAAGCTGTATAAACCCAGAGAGAGCACAATCACTAACCACTTCCCGTCTGGGAGGCGGGAATTTGAGTGCAAAGCAACTAAATGTATTTTTAAAATGCAGCATCATTTCGTGGCCACTAAACGAGTTAATTTAAATGAACTTCATAATAACCATAAATAGTATCCCGATACAACATGTTATTTTTAATGAAAGAAATACAATACCTTCTACAATTAACTAGGTCTGGCCAGTTCATTCATCTTCAAAATTCACTACTTAGTATGATCATGGTATTATCAGGTAGATTGAACGACATTTTTTTTTTTCAGAGAATTACGTGCGTGATTGTAGACATCTGTGTCGAGTGATCAGATAAACTGTGGTATCAGTGACTAGATACTGGCAGACAGCCTTAGGTAAAAAGTTAGGTAAAATTAGAAATAACATATTATGAGATCTGATTTGTGGAGACGTTAGCATGAATGGCTGTTCTTAGCCTAACACCTGAAATATAATAAAAATCTTATTTGAACTCCTTTTTTATAAAAATATTATGCACAAGTACTGAAAACTACTTATTGCTTCAAAATATACTAATTTACTGTAAATAATCATTTTACAAAACATCAAGTCCAAAAGGCTGAAAGTTTCGAATTTATCCTGAAATTAGCTGCATGCACGTATTCCATCCTTAGATTTTTAAAATTTTAAGTAAATTCGGAAATAAGATGTCACTTCTTAAAATGATGAATATGTGAAGTATTTTGTCGTCATCTTCGTTCTCATCATAAACTACGAGAAGTCAGACAGTTTTGACATCTCTGTCCCCAATGGTGGTATTCCTCCACGCATGGTTGGCGGCAGATTCTCTTTGAATGCAAATGTTCTGTAACAGACGCTAATACTTCCTTTGCCTCCTGTTTTCTTCACATCACTCCTCGAACTTAGGGGTTTCCGAGGTGGTTGAGTGACAGACCGTCTTCTACTTATCATTATGTCACGACCTCTTTTAAGAACGACAAAAAGTTGTTGCTGTATATCCTGTGGCCCTTCCATGACGCATTTACTTGACTGCTTATTTTATATAACAGTAATACATACATATTTGTCGTTCGATTTTATTGGATGATAGTAATTTTGTTGAACGTTTAATCTATAATTATACTAAAAATATTCAGGGTTTTAGTATTGTTGAAAAGACTATATGTTTTCATTATTAGATTTTATCTAATCAATTAAGCATGTCGAAACAAGCAGTGGTAATTTCTCTAGAGAAAAGGATATCTTTGAGTGACGAAACTTCCCATACCACCACTTGTAGGGAACGCCAATGCTTCTCATTTTACTATGAAACGCTTACTAAATATTTCTTATTTAATCATTAATTTGGAAGCATTGATTTTGGTAACACCTTTAGTGCTGGCTTCTGAGATCACTTCTTATGTTCACTGAATCCTATTCCCTACCATAAATTAATAAACCCATTTTACCGATATGAAAAACATATTTTACGTACTTAAAAAAACCTATAGTTTCTTAACGAAATCGTAATCCATCAAAACTGTCTTTATTTATTTTAAGCCTGTTCAATTTCTGTATAATGCATTTAATTACAGGTACTTTCATTTGTCCTTTTCTATACATCATTTACTTTCAAATATTATAATAGTCTTTTCGACGGAAAAGTGGAAAAGGGAAGCAAGTGATCAAACAAGTAAATAGGCTAGTTCAATGTTCCCTTTAATGTTCGTAACCCCTTAATCCCTAAAATAACCCTTTAATGTTCGTACTTCAAATTTTTCAATAAAAAGGTGAACATTACTAGAGTCTATGCCCACCAAAAACCGTGTGGTAAGACAATTGATAGTTTGATGCTGTTCAAATGCATGGAAAAGACAACTTGGCAGGAGATTTTCGAGTTTTTTTTCCTAAGTGCAATCAAATATGACGCAGATTCCGTTTAGAAAGCCCTCCACGGAGTCATTTCTTTCTGACGCTTTTCCATAAATTAAGTAACTACACTAGCATATGCGATAATTATTCAACTGGTAAAGTCATTAGGCTAATTGGAAGCAGAAAAGATAAAAAATATGCAACCACTTTCGCCGGAAATCGAACCACGGATCTCTGGAATACCGGCTCAGCCTGCTACCGTTACACCACGAAGGCACGCTAGGGAAGTGGGAGAAATACCTTATAAACTTAAGGTTAAAAATGTGAAATTTTATGAAAATCTAAAATGTTTAAAATTTTCCTTTTTCTTTTCGTTTTTTAAGAGAGAAAATTAAAAACATTTCACAAATTTTCTGAATAGGAATTTAATTTTTATTTTTATCAAAGTATCATTTACATTCATTTTCGTAAGTGTCCTCATAATCCTTAAAATCGTATTCCTCATTATTTTTTTATCTCAAATAGGGAGCTAAAAGTAATAAAGGCAATAAAAAGCTATTGCCATCATGTATTAGACGTGTCAGGCTTGTCCAGAAAGTATCCTGTTACTATAAGTCTCCAGTTCAATTAAGGGAAGACTATCTTTATTTCTGTTCATTTATTATTGTTATAATTACCAACGATTCTCGAGTTCTTTTAAAGTGAGACTCTTCCTCGTTTTCCTGCATACGTTGCCAGCGGATCGAGAGATACTAGCTTGACCCATTAAAAATCTTTTTAGGTTTTACTAGTTGTGTGGTTGTAATTATTTTGTATCTGTGTGATCTATGCGACATAGACTTTCGTTTCTTTTCCTTTGGTCTGACAAATGATTTTCCTTTTACTTTGCACCAAGCCGTTTAAGTATTTAGAACTAGCAACCTATTTTCCCTCTTTTTATGAAACTGAAGTCCATGTTTCGGTAAAATTAGGATAAGCTAGATATTAATTGCCTCTTATTTTGGAAGTAATTCTTTATTTTCTGTAATAACATATAATATTTTCCATTTTCTGAGATCTCTGAATGTAAGTATGAGAGAGTTTCCTGATAAATAAGAAGCTTCATGTAAAAAACTAAGGATTTTAGTCTAAATCTTTAGTAATTTCATATGAATAAGGTCTACTAAAACAATCTAAATAGACTAAATTTTTAAGCAAAAAAAAAAAAAAAAAACTATAGACTAAATACATACACATAGACTAAATTTACATAAACTAAATTTGTAAGCAAAAAAAAAAAAAAAAAAAAAAAAAAAAAAAATTTTTTTTTTAGTGTTCAAGGTTCTCTAGTCTCGGAATTCACTTTTTGTCCGTATCACTTTTCTGCCCTAATCATTTTCAAATTGTTGCCACCAAATGTTATCGCTGTATATTATTAAAAAATGTTACATAATGAAGAATCTGCATGTATGTTCCTTGCATAGTGGAAAAGCGACAGCACATACATCCACTTAATTTTTCACACCCAAACATGTGCATCTGAAAGCAAGAATTCGTTTTATATTTATTTCATATTTTGTGCAAATTTAATGAATTTTTGATTAAAAAGCTCAGCGATCTGAAAGCAAGAAGTGGCAACAGTGTTCCAAATAAAGCTTTTTATCTCCAGTGAGCGAGACTGTTGCCATTCGGCAAAATGTAAGATATTTTTCTTATTACAATATTAATCGCCAAATTCGGCGATTTGAAAGCGATGTATTGCAACTGCCTCGAACAGAATATTTATTATCTCCAGGCACAAGTGTTCGATCATTCTGTATAGCCTAAGACATCTAACTTTCTATTATTATTAATCTTTCTGTTACTTAATTGTTTTAAGAGTTGCATTTATTGATAAGCAGCAATAAACGCAATTCCTAAAATACTTCTGCTTTTTAATCTGATTAATTTAAATTAAAATGCATTGAAATCATGAGATATTTAATTAGGAATATTAAATATTTTTACGAAATTACACTAGCTCCATTGATCGAAACCATTATGTACTTTTTTTGTTTTTTATGATAATTATTTAAAGCTCGAGCAGGCCGCTTGTTTAAAAAAATAATGTAGCTAATTAAAAAAATGCATGACAACCCCTAACACTCTATCGGGAATTCTAAAGATATTCCGCTTTTAAATATTTTGTGAATTTGCTATTTAATTTTGTGTGGCATAAATACAAAGCACGTGATTTTCAGAATAGCATACCTAATTTATATTCTTATTTTCTGATAAAGAAGCTTTTAAGGAATGTACACCTTTTATTAATATTTTGAAAGCATTAAGTTAAACTTCCGATATACATTTCAACATTTTGTTCTTCAAAACTCTTTGGTAAAGGTAATAAAAGAAGATATAACGTTTGGTGTGTTTTTCAACCATTCGCTAGCGACCAAACTCTTGCTAGACTGGCAGCGAACTATCGCTAAGTCTAAGAAATTTGAGAAAGGTGTAAAAGAACCTTTTTTTAAAACTAAACAAGAACAGAAGGTTTTAGTTTTTATTTAAAACTAAACAAGAACACATGCTTGAAGTGTGCCTTCTTTTCTTGTTTCTTCTGTTCTTGCTTACAGCTGTAAGCACTACCTACAGTGTTACTTTTAACTCAGTCAAACACTTGTGGCAAAATAACTCAAAGTAACAGTAAGTCAAATGTAAAATTTAATTTAAATAATTAGTAGCCGAAGTCTACACAGATCAGTTAACGTGAAGTTGGCTCAAATCTTAACCCGGCTGGATATTCAACTGTAATACATTGCCGAAGACTACAAATCTTATCTAAGATAGCAACCTAGTAACGTAGCCTCGAGAGGCAGAACACGCTTTATCTTGCAATCCAAAAACTTCACTTTAAATACACGCAAATTAATTTGCATTCTGTTGGGAAAACGGAAGGGAAAGGTGACGGTAAAGAACCAAAACATAAGATGAAAAGTTAATTAACATAAAGAAACCTACAAAGTATTCATTAGGATTGAAAATAAGGTTTGCGCAAATTTCATGCGAAAAAGCTTTTTGTGGGGGATACTTGACTAAAAAGTCCATCGTGAGAACTCTACATGATTTACCATGCTCACGCTCGTATAAAAAGAACAAACACTGCTCTCGAATCTTGGTAATAAGCTTCCACAATCCGACATCAGTGGCACGAAGTACCGGTTCACCTACATAGTTTCCTACTATTTCACTCTAGACTGCTTCTTAAAGAGGAGGGAAATGTGGCTCGAGGTAAAAATCCTCGTGTAACTTTCTGTGAAGTCAGTCTGCTTCAACCGGACTTCATTGAACAAAACCAAATGCGAGGTTTTCTCTTTGCATCCTATCAGCTAAGTGATTAGGCATGCCCTCAGAGAATTCTAAACTTTCTCATACATCTCGTCCCACGTTTGGTTTCAAGAGATTCCCACACGAGTAGTTTGAACTATAGTTCAAGAGACTTAGAAATCTCATTTCAAGATTATAGACCTACACAAAATTTGTGTGCCTCTTTTTCTCATTTCGTAGTGTCATATTCTGTTGTTGACCTTTAAATGTTTCTTTTCGCCTTCTCGCCATCCTTGGTGAAATCAATGAATTTATTATATGTTACCAGATATATGCACATACTAAGTTGGAAAATTTGAAAATGTAATATAAATTCCGCTTTTTGCAAAAATAAGCTTTTTTTAAAATTACCTCAATGTTACAAGCTAATGCTCATAAGGAAATTTTCGTGCATAGCAAGCTAAGTAAGAACAGTTGTATGTATATACTTCCATATGGATAAAAAACGCTATTAATATTTTACTTTCCGAAAGAAATATGGAAACAAATATCTTGAGTTTAGGATCGATATTTAAACCACATTTTAATTTGATCATAGACTTTTACCTTTATGCAGTTCTCTCTGTAATGTAAACATACTTTACATGTTATTATAGAATATATTATTAGGAAAGTCAGTAAATCATTATTTAATCGCTGCCATTTTAATCCAGAGATTCATTTTTGTCTTTATTTTTCGTATTCTTTTCGTAACCAAATTTCCGTATCCCATACTTCCAGCATCACAGAGAATTTTAGAGAACTTCAATCCACCTTATTTATAACACATAATGCTACTACTCTAATATCACAGGTTCGATGACTGTAGGATGAACTGTACGAAGCGGGATGGCTCCTTTCTTCTAGGTACTGTAGATTAGTGAACTCTTTACGTAAACCAGCGTACTCCCGCTGGTGTCGGATCCCGCTGGTCCCGAAAGCCATTTCCCTGGTGTCGGATCTTTTTTCCTGATATATAAACATTTTTTGATACAGAAAGCATTTCCCCTGACACAATACTATATATTAGTGATAATACTGTAGATACTGTAGACTAATGTAATATTTTTCTAATATAGCACTGTAGATCAGCGGACTCCTTGGAGTAAACCAGGAGGACCCCCCCCCCCAGTGACGAAAGTTCACTGGTGTCTGATCTTTTTGCCTGATACACGTATTGAGTATCTCTTCGGTGACCTTTCCAGTCTTTTGGATTACTACAATGTTATATATGTTAGGACACTTGACATCAATAATATAACACAGTAAGGACTTGTATCATCGATCATCTGTAAAGCTTTTTGTTGCCCTTCTGTAAAACGTAGATATTTATGTTTCAAATTTAATCAGGAAACTCAGCGATATAAAAAATGTGTGTTGCCACTCACCTTTCGAATTTAATAAACAAACCCAGCGATTTAAAAGAAAAGTATTCCCACTACTCGAATTAAAACATTTTTATCTTCCGCAGTGCTTTGTCGTTCAGCTAAGCGTAAGATATTTAAATTTTCTTTCAAATTACTTTTCTTATTAATTAGCAAACTTAGCGGTTTAGGTGCAATAAAGGCAGATTCGTTGAAATTATTTTTAATTTCTAAGCATACCCGTGGAATTACACTAGCTGAATTCATTAAAATAATCTATATATACGTAAAGAAGAATATCCGTTTATTTGTTTTTCTTGTGTGTAGTTTAGTAGTTTATACAAATCTAGAGTTCTATTTCGATCATAGTAAAATTTTGTTCGTTTGATCTTTAAAAGGAGAGGAAATTCACTGTCTACAAAAGATTTTGAAAAACCGCCCCATGAGAGCACTCAGAGCTTTTATAGAACATTGCGGTCACATTACCCCTCTTAGGTTAACATTTTCGCAAACATTTCGAAAAGGGTTAGGCAATTGGCTTTTAATCTTTAAAAGGAAAAAGGCGATGGTGATTTCCCGTCTGAAAAATTTGAAAAAATTTGAAAAATTGATTTCATGTCTGAAAAAAAAGACATAAACGATAACAAAGCAAGTATCAGTTCTTACCAAATGGCGGTATGTTCTACATGACGGTATGTTAGTCCTACATTTCATTTGAGCTTGGTAAAATTTTGCGCAATTCACACCGAGCTAGTATTCTGTGTTACATTTTAATCCATATTACTGTTTAATAAGTTCACCGAAAATGTCAAAATTCGTCACAGAACCAAAAATAAGTTTACTACTGTTATAGTTAAATACATTTACCTTGATTTTAATCTGTTGCAATAAGCAAAAAACGATTGTTACTAATTTATTGTAATACCAGATTTCTTACGTGTGCATTCCACGGTTTAAGGTTAATCGTTAAAAATACAAGCTGAAAAATGTTTGACTGATTAGAAATTACAGGAAAAATATCTCACTGTATTGATAATTTTCTCAACTACTTGACAATTCATTTATATTAATGGTACCCAAATATCCGCATGAATAAATAAAGTAAAAATTTACTGCATATTTTGTTTTCTAACTAAATTTTTAATAGTGCCGCAAATTCAAATAATTTAATTTACTGATCTGCAATCGAATACTGTGTTAAAGTACATTGTCAAACTCAATCACTTAAACTATTTTTTTTTAAATTATCGAACGGAATATTATAATTATGGCATTAGGCAAATAGCAATCGCCGAAGGATTCCACATTCCTATGGGCATGCAAACCGGTTTTCTGTATAAAAGCAATAGTAAACGTAAACTATGTGTTAAGGACTATCCAAAGTTCCTGTAAGGCATCAGTCCGCTCCCAAAATACGCATGTACTCCATAACCCTTACATAATCAATGATTTATTTATGTTAATCAGAAATAATAATAATTAGTTTGTTTATGTAGACATTAATAACTACGCTTTAAAAGTAAGAGGAGTGAAATTCAATCTAGAGAACTGAAATTTATGTATGTCTTCAATGAGGTCAATATACTGATATTCTCTTTCTTTGATCTAATTGATAATAGAAACGGAGAAACAATCTGAGGTCTCTTACTGACTGAGGTCAGGGTTCTTGACAATCGCTTCAACTGAAATATATACTTAATGTTAGAAAGGGACTAATCACATTGTTTAGTTTCCAGAAAGCAGTAATTTAATTTCATATCCTGTTCAACTAGATAACGTATGCCGTGCGTTTTTATTATTATTATTATTATTACTAGTTATTTATCTTTTTTAGAATCGAGAAATGGCAGAACACATTTAATAAATCAGCCAAAGGTTTCTTTGACTTTTTAATTTAGTATAATTTTTAGCCACTAACACAGGAAAGATTCGATTTACTAAAACGTACAGTTCAATTTCAGTAATACTTTCTGAGTAGCTTATTTTAAAAATAAATAAATTGCTAATTTACCCTTTAATTAATCAGAAAAAAATCTATTGGGGATACGACATGATTTCCTTGTATGGCCCATTAAACTGTACACATTTTATATTATGATTATATTTTTATATTAGTTTATTTAGATATACTTCTCATTCAATTAATTCAGTTCTCACTTCACGGCAAAGCAAAAATACATAAAACTCAAAATATCTTCATTAAAAACTGCAAAATACAGTGAAACATAAAAATACAGATAAAACTGTTAAAAAAAACACTTTTTCCAAAAACGCAAAAAACAAGCAGTTCGGGTAGCAGGCAAGAAGGCAGATTTTTCGGTGCGCAAAACTGAAGGTTTACTTTTGTCCTCATTCGGCAAAAAGACAAAGTGTAGAAACTGACTGAATTCACTATTCTACTGAGTTTCAAATGCAAACAAATGGCGGTTCCTTAGGCATAATATACCTCTTTTAAATTTTTGATAATTCTACAACTATTGCTTGTAGGTTAACTAAAGGCACTAAAACCTTAACCGAAACATAAAAACCACATAATGCAATCACTTTTAAAGCAGGAAATGCACAGTTTACCAACGTATAAGAATAAAAAAACTCAGTTCACCGAGTCAGGTATACGAATGGCACAGCCGATTGCAACAAAAAAAGACATGCATAACTGCATGTTATGGCAGTGCCGCATACAAAATTTCAACGTTCTACGGCTACTAGATTTTTGAGTTATGCGATATATATTCATATGTACGTATGTACAGACGTCATGAAAATAAAATAATTTTGAATCCATTTTACAATCCTTTTTGGCAAAACCAGTCCTTTATTCTGTGCTTACATACAGATGTCACACAAAAACATTGTCAAAATACTCTGCAATCTTCAACGGTTTTAAATGCCCGTTTTTTTAAAACCTTTCAGCTGACGTAAACTCCGTTATTATGACGCTCATTATTATTTAGTTTATAAGCAAGCTTCTATCTTCGAATGCATTTCGCATATTACATTTTTTCATGCAAATAAAGTTAATGAAAACGTTTTAGAGATAAGTTAAAAAAAGAGAATTTCTACTAAAAAAAAGAGAGAATGGGCGTGCATTAGCTTATTATGAAGCATACGACTTGGAACGGCTAATTACATCACTCATTCGGACTTCTCATCATCGATAACGTTGCACAAGGTTCACGGCAGCGGGTAGACATGTATTACCGACATTAGAAGGAGAATTTATGCCGACTCAATGATCCCTGACCCAATGATATAGCAGCCTGCAACACTAGCCACCATATCGAACGGAGGTGCAAAATGGCTCTTAAATTGACACTGCAGAAAATATTTTCATGCAGACAAATTTTAAATACATATGAATAATTAATTACAAATGGCGTTTAAAGTTATTGAATAATTCAAATAGGAAAAACGTGTAATCATTAACGAAGAAAAGTGACTGTACTTAAAATTTAAACATATTAGAAATTTAGTGCTGGATTTTTAATACCTCAGATACATGGCTGTAGTTATTTCAATAACGAATTCTTTTTTATTTTTTTGTTATATTTCATACTAGCCGATGTTATCGATAGCGTTTAATCGTCCTTCTGTGCCCTTTTATTGTAAGCATGTATATGTATGACCTATGTAAGCACGTATTATGAAAGGTCTATGTATTATGAAGTACTTGCATATAAGCATACATTATGAGCTATGTAAGCATGTATACAGATCAATGTATGCCCTTATAGGGCCCATGAGGTGTTGCCCCGGATAGTTGCGGAACCTGGACTAGACCCGAATAGTCTAAGTAAGCCGCACGGGTGTCCAGATTCTGCTGTCAACCGTCAACTGCGCCTTTTATTTTCTCAGTAGCCACGGTTGCATAATATTTAGATGCTGTGCATCATTATAGTACGAATGCTACATAACTTATCTTTTTTCATTTATATGTTCTGTGAAGCTGAATTAATAAACAAAATAATACTTTTACATCAGTCTTCATTGCATGTAAAGTATTTGATTCTTTTCTTAAGCTATCATTAGATATCTTAGAATAAACAATTAAAACGTCTTCTCACAGTAAGCCTAAACCACCATAAAGTTGCCCTAGTTATTAATTTTACAAAGGTTCTGCATTTTATTATGGATTATTTTAGACAATATAATTCCTATTTACGTACCTCAAGAATACAAGCATTAAAAGAAAATTTCAACAATAGCTTGTAAAAAAAAAATGAGTTCATTGTTTTGAAACTGTTGTGGAAAGGCGATCTCTAATTGCATTAACTACTTTGCAGTCTTTTGCTTATTATGAACTTGGATTTCAGGTCATTTCCTTTCAATAGATAAAGAATAAATAATCCGATGTATTATTCATATTTCATTGAGTCTTAAAGTGTTAGCTGAGATTCTGAATGAGATACTGTAACAAAGAAATTTACGACGTTTCATATATTAGTTAAACTCATTATTAATGTAATCTTTCTCAGCTTCGACCATCGCAAACTCAAGCCAGTTGATGTGTCTATCCACACTCAAATGTCTTCTTTATATTACTCGCATTATGAAGATTCTTTCGTAAACAAAATAACTTCTACCTTATTTAAACATATTTGTTTTGCATGAAATATGTTATTAGCCCAAAAGGGACGTTGGTCTCGAATGGGATATTAGTCTCGAGCGGCATTTTGCGTTGAATCATTATAAACGGCGTATTACTTTCCAAAATGTTGCCACCAAATATTATCGCCCTGTATTATATTTAAAGAAATTAAATAATGAAGAATTTGCATGGATGTATGCATGTTTCTCGCATTGAGAAAAGACGACATGACATAGAGCCATTAGATTTTCAATAACATAGTCCTCCACCCGAACATTCGAAATTAATTTTACCACACGGGCACGCACAGGACGAATACTGTAATTTGTTTCAAACTATTTACTAGAACATTTAAATAATTGTGTTAAAAACTAAAATAAATCTGAAATATAGATCCGTGATTTTTTCTCTGTTTGTGAAGCACTTTTCAGAATAATAGATGCGAAATTTTGAAATATGAAATATTTAGTTGCTTGAACTTATGGCCTTGATATTTCCATAGTTGCACAATTTTCTGTGTTCGAGCTCTCATGCCAAAGGGAGCAAAATAGAATCTTCTTGAACAAAAGACCTTCAAAATATCAAGCAATACCTATCATAAAAGTGTTTTACGATGTTTCTTACGACACTGGTTTGATGTACAACCTTTTGTTAAATTCTTTCGCGGTTACAAGTACATGTTGAAAAGTAATTATTCTGTGAACTCAGATGCGCTATTTTGTTTGGTGGTTTGTATCTTCGTCCTTTTTTGAAGACATCTTCACACAGAATAAAATTCGCTTCAAAATTATGAAAACTCAGAATAAAATTCAAAATGTAAATAAATTCCTTGAATCAAGATCATTAGTTAATTCCGAAAATAATAAAATAAATATATAAATATACAATGAAACATAAAAATTACGCATTTATTTCAATACGCGAATCTCAGATGATTAAATAAATAAAAATCATTTTAATGAGAAGTATAATAATGGAAATTTTTAAACCTTGCTTTACTACTATTGTTCTATATATCTACAATCAATAAATCCGATATCGATAGGTATGTAATCTAAAAGGTGAAGCACCTGTGATATTTTATTCGAAGCTATCAACTTCTGAGCATTTTGTGACTGGCGATTGATCACATTCTCTTTTACCTTGTAAAAAAAATCATGTTTTTCTAAAACAGGAAGCTATCTGTGTTTATAATCAAGCTTGCATTTGCCTAATTTACTCCATTTACTTCGTAGAACTCGTATTGAACAAATTTACTTTAAATAAAATTCAAATAAGATATCACTGTTCTAGTTGAAATTATGCAAATTCTGTTTAACTGGTTTCGAATTTTTGTCTTCTTTTTTCAATCAACGCCTACATTTGGCCATAAGGCTATTTGGTGGCGCACAGGCCAGCGAAAGCAACGGTTACCAGACTAGAAATCGTGAAATTAAAGTCTGCTTTTGTATCAAAACATCCAATATTAGCACAAACGTAGACCGAGTCCGTTTAAATTATATAACGGATGAAGGAAAAAATTGCTAATCTGAGGACTATATAATAAACTTAAATATAAATGTTATAATCAAGATAGCAAATGCTACATAGTTTTTAAAACGCTGTTGTACATTCACATTATTGCAATCTATATCTGAAATAAAATTTATGGTGTCCAACTATGGCTGGTACTTGTTGAGCTAAATTCCCATTTAGTATTTTTCTCATCTTAAATCACGATCGTAGTAAACATCCTAGTTTCTTCATATAAAATAAGCGTGACGAACTTAAGTTCGGTAGCAAAGCAGTAGCGATCTTTCTGTTCTTTCAGAGTGATGGATGGATTCCAGCTAAGTTCATCGGTTCGGGCCCACATGAAATTGGCGATGTTAAAATTAAACTCTCTAGATCAGGAAGCATGAAGTGGAACGTGCAGAATAATCAAACAGGATAAATTTCTGTATCTTTATAAAGACTACTAATTTCACATTTTATGACAACATATTAGATAAATGCCAAAATATAAGAAATGGATGATAAAGTAAACACGTGAAACGTGCACACACTTTGGAGCGTGGCCTACTTTATAATATTCTTTTATTGGAATGCTTTGAAGCTGACGGATTTTTGTTGCAGAATTTTAATAAATTAAACCATTTGTGAAGGAAACAAAGTAAGAAAAGCACTTTAGTTTAGTCAGTTTAACACTTAGGAAAGATGATAAGATGTCATTAATATTCTTGAATTACGACATTTCTTCGATTGTGAGACGCCACATATTCAAAGACACATTCTTTAATTTCAGTCACATAAATGGAGGAAAACTGAATTATTAGTAAATTATCCTGAATTATTAGTAAATCTAGACCATATGGTCTCGAAAGCACCTGCCACTTTCAGAAGTAATCGTCTTAGGAAGATGGTCGCTGAAAAAGATTTAGTTGTTACTAAAAATTTCTATATTAAATGGTGAGCGCAGTAAAATACAGAAAACTTTGAAGGGCGTACCAACTTTAATTTTTTTCCAGTTCTAAACTACTTCAGATAGCTCTTATGTGCTGCGATAATCAAATTACTTAACTTAATCTTATTTACTATTCTAAAAGGAAACAAGTTAAAAACCCTAACATAGTCCAGACACTCGGGGAAGAAATACCAATAAATAATATTTCTATTTTCTTTTTATCTCTCACATTACTTAGTTACCAGAACTTATGATAGACTGAAATAGTAATTGGATGCAGACTTAGCTGTGACATCTATTACTGCGTTCACCATATTATTATTACACTGTAGTCTGTAAAAATAACTTTTATAACCCATTTCTTTCAAACGAATGGAATAATTCTCAGATGGAGTTTTTTTATAAATCATTGGCTTCACCCAGATATCAAATGCCCATTTTTTCATTCAACAAATGTCCTTCATTCCGAAAAGAGAGGAGTGAACTATTTGTAAACATGGAATATCGAGAACTTGGAATAAAAGAAGTTTGCCTGAATATTTCAGTTTCCAACTATGATTAAAACCGACTGAAGGAAACTTTATGACCGACAAGTTGTTTTAGAATCTCTTCCCTCATATTTAAAGCATAAATTCATCCTATCCTTTAACTGCAGTTACTTTAGCTGAGCTTGTTAAATCTTATCATATGTATTATATATTATAATAATTAATACGAAATGCAAGATTCTGCATTCAGTTAATGCCTTATTTAAAATTTAACTAAAACTTCCCAAAAGGATATCATCCTAATTAGTATTTCCTATAAGTTTTTTTCAACATATTTAATTGTTCTTGATAATAATATAAAAACTGATTTTCAGGTTATGTAAAACTAAAATGCAAATAAAGTGTATTGTTCTTTAACGTTCAAGAGAAATTAGGCATCCTACTTTTAGAAACAAACTCTGAAAAATAAGTTATGATTGAAGAGAAGGAATGGTTTTTCTACGTAAAAGAATTTATTCCAGGCATAAATATTAAGCCTTTTGTCAATCAAATTTATTTCTTATATATAAAGAACTTAAATTTTTAAGTGTTCAAATATCGCGTATTAAGTGTTCGAATATCGCGTTCAAATATTTATTGTATTAAGAAAATGTGGATTATTAATATAATCCACATTTTCTTAATACAATAAAGTATCTGCATAATTTCTTTTGATATCAAAAACTCAAGTAAATATCAATAAGGCTACTTTAACGAAAGCAAGGTAATTGCAATTTCTTGTCTATTTTATAGCAACTCATCAGCCCAGAAGGAGTGGCATGTGAACTGGCAGGTAAATGGCATTCTCGTATTATCTTATATAGTCCTTCTGACACGAGATGCGATGGAATTGGCGAGAGGAAAAATATTTGTTTTTAGGTGTACGATGGTTTTTTTTAATCCATACATTTCAAACAATACATTTCCTCATGAAGCGTTCTCAATAAAGTTAATTAAAAGAATATTTTTTTTTTCTTTGCCCTTCTCGCGAGATAATAAAAAGGAAGATGATAAATTCGTAACGAACACATCTGATTAAACATCGGAAATGCCGACTTACAGAATGTTTAGAAATTTAACTTTACTTAAATAAACTGTGTATTAGATCTTTTAGGAAAGAAAGAACAAATTATTATTTTTTATGATAATTTTTGAAAGATATGCAAAATTTTAACAACGTTTATTTTTGTCTGGTTAGTAAGTTGAGCATAATTCCGATACAACTTTTTCTATGTAGCAAAAATATCTGCATTTTAATTATATGCATATAAAATATAAAATATGTAATAAAGTTCTTAAACTTAATTAGGCCCACCAGCGGCCGAGCGGTAAAGACGCTGAGCACTGGTAGTTCAGTCCGAGGTTCGAATTCCGCGAACGGGCTGGCTGCATGGGCGTTTTCGTGGTTTTCCCCATGTGTAACGTGTATACGAGCCAGTTTCCCTTAGAAAGTCCTCCACGAAGGCATCCCTCCCCTTAGGCAGATAGCCCTCGTGGCTTTGCCATAATCACACACACACTTGAACTTAATTAGAATGAATTGGAAATAGATCTCCAAATTCATATGTTTTAATGAAACAAATCTCTGCTTCAAAGATACGCTTTGCACCATTTTGCATCACATTGCCACATGTTACATCACTCTTTCCCTGCAATCTCTCTGCATTACTACATCTTTAAACCAACTGGTCAGTTGCTAACTGGTCAGCATTAACACAATGATGTTTCAGCTACAAATAGGACCGAAGTGAGTACGCATTGCTTTTTCTCGCTTGCTGTTGCATGAGTAAACCATGTCTTTCTCTTCACCTTCTTTCTCCATTGTCTAAAATTACGCAATCAAATATCTTGGTGTTAATCACGGGCTCAACAGTCTACGTTCTATGCTATCAATGCTTCTACATCATTATATCTATTTAAAAAATAATTTAAATTGGCGATATCCCCTTAATGTTAATATGTTTATTTACTCTCTTTATTCTAAAAATAGTAACCTTTTCTGCACTGCTTCATTTCAAGGCTAATCCATGTCATATGACTCTTAGGTAATCCTGGCGATGTAAATTGAATTAAAACTTTAAACAACCAATAATAATTTTACAGCATTATCAATTATCTAATCAAATGCATTCAGAACCGTTATCTGATCAAATGCATAACTCATTTATAAATTAAGTTTCATTAGAACACAACTTACTTGCTTTCTACACTTTGACCTAGCTGGATTGCTGCTTGCTGCTCTCTTCTTGCTGCAAAGTTGTAAAAAAATGTAAACATTTCGAAATAGGCACAAGTAATGTGCCAATACAATATTTTTTTAAACGATGAATTTTTTATCTGCTTCGGCTGCCAATTTGCTCTTTATATGGATCAGCATTCTAAGCCATCAACATTTCTACAACATCATTCTTCTACATTTTCTTTCATTATAATAATAAGTGTATGTCATTATATATTTACAAGTTATATTAATAACTATATCAATACATTTGTTCTACTATTCCCATTTTTCTACTGAAAAGTATTTGAATTTTTAGCTTCAAAGACCTAAACAGCCTTCGTTATTGAAATTCCGCAATCGGCAGAAAATTTACTCAGTTCCGTAAATTACTTTCTTCTTCTAAGAAGTGGGTTCTTCTTAGAGGAAGAAAATAATTTACAAAAAGTAAATTAGCTTCTTGAAAAAGTGAATGACTGGAAAAGACTCACTGGAAATGCACAGAGTTTATGTCTACAAAAAATTCTAATCTAAGTTCGAATTTAATACAATTTTAAAATTAAAGTTAACGCAGTTTTTTCACATATTAGAATTGGAATTTAAAAACACATTACATGGAATGAAATTTGAAATGCAGTGAACCTTTTGTTAAGTAATCAGGCATAGTTATCTACGGTTTTCTGTGGAAGTAGTCGTTGTACAGAGATGGTGTTCAGTGCTGGTCACTTTCAGAGATGATTTACCTTAGGAACGAGGTTACTATGAAATATGGCTGTTTTCGTGAATTTTTATGTGTGTAGTATGAAAAAAAAACCAATTTTTCTTGTAAATTCCTTCAGAAAAGCGTCACATCTTTTAGGCAGATAATTCTCCTCTGCTTTGTCTTAACTGATTAACCAGCCTGTGGTACAGAAAGTTTATAATTGAAAGTTTTGTTTCTAAAGTTTCAGATTTCATTGTGAAATTTTTTAACTTTCGATAACTTTCTAGAAAATTTGCTATAATTTTTAACTTTTGAAACTTGTCTTGATTTGCTTTTGAAACTTGTCTTGATTTGCTTTGATTTGAATTCGTTAAATTGAATGTAAGCATGAATAAATTATCTGACCGTAAAGTTAATTAATTATATTACATGATTTCCAATTTGCGTATTATCTATCCCCTGCTGAGTTTCAAAATTAACTTCATCGCCAGAGTTATTGCTGATTGTAGAGTAGTACTCTTACTTTCATTTTAAAACTCTGTCTATTAGAAATCGACACAAAAATGAGTTCTTTGGACTTAGGATTAAGCTGATTGCATCTGAACTGAATTTACATTCTTTGTGCCTACCTTTTTCTACACTTTAAGGTGCGGTACATTCGGGGCACTGACATCCATCGACGGGCAAGGGTGTGGTAAGTTTGCTGAGCAGGTGGCATACACTGGTATGACGACCAACTCCCTACTGCTGTTTGTTTATTCGTGCTTTGATTGAGGGATTTTGAATGTTTCTCTCGTCAATTCCTTTCACTAATTTCGGATTCCAACAATATGTGACAACACCCTCCCAACTTGAACCATTCAATAAAATAGAAATGGAGATATATTGTTATTATGGGGTCTTTTATAATGGTTCTCATCTTGCATGATTTAAAATAAAGTATTTTGGTTGTAGGTGTTTGGAAAATATTAAACACTCCGAAGTAGCTTCATTTGCATACATATTTGGGAAATATGCTTTCTATATGCGCTTTCTTTCAGATGTACCAGTAAAAATTCCGAAAATTCATCCAGCTCCAGATGCAGTAACACTCTATCATTGCAAATCAATGGCTTGACGTAGAAGAACATAATCGTAACAAATCAGTTGCTTAACGTTCATTGATTTAACATCAGTAGTTCTTCAGAGACATTGCTGAACACAACAGCAGTGGGCAATTAGTTTTAATCGTATTGCAAGTGAAAACGTCATGTGATAGGAGGAGAAAGAAAGCTAGAGCAAAAATCTTGCAGTTTTATGGCAATGTTCTCCCTTCCAAATATTGGTATAAAATTATATGTGAAAATAAAATTTCCCAGCTTTAATACGTTTTTGCGGCGCAAACATCATTTTAAAAAACAAAGCAAACGTAAAAGCTTATGCTTGTAAAGTTTTTAGAATGTCAGCCGTATAAAATGAATGCATCTGCGGTATATGTAACGTGATTTCATCGTGAAGTTTGATACGAAAATATTCGGATAATCTGAGCTTTTTAGCTTTTATGTTTTCTCATCATGACTTGTAAGACGATCTTTTAACAACGTGAAGCTTGATTCTAACTTTTGCTCGGCCTTGAAATTTTACCCTGACGATGTTTTTCCTTCCCTTTTCTCTGCTATGTTTTCGTTCGCGATGTTTTCATCATGAAAAGTAAAGCAATAAAAAATTTGATAGTTTTCAAGTGTTTGCCATTGTTACTAAATCGGCTAATTAACTTCGAGAAATAGACGCTTTTTTTTTTTTTTTTTTTTAAATTTTCCCGAAGAACAGAAGTAATTATAAAAATATATATATATATAAAAATATGAAATATTTTTATTACAATTGATAGAAAATGGAACATGTTATTTCTTATTAACATCAGTCAGATATAGCAGAAATGCATGCTCCGCATAAAGTAGTAAAGAAAAGATTTCGGAAAGAAGAATAATTCAAACAAATTTTGTTCTTACTTATTAAAATTAATAATCTCTGTTCCTATGGCTTTTGCATTTTAATACCTTTTAGTGTCTTTCAGTATTTTCCCTTTGCTATTATGTAAACTTCACTGGATTAAAAAATTATTAATACGTTTTACAATGTTTTTAATAGATCAGTGTTACGTTTATTTAGAGTGAAGTCTTCAATACAACGTCATTTATAGTAAAGTATTCCCTTCGCAGAAAGTATTCATCTAAAATTTGAATATTTACTCTATTTCCACATACCATGCTTGATGTTTAATTATTATTTTTTACGTACATTCTTTTCAGAGTGTTCTATTTTGTATTTTCTTTCCATAGAATTAAAATGCAGCAAAACAAAAAGTTAATTAATTACATCCTCCTCTTTTCTTTGATGTCATTTATAAAATGCCAGAAATGTTTGAAATGTGTCTAGTTCGGAAATTTCTAATTGGGTGGCACCATTGTTTTGAAATATCCTGTGAAAGGATACTGAAGAACCTCCCACTTTTCCCTGACAAGAAAAGGTGAAATAATGCCGTCAAGTCACATATCAACAGAAAAACGACTCTTTTAGGTAAACCTGCCAAAGAACTCAATACCAGTTGCATGTTTAATCAACAGCAACTTAACGAAATGGTCTACTTATGATATTTCACTTTAAAAATTAATAGTCTAAAGATGCTTCCTTTTTAATATTAATGGAAATGAAAAACTGTCTGAAAATGTTCTTATAATATAGCAATTAAACATTATTTAAATTTAATTAGTGAACCTCTTTCGAAGATACTTCTTGGAATTTCACTCTTTATGCTTATTTTTTTTAAAAGATTTTATGACAGGATTCAACACTATCATGAAATGTTTCTTGGGAAGAATTTTTTGATATTATATTCTATTTAAAGTAAATGTTTAGCAGGAGATAGTTTAAAGCATCAGTTTAACAGAAACTATATAAAAGCACTATTACAACGAAAATGAAAAATTGAAATGAAAGAAAGAAGGTGATGAAATATTTATTGTGTGGAAGCTGCTTTTAGTCGAAGATGCCAAGGGATACAAACAATAAAACAAGTAATTTGTGCAGCTAATAAATGCTATTTAAATACAGCTATACATCTCTAAGCCCAAAAGAGCGCGCTATTCAAAATATTTTAAGATCACGCAATTTACAGTTTGCATGTAAGCAATTATAGATTTTAGCATTTCTAAATCCACTTTGAGCAATTTTATTCTTAATTTGAATATGAAAATGGACAAAGATAGTGACATAAGCTTATATTTTTTTAATATATTGTGTAGTATTTCAGTTATCTGGAAAATTTACTTTTTACTTCTCAATACTTTTTCTACTACTTGTCACATATGGACGACTTACCTGTTTTGCAAAGCGAACAGTTTGGCTGTAGGCGTATCGAAATAGCAGATAGAAATGACGGAAGTTCTAGTAATGCTATGTCAAAGTTGCCTATAGTTAAGTATCCTTCCAAATGACACTTTTCTGACTATTTCCTCAATTAAATTTCCATCAATAAGATAAACTATGTTTACTTTTGCTTTTATTCATCAGAAGCGTGACGATATTGTGTAGGTTAATGAGACAAAAAATAAGTGTTTAAACTTAAAATTTTTCAGTTCATTTATTTTTCACATGTATTCTTTAATACCAGTATTCATGCATTCAAAACATATTGCCAGAATTCAAAGACAGAACTATTGACTATAATTTTTATGTACAAAATATTTATAAATATATAATATAATAAATATATAATATCATTACCAGAACCAGCTTTTTGATGCAAGATGATTTCATTATTTACTAAATGATAATTCTTGTCAGCAACGCATTTCTTAAACTTCCTTTTTTACTTCTTGTTCGAAGAAAAGGAAATACTGTTATCGCGAAAAATGTCACTATCAGATTTCAACAGAAATATCGCTTTTAACCGTTCCCGAATCAGTTTGCGCTATTTTTTTCCCTGACGTCTGTGTATTCGACAGAATAAAGGACAATAATAAGTCTGTACATACGACAGAATAAAGGATTCTTTATTCTAAAAAGGATTGTAAAATGGGTTAAAAATGGATTTTTTTGGTGACGTCTGTATGTATAACAGTATCTCTCATAACTCAAAAACGATTATCCATAGAACGTTGAAATTTTGTTTATAGGACTACTATAATATCTAGGTGTGCACCTCCTTTTTTATTGCAATTGGCAATACCAAAATTATATATATATATATGCATATATACCCTCTCACCTTACACGGCTTAAAAATCCTTACTCAGCCTTTATTTTTGCACTCGCTAATTGTAGTCATATACTTCCAATTATAGAAATGTTTCAAATGGCGAAAACATTCATATTTTAGCAATGTAAAATTTTGAAAAGACAAAAACTTTAGTCAAATAAAGAAAACTGACTTTAAAAAAGTGGTCTTCCGGGTCCTGGACTTAAATTTGAGATACTTTACACTCGTCGTGAAAAAATAAATATACAAGACGTTTGACACCAGTGCGACAAAAATTGACGGGAATATTTAATTTCAAAATTTCAAACTTTTTATGTCATTTCGAACTTGGTTTGGGAGATTAGTTAATTAAGTAAGAATAATTCGAAGTAATAAGTTTGAATGAAATGCAGCAAGAAATGTGTATAATTTATACAAGCCGTACAAAGATGACATATAGAGTCCACATCAAATTTAAAAAAGAAGCTAAAAAGGACTATTAGCTCCGAAACACAGTTTTCCGTTGTTTCACTTTTCATTCGAGTCTGTTGTCATTCGGAAAAAAAAGTAAGTTATTAATTAACAAACTAAATTATTTAAAAACAATAGATGCAGTTCTTGAGATGGTTATTTTTTTTAACTTTTTAATCTGACTGATTTAAATATAAATTCATTTCATGCATACATGCGTGTTATGTCTAATTAAAAGCATTAAATATTTTTGTTAGAATTATATTACATATTTTTTCACCTTTTAAATATAAAGATATTTAACGTCTCCATATTAGTCTGAATACATATTCATCGTATAAATGTGTCGCCCTTCCATCTATAAATAAGAATATAAATAATAATAGTATAATCCTATATTACTATTTCTCACTTATAATCCTATAAAATGTGTCGCTATTCCATCTGGGCTATGTCTATTGATTATCTTTTCTGATAAACCATATTAAACTTCAATATATCCCTTTTGGGCGATCGTTAAAATCTGAAACCTTTCATATTTTATTTATTAGCTCAAAGGGCGGTAGCCCAGAAAAACTATTAATTTTGTTTTGGCATTTTAAGTTGATTCACATTTCAAACTGTTGCCATCAATTATTATCGCCATATATTATATTAAAAGAGACTAAGTAATGAAGAATCTACCTGAATGCATGAATGTTTCTCGCATTGTGAAAAACTAACAGTACCTAGAGCCATCAAATTTTGAATAACGTAATCCTCCACCGAACATTACAATTTGGGCATCTGGAAGCCCCAAATTGGAATTTGTTTAATTCTCGATTTCGTATTTTGTAACACAATTTCAAAGCGAGCAGTAGCAACACTGTACCAAAAAACAACATTTTTATCTCCGGAAGTATATCGGAAGTTCTAAAGATATGCTCATTTTAAATTATTTTGCGATATTGCTGTTGAATCGAATTTTATGGTTTGAGGGCGAAGAACATGATATTTAATAAATATAGGTAACATACAAAACGTTAAAAAAAACTTCCCTTTGGGCTTATCTGAAAAGCTTTCGTAAGCGTAAAATCTGAAAAGCTTTCAGATGTTATTTATTTATTTATTTATTAGTTTAGTTGTTTTAAAATTTTATAATCTATATATAGGAACATTTTGATATTTTTTTACTGTTGGTATTTTGTTCCTTCGCGTATATTTTATTCTGCGCCTCTATCGAAATAATATTATTAACAAACTAGCTTCGTAGAATGTTCGTTATGCGGTTGCTGTACCGTTAAAGCATTGATACTTTTAACTAACTAAATATAATCAATAGCTTGGACATATCTCTTTACAATTTGAATGCAGAAAATAAGTAGAGTTTGAGGTTTTAACTTGAAGTGTCTCTGTGACTCATGCTCCATGACCTATGCTTTGTCTCTATAAGAGATCAACTTATACTGTAAGGTGAATGCTATTTTTTTCTAAATAATACCGTTTCTGAATCTAAATGAACTCTTTGGCATTCGATTTGCTCAAAAGCACCTTGATTTCTGGCTTACAACATACCTTGGTAGTTTCATCTGAAATGCTAATGTTATAAAATATTTATATCATAGTTCAGAATAAATATTCCCTATATTTTGTTTAATTTATTCAGATTGTTTGTGTTGACTAACTTGCATACTGTCACGTGTCTCACACGAATACTAGTAGCCTTTTCAGTACCGTAACCTTGAGCAGCGCTACCGTTCTTCTTCTATCATAATTTTACAATAGTATTTTTGTTGTTAAACAACTTATGACGTATAAGCAGCTTTCTATGATACCAGAAGTCGAACTATCCTCTGTATAGAGCTACTGAGTCATCTAATCAGAGTTATGAGAATTTATGAGTTTGGATGCAATTTAATTTCTTAGAATTCACTTATAAAGTTACGCAAATTTCAAATAATATTAAAATGAAATTATTGGGAATTGGCACTGTTTCGGCGTATAAAGAGCAACAATGCAAGAATTTTTGACAATACATAAGTCAGCTTGTTCATTAAAACAAATCACATCAGGAATAGAGGTTGTAGGTAGGATGCCTTTAGAAAAGCTTTCCGCGAAAGGAAATTACATTTATATTAATATTACTGAAGGAAAAAGCTGACAATTTCAAGCATCTACCTGTTCAGTCATGATGACAGAACACGAGACGAAACTTGCGTTCCTTAGCTTTACTCTCTTCGTTAATGGTAGACCTTTTGTGAGTCGAAAATTATGTTTTTGAGAATGAGTTTTTCTGTCAATCCATTCTGCTATTTTTCCATTCTAATTAACTCTGTTTTAACTTATGACTGTAGCACAATTATTTATGAAAACTAATCACACGAAAAATATTTCTCTTTCTTAAATTCGAGTAAGGGAATAGGTTGTTAACTTTCGAATGTTATAATACTTCGATACCCATCAAAAGTATTTTCCAACACTTTGAACATTTATAAAAAATAATCAAATTTTCTGAAGTCGAATTTATAAGGATTAATGACCTTATAAAGGTAATTTGTATTCTAAAACCTTTAATTTTCTTTGTGGTACCAGCCACTAACTAACCATTCGACCAGGACAATGACACAGAGATCGATAGGAAAATCACAGACAAACAACGGCGTTTAATTTTATGCAGAGAATAATTACTAGGAAGTGAAATGAAATGAAATAAAATGAAATGCATGCTAATAATTCCTTAACAGAAGAACAAAGCCATACACTATTCCACTGCATATTTGTATGTTTGACCATACTATTCCACTGCATACTATTCCACTGCATATTTGTATGTTTGACCATACTATTCCACTGCATACTATTCCACTGCATATTTGTATGTTTGACCATACTATTCCACTGCATACTATTCCACTGCATATTTGTATGTTTGACCATACTATTCCACTGCATACTATTCCACTGCATATTTGTATGTTTGACCATACTATTCCACTGCATACTATTCCACTGCATATTTGTATGTTTTGATTATTAATATTACGAACTTGAGTTAAAGTAACACACAACATTCTTGCCCTGCATACAAATTTTAGGTCAAAGTAATTACGGCAAACCTAAAATCTTGTCAAAAATAAACAATATTTCATTATATCTTGCTTCATAGGAATTTTAATTGTTAAACGAGTTTCACGTCTCCATTTTTGTGGCAGACGGCTACAACAGATCAAGAGGTATATTTTCTTGATAACTTTATTAAACAAACACTGACGAATTTAAGGAAATAAAAAGTAAAATGCGTCTACAATTTTATGTCTTTTATTACATTTTAAAAATATCTAGTCGAACAATTGAACGATTTCATGATCATAAGGCTATAACAATGCTATGGAATTTGTCTCCGAAATGACAAGTCAATAATCAAGCTTGCCATTTTCTTTCTCCTGTGGATAACCATATATTAATTTCCTAGCTATTCCAAATAAAATGCTGCAACTAAATATCAATTTACTTATAGAAATTAATGTTGCATTGAAAACGTGTTTGTTTCAATCTAAATATAATTCTCTTAATTCCCAGTATTAACGTTTAATGCGCTTAGTAATAAGTTGCTCCATTATTTAATCATGACAAAGAATGCGTGATCTGTCACGTAATAATTAGAACTAACAAACTATTTTCAAATACATTCTTGTGGAACATCTTGAATATTCTTTCTTCTACGGAGGGTCTTGAACATTCTTGAACCGTCTCATATTTATAAATTTATATGAAACGTATTCAATTCGTTCATCGTAATAACAAACGTGGAATAATTTTAGTTTCTGTTTAGTATTTAAAAATAATAGAGATTTTTATATATATCCATAACAAAATCAATGTAACTAAAAAATTCATTTACATTTTGTTTACTTTAGAATTTTATATGCTTTTATAAATATGTTCGGTATATTAGTTCAAATGTTATATAAATGAAGTTCATTCACAGAAATGAAATCACGAAATACTGTATTAATGTAATTATGCATATATTATATGATAAACGTTTAGATATTGTAGCTAATCAAATCTACATTTAACTGCCTACTCTGCAATATCCCTTCCTGTTTATTTTCGCACTAAACTCTACACAAAAATCACAACTATTGAATTTAAATCTTATGAGATTAACCGCATCTCTTTCTAAATTAAGTAGTTTAATAGTAAACTGTTTCAACAGATCCGCCATATAGTTTTACAAGGAATTAACTAGAAACATCTCAAACATATATAATCCTGGATTTAATACTTAGGCATTCTAATGTACATGTGAAACATAAATAAAGAAAATGTTTATCTACTATTGCTTATATTTTATCTAAATCGAATACGCTTTCACGATTCGTTTCGTTGCCACTCAGTGAAGTGAAAAGTGTCTGTTCAAATATAATTTCTGTTTTTAAGCAAAATTCGATTAATGCATGTCTGTAAAAGAATATTGTGCAAACTTAGTTGCTAATATACACCGCAGACATCCTTGAAAGTTTTAGTTAAATTAAGAATTAATTTTACTGTATGTTAGTTTTAATGTGTTATTTGTTAATATTTTAAAATAAGTTTTGAAAGTTGTTGTACTTAATACCATAATCTTTTTTCTCCAAATACTTCATATTTAATTAATCACTATCACATAACGCGAAGTATTTTTAAGGAGCCCGAAGGTTTGGTTTCAATAAATCAACATACATATTTTTATAAGTTTTCAAAAAACGATTTATAAAACTGCAATGACGCAATTTCCTCTTATCTTAAAACAACCTTGTTTTTCTTAAAATGTATTATTTAATTTAGTTGGTATGCATAGTAGCATGTGTTATTGTAACTGTCAGATTTGTAGAAATAAAAGTGAAAGCAAGACTCCCCATTGCGTGAACAGACTCCCCATTGAACATTTCTTGCTTGTTTTATTTCATTACATAATGCACATATTGGTATTAGTAGTGTACTTTAACATTTGTTTTACTTTCAAATAAATGATACAAACATTTGACAGCTCATGTTATGTTAATATTACATTTTAATGACCATCAAAAGCTGGTACAAGAAGTATTCTTCCTATGATTTTAAGCAGTTTATAGGTTTAAAGTTCCATTTCAGTCATTGAATAGATTAATTAATTTTGATTACCTGTTTAAAGTAAAAAAAAGCTTTAACTTATTTAATTATGTACATTCTATTTTGGGGACGAGCCTACCAACTTTCGAGCACAAAAGAATGTTGAACACTGGTAGTTCCGGGCTCATTTCCCAGCGAACGTGCTGGTTGTAGAAATATTTACGTGGTTTTTTCAATATATATAGTGAATAAGAGCAAATTTCCCTTAGAAACTCCTTCTTCAAGAGCATCGCTTTAAGTAGCCCTTACGTAGGTTTCTAAAATTGTTCATACAGACTTATTCTGATGATGAAGTAGGACGTATTAGACATAATTTTGTGATAATTTTCAGTTTTAAAGGTAATTATCCTTTTTTCATCTTCACAAATTTATGGCAGCATAACTTTGATTAATCACTTTGATTTACAATGGCAAGTAAAATAATAAGACCTTAAACTCGCATTATATCTTCCTTAATTAACGGCGTTTAAATAACATAGTGTTGTTGCATGTCTCATTTCAAGAGGCGGAGCCACCTTGATAGATCATAACGTTTTAGTTTCAAAATAAGAGATACAAATTACGTACAATAACATTTTCTAAATCTGATTTTAATTCTGTTTTTCTGTATAGAGTTGATATATATTTGTAATTCGTACCGAAACCATGGTAATAAAAGCTAAGGCCAAAGTAATACGCATAGGCGACAAGAAAGATAAATTTAACTTCACCTAATGAATAGAGTTCTTAAAAGATTTCAAAAAACTCATTTGTCATCAGCGATGTGACACAGTGATAAGAGTTAGTAGTATTCATATAAAATTGAAGCATTCTATTCTGGAACAAAAGATGAAAGGTTACGGCCTTGAAGATTGTCACGGTGTTCTGATTCATCTTGCCGTGAAAAGTTACTCTACTGAGACGGCGAGTTCATCAACGAAGAATACCTTCACTGAAAATAGCAAGTTTTTCTATGTTTTGGATTTCAAAATACAATCATGCCAAAATTTGTATTTGCGTACCCAAAAATTAGGATATCCCGTGAAATATCCAATTGAAGTAATTCATTTTAGCAAGGAATAAGTGAAAGACAATCCTAATTAGCATTATTCATTTAGAAGTGATCAAACGATTTCTCATATACAAATCAATGTGTTACTTTATCCGACGGTGAAAGAATTATAAGGGAATATCTGTGTGAATTTCTGCAATAGAGTGTTTAATTTCGGTGTGTTATGTCTCTGAAGTATCATTTAGATGAGACTATGCAGTGACGAATCATCGGACGTTCAGAAGTAGAATCATGGAAGCAGTGGAATCATGGAAGCAGTGGGATACGTGAATACTTAAAGATAGACAGTCTTGTACGTTATGATAATAATTTCAAAACCTGATGATAGGACAATATCGTGAATTAATAACAACTCTTCTCAAGATCGATACCTGGCAATAACTGCCCATCTTAACAGGAAGTCTGCTGCTCGGCAATTACCTATAGAGCTTGCACCTGCCACTGGAATTATTGTGTCACGGCAAACTGCATACAGAAGACTTGATGAAAAAGGTCTTTATACCAGAAGACCAAGGGTATGTATTTAACAACGAAAGAAAGACCGCTTTAATTGGTATGAAAAACATTTGAACTAGAATGAAACCTAGTAATTTCATGTTCTCTTTATTGATGAGTCGAGGTTTAATTTAACATCTGATTCTAAACGTATTTACATCTGGAGGGAGTGAGGAATGTCAAATTTGCCTTTGAATATTAAGGAACGTGACAGTTTCTGTAATGCAGTTGCAATGGTAGTTTTCGAATTTGAGCCCTATGGAGAACTTAGGCCACTGTTTTAGAAACGCAGTTGCACGGAGACATTCTCCTCCTAGAGTTACAAATGCTCTGAAGACCGCACTGTTGAAGAGATAGAACTTGGTTCCCCAAACTGCGGTTAACAACTCTATTGCCAGCGTGAAAGCACACTGAGATATGTGTGTACATGTCAGGAGAGATCACATAGTAACTTCCTAAGCTTTAAGGTTTTTCCTTTTGAACTTTCCTTGTAACATATTACAACCATTTTTATTTTTATGCGACAGTTTTATATCATATGAAGTGCCTTTACTTTTTTTCTGTAGTATTCATGTGTTATGTATCATTCAGAACAAATTCATATAGTTATAATTCACAGTTTCTGAGAAATTCGTGATTTCAAGTATGTAAAGATAATTTTGGGCATAAGTATGCATGCAAACAATGCTGTTTGCTGCTGTTTTTAACTACATTACAGAACTTTAAATGATATACTGACTCCGACATTATTTCCAGTTAAATGATAGACTATCGATTGAATTAAACACGGCAAGCTTTTACTATAATTTATTCATATTTACAATATTTTTCGTAGCACAAATTTTTAATTTTATGAAATCATTATCTAGTCTTACCTTTTCTAAACACCTTTGAAAAACGTTTTATTTCCTATCCTGGCAAAAGGGAATGTATTTCCTCCTGTGGGTAATATTTATTGGAAACTCGGGCACAAGCGATCTAGTGAAATAAACACGTCTTGAACTCAAGTTTCCACTTGAATGAAGTTCGGCATTCATTGCAACGAAATAACGTCATAGCGAATCTCTAGGTTTCGGCATTTTCTTCACCTGATTTGGAGTATAAGATTTTGTGTTTTACATTTTCTGTGAGACTAATTTTTAAATTAGTATGCTTATCTTAACTGCTCAGCTTAAAATTTTCAGGTTTTTAAATTTAATCTAAAATTTTGAAATTTAAATGGGAAACTCTTCGACATGTTAGACTATAATATGAAGTCTCCTTTTTGTAATTAATTGTAAATGTACCTGCAACTGATGAGAAGGCCGTGATTGACGGATTGCCCAGCCTTGTTTAAAGGCTCAATGGATTAAATTAATTCATGAGCTGTGTCATTCTAAAAATCTACTAACACGCGATTCGTATTCATTTTAAGATTCATGTTTACGTTATATAAAAATATTTGTGAATCTGATATTAATAGAAATCGTTTGTATGATATTCTAAATATATTAATTATGTATTAAGACATTAATAGTGTATACATTAATAATGCATTTTAAATATATTACTAATGTAAGTTTTTAATGTTTTAAGACAGTGAAATATCACACTTCAAGATATTTCGCACTTTTGATCAGCAAATAAAAATCGAACTTTATAATCTTCAGTTAAAAACAATGTATAAATCCATAACAATCCATAACATTTAGATACTAGCTAAATATTATTAATTTTAAATAAATGTTTGTTAGAAAAAAATTCTTATTAAATTTTATTTAAAAAAGAGTATCTAGATTTATTTATGCTGAATATGAAAAGTTTAAGAACAAAATATTTTTGAAAATAAAAGACATTTTCATTCAAGATCCTACCTTGATATCCTAATGAGCTGTTAGATGTGCTAACAATTGCTCTACAGAACTAGATGGAAGAGATGTTTTAATTACTTATATATTGGTTTATAAAAGAAATAAGAAGCATAATGTGCTAAATTACGATGCCAGAGTTTAGGTTCCCGATAGCATAATTAGTAACATCAGACATTTGAACATAGAGAAGGCTACAAGTAATAGTGTAAGTTATTGTACAGTAATTAAGTGAATATTTTAGCATTAAATAAAAACGTTAATTGAAAAGTTACGATAAAATTACCTTTTTCTAAATATTTCGAATTAATTTTTAGTTCAAATATTTCCTGAAGATTCATTTTTATAACTTCCGCCATAATACTGATAAAATTATGATCAGTAACACAAATATTTTTCTAAAAACGTTTTAAATTGTAAGACTTCTAAACAAAAACGTACTTGAATTTTGAATACGGTTTACTTCAGTCGAGTTATTAAATTTAGTTTAAATTTCATTCTCCGCCCTTACTCATGTGTAAATACTCCACTTTACACGCTTTTATGCACTGGGTATTGAGTACTATTAAAAAACTTCCAGAACTATTAAATATATCATTCCTATTTCATGGCTCAGCAGGTATCCAAAAAGAAAACTTAAATGATCTGGTCTAATTTGACACTAATACACCAGACACTGTTTCCTCGAATGGACCGAATCGTTGTACTACCTTTTTTGAATTCAAATGGTTCGGAACTATCAGCAAGGTAATTTGTCAAGTCCAATAATCGAAGTAAGAGAACAAAAGAAAATGATACAGTAACTGAATCAGACCGGACGATACATGAAAGAATCGTGGGAAAGTTATGCCACCATCAACAGCTTCGGCCACTGATTGAAATAATCATTCTGTCTTCCTTCTCCAATGATCGGGAAGGAAGGCATACCCACTCTGAAGAGAAAAAACTGGTTCATGGGTCAAAATGTTGTGACACTCTGCTACGACCTCGGTGAATCCTTAACCCTAGATTCGCTTGGGTCAGTAACGGGTTGATTATTGGACAAGGTGGAAGAAAAAGTGGTCATTTAGAATAAAATTGGAAGGTAACTGTATGTATAATCGTTACGAGGTAAAACTTTGTGCAGATCATTACATTTTCTTTGCCAAATGATACATTGCTGGAATCTTTAGGAAACAAAAGTTACTAGACGGATAAAGTAACTGCTGGAATCTTGGGATTAAAATTAAGCTTACTGAAATCTAGGTTAAGAAATATTATATATATTTTTTTAAATTTCAGACATTTTTTGTTTCTCTCTGAAGATCTTTTATGACACTTTGTTTTAAAATATTTTAAAGAATATGCAATTTAAATATAACTTTTAATATAAAGCTTTTAAACATTTGAGTCAGAAAAAATTTCTGAAAAAGGAAAAATATCTAAACATAAAGAAATGGAGTTAAAAACGGGAAACATTAAAAATTATTTAAAAAGCCATATGATACGGAATGTAAATATAAGAAACGTAGTAGTATAAAACACCTAAAACTTAGGTCCAGGAAACATTATAAATTTACGGGATAGGTATTTTCAGTAATTCCTGATAAATTTTCATTTATTGCGTATGTCAGAGTGATATATATTGTCAAAAATCAATAAACCTTTATATTTCCAAATGCATTACACTTGTCTAATTAAAATCTGCATAGTTTAATTGCTATTCTGAAAAACGACGCTTCAAGATAGGTAATTTATTGGTATTTTATTAGTCAATAAACATTTTGCTATATACTAATAAATATATTAGTTTCAGATTACTGCTTAGCAAACGAAATGAAAAAAAGATCTTTAATCGGGAATGAACAGCTGTTCGCATTATGTACTTTATTTTTTCATTATATTTCATATAATGGAAATAGATTGTTCATTTCTAGAACAATCAGTTTGCCGAAGGTATAACGGGTGTTTACCCATCTGAAAAATTACTCTTTTATGAGACGATTTACGTAGTTAACATATATACACAGATTCCGGTATATCTTTAACGTTCAAAGCATATTAATTGAAATTAGTAGACTGAAGTGATATATGATGCATATAGTCAGTTTATGAAATTTTTTTAAGTAGCATACTTGTATGTTGTCTACTCAAGTAATAAAATAATGGTAATGGCTGTCTTATATTTCGTATACCTTTTTCGAAATGCAGGAAATACAGCCATTATTATATATTCATACATTTCCTGAAATATGTCACATAAGAAATTTTACATACGTTATACATGTTATACGCCGCCCAAACGGGATAGTAGTTAGTGACTCTGACTGCCGTATCGAAGATCCCGGTTTCAGATCCCGGAGAACGCATGGATGTTTATAAATGTATAGTGTTTTTGCGGCATGAGAGCACTCTAAATATGTGGCGTCCTTTCGTGTGGTTTGGTGGTACGGGGAAGGAGTGGAAGACCTCAGACCACTCCCCCAGGTGCTGTTCCTCAAAATTGGGTGGAACTAGAAATCCAACCTTCTTGAGACTTTGGCAACCACTCTTCTATGAAATATGGACTCGATAATGTATATTTTATACGAAATATATGATATTTGTTATTATTTTGAAATGAGTATACATTTTTTTAGAGGGAGGACTTTGTAGAGTGAAAATGCTGGAAGCTGTTGAGGCCCATTTAACTTAAATAAAATACTGCCGTAAATACAAAAAACGGCAACAGGGAAATAATGTTCTATACTTTTGCAGATTTGATGTCTAATTCCCGATTACCTCGATTACATTAGTTTCCGTGAGAAATTTACAAAATTTTTCTTCGAAATTGCATTAAGTAATCTCCTAAAAATATAGTACCATGAATTTTATATAGATGCGGCCAGTTTCATATTTTTAACAGATATCTTTTTTTTAACATATTCAGGGATAGCTGCTATTTTTTATACAGTTGTTTTACTGCTTGGAGCTGTTTGCATGATTTAAGTAAGGAATGTTGTTACGCATCGTTTGCGAAAAAAAAATCTTTAGTTAGCATATAATATAGCATAATTCTAATGGTAGCAAACATGTTAACGATAAAAATGTAATACTACGCATATGATGATGATGAATTTTATGGTAATATTAATAACAAATTACGCACGTGATAAAAATATTAATAACCACAATGCTGAAGGTCCCACGAAAGTTCTTACCCGATCTGTATCTTCGCAGTTATTGGTTACAGACATGCGCTTCAAAACATAAAATTGTTTAAAATGACTCATATCTTCAATCTCAATCTTCATTTTTGAAGTAAAAAAAAAAAAGTCATTTTATAGGAGTTACGAAATGTAACCCTTTTACAGTTCCCTGGTCTTTATACTTTTTTATTTAGCAAATAGATATTTAGCAAATTTTTATTTTCATTACGAAAAGTGCAAAACAAAAAGATTGGCTCCGGTGCGACAAAAGTTAACTGAGATACGTAATTTCAAAATTTTATATTTTTGACGCCATTTTTTGGCTTTCTTTGAGGACGACATTCTTACGGGATTTACATGTTTATAGCATTCTTAATACATAATTTTATTATATTTGGTAAGTGGAAAGAATGCTTACGCTAGTAATTTATAAATTTCAAAACTGAAAAAATATGTTATTAGTATTTTCCTGAAGTTTTATTACTTTATAAAGTATTTTCTCCCTCCTTTTTGCATGCCTTCGTGGTGTAACGGTACGTGTAATTTTTATGTAACGATACGTGTAATTTTTATGTAACGATACGTGTAATAGCTTACTCGGCGCGTATTCGAGAGGTCCAGGGTCGAGTCCCGACGAGGGCATTGCTCACTTTTCACATTTTCAGCTTTAAAATAACCTAATGACTCTACAACTCAAGAATTGTAATCTAATAAGCATAAAATGTTAATTAAACTAAAAGTATTTTTGATTTTTGATTTATGCAAATAATGTTACGGGTTGCTATTGTGCCGATATCATGAAGCCTGCCAGTGTATTTTGAAACAAGAATTCCATGAGCTTTTGCGAACGAAATTTCTATTTTGAAAACGTTATATTGATCAATGCTTTTCGTCGCAATTTATATAAAAATATTCGTCACTCGATCTAGTAACATGACAAACCTTTCTTTAAACTTATATTTTATTTTTAGTTGCTTACAAAAGCAAATATTTTTCAATTTGTATACGACCCTTGGTTAAGTTATTTGAATATGGCAAAACCCACGAAGGCTATCTACCTAACAGGAGGGTTGCCTTCTTGCAGAACTTTGTAAGGGATTCTGGTCCACATTCAAATTACACGTGGGGGAAGCCACACAAACCAAAGATGCAACCAACCCCTTCGCCTGGGAATGAACCGAGATTATAACCGAGATTGTATTAAGAGTAATCCCAGTATTAAGAGGTCTTAATCATTCGACTACTTGTTTGGACTTGCAAGTATGGCCCTTGAATGCAATTCCATATTTAAAATGAAATACCTTACACAATTTTTGTCCCACAAGAGTCGCACTTTTTGCATTTTCTTTTTTATCATGAATATAGTATTTTTATAACTATACGAACCCCAGGAAAGTATTTTTTTTAATTCAAAAATGGAGAAATATAAACATCTGCATCATTTGAAAACATATTTGTAACTGGCAGTAACTGCGACAAACAGTAGCATAAATAAAGGCCGGGTAAGGATTCTTGTGGACGTTGTGTACGATATGATGAATGATGAAACAAAAGTGCTCCCGCTTTATTAACAGAGCACAACTGTGTGTCATTCCAGCATTACGGAATAATACTTATTTAAGCTACATTGCTATTTAAAAAACATGAGACATTAATCTCCACGAATGAATACCCTTAGTAGGCGGTCTTTGACTCTTTACTTGTAAAATTCGATTTCCGAAAAAAGTGTAAAAGAAAGGAAGTTTGTAATTTTTGTTTTGTTTTTCTAATTCTTTCAAGTACTTTGGAGATAAGTCCGTGTTCGTTAACTTGAACAAGTTCACCAGTGGATATCGGATTTACTGGTGCGTGAAGTTGCCAGAAAAAAAAGAACAAAGAATCCTAATATGTTTTTTTTTTACACTCTGTCCGATTTACGAAAACCTTCACTGTTCATTTATTCCTTACTTATTGAAGAAATACTGCATAACACAATCCTTTCTTCTTAATTAATAAATTTTATCTAGCATTGTTTGTAATTTTTCATTGAAAAAATAATTTGGCTGCTTTTTTTTTCTAATTTAATCTGTTCTCAGCTAAGCGATACTGAAAATAAAGCATGCAATTAATGTTTTCTTTTAAATAGTTCAGCTCAGACTTTTAGTTGGTCTTATAAATTGAATATTTATTTTTATTCAATTATTATCTTCATATTTTTTGTGAGTTTGGAATTAGTTCAGTTGAGGTTCAAATTAGGTCAATGCTGCAAAAAGTAAGAAAGCGTTTTTAAATAATGTTAAAGGGAGCCATAATGAAGTTGTGTTCGCTTGCGGAATAGCGCTTCTCTGGTAAAATGTTGGATTACACAAAATTATTATCCAAGTGCTTTGTTTCAAATAGAAAGGATCCAAAGTTTTTGCCACTTTCGTAGAAATTATGAGTTAGAATGTCTGGTGAATCTCAGCTTTTTACAATAATATGATACAAAAATTTCTAAGAAATGAAAATAATTTACATATAAACAGAAAAAGTACTGAATTTTTTGTTCAACTCATATGTTCTAATACTTTGATTGAGGTTATTGCATTTATTGCTGCTTTGTCGAAGTGGTGGTTAGCAAAAGAACACTTACTCATTGGCTAGAATTCGAATTATGAACACAGCAAAGACATGTGTCTTTTGTAGTTTTAGCACTTAAATAAGCGTTTTTTACAACCCTTCGCTCAGGAAGTATACTGGAGAGTTTTAATGGTGGGGTAAAAGAGATATTATGTCCTCAGATACAGTTCACGAAGATAGATAGATTCGACTTCCGAGCAATACTGGGCAAAATTTAACTGGCCCTATTGGTGCCCGAGTTCTCTGACCACGATAGGATGCACGAACTTTCTCACTATGATTCTTCAAGGGTGACTGAGCTTCAATGATAGCAACAGAATTGCGTGATAGTTAGTGATAGTTAAACTGATATTAATTCAAGGGTTATTTCTTAGAAATTTCAGCTTTTCACTTAGAATCATAGTACGCTCTTTACGAGACATTGTCTAAAAATACGGTTACGCAAAGATAGACCTGCCTATTTATCGTAACTTTATCATTTCTGACTATTTCCAAAATTAAATGTTGTCCTAATGTAAGAAGTATTTTCTAATAACAACTAGCATCCGAAAGAATGTGATAAATTCTCAACAGCAATCAGGAAAATGAGTTTCAGATTTGCTTCTAGAAATGGAAACGTCATCCAAGTAAATGTATACTTGCACAAGAAGAGCATTCTAAAACCGACGATATACACCAATATGCAAATTCAAAATTTACCCGAAAATGTTTTTATTTATTTTTTTATTTTTCATTTTTATTTTTTGAGGAATTAAATTATCCTGTAGTATTAAATCAACTACGTTAACAGTTTTAGCAATTCAGAGCTACGCCTTTTACAAATCTAATAAAGGAATACAACAAAAGCATATGCCTTCATTATTATTCATTGCGAATTAGGAATACGCAATAAAATTTCTTTCCTCTGTTAGTATGATAGAAGTAATCTGTATATTAATAGAAAAGTAAACGACGAAGACACAAAACAAATGTTGGACATGTGATTAATACACTCATGCGACTCATGATGAATGTATTAACTTATGAATCAGAACCACTATGCCTCCCAGACGGTATGGTGATTAGGGGAGCCTGACTGCGATACCAAAGGGCCCGGGTTCGAATCCCGGAGAAAAAAAGGATGTAAAATTGTCTGTCCCTTCATAGGAGATATCGGTGGCCACCTATTAGGTGCCTCCATAATAAAATGGCTACCATTTCTGGCCTTAGTAGTGGCCAATGCCGTTTCAGGTAAGAGCCCGCCATTTGTAAAAAAAAAAAAAAAAAAAAAAAAACTTATGAATCAGAAATGTAATTGATAAAAATTACAATGGTCTTCAGTTCTTCTATATTTGTTTTCCCTTGAGGCCGGGAAGCGGTGGTGACTTTATTATTGGAGGCACCTAATGGGTGGTCAACCGTCGCATCGTATAAATGGCCAAAGAATTTTCATCCATACCTTCTCCGAAACAGGAACCCAAGCCCTTCGGTACGGCAATCGGAGTCACTAATCCCCTGCAGCAGAGTTCTACTAGTTAGTTACAACAAACTAATTATTAATTACACCACCTCTTTGATTTAATAACTAATTTCGTTTATTCAGAATTAACGAAAAATTTTGTAGTTTTATGGGTTATATTAAACTAAAGAATTTTTATTGTTTTAAAATTTTAAGAGCTTTTATTTCCATTTATATCAGAATTAGAACAGTTTCACAAATAATTTATTCTTTAAACAAGCCTAAAAAGTAGACAGCATGCAAATAACTTTCTCAGTTCTAAATATGCGGCCCTCTTTTATTTTTAAATCTCCTGTCCTGCATCGATAATTCTTACACTTCATTACACTACTAAATTTAATTTACTCCAGGCAGTATGTTTACGAACTCTACGTGAACTCGTTTTCGGTGATGAATCTTCAGACTTCTAAGCTCACCTGCAAGACCTTTTTTTAACGCTCAGTCCCGGTGATTTGCTTGAGGGGCCCCAAAGTTACACATCACTTGCCTGCAATCTACCAGGATCTGTCTATTACCTTGTGAATTCAGAGCGAATCTGTCCACCATAAAGATGCGTGCTTTGAATTCTGATTGGATATTTAATTAATAAATCTGGCTCAGAAAACCCTTCAAACGAACTTAATATTTTAGACAGGCTTCATATGTCCTTAGTATAAAAATAGCTTACATAGGTAAATATTTTACGTGATCAAAATAAGTGCTGAAGTGTTGGTGGCGTTTAATATATCATCTTCAAAAGTATATCCTTATTAAAATAATTTTGGGGGAAAATTAAACATTATATTGTGCTTAAAGTTATATAATTTAATTCGTGATTTATAAAACATTTTGAAATATTTAGTATTTGAAGATTCAGGTACGGCTTTACTTAGGACGGTATTGGGTTCCAATACCTGTAACCTGAAATAAAACAAAAAAAGTACTGCAACGTATTGTCAAGGAAATTCATAATTTTTCAATAATCAATAACCATTTTTCATCTTGTAATCAAAAACTTCTTGTATCCAAATTCCCTTTAACAACTGTCAGGTACATGCGTAGTACAAAGCGTGGATAACTTCTCAAATTTATTTTTCAGCCATATGATTTACAGGATTCACATATCGATATTAAATTCTAAATCGCTTGAAGAAAAGCAATGTAGCCTTCATTTGACGTACGCAGAATTTAAAGAACACGGTGTGAAACCTGAACAAAATATTTATTTTTTACCGTGTTCTTGCTTCGCTTCAGTGAAGTTCATCCTCACATTACAATGGTGAAGGCGTCAATATCTGATTGTGAACTGACAGGTTGAACGCATTCGATTCATCACAAATGATTCGTTCATTTGGAGCTGTTATAAAACTTCGATCAGCTTTTACATGACCTGTTCCATTCCTCTCTTCGAACTATTGATATTCCTATAGAAAGGAGAAAATTAGTTGCTTTCAACAAATTTCTTCAGCCATCATTTTTTTTTACTTACTTTTTACTGTGCAAATTCCTTTCGCTTTGCCATGCGTGAGAGACAACGTATAACGGTCTCGTGATTTTGGAATAGATTGCCATAGAAGCTGAGCAAATATCACTCACAGCTTTTAGAAAACAAGTTCAAATAAAAGGAAATGAATCGTTTTTGTCTTCCTGCAGAAAGACGAAATCAGAAATCACTACTTTAATTCACAGAATATCAGTGAGAAACTAAGAATTTAATTCAATAGTTTTAACCTGTTATTGTTTTTTTTTTATCTATTCTGTACAGAGTTAGGCGAGATAACAACAGGAAAGATTGTATTTCTGTGCATTTTGTTTGTTTCATTTCGTCACAGTTTATGTTGTAGAACTCATATAAAGGTGTACCTGCCTTTTATTTAAAGTAAAATTTTAAAAAATCGCGACATTGAAATTTAAGTGAGTTTCAATTAACTACTGTTGATTAAAAGAATTTCCAATAACACTAACAACCATTAACATGCGTATTGCATGCTATTAGATAATGCAATCTTGCAAAAGAAATTAAGCTATAGGGAAAACAGTATTGCTAAAAAGTCATAAGGAGGAAACGTAAATCCATTTATATTACTGTGATATGGAAGATCATATTTCAAACTTTATTGCTTAAACATATTCAAGGGTACTTTTGCCAAAATTTGAGAGCTCAACATTAGTATGCAAAGTTATCGCAGTAGTCTTCGATGAATCAACTTATTGTGATTTTCACAGTTATAATATGGGCAATAGAAAGCTAGTAAATATGTAAATTTCCGATTCTTTCCTTTAGAGATCCTGCGGTAACTCGAAAGTAAATGAAACGGAAATTAGCATCGCAGATGAATTGTTTTTATCAAAAATTATGAGCATGAAAAATTAAATACGTAGTGCTCTGCTGTATCTAGAAGCAGTGTTAATGAATGTCCTGCAAACTCTACTAGACTGGAAGCGAGTTATCGCTATTTTGAAGGAATGAATCATAGTCTGAAGCAATTACAGGTTTTCAGAAGGTTAAAATAAACTTTATGTTTAACCCTTAAATGAACAGAAAGCACTGCTTGTGCGATGAACGAACCTCCGCTTCTTGCGGGTATTTAAATTAACACCAGACAAAGTTAAATTCCACTTTAAGTAATGTAGTCTGAGACTGCACATACAGTAGACTACTAAAGCTGACTCAAGACAATTAACGGCGCATATTTTGAACGTTTGCTAGCAAGATGCTAAAGCTGGAATAACGTTGGCAGAGCTGACGACAATAAGTGACAACAAGACGAGACCAATAAACTCTAACTCTAAACTTTCAAACTCTCAGCTTCAATATGCAATAACTAATTTGCATTCTGATGAGGTCTACAAAACGAATAAATTATAGTAGAGGTCAAATCATGATAATTGGTTAAATAACATAACACCTTATAAAAACACATAAAAAGCAAAATTTTCATCGTGTCTAAAAATCATCCTGTGAATGATTTTGGACTTGGAAAAATTATAGATAGTTGGAGAAAAGTCAAAGTTCACTAGTCAATATTGCAATTCGAGTAGTAATCTCGTAAAATGTTATCGCCAGGTTTTGGGAGTGTTTGCTCTAGTTGAAATAAGTTTCGGTCACTTCGGATGTGCTGCAGGGGACTGTAAGAAAGTCCGTGCAGTCGACACGACACAAACCAATCACCTTACAAATTATCTCAATTTGTAATCTGTTTTAGTACAAGAAGAAGATTATCCCACCGAATTTTGTCTCAGCAACTGAACTATGCAAAGATATACACCTAAACACCAGTCATTTGTGTGGAGAGCACCAAGAGTTTGTAAGGGTATTGCGTGCGTCCAAATTAGAAGATATAAAAATGGTCAATGTCTTGTCTTCTGCTTAGAGTCACTTCAATCTGCAGTCGTATACCAGAAATCAATTCGTTTAGCCTGAAAGAGGTAATATGCACTAGCAGGAAAAAATACAATGGTCATGTTTGGGTAACGGTGAAATCCAAAACTTGTTTGACAGACGTAGTGGTGCTGAAGAGTAGCAACATGACATGCTAACACTATTAGTGAAGGATTTATAGAACGTCATATTCGCTTGTTTCGTGGTGCTTCTGGCGACTAATGTCCTTTTATAGATGATTATGCCACGCTTTATTGAACCAGAGTAGCGGATAATATCCTGGAAAGTGAAGTTATCTATCGAACTGGATGGTATGCACGTTATCGCGTTCTCAGTTTTATTGAGTGCTATGAAAATTACGGGGAAATGAACTGTGGATTGCAATCTTTTTCTGAAAAGCAAGAAAGATTTCATATACGATTTAAAGAGCAATGAATCAATCCTAAATCATGAACATATCACTACTTGTGATTTTTCCATCACAGTTCAAAGTCGATATATTCTGTACTAAAAGGTCGAATTGTCAGGCCATCAGTATTTTCCAACCATCTTTCTTTTATACCAGTTTGTTATTATGTGTAGTTTGTCTTCAAAAGAAGAGTACCTTTTGTTTGATTTGTTATTTCCTATATGATGTTAGTTATTATCTTAAGTATCGAAAGATAATAGCTTGGTATATTTGCCTCCATTTATGTGCAGTTTTCTTTACTCTTGCAAAATTGTTGCTCATTCTTTATTTTTGGATTGCATATTTATTGATATCTACTTTTCTGTCCTTTGCTTGCAATGTGAATCGACTCTTTATTTGTAACCCCATCAGCACCTTCTCATATGTCGAAAAGCACTGCAGTTTTTCGCATATCACTAATGCTGAATATCAGAAATGATTTTTTTATATATCTGTAATATATATATATATATATTAGAGGTAGTGATAAAATAAATCTATGTGCAAATTACTATTACATATAATCATGGTATTATGTGTTACATATGTGTGTAATTAAATTTTCCGATATTTCTGGATTACATATTTCGCTTACCAATTTTTTCAAATTTTTGCGTATCTTACTACTTCTAAATGTTAAACATCAATCAATGATTTAATAACATAATTAATTTTAATAAAAATCTTACTGGCATTGTGAAAGTAAGAATAGCTTTAGATAAAAGTGAATTAAAATATCAGGTTGAATAAGCGAAACTGTGATTGCAGAGCTGTATAAAAACCGGAATTTTCCGACCTTCCTAGTTATAAAAACCGACAAATTTCTTTATCTGTATTTTAAATTATAAGTGAACAGAGATCTTGTGTTATAATTGAAAATATCAGTTTTCGTACAGGTAAGTAATTAATTATTTCGGTTTGTCTCCAGGCAACCAATACACTATTAAATCATATTCTATTTCATTTTCCCTTCAGCGTTTTCTTAATTCAGTACGTTTTTAATCAACCTTTCCAAGAATTCTATTTTTCGTTTTAGATCGTCTGATAGTAATTTATCGTTAAGCTTAAAACGGTATCCCATATGTACCAAGAATCCACTTAGAAGACGTTTTGAACATTTCTAGCATAAAATATGCAAAATAAACCATATAGAATGACGGTATAATTAAAATACGTTTTACTGAACATGAACTCGTATTTTATTTTCACTAACACGAAAAAAATAGTTCTTATAATTATGTGACGTTTTAAATCTGAATTTTCTATAAAAATTGGTATTTTCTTTCTCCTGTTAAACTGTGCTTTATTCCTCATTTTGTTCTAAAGTCATTATTTTGTTTAAAACACTCCGAGCATTACGTAGTCTTCCCTGTAAATCTAATGCCATTAAAAAGTGGTATATTTTTACTATAATTCCAAAATGACCCTCTCAGTTTGTATTTTGATTCATTTTCTTCCAATATGCAACAAATCCGAAATCAGATCCTTCAATACCTGGCAGAAATTTTCGTGTGTACCGAATTGCAAAGTCGTCGTTCAATGCGTAATTTTACGTCCATGGTCTTTGAAGGGTTAAATTGTGTCTATTTTAAACTATATCTCATTATTGTTGTTATCGAAATCAACAATTTGTGGAGAAGCATGCTTTCATTGATAGAGATTAAGGTATATTGAATCATAAAATTATAGAAAGCAACAATCTTTTGCTTGTGGTTATAAATACGGCTGTGGCTCCTCCCTTCTTTTAATTTCTTTGCTTCTGTTGATAAAGGATCAGCGCTTTTTCGCCTTCGAAATAGATAAATTCTTAATTAAAATCTACGCCAAACACAAGATTGTTGCTTTGACTCATTTTACTTTTGTTTCTTTCTCTACTATCTTGTTTATTGGATCAGTTGATTATGACGAAGCTCACTAGTGTTATTTGAGAGAAATGATACCTTCGGAAATTCTTTTCTACACAAAACTTACCTAAATCTGTATTGTATATGAGGAAACGTGTAGAAATCTAAAGTAGCAAGATTGTTCAAGAGGCCTCGGAGTGAACTAATAATCCTTTGCGACTTTAGAAATTCGGCTATTAGACAGCCAGTTTTTAGAGATCTTAAGGATCAGCAGTGACCCAATTTCAATTAAGACATAAAGTGTCTCATACTCCTTTTCTCCTTCTACGAACTGTCCAGAATACTGTCAAGCCAAATTTACATGACCTTATTTCGTGGAGTCACCGACAAGAGTAAATATCCATGTATTCAAACTTGGCATGTTGACAAAGGAGCATACTCTGTTAATCAGTATTTCAGACAACTGATGTAATTGTTTCTTTTCTGATACAGAAATAAAATCGTAGAAAAACGTCTGCTTCCAAGATTTAGAAAACAAATTGCACATTTTCGAATAGGATTTAATAAACAATCTCACGTCTGATCTTTGAATTCTACATAGTTGTATCTTGTAGGAGCTGCCAAAAATTTAATCAGATAAAAAGAGATTGATATTTACACGATGCCATAAATACCGAGAAACAGCATATTTGGAAGAAAAAGGTTTGAAAAGTATCATCCAGCTTCTTCGGTCTCAAAGTGGAATGACTAAATTGGTTGTCTTCGAAGATTTGTGACTGAAACGATGGACTGGAGATAGGAAGAAGGAGTAATACTTCCTGACAATGTCAGCATTACCAAGTAAATGAAGATTTCAAAAGAATAGGTTTTTAAATTGTTAGGTATTGCTACTGCGAAATTTGATTTAATCAAGAAGGATATATTTAGATAACCGTAAGTAGGAAAAAAAAGATTTCAATTGCTTTGGCCTCCATGAACTTCTTGAAAATTAAACAGTTGTAACAATGACTGAAACGGTTACCAAGGACATCTATATTTCATTTGATAGATGTCTATCATTACTTGATAGTCAGTACAATTATATAATTCATTATCAGATAATACAATACAACCTATCTAAAGAATGCTTTTCAGTTGTTTTTTCCTGTTTCAGGCAATTTCCGTAAACAATGATTTCTATCATACGTATATTCAGAAGAAAAATCATTAAAGCAGAAAGGTTTCGTTTAAACAGAAAAATATTGTTCAAGAGTAAAAATATTAATGTTCATCAGAAAGGATATATATAAATGTACCTTCTACCTCCTAAACATGAATAATAGTTGTCGATTGAATAATAATAATTTATTAATAAAATTTGAATTCAATAACCGTTGCGTAATTGCTACATATTAAATATCTTCCTCAGGAATAGTAGTAAAGATTATTTGGAAATAATTCTAAGAAGGTGACATCTTAATTTTTTAACATTACGTGAGTTATAAAATCATAGTTTCAAGCTATTTTTAATTATTAATCTTTGATAAAATAGTATACATACGAATAAGTTATAGTGCAAATGTTAAAATTGATATGTAGTACGTTTAACACAGTCAAGGCGTTTAAGTATACTATCCTCTAGTTAGCACAGTTTTTACTTCCTTGTACGAAGTAAAAAGGAAGTATTGTAATCGCGAAAAGTTTCAGGCAGCATATTTCAACGAAAATATCCATTTTGACCGCTATCGAATGCAATTTAACGATGTTTTTGCGTGATATCTATACGTAAGGACAGAATAAAATACTCTTTTCCTTCAAAAAAATTATAAAACTGCTTTAAAATTAATTCTGAAGAGAATTTTTCGTGGCGTATGTACGAACGTATGTACGTACGTATCTCACATAACTCAAAAACGAGTAGCCTCAGAACGTTGAAATTTTGTATATAGGACTGCTATAACAGGTAGATGTGCACCTCGTATTTTGGTTGCAATCGGCCGTACCAAACGTATATAAATATATTTATATATATATATATATATATCCACTCTGTTACCCGGCTCAGTAATCTCAGTTTCTTTACTCTTATATGTTGGTAAATTGTACATATTTTGCTTTAAAAATGATTGAATTATGTTGTTTTATCTTCCGGTTAAGGATTTTATGCCTTTAGTAAATCTGTGTGCAATATTTTTAGAATTATCAGCAATTTTAAAGTTGTTTAATTGCCGCTAAGCCTTTTTTAATGGCGGCCATTGATGTTTACATTTGAAACAGGAGACTAGTGGATTTGCCAATCTAGAGAAACTTAGTTTCTCAATAACAAAGATAACGCCTTCATTTATTATTTAAATCATGCTTAATCCTTTCTGGAATTTTTTCGAGGAAATAAGCGTTTAAGATTTACTTCGTAATTTTTAATATAGATATTTTGAGTTTTTATGTATTTTTGCCTTCTCGCGAAGTGAGAACTGAATTAATTATATGAGAAATACTCAATCGTCTGTGAAAAACTGTTTTTGTTTTGTTTGCTTAATTTCTTTTATACATCTTTCTAGCTTTATTATAGTATTTGAATAGAACATGTGGCAACGATTATATAATTCTATTTTTTAAATGATGTAAATTTTGTGCATTATGAGTTATAATATGAACGAAATATATAAGTTAACTGTTATATAATTATTGGATTATATAACAGTTAACTTAGTTTCCGTTATAAAATTATTATATAAGTTAACTGTTATATAATTATTAATACTGTTAAGTGAATCTAGCGCCAGAGTGTCGCTATGGTAAACAAATATTAGAGTGAATTTTAAAGAATGCATTTATTCTATTGTGGTTTATGCGCTGTCGGCGAAGTAGATTTAATTCAATCCAATAAGTTTAAATGAAATGCAAGAAAAAATGCGTATAATTTAATATTCCAATACAAGAAGTCATGTGGTGTACACATCAGATTTTTTATTAAACAATCATTAGTTAGAGTAAGTATGATATCTTTATTTAACAAGTCAGAGAGTTTGCTTTGCTCAAATAGAACACAAATCAAAATTAACAGTCTTCACAAACATTTAAATTGAAGTTTTGAAAAAAGAAATTTCAAGAGACCATATATAAGTTTTAAATACTATATTCAGGCTTACCTATTAAGCACTAATAGAAGGAGTATATTTCAAAAAAGATGGTAACACGGCTGAAAAAGAATGCAAATATAAGTACAACGCAAATATAAAATCTTTTAAGACTTGGTTTGGCATCAGAACCTGGATAGACTCCTCTCTCGCCAATATATATCGTTTGGCTCTCGTTTGTTTTTGACGTTGCCGAGTTTCATTATGCAAAAGTGACACTAATTTATTCTAAAAAAATATTATCTGGTGTTAAAATTAAATATTAACTGTAGTTGGCAATTAAATGATTTTTTTTTTTTTTTTTTTTTTGCTACTATCTGAGTTGTTTTCATATTTGTGTAAGTTTTTTGGGTTATTAGAAGTCTTACATTTTAAGGATACTACTGAATAAACTGCTGTTAAGTTTACTGAACTGGTTCATGGCCGAAATTTGATACGTGAATTAATATGCGTGTTATTGCAAACAATGCTGATTTACAGATAATTTGTTAGGTGTAAGACAAGTTTTGCTATTAAATATATCTAAACGATCGCCTAGCGCCAAATTACAACATATATATATTTTTCATAAGCAAAGAGTTAAATCTTTTCACTTTTTACTGTATCGTTTAAATTAATATTAAATAATTTGAATATTGTAAATAAATACACAATGAAATTTTAATTACCTGCGTAAGACGTCCATTTTTTAAAATGATAGTATTTCTGAAAATATGACTTCATATCATCATTGAACATCGCAGACAGTTTAAAATCTTTAAGACTAGCAACTAGAAGACTAAAATTGTCTGGAATCATAGATTATTTTCTGAGAAATTATAAAACTGCTTTAAAATTAATTTAAAGTTATAGCATATAAAGATGGTTAAATTTCCTTTGCTTAGAGATCTTAGATTCTTTTCCAACTACCCTGTGTAAATATTTTTTTATTCATCATCCTGAGAAATTTATTAATCTTATTAAAATTGGTTTTATTTGTTTGCATCATAAAGCAAATACGAAGAAAAAAAATCATTTTTGACGGGAATATCTTCTGTAAATTTAAAAAGTGGTAAATACGATAGAATCATCTTTAGAAAGCACAACCTCAGTAAGAAATATATCATTCCAATTAACCTGCCAAAAAAAATTAATATTTTTATTTTTCTATCACAAGACGTTTTGCTAATCGAATAAAAAGGTTTTGAGAATATTATGTCCTTAATATGATATTAATTCCATACTTTATACAGCTCGCAACGATGTTACCTATTCCAAAATAATTATAGTTTTTCGCTGATTTCTGAAGTGGAAAAGGGTGAAGGTATTCGTTATGGGAAGAGCTATAAAATTTTCTTTTCAAAGATATATACAGCAATATTTTTCATTTCAATCAAACGCTGCGGGAATGCGGAAACAATTGGCTATTACAAATCGACACATAGTAGTGATAAAGAACGTGAGAATGGAATGTGATCGGGTGTTGATGAAACAGTCCATTAACATTCACTCCAAGCGCAGCTCTTTGTTTGTATACGTCTCAATTCTTCATTACATCCATTCATTCGTAGTTGGCAAGCGGTTCTCATTACTGCTGAAATTCGATGATTGATTTATGACTGGAACTTATTAAGTGCTCATTAATTCTATTAGCTGGAACCTGGAATGGGTAAGCCATTATTATTTTTTATAGCAAATATTATTAAGATGGGATAGCCGTATCCTACTACGAGATGAGTTTTATTCCAGTATCTTTTTAACTATTTTCGGTTACGTAACGATCTCATTGCAGGAGAAACTTCTCGAAGAAAAATCTAAACAAAAATGCCTAGTCTTAATACAGAAATAAATGCCGCATTTTTTATAAACGAAATTCTTTTGGAGTTGAGTTTTAATTTCGCTTCGACAATAAAGATTTACTTTATTAATTGACAACAGTTGATGGTATTTTTATATATAAGAAGAGAAAAGAAATATATGTGTGATTTTTTCAATATTTTAAAGTACTTTTACGTATTTTAATTTTTAATTATAAACTCTTCTTCGAGGCGTTGGACTGTAATTTAAAGTTTTCAGATTGTGTCGCTTTCTTTAAATATTATTTTCAAATAACTAAGTGTTTTATAACACGAGTGTTTCAAGAACATTTTCAGAGCCATTCGCTTGCGAAAAGCTAATATTAATTTTAGGCGTTGCAAGCTTTTCAAACGACTTATATTTCTGTTGATAAGCTATATATAAACATTCGCTTACAAATATAATATACACGTGGCAGGTGTTCTTACACGTAAGAAACTTTCCAAACATGTGATTTCCCCTTACTTCTAGTATTTACCTTTCAGCTGATTGCAGCCTTATCTACTGCTGAAACGTTCGATATTTCGAAATCCAGGTCTTTTGTTCGCCCCTCTTAAACTTCGCTTCTCCGATATACCTCTTGGGAAATGCGAGGAATCATTCGTATGAATCTTGTGAATTCATATGGGCATTCATATGGACTTCATTCCATATGAGAAATCATTCATATGAGATATAATAATAGGGCCTTATAAGATAATTGAACTTGCGGCTCCACTGCCATCATATATCGGCTTAATATCCGTCAGATGTTGTAATATGAATATTATTATGTATTCTTATTGAAATATAGGTTTCCTTAAAGAAATAATATTGTGATAATGACTAATAGTTAATCCATGACTGCATTTCATTTGTTATGTTCTTACTGCAACGGCATTTCCAGAAATTAAATTACTCATATAATTTTCTCTGCTCGATTTTAGGAAGATAAAGTTAGTTAAAAAAAAGTAAAAAAAATTGAAAAATACGATATTACTTCATTATGTTTAACTAAAGTGCGGTCGTTCAAGGATTGGAACAAAGCATACTTGAAAGAGTTTACTTTAAAGGCTAGTTTTTCTTACCACATTTACTAAGATTTGTTATATCATTAAATTAAAGATAGTAGTTGCAGTGTCAAGTTCCTCAAAAGCGAATTATTCTTAAGAAAGTTTTAGGAAATAATTCTTTAACTACGCTTGGAATTATACTTTTATACATAGATTATTATAGTATTTAGTCTATTCAGCAATCTTTTCTATTACCGATAGTGAATGCACTTTTTCCCCATGTCAGTGTTTTAAAATACTATAATTCCCCTAAAATTATGGAAAATTTTGCTTTCGCATATACAAAGCATGTATGAAATCACAGTAATATTTCCAATTGTACGTGATTAGTTTATACCCAAAACGTGTGAAAAGACCTGTAGATTGAATCCCGGTGAGCGAACAGTTGGTTTTGCACGTTTCCTGTTTCGAAACGGCTGATGGTACCTGCAAGAATAATATTGAATATTTTATTAATTATAATTACTGTTCTTCGAAAATGCTATCAGAAATAGACGCCATATTTGAAAATGCCTCTCGCTTATGACACTGAACAATGTTCTTATTATTTTTATAAAATATGATACTTATTTTCAGAAATTTGCGACTGAAGATACATGTTTAGGATCAATATTTAATTAAATAAGATCCATGGCAACGTTTCCGAAAACCTAGTTTTATATTTTCCTTTTTTCTATGTTTTTTTGTCCACAAATTATATTTACAGCCTTAAAAGACGACTCGGTTCACATTTCTGCAATTTTTGGGTTTCAGCATTGGTTAAACCTCTAATGCGTCTAATAAATGTGGCATACCTGTACATTTAATTTAATCAGTGAGAAAAAACAAAAAGTACACCATGTTTTCGTACATAAACCCAGAGGCTGTAAAACGTCTGCGACAACTAAAAATCCGCGTATAACCTGAATTTAAAATCTCCCTATAGATACAGCTAGATATCGCCCAAAATGTGGACAATCAGTTACCTAACTTAGCTAGACCTATCAGATAAGCTGAAGGTGAATACTAATTCAGTTTCAGTGTCCATTCGAGAAATAATGGTAACAGTATTACAGAATGAAAAGACAATTTTTAAGCCAATAATTTCTCATTTCTTCCAAATTTTAAGTGTCTGCATCATTTGGTGCTTTTACAACAGTAAGGCGAATTTTATTTTGATTCCTAATAGCGGTAAATCCCAGTGAACGGGCTGCCGCATGGTCGGTTTCGTGGTTTTCCTCGTGTGTAACTGTATACCAGCCAGTTTCCCTTAGAAAGCCCTCCATGAAAGCGTACCTCCCCTTAGGCAAATTTGAATGTTTTGAATCGAATTTGAGTGTTTTGCCGTAATTAAAAATCAAACCAACCTGATACTGGTAATCATTCTCAAAGCACACCCAAAAATTTCCACTCTCAATTGCGCTCTTGCGTTTGCACAAAAAAATATAATTTTTCATTTATACTATATGCAGAAAGATAACGGGACAAAAAAGGCCTGAATAGTTTGTTTTAAAGCAAAATTTATCATTTTTCCTGATTTTTCCGTGCTATGAACGGAAGTGAATATGATATTATCTGCGAGACAGATGATAACGATGTTAAAGGTGAAATGGAGAGCAATGACATTTACACAGCCTTACCTGCAGCCGAGAAAGACCTCCGAGAATTGCTAGAGGACTCCGAATCGGATGCCAATATTGAGAAATTTTATTATTAATACATACTCGGATAAAATAAAAAATAGCATTTTTCAATGATTTAATCTATAGCATTATTTTTGCGATCGAATTATTTGTAAATCGTCTTGAATTCGTATATAAGCCCATCCCTAAAATGCATAAGACCAAAATAAATTCTAAAATTTCTCAAATACGAAAATATACTGTTATGCCAATCCAGTACTGTTATGCCAAAAAATCCTCAATAAATCCTCAACCGTTTATGCTCTCCATAAACTTAGATACATTCATAAGTCAGTGATTCTCAACCTTTCTAACCCCAGACACACCTTTCACCATTGCTAGAAGATCGTTCTGACCCCCTTCTTTCCAAAACTCAAAAAAATACATACGTAAATTCGCTTGAATTTAGATTATTTTTAACTTGTTTTATAAATTAAACAAAAAAAAAACATAGAAAACGTTGATAAATATCAAAACTTGAATAAAAGTCGTATTTTATATTCATAGAAAACATTAACTAAGTACTTAACAGAGTATAAAAGGCTGACCGCATAACCCCCCTTGAAGATATAAAATCCTCCCTGGTTGAGAACTCCTGATCTAAATCTATCAGTTCTACTGTGGTTGCTGGGCAGCTAATAGCACATCTCACTCCGAATAATGATTAATACATTTGTGAGGTTTCGTGATACTTACTGCCCTTTTAACTCACAACGTATTTATTGCAATTACGAAAGCTCTTTACAAATATATATAATTCATGGATAGCATAGAACAGTTATTGAAGTGAATTGTAGTCTCGTGATGCGAGGAATCTACTACGAGGGTCTCTCTAGTTGAGAGTTCAAAAGCATTCTGACGTGTTGTTCCGATGGAAAAAAAATTTCAGCAGTATTTTACATCCTATGAATCGTTATCTGTGGAACGATATTAGGGGAAAAACAAGATCATTGGTTCATCAGCCCTCCTGAAATCAAGAGGCTTTGACGACTGACACAGTGCAGAATGCTAAAATCTCTTGACACTGGTCGTGAAGTTATGCTTCTTGAACTGTCAACAGGAACGAATTATTGCGTCTGCGATTTCAGAACCATGTCGTGTGAAACACCTTAAAAAACCGTTAGGAAACCGTGATTAGCGGGGACCGCGCACATAATTTTCTCATATCTATGTGGGCCGTCGCACTACATTTTACTCGCATATTTTTCCTTCTTTCTTTACCAATTTTATCTCTTCAAATCGAAAAGCGAAAGTTGCATGGTTTGATTTAGTTTACTGCAAAGCACGCGAGGGTTGTTTGCCGAATGGGAGGGACACTTTCGTAGAAGATTTTCTAAGGAAAATTGGTTCGTATCTACGTCCGTGGGGAAAATGAAAAAAACGCCCATGCATCCAGCCCCTACCCCTGGAATCGAACTCAGGTCGAAATACCAGTTTTCAAAACCGATTTACCGCTTCATCTCTACTGGGCCAAAACTTCACGTTTAATACTATTTCTACTCGTGGAAGGAGGTTCGTTTTCCTTCTCTGTGGGCGCCACTGAGCGGTGTGCTAAAAACATTCGATATAATGATTTGAAATCCTATGGGAAAGCTTGAATGAAAGACATAGTATACTGAGAAACGCATATGAACAAACGCACTAACGTTACATTATTTTGTATTTCAAAGTTAGTTAACTTTAATAAATGCTAATACTAGTTCTAATTATTTATTATAAGATTTATTTCTCTTTGACCAATATATTCTCTATTGGTGCACACATTTTTTATTGCAGTCAGAAATCAGAAGCTTCGGAATAATATATTGAAAATGTCGAAGGAGAAATTGCTAAAGGGTAAAGTATATGAATAAATACGATATTTGAATTATTTCATAAACTGCAAGCCTTTGTGCCCCAGTCATTTAGCATTGGCTTCGCAGGTAAGTGTTACACATTATATTTCACATTAGCGACCACCGAAATTGACCAGTTCATCGGTACAGTCGCAATTCATCCGAATATACTCATAAACCATACATATTTTTGCCCATTTTAGCCTCGTAGGTATTACGCATTCAGCTATACTCCGCTGCTTGCGTAAACTCGTCATCTATATGTCAGTCTTAACTTCCTTGGGTGGGTTCGCTCTACTAAAATCTGAACTTGGACCTGTTAGACAATGCAGCTTCCGATTTCTTAACGGGATTTCCCTTCCTTTCCGCGCTTGAACACGTGAACCGAATTCCTTTGTGCAACTTCAAACAAAGACCCCGCCCGCCAAATTAAAGAACGACAAGAATCCGAATCACGGACTTCCTCCAAAATGAATGCTGTAATGTAATCTTGCTTCGCATTTCCTGTCTACACGAAGTGACCAATATCTTGGTCGCTTGTTCAGGCAGCATGTCTTGGCTATCAGACCGTAACGGGATGCCGTGCACCGTTCATTAGTCGTCCAGTGCACGTGCGTGGTACGCATATCAAAATACAATCTGTATGTAGATGGTGATTCATTTAAAATGTTACAGTAGCACACTATCGAAATTAGTCAAAAATTGCAAACATTTACTACTTGTTCCAGTTCAACAATCAGTTTAGTTATTATTTTTAAAAAAAGTTAAAGTTTTACATTCAGTAACATTTAGATAACGTTTCACACACTTAGTAATAATACTTTCTGGTAAACTTACATTTTGGCTTTGGAATAACATTTAAATTTATATAAAAAATACTGCGTATGTTATTTCACAATGTTCTTGATAAAGATATAAGAATGAAACGAAATGCCTGCTGTTTAGTAAACAGAAATTAGGTCCGTTCTTTTCTGATTACCTGTGTCCATTATTGCTTGTATTCCATCCAAATATGAGCTGTTGTTTAGTAAACAAAAAACGTCCTGTTGTTTAATAAACAGAAATTAGGTCTGCTCTTTGCTTATTACCTGTGTCCAGTCTTGCTTGTATTCCATCCAAATATGAGTTCGTGTCGCAATGAAAAATGAGTGCATGTTTGTAGCCGTATTGCACGCACATAAAGAATGTTGCGCTGCGTGATTTAAGTATTATCTATAAGCCTGGTAAATTCTTAAAACCAATTTAACTTTCCATGGCTATGTTGAGATTCATTCTGCATAATGTAAATTACTTAATATTGGTGAACATCAAATTTGTCAAGACAACTAAATACTATCTTTCACGTTTCTGCTTTCCGCTTCCTCAACTGATGAAACTAAATGATAACTTTACGTTTTGATTTCTATGAAAAGAAAATAATATAATTTTAAGTTAATATTTTTAGATCAATATTATTATTTTAATTAATAGTTTATATTGCACCTAAAATCTAACTGGTATTGACTTAGGTAAATAAAGTGTCATTGTTAATAAAATACAATTTCATAAAATTATATTTAAAATATCAAAGAACTTCACCTAAGGTACTAAGTACTCAATACCTTTCACTACTTACATTCCACTTAATTAAATTCATAGATTTTTAACATTTATGTTTGATATCAATAATTATTTTCTGTAGATTCTTCGTGAAAAATGACATCTCGCATCCGAAATTTTTGTACAACTATTGATATAGTTTTATCATACAGTCTTTTATTTACATTCATCTTCTGTGCTTCTCGGCGTACTGATGTGTAATTAGATGTATTCAAAATTATAGATAATGAGAAACGTACCATTACATAGTTCTGAACTTAGTTATGCATAAATTAACAGGTAAATTAAAACAGTTCTTTAGATTAATAAATAGAATAATGAAGAACGAAAAGGAACGTTTACATTATGATATTTTTGCTTTAGGTTGATTGAAAAATCAATTTTATCGCAGTTACCATTTAGCTATTACAAATGCACAATTAATTAATATGTTTTTTTCGAAGTTTTTTTACCTACATGAATCATTTTGGTATTTCATAAATTTGATTTGAGCAGTAACTAATTATTATTTAAGTTAAAATTATATTGACTTGAAGTTAAATATTTAACCATACCATGCCGATTTTTAAAGAGAATAGTTAGCTTTTGTTCTTAATGTAATAAATAATGCTATTCGATTAAACTGAAAGACTAATTATCACTTTAAACAAATATTCAGAATATTTTCAAACAGTGTGTCAAATCGATAGCTTCGCAGTTAAATGATTTATACGTATTGCTGCCATTTTTCTTACAAATAAATTATTCTTTAAATACAGTAACTGCTTTCTTACCTAACTGAAATCTAGTCGACTGTTTCCCTTATAAGCTGCGGAATCAAATCTTAAAAGAGTTTATTTTGAATTTAATTAACTTCAGAATAGATAAACAAAGACATGAATGTTTTGGTAATTAAGAGATTATCTTTGATGCTCGCTTCCTATTAAACAAGTAAACATATTGTTAACCAGCAGTTAACCTACATGACCGATGACTTGACTACATGACCGATGATAATTGATCACCTGGAGCTACCTACCTCTTTCGGATCATTTTTCTCTTAGGGTCATGTTTGAAGTTCTCTTTAGGATAACATCTAAATAATGTTCTTTGAATTGTTCCGTACACCTGTTCAATATTTAGACGTATACACAACTAACTGCAAGACCACCATATACTTTGATACAGTAACAGACACACATTTATTTTGGGAGTCTTCCGTTTTAAAGAAATAAAACAACAAACCCAATAGGTCTATGTATTTTGATAAATTTATGTATTCAGAACTTTTTCAGAGAAATAAAATTCAAACACCTGATGAATTCCCGCTTTCGAGATATTTAGTTCAATACTTACTAACAATCCAAAACTTTAGACAAATAACCGCTTATTTTACATAGCACAACACACGTCTGTGGATTGAAACTTAGAATAATCACAATGTTTAACCCTTTCAGTCAAGCGCGAAGGATGTTTTAAGGATTTTCATTTGTTTTGGCGTGTGTGTTTTGTTATCTGACCTTATGTAGTTCCTTGTTACCGGGAATAACTGACACGAAAATTCTTTCGTATTAAAATATTGAACTCTCTAACAAGATGGAGAAAGAAGAATAATCGCCAGTTACTGATAAAGTTTCATTGAACGAAATTTTTCTCAGAATAAAAACTGTAGTTTGCTTTTGTACTGTTTGCAGCATAAACCATTTTACTGTACGTCTCAGGCGTATCAAAAACACGTTCAAACAGAAATACATAATTATTTCTCAGTTAAATATATTCTTACTTCCAGTTTTGGAACTTAAGCTTAATTATGAAGGCAAAAGAGGCCTTTCGATTCATATTTTTACTAAGGAATATTGTATTATTAGCTAAACTTTCAAAAATGCTTTGTGAAGAAACGGGACAGAAAGAATCTGAAAGAACTTAAATTCAGTATAAAGTTTCCAGCAGTTCTCCCGTAGTAAATGTATAAGGTATTTCTGCATGCTAGGCCGGTATTCCAGAGGTCCGTGGTTCGATTGCCGGGGAAGGCGATTGCTCATTTTTCAATCTCTCTTGCTTCAAAAATACCTAATGTCTCTACAATGGCGCCCGAACTAAAAAGGGTGACGGATGATGATTTCTCCCCACCCACGATTTGTCGATTGGGTCCCCTAAAAACCCCAGTCGCCCTTTAAAAGGGACAGTATATAAGGTATTTCTCCCGCCTCCCTCGCGTGCGTTCATGGTGTAGTAGTTCTGCACGCTGGGCCGGCATTCCAGTGGTCCGTGGTTCGATTCCCGGCGAAGGCGGTTGCTGATTTTTCAGCTCTTCTGCTTCCAAAAATTACCTAATATCTCTACAAATGAAACAGAATCATTCAAAGTCCTGCAAAAATCGTACTGTTGTTTGATATTTAGTTACAGTTTACATGCTTTTTCGCAATCCTCTTTTTTGTAATCCTTCTTTTGTGGCTTTAAATAGATACTTTTTCTGAAAAACCATGGATTGTTTGTCATTTAGCACAAACACATCTCACACCATTAGCAGTGGCAGCTGTCCGGGTTTCTCCTACAACTACTAGCAATTCGCTTCTGGTGTTTTTTTAAGTCACCACAAAAGTCGTGTCCCAAAATGACATGACAGTAAGGAGATGTCTTCCTATATACTCCATCCCGAGGTGTTCGAATCTGTCATTACTGCGTAGCGTGAACTTCTTGCAAGATTTAAGAGCTATACAGCGGCGTTACTCTTCGAAAGTGTGCAATACCCTGCGAGAAAGTAACCTTTCGGGATGCCTTTTCTCGCAGAAAGCTATTGTATTAGTCCTGAAGCAACAGTGACTGGAGACTTCTTTCTCAGTATGTTGTAAAACTAATAAATATCCTAGCTCAGAACTAATGGGATTTGATAATAAGATCAGATTTGCTGCAAATGAAGATAATGATTTACTTCCTGGGCCAACCCGTTTAATGGCTGTTACATCATACGATTTCTTTCTCTGCGAATTTGTAAAAATAAAAGCGTTAACACACTACTATTGCCTGCATTAATTTAAGAATTTCGGGATCGAATAACGCATGCACTACAGGTATTACAGAGGACATTATATATACCGAATCTGCGATTAGTTTTTATTAACATGGTAATGTGTATCATGCAACTTATGGATGCACATATTGAAGAATTGTAATTAGATTTAAAGGAATTCAAACATTTGCTGTTACTGGTAATGTATATTGTTTCCGTGAAAGTTGAGAAAAACTGCACAAACTGTACGTTAGTAACTTTACGTTAGCCCAGACTAGTGACGCTGACTGCAGTACCAATGGGTAGAAGTTCGAATCCCGAAGAACATATGCGGTAAGGAGGCACTCAAAATATATGGCGAGTCGAAGGTCCGCTCAAATGGTTGATGGTAGGAAAAAAGAGATAGGAGACCCTAGGACCACCCCGGGGTATTCTTCGTCAAATTTGGAGTAGAGGTGCACAGTTAGTACGGTGGGACTATACCTGTACAGCCTATGGTGATATTCTTGGTGTCCCGCCCAACTATACCAGCACCTACAAAATGAAAAATAAATTTTTAGTAACATTTGTTCCTTCATTGACTTCGTGATAGACATTCTAAGAGAAGCTGGCTCGATGCACTTTATACATGGATAGAAACACGAAACGCACTCGTACGTTGGGAAAGCACAGTTTACCAAGGTTTAAATCTAGGTCAAATTTCTAATGTTTAGCTCTCTTAACAAGCTGACTAGTATCAGGATTTTTAAATTCTGCAGACATTGATGGGTTCGGGTTCGAGCTTCAAGGTAAGACACAAGAGTTGTAACAATTTAGTGTCTTTAATTGATTAGAGCCTTTAAAATGTGTTGAGGCAAATGTCTCTTCGAGTGGTTGATAGTTGAGGAAACCTGCTACGAAACTCCTGGACTCCGCCTTCTGCGGTATTTTTAAATAAACTAGGTATATAGTTGAACCATATGATTCTGTCACTGTAGATGCCTAAGATCTTTGTGATAACAATAGGCGTGTTCTAGTTCATGCAGCCATTCTGGTGCTACAGAATTTTCTAATGGGTTTTCGTAAGGAAACTGTGAAGGGCTAGAATATTTGGATTAGCATCTAAGATAAATAACACGCAGTAACATGAAAGATTCATTTTTAGGCCTCTCAGCATAATTTCGTGTCATTAGAACACTAGTACTAAACTGCATAATATGCCACGCGTTTGTAAGGCTTCGCTGATCCTTCCGGTATTTGGCTTCACATTTTATTTTTAGCTCATTTTGTTAGGTTTCATTTTTCCTTATGTTTTCTTCAACCTTGACCGACCTTAAAACGCTTGTTCAACTTAAAATAATGGGAAGCGAAGTGAATGACAAGAATGTCAATTTATCTGCCTTGAAAGATTCAAGAATACATGTAAACATTTAAAACAAGGAATGTTACGCTCGAATAGCGAGAATGAGGAAAGTAGTTTTGTAAAGGAACTCATACTGCGTTTCATATGATTTCTAAGCAATGCACTCTCGTTATAAGTTAACAGCATCATGTTCAGTGTTCTTACATTTAATTTTAATACTCAAAGAGATAAAAGTTTAATTTTAAAAATAACATTTCTTCAAATAGCTAGCCGAGTGTTACAGATGAATGAATTTTGATTAAAGTAATCTCAATAGCTTTTATAGTTGAGTTGGAAGAGCATCAGCATCGATGAATCAAAAGATCCGAATTCGATGCTCAGTCGGAACAAAATATTTAAAAGTAACATTATAACACAGTTTTGTCTCCATGAAATACTGTAATACTGAAATCTAATAGTGATAATTATTATTGAGATTGAGATAATTATTATTGAGATTGTTTTTATTGAGATATGTGAAGTAAAAATTGGTTTTAAATCTTGTAATTTAATAATATAAAACTCAAATATAGTAAAACCAATTTCTAAAACCTATTTCTACCCTGCCTTGGCAAATTCAGATACTGAAAACAAGATATTTAGCTTTAAAAGAGAATAAAGTGCTTTTCTTCAACTGTAAAGGAAATTATCAATAGCTAGTTTCTTGAACCCATTGTACTTTTTCTGTTACTTAATTGCTTATCATCATAATAATAAATAGCTAAATGAATAAGTGATAAATAAAATCCAATTCAATTATATGATAGTTTAATTTTCCCCCTTTATCGTATTGTTTTGTTGCCTCGTAAATTTTGTTAGAATTAATCACGAAAATTTTTTTGAAATACATTTTTTCTTTCAACTTTCTATCTTCAAGATATATAATTCTCTTTCGTGTTTAGAAAAGGTTACTTAGTAATTTAAGTTTTCCGAAGAAAGGATATCATTTTTCTGTCATAATAAAAAATATGTTTAGGTAATACTATACAAAAAATTCAAACAAGTAATTGTTTTTACATGACTACAAGATTTTAAAGAAATTGCTCCGAGATTTTTTAGAGAAAATTTCGGATAAATTATGAAATATATATGAAAATGGTATATTTGCAAACAGATAAACTGGCATTTAAAGAATCAAAAAGATATCAAAATATGTTGTCTACAGAATGGTATGAAAAGAATAAATAAGAATTAGTATTATTTAATCTCAGTCTCATACCAAAATACTGACTATATCCGATATATGTTAGGTAATTACATTTAAAGGATATCAACGTATAGATCATCGCTAATGAAACTATTCCAAATGGTTAAAAATTTAATGAAGATGATTTAGAAATTTATACCAATAGGAAAAAATCAAAAGTGAGGATACCTTTCCATTAAAAAGTACGTTTGTGGTATATTTTCTATCAAAATCCTTGAAAAATGGGAAAACCTTGAATGGCTTTGTAGTTTTTAAGATTACGTTTAAGGAAGACATTACACCAAACATTCCGCGGTCAGGTCACTTCCTGAAACATTTATTGCTAATACATATTTTTACAGGCGAATTTTTCTAGAAACCAAACCATGGAGTTATCAAAAATAGCTGCTGTAAATGTATAAAAGAGGTGCGTGAAATTATAGTTACGTGAAAAATAAAATTCTGTTACAGTGCGATGATGGCATAAAAAGCGTGTAAAAAAAACGTCTGTCATGAAATTTTAACGAATAATGTGAGAACTTACAGAAGATATCCCCATTGAATGAAGCGCAGTAAAATTAATTTGTAATTATGAATACATATTTTAAAATACATAATAAAAGTTTCTTACAGTTTAATCGTTATTACTTTCGAGAAACATTCCTTATGTTTCTTTTTTATTATTATTATTATGGACAGAATAGTACTTTTATAACTTAAAAAAGTCAGAAATCAGAGGGTTAATGTAAGGAAATAGTGAAATTTCGCGGCTTGAAATTTACCGTAATGATTTTGCAAAAGATTTCATCATTGAAGTGTTGTGTTGTTCTGACTTATCTCACTTGCTTGACAGTAACATCAGAACAAGTCCACGAATTTCATCGTGGCAAGGCGTGCAAGACTGCGCCTGTCGTTGGCAAGAGCCTTGAGCATTTTGCAGGTGACAGTACGACTTCGCTACGCGTTCGAGAGTCTCCAACCCCTCTTTCCCTACCACCAACCTCTGCAGAGGTCTTTCGGCTCGCCACACATTTAGAGTGCACTTATGCCGCATGGACATTATACATTTACAAAAATTCATGCCTTCTCTGGGCTTCGAAACCGGGCCGTTCGGTGCCGTAGTAAGTTCCCCTAACCACTATTCGCGACTCGTCATTGAGGTTTCAGACTTAAATTTTATAGAGGAAAACATTTTGCTAGGTATGGAGAAAGATCGTAATTAATACGTAACTATATAAGGTATTTCTCCCGCTTTCCTAGCGCGCCTTCGGGGTGTAGTGGTTCTGCACGCTGAGCCGGTATTCCAGAGGTCCGTGGTTCGGTTCCCAGCGAAGGCGTTTGCTCATTTTTCATCTTGCCTGTTTCCAAAAAATACCTAATGTCTCTACAACTAAATAAAAATTTTAAACTGCAGCTTACATAATAAACATTAGCCATTAATTTATTCATTTATTATTATTATAACCCTAAATTTATATGTTATTTATAAATCAGCTAAATTCTCGTAATATCATCAATGCTATTATATGAGATCGAGATTCTTCATTAAATGAAGAGCGTTTTGACTGGAAATGGGATTAATTTGCTAACTGTGTTATGCGCATTTACTTGTGAAAGGATGTATTAAAGTTATTTAAATATGAAAAATATTCTAAAGACGGCAACAGGAATTAAAAATTTAAGATTCAGAAATTTAATCAAAATCAGCAGAAAACTTATTGTTTGCAAAATTTAAGAAAATCCCCTAAACTGCGATAAAATAGTAGCTGAACTTCTCAGCGCGATAAAACTACTATTTGTCGTTGTTGTCGTATCTCACTTGTCTGACATATTCAGAGCTAACCACAAATATGATCGTGGCAAGGAGTGTAATTTTTGCACCTGCTCAGTTCTGCCCCAATTTTGAGAGAGAGTTCTTCTGCCCCATTTTGAGAAAACCCGGGGAACGGGTCCGAGGGTGTCCCACTCCACTTTCCCTACCACAGCCTCTCGGTAGAACTTTCGTCACGCCAAATATTTAGTGCCTCCATGCTGCAAAGACACTATGCCTTGACATCCATGCGTTCTCCGGAATTCGGACCGGGCTTTTCGGTACAGTAGTCAGACTCACTAACCCTTTATGCGGCATAAAATTGCTACTCTAATTATATAATGCACAATATAAAGATCTGAAAGTCTTTCATAAAGCTTAGGAAGTCGTAATATATATGCATTTAAAACTACAGTCAAAGGGCTTGTTATAGTGATTCGAATACATCAATTTTTGAAGAAAGAATTATAAATACATTAAGTGCCATAAACTTCAGCCTTATTTAAATCATCTTTATTACCTTCAAACAGAGTAAAAGTATCGTCTACGTAGCGGAACCATGCCGGGAAGTTTAAAGTTTCAAACAATTTTGATTCATAATAATGCATGGTTCCGCTACGTAGACGATACTTTTACCCTGTTTGAAGGTAATAAAGATGATTTAAATAAAGTTCTTTCAACAATGAATTCTATTGATCCTGCTATTCAGTTCACTTTTGAACTTGAGACTTGCAATTCTCTTCCGTTTCTCGACATTCTGGTCACACGTAACACATCCAACTTCAGTACTACAGTTTACCGTAAATCTTCATCGGTTTGCCTTCCACCACACTTTAAATGATGTCATCCGACTAAACAAAAGTTAGCTTCATTTTATTCCTATGTTTTCCGTGCTCTTCAAGTTTGCTCCTCTAAACTAGCCCTTGATGAAGAACTAAATTATTTAAAAGCAATAGCTATTGACAGGGGCTTTCCACCCAACATTATTAATCAAGCAGTTAAAAAATTCTCATCTCAACACACTAAAAGGCACACTCTTGTTTTAGGAGATTATAAAAATTCTGTTGTCATTCCCTTCTTTCCATCAATTAGCTATAAAGTTGCACATATTTTGCAGAAATTTAACTTTCGGGTTGTTTATTCTCCCATCAATAAAATTCCGAGTTCCATACTCAAGGACCCCATTCCGGATATGAATTCCTGGGGTATTTATAGGATTCCTTGCCAGTGTGGTTTAATTTACATTGGCCAAACTAAGAGAGCCTTAAAATTTCGCGTCAAGGAACATGAGGCATATGTTAGAAAAAAGGAAACACAGAAGTCTTCTGTTGCTCAACATTGTTGGTCCGAAAACCACACTTTCAGTTTTTCTGCTGCCAAAATTATTCAAAAAACATCTTCCATTGGAGAACTGGATTTTCTAGAGGCATTTCACATTCATAAAAATCTTTCTGTTCTAGTTAACGATCCTAATTCCAATCCAAATTTGCCTTCGGCCTTTAAAGAAATTATTTTTTAGTTCTGATTTCACCAACAGATGGCGCCACTTGCTTACTCTTGTCCAGGCTTTCTTATCTTATCTAATCATTATTTCCTATCTGGTTCATTTGCGGTTTTGCAGTTGAAGATGGTGGTTCGGTAAAACCATCGAAACTAGTCCTGTGAAAATTTTGTAAATGTAGCGCTGATTTGTGTTGTTTGACTTCTGAATTGGTATTAATTAACTTCCCTGGAAAGATTTGTTGAATTTCCAAAAGACCCTCTTTTTAATATACATTGCAACCTATGCTATCAATACATTGTTTTATACTGTACTATTTGCATTAATGTACTATTTATAATAATAGATACTGAGATGGATTCCATAATTTTTCATAGCCGTTAGTTTACCATTCCATAATAATCATAATTTATTATAATAATTTTCCATTGAAATAACTGAATTATTGTAGCCACCAAAAGTTGAAATTATGCTCTTATTTCAGACTAATAATCATTTTGAGTTTATTTTGCTCCACGTTTGTAATAAAATGTGCTTTTAGTAAGTCTATTTTAATAATTCACCTACAAGATCTTCATGTTATCCCACCTCCATTCAACACCATTTATTGCGAACAATCTGGACTCTAGTGCATTTCATATGCATCTTGAATTAAGCCAAAATCAAGTCATCTCAATCATGATAGACATAAAAACGTCTGAATTGAGAAATTTATGTACGGTTAAAATATTTAAATATATTAAAAGTAAAATACTTTATAATATTTACATATTAAATATTGTTACGTTTTTCTTTTTCTTTCTGACACCAGTTGCTACGTTATTTTCTTCCTTCACGTTCGTACGGGGTTTGTAGGTTGAGTGAATAACGACGACACTTGATGAAGTATCGAAACACACTTTATTACAATAACATTTACACCATAAAAAATTCAATAGAGTTTGTAAAAAAAGTTAAAAACATTTCTCCTAGTAATTTACTCATGGTTTCTTCTGATGTAAAATCATTATTCACCAATGTCCCAGTGGAGGGTGCATTAAGATGTCTAGAAACCAGACTTCGCGAATTTCATTTCTCTTGCATCGAAATTGATGAGCTAATTTCTCTCACTCAACTCTGTTTGAAACAAACACATTTTGTTTTCCAAAATAAATATTACAAGCAAACTGAGGGATTAGCCATGGGAAGCCCCCTCAGTCCCATCCTGGCTGATATCTACATGCATTATTATGAATCAAAATTGTTTGAAACTTTAAACTTCCCGGCATGGTTCCGCTACGTAGACGATACTTTTACTCTGTTTGAAGGTAATAAAGATGATTTAAATAAAGTTCTTTCAACAATGAATTCTATTGATCCTGCTATTCAGTTCACTTTTGAACTTGAGACTTGCAATTCTCTTCCGTTTCTCGACATTCTGGTCACACGTAACACATCCAACTTCAGTACTACGGTTTACCGTAAATCTTCATCGGTTTGCCTTCCACCACACTTTAAATCATGTCATCCGACTAAACAAAAGTTAGCTTCATTTTATTCCTATGTTTTCCGTGCTCTTCAAGTTTGCTCCTCCAAACTAGTCCTTGATGAAGAACTAAATTATTTAAAAGCAATAGCTATTGACAGGGGCTTTTCACCCAACATTATTAATCAAGCAGTTAAAAAATTTTCATCTCAACACACTAAAAGCCACACTCTTATTTTAGGAGATTATAAAAATTCTGTTGTAATTCCCTTCTTTCCATCAATTAGCTATAAAGTTGCACATATTTTGCAGAAATTTAACTTTCGGGTTGTTTATTCTCCCATCAATAAAATTCCAACTTCTATACTCAAGGACCCCATTCCGGATATGAATTCCTGGGGTATTTATAGGATTCCTTGCCAGTGTGGTTTAATTTACATTGGCCAAACTAAGAGAGCCTTAAAATTTCGCGTCAAAGAACATGAGGCATATGTTAGAAAAAAGAAAACACAGAAGTCTTCTGTTGCTCAACATTGTTGGTCCGAAAATCACACTTTTAATTTTTCTGCTGCCAAAATTATTCAAAAAACATCTTCCATTGGAGAACTGGATTTTCTAGAGGCATTTCACATTCATAAAAATCTTTCTGTTCTAGTTAACGATCCTAATTCCAATCCAAATTTGCCTTCGGCTTTTAGAGAAATTATGTTTTAGTTCTGGTTTCGCCAACAGATGGCGCCACTTGCTTATTCTTGTCCAGGCTTTCTTATCTTATCTAATCATTATTTCCTATCTTGTTCATTTGCGGTTTTGCAGCTGAAGATGATGGTTCGGTAAAACCATCGAAACTAGTCCTGTGAAAATTTTGTAAATATAACGCTGATTTTTGTTGTTTGACTTCTGAATTAGTATCTATAAACTGCTTTATTTTGTTTTCTGTTTTTTTCTTTGCACCTATTTGACACACAGCATAAACTTTAGTGCGTTGGTCCTTAATTAATATTAACTAGCATTCCGAAAAGTTTATTAATCTGTCTGTCTACATAACGTTTGATTTATTTTTATTGCGTCATAATTAACAGAGTTCTGGCTTACACATTATTTCTTATGATCTTACTTAATCAAATAAGAAGTAGAGAAACAAAATAATTGAATAAACTTGTATACGACCTTAGAATAAATGACGGGGGCAATGCTAGGCGCTTGAGAATCGATTGATAGATATCTAAAAGGTCTCGTATAAAGGTTAAGAAGCAGGAAATGTAAACACAGCCTCAAGCAAAAAGGGTAATTACCTGTTTGAATTCTGTACAGTGTGATACGAACTTTTTTCCATCATTTTTTTATCCTTTCGGCTGTATCTTGACTTTCCTTGCATCGCTGAGTTTTGTTTATTCCTTATTTCATTTTTTATGTACATCGTTATCTGTTACTCTAGTCCTGTTACTCTTGTTCTTTGTACTCTTTGTTATCTTGAAAATTTCACGTTACATATTAAAAGGCAAAAAAAAAAAAACTGGAATCGAATTCATAGGGAAAATTCCAAAGCAAATGTTCTTTTTTTATATATGATGCTAGATAAATTACATTATATACATTCAGCCCTGTTCTGTAAGATAATAGCAATTAACGGTAAGCTGTTAAGGATTATTGTCCACAAATGATTGACATAGCAATCGTAAACTTCCTGAAAGCTAGTAATTTCAATTAATGGCTTTAGGAAAATTATTATTTTTAATATTTCTGCAAGTATTTTCTAATTTATGGCAAAAAATTATAACATCAGTTAAGACTTTAATGTGTAACTTAACCAGGAAGAGATTTCGAATATAAATTGAAATTATTATTGTTTATATAGTGCTTCTTTTTTGCATATAATAAAATTAAGTTGCAGAGTGCAATTCATTTTTGACTACTGATGCGTGTAATGGAAATATTTCAAGGATATTTGTCAGAGATATTTAGGCAACAACTGGAAATCTGAGTTCTAGATTTATTGTACTTCTGAAGCGTAATGAATATGAATTGCCTAATAATTATAAACGATCTCTGTTTTATAACTATGTATATTATTTAAATCTTAGATTTACCTTCTGGTCATTTAAAATCTCCATTTTGCAATGCAGTATTATCATTTTCTATTATTATTTATGTTCTTATGGAGGAGAATTTTTAAAAAAATGTTGTGTTAAAATAACAGAATAAAAAAACCGATTCTGTGCCAGGATTGCATAGTTCTGTGAATTAGATAACATTGGAAATGTCTTTCAGTAATTACAAAAATTATGCAAATATTTTAATTTTGCCATATAGTTATCTAACTGATTTTTTAATGGTCGGTCACTTTATTTAATAGCATTAGTCTTGCGCCACTATAAGGACTGAAAGTGGTAGCCATTTCATTATGGAAGCACCTTATAGGTGGCCACCTTTGCCTCCTGTGCAGGCGACAAACAGTTATAGCCATGCCTTCTCCGGGTTTCGAGCCCGGGCCCATCGCTACGGCAGTCAAGATCACTAACCACTATTAAGGCTGGATGGCTATAATTGAAATATTAACTAAAGATAAAAATTATTAAGAAATGCATTTAATGCTTCTAAATTGCTCAGTTTGTTAAACAATACCCTTCTAACTTAGTTCAAAAGAGAAAGATTTTGAATGGCAGCTCTTTGAATTGAGAGCTGGCTACGTGTGAGACGCGTGGAAGATAATTTAAACATGTTGTGCTTAGTTTGGTGACAATACTTGTTGAGGCAAAAAGAAAATTTGTCCGTAATAACGTCACGGAACTAAACGATCTAGAAAGTTTTGGAAATCTTCTCTAAGAACGTTTCTAACGCCAAGAAATTAGTAAAATATGTTTTATGGCTTAACACATTACTAACTATCAGAATATTCCTTAACTCAGTATATCAGATTTATATGAATTATTGTTAGATATTAAACAACTAGGCTGTCGCAATGCCCAAGATTGGTTTGATTTCTAGTCTAATTTCTACTCTATTGCCATTTTGAAAAGATATACGCTCATTAATTATTGCCTTTAGAAATTCGCCAGATTTCTTCAGTTTTTGTGTTTTATTCAGAATAGTTTATCTTTTATTCAAAACAGAGCAAGATCTCCAGTGAATGTAGAGAAAATGGTTAAGGTTTCTTCTAGGAAAATATTCAAATTCTAAAGCAGCATCCGGAGAAATATCCGGTGAAAGGACCTAAATCCATCTCACTTATTTAGGTTTCTTGATCGAATAGAGTTTCCATACCTCGCGAAATAATCTTGATTTCACGCAGCTGTCCTCTTTAACTTAATCTTCTTCAAATTTCTTACAGAAATAAATTGACCGTCAAATTCCACTGTGTTTTCAACCATGCAACTTTTACTATGTATTTAACGGATTTTATTTTTTTTCTTCTATAACTTTATATCCTGTTAATAAAATAACGTTCTATTTCTTAATGGTAACCACCCATCCACTTCTGAAACTCCAAAATATCCACATATCCAACATTTTATTATTATTACTATTATTATTAAACATATTTATTTAATTATATTATAATTTAACAAACATTCTCTATTCGTAGAAAGCAAATTTAAAGTTAATTAAATTTAAAATAAAATTTAATTGCAATTAAATGATTAATTATTGCTGTGAACTAATCTACAATATCATTTAAATTCTGAGAGCATATGTAAATCAAGTGCAAGTATAAAAAATCTATGAAGATGTAATAAATGTATAATATATAAGACCAATAAATTTTTAATCCTAAAAAAATTATAAAAATGCATAAGTGAATAATTTGTTGAACAGGCAGGCGATTGCTGATTTTTCATCTTGCCTGCTACCAAAATATACCTAATATCTCTACAATATGTACCGAAGTTTTTAATTTTCATTCTTTGCAAAAAATGAATTCATTTCTATATCAAAAAATTTAAAGAAAAGGAAATTGAAGTAAGGAGTGACGTGTTCTATAAAAACTTAAAGCTAATTTCGTCTTTTGGGATAATGATCAAATTTTAATTTAGCATTAATTTAGCATACTTTGGAAAAGAAAACACACTCCCAAAAGATCAGAAGATGAAGATGTTAAGCTTTTGAATGTGTTGCGTTTTATATCTATATATACTCCACATATTGTTGCACTAAATTGCTGCGCATACACCATAACATTATGTATTGAAAAATAATCAAATTCAGTTCAATTAAATTAATACATAGGAACTTAATATCTTTTGCAGTTGCTAAATGTCCTCTCCTGTAGACGAAAGGAAAAGTTATTATCGTACTACGGATGGAGTGACTGAAATTGCCTCTATCCTATGCATGGAGATCTTTGCTTTTACCGTGTATAATTCTCAATATGTAACTATCTATATTGGGTATTATCTATACATGTCACTTTTTGAAGAAAAGTTTAAAAAAAAGATTCTTTAAACCTTCTGTGAAATTCACATATAAAATATTAATTATAATCAATGGACTGGCTCGCAGTTTATTTCTATTGTAAATATATTTATTAATGCATTTACTCGTTTATATCTTCATTTTGGTTTAAAATTATTTACTAGTTCTTTCCATTTTCATATATTCTCTTTATTTGTCTTAAGCTGAGATAATACAAGTTTGAAATTTCCAAAATGACTTGTTTCTTTTCAATATTTAATTATTCTATTCTTTGTCTCCTAAAATGACATAATATTATACCTGAAATTATAAAGAAATACATGAAGTTTAATGAAAACAGAAATATACTAAATACAAATACGAAAATAATACCGCACAGATGCCAAAATAAAAATCTAAGGGGACCAAGATACCATCTCGTTATGCTAAATAAATCTAAATCCAAATTAAAATATTTAATAAAATTAGCTTTGACTTCCACAATTATAAACTGTAATTAAAATTAATTAATTGATTAATTAAAATTAAAATTTCACAAAGCAAAAATATGAGGATAAATCCATAACCAAATATGAATTAAATATAAATTTGCTCAGCATCAAACTTCGCTCAATACTCAATACTCGTTGGTGAAAGCATAGAGTGATTCTAAAACCCACGCATTCATGCATCATGTCTTATTACTGACCTTTACTATGTAGGCATGTAATGAAATCAATGTTAATGTAAAATAAATGCTTTGAAAAGGAGACGGTGTCATAACATAGTGATGTTTGTATATGAAATAATTTACGTTTTATCCATTTGTTTTTAATGTTTCCTGAGCAGAATTGGTAGAAATGTCTTATAACTTAATGTTTTAGTTTTTCCTTTAATGTAGTATTTTGTTACTGTTGCTAATTCCCATGCTCAGGTCATATAACCAAAAGAAAGAATAATTATGGGTGAGATGACAAAACTTCGGTCGTTGGGCACATAACGGGCGTCTTAGCAACAGAAAAAAATTACAGAGTAAATCTTAGAGAAAGCAAAATACAGTAGTACATGTATTTACCATTGCATAAGTTTGTCCTTTTTTGCAAGGTCATTTCGTCTGTAATTCTATGACCGTTGATATTTATAGCACAAAGCACCCTACCTATATCTCTAAAAATTATAGGCAAAAAATCGAAAGCTTCACAAAATCAAAAGTCAAGTCATCAAACATGAAGATTCTGTTATGTTTAATGGAAATAAACGACAGGGTATCTCTAACACATTCTTTACTATATTTATTAAATCCAGGCGTAAGACAAGCTGTTTATGAATCAGCTATACATTTCTGATATTATTTTTTTTTCTGTAGCGCTGAAATTTGCGTAAAAGTTTTGAAATCTACAGTTTCAATAAAAAGGAAACATAATCATCTGTATATCATTTCTGAATTATTTTGCTTTTCCGCTCAATGGAAAATTTTAATAAAACGCCACGCTTCATGATTAACGGTTGCAGTAAAGCTTCGACCCACGAAATGAATTGTTAACAAACACGGGGCCTATTGTTTTCATGGCCGTACCATTGTATGCGAGGCAACATGAGCGGTGTCATCTTTCTCTCTGTCTCAAAACCTTGATGAGAACCATGATTAAGTGTGCGAACTTTATTATTCCTTTTCTCATTGTTCGTCAAGGCTGTAATACTTTTCTTTCAAGACGATGTACAAAAGAACGGAAGGACAGGACATATGGTCTTGTTTCAAATAGGAATATTAACAAACAAATATTTTTACCTGCCCGGAAGGGAGAACCGAATTCATTGAATCCTGATAGCAAGCTTAAGAAGTGTAAGCAGAGCGTAGTATTGCAACACAGTAATATCTTGTCACTGTTTCCCCCCCCCGAAAAAAACATAATAAAAAAAAATTCCAAACGTATTTTCTTTTATTTTTTAATTTATTCTCGTCTTTGTGACGCAACTTCATGCGGTTGGGAAATTTTAGAAACTTTTAAAATTTAGTTCTGAATTTTCAGTCATCAATCAGTCATCTAATAATCTAATATAATAAGTTCTGAGTTAATTTTCCTAAGCTTTAAATTTTTTATTAATTCGAAGTTTAGTACTATCTTTTGATAAAAATTCTCATTTAGAATATATGCAAATCTAATTTAAGCATTTTTGTTATAAATTCTATATGTATATGCATCACCTGTCCTTTTCGAAAATTATGGAATAGTTGAAAAATATAAACAATAGGCTTTTGTTACAATGTCTTCTGATTAGTGACCGTTCCGCTACAGCAACCAATACAAAGTGTTCTCAGTTAAACCCACTTCTGTTACGGCGATCTCTAGCTGAAAAGAACTTTTTTATTGGGACGTGAGGAATCGTCGTAGCGAGCGTCAGCAGTATTTAAAATATATTTTGTGTATATACCATCGTCGTCATATTTTAAAAAACTGTGTATTTTTAACTTTAAATATTTATAGACTAGTACTTCAATTCTTCGTGTCACGTTACATATTTACTTGGCGGTATCAAACATGAGTTACAAAGACTGCTCAATAAGTTTTAAGCCTCGCGCATTTATGTGATAAAAATGTTAAAAATGACTTCTCATTCTCCTTCGCAATTTCCCTCGACAAAAATGCATTTAACAATTAGCTAAGCAAAATTCGCAGCAGAGAAAAAGAATGCTCCTTCTTAGAGGATTATTATATTGGCCAGCATATAAAATGAGTTTTTTACTTAAATGTTCTTTTAATTTTATGTTTTAATTAAATGTTCTTTTCTTAAATGTTTACTTTAAATGTTCTTAGCAAAGTCTTCCCAAACATTTGAAGTGTCACTTTACATTACAAGGTTTTACTATGATACATACTAAAGTTCCAAAAAATGATATACCTATCAAATACTTAGTAAGCCATTCATAGCACAGAAGCATGGAATTTATAAACGTGAAGGATTATCATGTAAGCAGTGAATACCATACTTCCTTCAAGGCAGTCCATAACTAACTTTGCTGTGTTCCGAGAACAAGAAGTTCTGTGTTCACAGTGCAATTTGTAGCAATGCAGATGTAGTCAAAAATATTAATCTTAGGTGGCCATTGAAAGACTTCAAAGATTTCTCTAACCATAGTTTGGTACCTCTGTTACATATCTATCTGCACATGATTTTGTTAGAAAAAGCCAAACCCATTATAACGAATTCTGGAACATGAATGTGTGAACTATATTGAAAGGATATCAATATAGTTTACCTGTCAGAAATAGCTGTAAATATTACGTAAATCTAATTGAATGCATCTAGATATCTCCATACCATTGTGGAGCCACCACAGACTATACCACCACTGTTGGCATGTAGAATCCATGGAATTATGAGATTTGCATCTCGTATAAATTTTTCTATTTGCCCAAAAGAATTGAAAATATGACTGGTCAGACCAGGGTACTGGTAAGACAAAGCTTTGCGTCTTGCCCTCATCAGAAGTTCTGTCGTTGGGTTCGCCTTTTAAATCTCATACACAAAGGATGTTTTATAAGTGATATTCCATTGTCCTCATCCTGATATTTTCTAAGGCTTCCAGACTGAATTGCCATGTTACTTGAGGCAGTTTTGTGTCCCTCTTGCATAAAAGGGTTTTAGTCAATTAATGCAAGTCATTTTCATCTAGAGTCCTTTTATATTAATATGTTTATCATAAACTGAGAATTTTATCCAAATTCTTGCACGGTATACTCTTTAAATGACGTCCTACGAAAATCCACATTTCGAATTTATTTCTGAAACGCTGTGGCCCATCTCATGAATTGCAACAATTAACAATATTACAAAAATCATAAATCATCACAATTTATCATTCTGTGAGTGAAAACAGCTCTAAAAGCTTCCCCAGACTTTTCTAATTTTATGTACGCGCTGATGGACTCAGTCAATGCCAAGAACAGATAATACTGCTAGGCATTTTGCATACCTTCACCTGTATTAATTTTGCTTCCGTTGGCAAGTGTTTCTAATGCATGAAACAAAGTGTTTAAATTATCTGCCCTGCAGTTCGCAAATAATCGTTTCTTAGACTGTTGCTATTTGGCAAAACGAAAGACTTAAATTTTATCTTTCGAATTTAATCCCTCTGTGACTGCCTTAAATATTAAGCGATTTAAAAATAGTAAACGCATTTTTTAAGTTAAGTTTCTACTTCATTTTAAATAATATATCTAATTAATATAAATTAAAATATAGCTTATTATAATGAATAAAAAACGAGTTTAGTTTTAATATTCTAAACTAATGTATTTAATTTTACTGAAAAGTGTCGTAATAAAACAATTCAAATATATTTCTTGTACAATTTCAAAATATCAGCGAGACCATTTTATGTGCAAGCCTTTTTTACCTTGTCAAACGAATTCAAAAATATGTGAATATGAGGTCATCTTAAATGTGAGACAGTGTAACGGTAAGTAATATTCTTAAATAATATAACGGTAAGTAGTATACACGTTCGGGCCTAAGTAATATTCTTGTTTTTGATTTTAAAAACGCACTTCTTTGTTTTTATTTCAAAGAGATTAATATTTAGTTAGGTACATATGTGTATCAATCGTATGCAAAACTTAATTTCATATTTCAAAAAAATTTTTGATGCAAAATGCGATGTCCTTTATAAAGACATGAACCTTCTTAAGATTCAGTTAAAGAGAAAGAATATCCCCAGAGATTTGCTATTCAATGTTAAATGCCTTTTCATCAACATCATCATCCCCTTCATCAAATATTAATCGCCTCATCCCTGTAAGTATTATTCTGTGAAGGAAATGGTTCAGGTTTTGAATACGGGCATCCCTCTAAGCTACGAACAATTGCTTTTAACTCTAGGCAACAACGCAGGAATGCTTTTGTGAAACTGTCAGATGCATCAAATGCATGATGCCTGGTATGGTCCTTAAAAGCATTAAACGTCTGTGCTCTGAATGCTGTTATGAGTTTGTTTTATTGTTGCAGTAAAAGAACTTTCTCAATTTTATTTATTACTTTTTTATGATCTTGAGCAATAGGCAAGCCTCAGGACTAGTTTAATTTTTAAAAAATACATACGAGCCTTAAATATGTTCTTAAAGCATTTGTTTACTTTCTGTCTATAACCATACGGTAGAAGAACAGTTTAGAGCCAGATTAAAAAGACCTGCAAATCAACTCTTCCGTCTCTTTCAAAAATAAGCAAAAAAGCGTTGAGTATTAAGAGCCTGTAATTATCTCTTTAGTCTATAATAATGTATGGATAAAAGTCAAAGTAAATGCCACTAATAACTAAAAGGAAAAAGGTAAGAAAGAAACATATGGATGAGAAAGAATGTTTTTCTTTGAAGTGATGTTTTTTTATTGTAACAACTGATTACGAGTCGGCTATAGGATCGAGAAAAGCAGAAATATGTAACATAATAGAGATTTCTAAGACGAACACTAAATCTCTCTTACGCCTTATTTTGATTTATTCAATTCATTTGGTTATACTTGAATCAGCAAGAAACTAGCTGAAATCTTATCAATAAGACGCTAAAGTCTTTATTATCGTATAATATCGCTTGTGATCTTGTTCACTATACATTCTTTCATTTTATATTTATCTCTATCAGCGCAGAAATCTGCTTCCTGAGTTTTAGCAGATTTATAATTATTTCATATATTTCAACATTACTCAATTTATCTCTCAGTCTCGAAATGCAACAGAAATCCATTTATCCGAAGTAGTGGGGACCGAATCATTTCGAATAATCCACAGTAATTACTTTTGGCAGTTCAAAGTTTAATAGACCTTGTATTTTAAATGTTAACTCTTTAGAAAAAAGTTATGTTCAAGTAATAAATTGACCTATCAGAGTACGTTTGTGCTATAAGATTTATCATAGACTTATCACAGGATTGAAATGATGTTTTGGGGAGGGTAGAAAGAGCACCAAGTGCATTGTATTTCATATTTTCATTTTCAGATGGTGCTGTATGCTTAATAACTGTAAAAATTAGCAAATTTGAATTTTTTTAAAAGACTACGCATCACTGAAACTTCGCGATAAGCTGCTACAATATTAGCAATACTTAAACATACCTAACTTGCACACCTCCAGCGATACTTAGACATCGCCATTGGGGGGTCGAACCTATGGAATACTTTGCATATCACCCGTATTTTCCCGCTGACTATTAATAATACTGTAATATGCTTGCAAATGAAATAAACGCTATCTTATTTTATTTTTTCTCATTCTGTTCTCACTCTAGAATCGCCATTCATCGGTAAAATATAAACTAAAATTTAAAACAAAATGTTTAGATTTCTAGGGCTCTTTGTAAGTATATAATATTTCATTAAATTTACATAAAGTTATTTGGTATTCCTACTAGCTTTTTCTTTTAGCTCAATCTGACATTTGCATCATGCTTCCGCTTGATGATTACTATGAATAAGGTATCTTCTAAAATTTAAATTTATTATTTTCGCCATGTATTGCTAGCAAGAAATTCAGGGTTCACCATTTTTGCATGCAATATGCTGAGCTTGTGAGCTTAACTCTAACACAGAACAATGAAAATGATTTTAAATAAAAGTTAATGACCAATGTTTGGATTCATCGGTTTAATGCTATTACTCTTCAACATTTTATTAAAGCTGAAATATGTTTAAACTAAGTTTTACTTCAAAATTACAGTTTTAGTTCAAGAAGGTTTTCTGTTTGTTTTTCTGTTAAGACGTCATAGCTGTAAATGGGCAAAAATATTTGCTAAATTACATCAAAAGATTTCAAATATAATCTAAGATATACAGTATCATAACTTTGTACCAACCACTTTTAAGATATTTTAAGGTAATTATCACAAAATGACTGTCCTAATAAACAGTAAATTTAATAAATTCTGTGACAAAAATTTCAATAACTTTCCACTTTTAGAAAAGTTTTGGAAATTAAGTGAGAAATATCAAAATATTTAAGTTCCTGATTTCCTCTGAATGAAGCACTGAATGGTTTTTTATTTATTTTTTTAAAGATGATTTAGCTAGAAGTTTAATTTTCTGAAAGTTACTATTTTCAGCTTGTGAATTTCGTATTCCATTAAAATACAGATTATTTCCACATCAGCGGAAAATTTTTTCTTCAAGTCTCGTATGTAAGCGGTCCATTGAAATAAACCCATGTTTACGCCTTGTATAAATATGTGTGTTTTTATTAAATAAATGCACAATGGTGTTAATTTACACTTAAATAATATCATAGTATTTTTTCCCATTCGGTTTCTCCATTGTAAACAGCTCAGTTTAAATATAAGGATTTATGCTCTATATCTTTAATTTCTCGGGTACTAATTTTAAACTAGTATACCTACCGTAACTGGAAGACTCGAAACTGTTTCAAGTACTAATCTGAAATCTACGTATGAAGATCAGATTGCACTTTCTTTTTAATATAATGATTTCTGTTTCTTAAATTTTAGCTATTTCAAAAAGCATATTTAATCTTTTAATATTTGAGTTGCAGCCAATACGGTATAGTGTTTAGGGAAGTCTGACTGCGATTCCGAAGGGCGGGGGTTCGAATCCTGGGGAAGTCATGGATGTAAAATTGTCTGTCCCTTCAATAGTAGGTAACGGTGGCCGCCTATTAGGTGCCTTCACAATAAAATGGCCACCACTTCTGGCCTTAGGAGTGGCCAATGCCATTATAGGCAAGTGCCCGCCATTGGGAAAAAATATTTGAGTTTTGGTATTCTTTGAGGTGTTGGACTGTAATCTGAAATTTTTCGAAGGCAAATTTTTTCTTATTCTGAATTGCTCTTTCCTTGATCTCTTTCTGATCGCATTTCTGAGCTTCAAACGTACCAAGCACTGCACCGCGCATAGCTCTCGAATTCCTACATGTGACAGTTGACTAGCCTTGCAGATAGTTTCTACCGAAAGTCATAAAAAGCAAAGCCTCCAAAATTTTCTTTCTTCCTCTCCTTTACACTTTTTTCCTTTAGCAATTAGCCTTACGTTCCAGTACTTGCACTTAGCATCATTAGATAGTAATCGCACTCTGTGCAATCGGAAACAGATTCTCTGCTTTCATATGCTTTAAAAAAAGTAAAAAACTAACAAACTACCTGAGAGTACAAACTGTAACTTTCTCTCCCAAACTGAACATATGACTGCGTACATTCGATATGTGGTTCTTTTTTCTCCTTTAAATGTTAAAAAAAAAAGAGGTGAAAAGGTGATGCTGAGTGATTCTGATGTATCATTAACCACAGATTCTGAGTCTAATTCTTACAGGATGATAAAAAATCGAAGTAACATACTGGAGTCTGCGAGTGGATGTGTATTCGATATTAACTTTTTTTAGTTCGTGAGATTTTATAATATGGGATTTAATGCTTTTTAATATAGGATTAAATCATTTTAATTTCAAAAGGTTTTGTCACGTTCAGTAAATATTCCTTTTTCTTGAAATATTGAAATAAAAAGCTGAAAAGTTGTAGAAGGCCTAAAATGTACACAATGTAATTATTATATTAAGCCTTACGTGGATAAAAGTTAAATCAACTTATTGAAATCTTTGACCTTTTATAGAACTGACAATAGGATCGAAAAGATGCGCCGATTGAGTAAAAGTCATTTAGACTGCGATAAGGTCCTTGGCCATAGCTATCAGTGCTATAGAATAATTTTAATTATTGATAAAGAGTAACTTGATAAATGGACGAAACATTCAGCGTAAAATTTAGAACTCAAAATTAATTACTGAATGAAGTTTTTTGTTTGAAACTTACACTATCTTTAAAAACATTTTGCTGTTTCTGCTATCTCTTGTTTCGCTTTCCTCTTGAAGTCGCAGTATAACAATGAATTTGAACCAGAAACATAATAATATGTGTTATTTTATGCTAATATTTGCATACAAAAACACGAAATGCATTATTTTGTGTTCTTCATTTATTAGCTATTATACCACCCAAAATAATTTTTCTAGAATTTCAAAATAATTCTTTACTATAAAAGTGCAAAATGATATTTTTCTCGCAATAATCTGTAACTTTATGATATAAAATGTTTAATAATTTTAAACCATTGAAAGACTGAATACCTTTAAGCAATCAGACGTTTGATTTTTATTCAGTTGTTTCACATTGTTTTAACCGAGGCAAAACTAGTCTAAATATAGACAGAATGGTTGTACAAATGGCACGCGTTCTGCAAGAATATTGCTCGGAAAAGATATTTCAGCAATAAAACGTTAGAAATTTAAAATTGTTAAAAACCCTTAATAGATAAAAAGAATGAAAAAGTATTATTATTAAAACGTATATTTCCCTCCATTTTTTTGAATTTCTGATCTTTTATTATCTTCAGAATCCACCATTGATCCTATTGATTTCAAGTGTTACGAAACATTGGGACCTTCAGTAGCAAAAAGATAGAATAAGTATTTTTATGTATGCTTATCCAAACTAATGAGAAAAACAGAGCAAAGTCCAGATGATTTTTATGTGTATTGCGTATGTTAACTAAGCGTTAAACTGATCCCATTTAATGCTGCTCCGTTTCTCACATTTTTAATCAGAACCGCAACATGAGCGATAAACGGGATGCTATTGCTTATATTACAGACTAAACAATACGTTTCGAGCCTATCTTAATAATACAAATATATGTAAATATTGTATTCATTTCTCAAGTTGTCCAAAACAATACGTCTATATAGAATTATATGTTTTGTAAAACATATGTATCAGATCATCACCCATCACCTTTCACAGTATTTTCAATAATTACAATTATTTTAAGTATCAAGAGTAATAATTGCACTTAAATATTTGTCCCTTTACTTTGCGCCTCTTATCTTAATATGTTTATTATTTTTCAGGAAAACGTAAGAAGATGGAAGGATATCGTCATCAGGGTCGACCTCTGTACGTAAGACCAACAACTGAAGCTTACGCTTACCAGAACCTGTATGGAACTGTTCGAGGACATCCAGCAGGAAAAGTTAGACCTTCGCTGGACCTTGATCCTGTACCATCTAGTGCGAGGAGTAAAAAATCTTTCAACTTCCTACCTTGGAAAAAAAGCAAGAGTAAAACTGACGAATCTCTGCCTACGGGGCATGGAACTTTATCTAGGCATAATAAGTATAAATTTGGATCTGTGTCTGCATTATCTTCTGCTGGACTTTACAGAGATTGGGATTCATCATTATCTTATACACCATCTTATTCAGCATCAGATCTGAAGCACGCATCTGTCAGAAGTGTAGATCCCAGAGTAAGAGGCCTCGTAAAATATCCTTGGGAAACATACAATGGTAATAATAATAACAATGATGTGGAAGCAAAAAATTGTAAAAACAATCGCCTCAGTAAAATACATAGCAATAAAAGACAAGATAATGATTTTGTAGATAAATCACCGAGCACAATTTCTCTTGATGATACGCCGTCTTTCAGCCCCTCTGTATGTAAGTGTCAAAAGAAAAAGTCGGGCCCTTTTGGAACTTTAAACTTAAACTCACTGAAATCAACCAAATGTAACTGTGGATTTTCTAGTGTTAGGTCTACAAGAGGATTTGCACCACCACCTCCATCAAGGAGAAGGTCTATACTTCCAGAAAAAGTAGACCTTTATGCCGTCCATGAAGAAGCTCAACCGACTTCCAATTTTAATGGCAATCGACGCAAACAAGAAAATATATATGATACATTGAGCAAGCATAGTAAAAATCGAGCTCCAGCTCCACCTTCACCTCAAGTAATAAGTTATGCCCCGATTTCTTCTCCTCAGTCCAAATTCTCGAAGTCCTTAGAAAAGTGTAAGAAAGATCCTTATAGTTCTATCGCATCTAGGAAATCTATTCTAGAATGTGATGTAACTGCATATGATTTAGTAAAAAGTTACCTTAAGGATGATTCTTCTAATGCCATCGACAGTGATCTAGATGATGATTTAAGCGACAATGTTATTGAAGCAAAGCGCGATAATGAAAAGGAATCTGCGAATGGATCCCAAAAGAGTAAAAGAGACTTGCTTCATGTTATGGACAAATCATACAAAGACAGTTCAAATAAATCTCCAAGCCCTGTGAGTTCAGAAAGTGAAAGCGGAATTTATTCCCAGGCATCCAGCATTCGAATTGGTGGACATGGAATGAAGATTTTTCAGCCGACGGAAGGTCTTGGCGAATCTCAGTCATCATCTGTGTACTCAGACGGTTCCAAAACTAACTCTGTTGACTCAAGAACCAGTAGCTGGAGCAACAGTTCGCTCTCTGATGATGGCATATATTCACTCCCTGAACCAGATTATGATGATGATAGAGATCTTAATGATTCTGATTCAGTTCTCAGATTTAACGATGACATCTATTCAACCCTTACGTCTTCATCTTCCCCGTCATTAAAGAAATATTCCAGTGGAGGTTGTCTGGATAAAACTGCTAACACGCTCACAAGTCAAGAACTTCGTGGTAGCAGTGAATCTCCAAGATTTCCAAATGTCCGCAAAGCAACTTCAATGGTTTCCTTAATTTCAAATCATGGAAGCGAGGACGGAACACTTAGGAGTCGTGGAAAGACGTCTCGTGATCTTGAACATTCAACAACTCCAACATCCGTGCCGCCGCCACCACCTCCCCCGCCACCGCCTCCACTACCACCACCTAATTTTTCTGTACGAAAATCAGTACCAGAAAATGAACCTCAGAATCTAAACGTTGAATCAGATGCCCCAACTAAAATCCAGAGCAAGAAATTTTCTGGGAATAACATTAGTTCTTGTATAGCCTCAGAACTTACCGAAAAATTAAAAAGTAATCAACCTATATTGAAGAAAAATGAAATCAAACCCAAGCAGCCACTGAAAGTGAATTCACATAATCCTTATGCAGAAGTGAAATCAATTCTAAAAAAGACGGGTGAGAACTTAACTTCCTCAAATAGTAATAACTCGAACTCTCCATCCAGTTCAAAACAGATCTTGTCTATCCAAGATGTGCAAGATACTAAGAAGAAGAAGAGAGTACAGTTTAAGTCTCTTAGCAATGAATCCTTAGCTGTCGAACACATTCAACATCAAACTCTCTCCTCTTCTGATGAAGAGTGGGAAGAGGCAAGGGAGAATTTTAGCAGTGATTCAATGCAAAAACCTTCAGTAAAACCTAATTCATCTGACTCCGAATTAAGGAAGAAGAATGATGAAGATTTTCAAACAGTTGAAGAGTATTTAAATGCTCAGAAAGAAGAAATTTCTTCGAATTCTAAAGCGAGCCCGAGCAAAACTAGTGGTGAAAAGGCAGAGGGAAAAGTATGTACATTTATATCATTAACTGGTGTTTATTACTATTTATTAGCATTTAAAATAAATGTAATTGTTTCAAAGCATATATAAAATCCTCTCTGATTAAAGTAAGCAATCGTACAATGAAAGCTCTTGCCAATACAAACAGCATGAGATCTTTCATTTACCTTCAGAATTATGAAATACAGTATGTATTTTCCCGCAAAAAAGCAACGTATAACAAAATTAGTTGAGTGAAAAATACACTCATTAATAGTATTTTCATATTTTAAGTTGTAACTAGGTCATTAATAGACTATTTTTAATTTCACACGGGCAAGTTAAAAAATAAGAAGGAAATACAATGTTTTCTTTTTGTAGAAAATTAAAACGGTAACGATAAATGTCGGCCGTGTTAGATCATAAACTGCTAGAAACCTGATGAAATGTACTTAATTCAATGGTATTTTTAAATAAATAATTTTGGATAACAACTTAGTAACTATCATATTTTTATCTATTCTATGACAACTATCATATTTTTATCTATTCTATGACAACTATCATATGTCTTTAAAAAATAACAATATTTCTGTTCGAAGGAAGTACTAAAAGTGAAAGGCAGTAGACAGATAGGATGGATAATGACGACTCAATTTTCGGCAAAAGTCGGTATTCTTTTTTAAAGAAAATAGGCACGATATCCCGCTAATCTGTGTTTTCGCAGAGTTATATGATGCTTAGAATTCGAAATCTTTATGAATTCTGTTTAATTTATCTATTACAATAGGAATGAATAAATATTTTTCCTTATGAAAAATTTGGACTGATTTTTTTTTAGCTTCTCGTAGGTTTAAATTACAAATGTACGTGCTTACTATTTTTTGCAATCACGCAGCAAATTTGATGAATGAAACTGTTAGTTCTTTTTTCCCTCTTTCCAAAATAGTTTTGAAGCAAATAATTAACGGCAAGTTCGCATTAAGACTGATATAATGTACAGTTGCGATTTAAATTTCTTCGGATTTTATAAATGCTTTGTAACTGAAATATTACACAATTCTTCTGAAGTCACTTTTAAGAATATTTTTTAAAAATATTACTTCTTATATATTTAGATCATTTTTTAAAACGAGTTTTTGACGAATTTTCTTATTTATGAATTTAAAATTTTATATTATTTTCTTATTTTAAATTGTTGAAGTTTTAAATTAAAGTTGAATTTTGATAACATTAATTATTGCGTATGTGATATAATGTATTCTATGCAATCTGCATTCAAAATTAAAGGTTGAGTTAAACACATATTTGGGAGCGTGGATGGGGTATTTCATGCATTTTACACATTGATTGTTAAATGTGAACACTTAATCTTTTGTAGTAAAAGCGAGGGATACTTATTTCTTTAATAATAATTTTATAAAGATTTGCAAATTCTGTGAAACTGAGATTTGAAGAAATTAATATTACTGTTCTTCCGCCCAGATGGGAAAATGGTTTGTGACTCTGACTGCCGAACCGAAGGGCCCGGGCTCGAATCCCGTAGAAGGCATTCATATAATTGATCCGTCCCTTTGTTGGAAACAATGGGGACCCACCTGTTAGATGCCTCCATAATAAAGAAACCACGCTTCTTGCCCTAGTAGTAGCTAACGGCTAGAGCCCGCCATTGAAAAATGCATACGTATACATATATGATATTTTGACTTGAAGAAGGTTGCAACGAATTAGCGTTTGGTGAGGCTGCGTAGTTAGAAAGATGGATGCATAAACCAAAAACTTCCAGACTTGGCCGTTTCGAAACATAATTTTAGTCCTTTAATAATGCACATCACATCACTTTTTTGTAGGCAAGGTAGTTTTAGAATATAGTTAGCAACAATAATTTTTATGTATACGGGTTTTAGATAAAGAACAATTGAGCATAGCCGCGCAAAGATTTTGCATGGCAGGAGAAGTTAAGAAGAATGACGTAATTTCTCGCGAAGCAGTATGTATACTAGGTAGGGTCATATGTACAGCTAAGCTGTGATTGGTTAATTTTAAGTTTTAGTCCTCTTTGCAAGCAGTGTTATGTAATTTGGAAAGATCTCGAATTTGGGAGAAAAGATGAACTTAAAGGGAAAACATAAGATTTAGAGTAGTTAATTTTGAAGTTGCTAATTATTTCTTAACGCAGCCATCGTATTTTATTATATCTTACATATACATACATATCACTTTTCCCAGAACAAACAGATCAAAGTATAGTACATGCTTCTCCTATTCAATCTAGTGATTATTTAAATATAAGGTTAGCAGTTCTTCTATAGAATTAATATCGACTTCAGGATTCTACATTTGAAGATTGTGCATAAATATAAACTTTAGTTAATATCCATATGTATAACTTAATTCGTTCTATGCAATTTTCGTACCGTCTTCATGGAATGAATATCTCTGTAAACCAATTATTCATTAATATTTCATGTTTCATAAATATTAAATACATTAAAAGAATAAAATAATGCATTTTCCCTCCAAAATGGTTACGCTCTATAATTACTGAAATTCAAAATTTGCAAAATTAAGTGCATTAATTTTTTGTAGGCGAAATTGCACTTGATATTTTGCAATAATGTATTGTTTATACTCTTTACTCTCGCCAATTGTATCATAAACGAACGCATTAAGTTTTATTGAAATATTTACAGTATTTATAACTTAAAAAGTTATGCAACTTTTCGAATGCATGTTTCTAGGAGAAAAGATAAATTTAGTATTTAGTTTTTAATTTTCAAAAATGCTTTTATTTTTCGAATATAATTTATTCTAAATGAAAAGAAATTGTATTTTGAGCAAAGAAAATACTGATTAATTTTGAACTGAAATAAAACTGTTAATAATTCTATTTCAGAGTACTTCCAAAACGCCTACTATTCCTAGACCCACGCAGCCCCCTCCACCACCTCCAAACATTCGAAAAAGTCCTGCGAAAGCTCCGCCACCCCCAAGACCCCTCAGCGCAACCCCCAAGAGCTTTTCTCACTGTGATCTCAGAGTTTCAACCTCGAGCCGGCCTCCAGGTAAAGACCCATCACGAATGCCAGGTCTGGTCAAAATAACATCAAGAGATCCATCCAAGCCTGGTCAAGTATCCCTCACTTCACTTAAAGGAAAACCAAGAGTGAGTGGAGGAACAGTATCTACAGTCACAGGTAAATGTCCTTTCATGATTTGTGTACCTGCTCTAGAAAACAATGTTGCAAAGAACCAAACGTATGGGTGAGAATAACTAATCTCTTGTAACTAAACAACCTTTGCATTTTTATTTATCTTTTCCTCAGTTACGATTATTTCAGGTATAGTTATCATGAGCTAAGTAACCGGTGATATATACTACTCTCGATGAAAATAAGAGGAAAAGTTATTTCTTCTAAAAATGTTTATGTGTAAAATAATAAAATTACCTATTTACTAACTAATAGGTTTTTCAACTGCTTTGCTACAGAGACATAAATATAATACATGCAACTTCATTATCGCCCCTCACTTCGTTACAAGAGACGCAAACATGGAATAAAAATATGTTCTTTTTCGATAGTTATAACCCCTCAAACCTTTGGGCGGACTCAAGAATATATATTACGTCATCGATAATTCATTTTGCATAATCATGTATAGTATTTTATAATCGCAGATCGCAAAAGTATCGGATTGAGGTCTAATGCAGACTAGTCTGCAATACGATACCACTGCAGAGACATAGATATTATTACGAAATGCCCAGCTGTGGTAAGATAGCTTCTCGCAAAGCGAGTTAGGGGTTGCCAGAAAGCGGCAAGGAAAGACAGCGTTGCCATATTTAGTGCGAAATCGCCTATCTGGCGGTAAAATTTGGCGATATGCCATAGGCGGAGCGATAACATTCTAGAATGAATTCTTACCGATTTTCAACAGATGTGCTGGAAGGCAGGTCAAAAGCTATATAAACCCTGCCTGTACGAGGAGTAGCAGTTTATCTTGAAGAGTATCTTTGAGTGTGTTGATTTCAGTAGTAGTACTTAGAATTCAGAGATTAGCTTGACAACGATCGCATGAGTCGGAAGCTGTACTTTAGTGCTTTGTGGTGAAGCTGTCTTCACCGTCGTAGCCTGAAGGGTGTTGTTGCTGATTGTTTCAGCGTGTTTAGCATAGTCTTTACGACGACTGTAAACGTGTTTTTGAAACTATATTGAGCATACTGACGAATAAATTGTAATTTGATTCTTCATCAAGTGTTTTAATCAATCACTCCAAATCCAGGAACCCATAGAACGCAACAATATTATATACATGACACCATTAGCGTCCCCAGAATCCAGAATCCATTACCAGAATCGAACCGGAAAGAAACTATTTGTGTTCAATGGTTTCTTGGCAAAATGACATTCCTGCGAATTATTTTACATAAATCCTAAAATTTATCATACGTACAGTGTATTGGTTAAATATTACAGATATAAAAATATGGGAACACAGACTGTTAATTACAGCTTTTAAGGTAATAATATTTTACACAGAATATCACTGTTATGTAATCACCGAAACATAATCATCTGCAGATACAAAAAAAAAAAAGAAAGCATTGTGATATCTGATTGAATTGAATGCTGATTTTTTACAAGCCAAAAATTTTTGTGTGATTCAAAATGTTCAATCTTGATTTTTTTGCTATGTCGATATTTTGAGCCTTTTCCCATCGATGTATTTATTCTCTAAGTCAGTATTTTAGTTACTAATCTGTGTAAAGAAATTTTGAATGATTCCTTGTAGTGGTAGACCCTTGTAAAACCGACATTCCTTCTAGAATGAATTTTGAGCGACTTTAGTCCTCTTACCTAATTTCAACCAGCTTTTTCTCCCAGAAGGTATAAAAGAGAAGGCATTGTTGTAACTGTCCGTCACCCCCCTTCATAGGAGGCAATGGTGGCCCACATATTAGGTGCCTCCATAATAAAGAGACCACCACATCTGGCCTTAGTATATATTAATGGACTCTGTTACAAAATTGTAACTGTTCAAAGTCTGCCATTGGAAAAAAAAAATATATAAAAATTTCTTTTGCGCCTGCAAAAACTGAACAAATTGCGTCTTGGGATCTAACCCAAATTAACTCAAGTTTCCTTTTGAAATTAAGTTTATTTACAGTTTAAATTGATTTGCAATGTGACTTATATTAAAATAATTATATAAAAAGCTCACATGATTAAACTTGAAAGCATGCATATTTTATATACCAGCCTTTCCTTAACAGAGTCCTTTCCTGCATTACCAATTCTCAAAGTAATAACTAAAGAACATTGTCTAACTTTCTTGTTCCTTTTTCCTTTGTAAACGTCATTATTCGTGAATAGATTTCCGAATTATCTCTTAGTTTTTTCCATTTCATAAGTAATAACAAAAAGGTTTTTTGAAAATCTATTTGCTGTATTTCGTCACCCAATAACTGAATTGCGTGTGACTTGAGATCTTTCAAATAAGAAGGTCGTTGGAAGGTATTTCTTTATTTTGAAAGTAACACCGTTAAAAGAAATTCATTTTAGTGCCTTCACGTCCGAAAGAACGTATTGTGGGCAGATCTGGTTCTTGTTATAATTGGGTCATGGGCAGGACAAGAGAATTGTAGACTTTGCCCGATGAACTGGTTTTCCGAAAGCAAACATAAAAAAGAAGCAATTCGTCTGTAGTACTTCTACCATCTGCTACTCAACTTTGCACAGCCATAAGTGTACATTTTATTAACATCTGTCCTTTCTCCCGCTTGCGTGAAGAGATGCCTCCATGAGGAAATAACTGTCGCTTCGTACAATTTACGAAGGTAGCGGGTTTACTAATAAGAGTCTAGTTTCAAGTGATGAAAAGTATGAGCATATTTAGTATTTTAAAATATTATTAATTGGGAATTTTCTGATTTCCTGGCTTCTAAGCTCATTGTTTAATTTTAGGAAAATTCCAAAAAAGGATCTGTTTTACTGCAAGTCGTAAAACATTGAAGTCATTTTATATCTCTAATGCAAGTTATTTCTCACATACAGTAGAGAAAGAGAAACCGGTATATTAAAATCTTCGGATGTAGAACATGCCTTTTTGCCTATCACATACCTTGTGAACAAAATTTGGAAGATAATCAGTTAGAATGTTTAATTAAACACACAACCGAAATAATAATAAGTGTAATTAGTATTTTTTTATGATTAATTTAATCAATTTTAGAATGACAGGATCTCAATTAGTAGTAAGTAGGGACAGTCAATTAGTAGTGGGAGGAGCGATAATATCACTATCTCAGAGAAATATAATAACGAAAAATCGATATGAAAAATGATACATTCGGTTATTAATATCAACTGTTTTAAAAATTACATTTGGTGCCCTTCATAGTTAGTTTTCTGTTAGCAGGCTAAGAGGTTAAGGTCTGTGCTAAAAGGAAAGCTCCCCTTCAAGTGCTATTAGACTTATAAGGTATTTCTCCCGCCTTCCTAGCGTGCCTTCGTGGTGTAGTGGTCAGCACTCTGGGCCGGTATTCCAGAGGTACGTGGTTCGATTCTCGGCGAAGGCAATTGCTAATTTTTCATCTTGCCTGCTTTAAAATATCCTAATGTCTCTACAGTGGCGCCCGAACTAAAGGGTGTTGGATGACGATTCTCCTCATCCAGGATTTGGCGATTGGGTCCCCTAAAGACCCCAATCGCCCTTTAAAAGGGGGAGTATATAATGTATTTTTCCCGCCTTCCTCGAGTGCCTTCGTGGTGCAGTGGTCAGCACACTGAGCGGGTATTTCAGAGGTCTGTGGTTCGATTCCCGGCGAAAGCGATTGCTCATTTTTCAATTCTTCTGCTTCCAAAAATTACCTAATGTCTAATCTTGATTCACAAATGCCTTGGATCGTGAAGAAATAGGTTTAGAAATAAATTTTGCAATCAAAACATATCTTGCATGATGGAAGATGTCACGAAATGCGAGCAAGTAAGCCGGCAACAAATGATATTCGAAAATGCAATTAATGCAGTAGAAGAAATGTCTTTAGAAGATTAAGACGAAAGGAAGGTTTTGCTAGTTAACTGATCCGCGAACGTTTGTGCAAAGTAGGTAAAATGGAAAGGTTCATAAAACATTATCACCCTTATAAAGCAATAGTAAGCCGGAACATAAATATTTACTCTAAACAATGTCATGCCTTCTTTTGGGAACTTTTTAAAACTCAGACAAACATAAATCATAGTGACAAATTTTTAATGAGACAAAATGAGCAATTCACAGGTAGAGCTAATAGAAAGAGAAACATAAAAAACAGACAGCAGCTACCTTTTATTTTTGCAGAACAGGCTATCACTTTCAAACAGTAATATTTTGCGCTTTTAGGTTCTGCATCATTTTATACTTATATCGTCAAATTTCCTTCGTAGAGATATGATAAAATTTAATTCAGATTTCCTATTTTTATACGTTTAGTATTGTGTTAAATATTATGAATTATATTTAAGAAATTCAATTGATTTCGTATTACGAACTTACAGTCGAAGTACGTTTTTCCAAGCAATCATTTGGGATCCAGCAACGGATTAATTCATTTTTACGTTAGTTACTACGGGAGAAAAATTGTTTTGATTTACGAATTAACTTTAGGAATGAATGAAGTCTGTAAATCAGAATTTCAAGGTACTTAAAACCACTGAATTTTCTGCAATTCAACAATCTAGTCAATTGTATATTTGGGATGTGCATTTCTTCCAAGAATAACCGCCATCTCTAGAGTTAAAAAAATTAAATTTGTTTTATTTTGGAGCCTTAAGACATTCAGGAACGCATCATCGTGTAATAATAATTTGCATTGGGACAATCATTGTCTGCAGAAATTTAGAAATACGAGGATTTTTAATGATTTATATGTTTGATGCGAATTTTTATTTCTCAATATTCTCATAAATGGGTTTTTGGAATACAAAAATTATAGTTTTATTCGAACACGTGTTCTTACCAATCATTTTTACAATGCTGTAAACCGGAAATGATTTTCCGTAAAGACGATATAGTATTAGGGACTTTAGCTTTCTTATAGTAAGCCGTAACTGCCTTGTTTTACTAAGTACTAATCTCATCTAAACATTGTTTTGTTTCTCTAAATGTGACTTCTACGTTTTTATCTTCCAAACCTACCACTGACCTTAATTATATTCAGAGCTTAAGCAGTCCTGTGTACATAATATAACAGTCCAAAGAATAGCAACACTTCATAACAATGACTTCAACAGATGCTTAGCAGACAGCTGCTACAACATAGCCCAACCTTTTAAGATCGTGTGTTTGATCATACTGATTTGCGATTCTAGCTGAGGAAGGAATACGGGGAGATTAATTCAGACCACAATTTTGTCCACGCTAAGCTATACTTGTAGCATTCTTTCTGGGGCCAAATACGTAGATATAGTTGAATGATGGTAATTTCGAATGAATACCTGCAGGATTTGTGTAGTTTAGCTTTTTCAGGTTATAGGCTTGTTGCATTGAGCCAAGCTCTTAGTGAGTGTTAGCCACTAAATACATCTAGATTGAAATTAAAACGATAAAATGCTGAGGAACATAAGTGATGCAGAAAACACATTAATGACATGCACGAAGTGATTGTAAAGGTAAAATGAATAAAACTTCAATTTAGAAAACGCACGGTCGTGTTAAAATAAACAATAAGTTACATGTCAGGGTCTAAATAAGCTACAGATCGGGTAATCTAGTGCTTTCGGCATACAATTCTTTTTGGGCACCCCTTTGCCTCATATATTGCTTTTATGACAGAAAACCAAGGATATGTTGGTTTTCTGTCATAAAAGCAATGCGATGCTTCCGAATCAACCAACCTCCAACTATTGGTTGATTCGGAGGCATCTTAAATTCTTGGGGTGTTAGCCTAGACCTTCTGATTATAGATCCTGCTTCATCTTAGTCAGTACATTGAATGTAATAGACTTTTGCACTATCTTTAACTAGATATTTTAATTTTATAGATAATTTTCGCTTCTTTGGTGGGAGGGAGGAAAAGAACTTATTTTGTTTATCAATCGCTTTATTTGTGCATAAAGTAATGTACAAATAAAGCGAGTTATTGATTGAGTAGTATTTATTGATTAGTAAAGTAATATTTATTGATTGCGATTAATTAGCCTCAGACAACGTTTAGACTTAGCTATTGCTATGTTAGGCCTAACTGAGGCATCCACATCGAATACCAAAAAGAATGTTTTAGTGTTTAGTTAATTAATTTATTTATTTATTTTGTTTCAGATTCTTCTCATTCTCTCAAAAGGGAAAATGTGTCAACGCTTCCAAAAAACGGGGTGTCTTCCCCCGCCGCTAGTCTCGAGGCCACCACCTCTCCGCGGGGGAAGTCCTTCACAGACTCTGGTGACCACTCTACTTCTGAAACACATCTGAATGCAAATGATTCGAACTCTGATGATATTTATCAAGATACTGCAATAGATATCGCCACACTTCAAGATGATAGTTCCTCAGAATCTTCATATATGTCGTTGACAATGGATGAAAACTTAAATAATGAAACTCTGAAGATTATCGATACTACTAGCACCGTTTCTGGGGAAACTCAGAAGTCTGACAGCATTTCAAATATGTTAGGAAATGACCGAATAGTAAAAAAATCATTAAATATTTCACCATCTATTACCTGTACAATAATCACAAATGTTGCTGCTGATATTCCCAATTCTAATTTATTGAAACTTGAACAATGGCAATCTCAAGAATGTTCCTTAAGTCCTCAAGTGGAGCTGTATCATAAGGTACTGACTAAACTTTTAATAAGATCCTAATTAAAAAAAATATTTTATTTTATCTTTAAAATCTGAACTTAATGAAATTGAACTGGCAAGATAAAAACGAATGCTTGTAGAATTTTTCTCCTTGCAAGCGTAATCCTTAATGTATCAGAAAATTAAAAAAAAAAAAGTATTATTTAAAATCTTATTTAATACGCGATATAATGTGTTGCAAATAATGATAATGGCTGAAACGGGATAGTTTAATAAAAATTATTTTAATTCCAAAAAATATAGTTCTGCAGCACAATAATTTTGACAATTTTATGCCTTGCTATGTTTATTGCATTTTTATTCACCATTATAATGTATATTTAATTTCATTAGAACCCAGAGTGTTTGTCATCAGAGGAAGAAGATATTTCTGCCGAAATCGAAGGTCCTGTGTACAGCAAACTGTTATACGTTCCCCAGAAGTCTCCATCTCCTCCCCCACTACCAAGTAGTTTACCTCCTTTACCACCTAAGAGGTCTCCTCAAACTACCCTAACCACTGTAAATGTGCCTCGGGATTTAAAAAGTAACAACCTTTCTGAATGGACGCATGGTTACCCAAATAAAGTTGAGGATGACAACTATGATACACTGCCTGCACGAGATACATCAAACTCGTCGGAGATTGACTGTCAAATCATTTATGAGAGCAGAAGGTACAGTGATACAGGGGCTACAGTCGTAACTATATCCAGTGGTGCAGAAGACACGGCTTCAGAACACATATATTCATCCTTAAACTCTGAAGCTATTTACGAAGAGCTGCCTGATTGGTCTAAAAACAATACTGAGGACACAGGTGAGAGATTTTTATTTTATTATCAATGGTGTAACAAGTTAAATCATCATGTAATTAAATTTTGAAACACATAACTATTTTAGCGAGAACATAAATAGCAGACAATTTCCTTTGAAGTTGTTTTCAAAAGCAAAATTAAATAAGTAAATATAAAATGTTTTATTAGATTATTTTTATTAGGTTAATATGTTAAAAATTTAAGTTTCTGGAATAACTAGACGTATCTTTTAACATAACCCAGTAAATAGTCGAAATTTATGATCTCCGAAAAGCCTATATTTAATATATATAATAATAATCGGATACATATTACATTTGAAAACTAATAATGTTCTTTGTTCACTTCATAGAAAAACCACTGATGTTAACAGGAAGTTTTGTGGCCGTCGTAGAATGTTATTTGTAAAACATATAGTACATTGATTACGAATCACTAGAGAATCAGTGTGTTTAAGATGCTAGATGTAATGCAATAAGCAGGCATTCCAACATGGGTGGGACATATGGGATTGTGTGACTAACCTTCCAGTAAATAAGTAATTTCAGAAATATTAAACTAAACGTTAATTATCTAATATTAAAGGCGCAAAGGCTACACTGCATTTATTTTTCTATTTTCAATGTATGCACTATTTTGCCTAGTGTATTGCGAATACAGCACATGTTTTAACGTTCCATCTGATTCTAGATTTGCTGACATTTTGATAAAATACACTGGTGTGCAAAAATTAAGGACGAAGTCGAAAAATTAGCATATCAGCTGAACGAAGAGGCAGAGCGGACAGAAAGACCAATCAGGAGATTAAGTAAGGTGATGTATGGTAGCAAATGCGCAGATATGCAGGTAGACGTAATGGGGGAGTGTCTGAGTAGTATAAAGCATGTTGTCGGTGTAAGATCAGTATTTCTGGCAAAGAGATTGCACACCGTATAGCAGATAAAATCACACCGACTTGCTGCCTCAGCGAGAAATGGCGAATAATCAATCTGTTAGACGACATCTGGATGCTTTTACCCGAGGTCGAATCATTGGGAAGTTGGAGGAAGGCCGCAGTGTGACAAGTGTGGCTGTAGAGTTCGGCATTGCTCACAGCATCGTTTCACGACTTTGAAAACAATTTCAAACTACAGGAACAGCTATCCGGGGGTTTAGTAGTGGTCGTCCACGAGGAACCACACCCGCACATGACCGGTATATTGCCTTACATGCCAGAAGAAATAAGCGGCAGACAGCGGGAGAAATCGCTAGACACACGACACAGGCGACTGGACGACCGATATCGCGTTTTACCGTGGCCAGAAGACTGCACGGCGGTGGTCTGTTTGCACGAAGTCCTGTACGGTGTGTACCTCTAACGCCTGTCCATCGGAGAAGGCGTTCTCTTTGGTGCCGGGAACACCGGAATTGGAGAGACAATGAATGGGGACGAGTACTCTTTACAGATGAGAGCAGATTCAGTCTGAGTACCAATTCTCATCGCATACTCATCTGGAGAGAGCGGGGAAGCCGCAATCATCCCTCGAACATCATTGAAAGGGACAGGTATGGAGGTGGCGGTGTTCTCGTTTGGGGAGGCATCATGCTTGGTAGTCGTACAGACCTTCACATCTTCGACGCAGGTTCAGTCAACGGGACCCGTTATTAACGAGATTCTTCTTCCATATGTGCGTCTTTTTAGAGGCGCTATGGGTCCGCAGTTCCTTTTTTCATGGACGACAATGCACCATGTCATCGCACAGTAGCTGCCGAACAGCTCTTAGAGAGTGAGGATATTGAACGTATGGATTGGCCGGCACGATCTCCGGATCTCAATCCCATCGAGCATGTATGGGATTTTCTAGGCAGACGCTTGGCAGCTCGTACCTTACCACCAGTAACGATTCCGAAACTTCGATTGGCGCTGCAAGACGAATGGGCAGCAGTGCCTCAATAACTCATTGACACCCTCATTCTCAGCATGGGCAGACGCTGTGAAACCTGCCTAGCAGTCAGGGGAGATCATATCCCGTATTAAAGACCGAATGTTTCTTGCTGGACGCCCATCACAGGGATGTTTCGGCCTTCAGTCGCATTGCGCTCCATGCTACTTTTTCTAAAAAGCTTCTTTTTATCCCTCTGATTTCTCTTTTAGTAAGTGTTGCTTACATTACTCATGTCCTTACGTATTGGGGATCTTACGGTATTAAATGTGTTGATTTGGAAAACTTTTGTACAAAGTTATATTGAAAAAAGCGTCTCGTCCTTAATTTTTGCACACCAGTGTAGACTGTGATATATTCGAAATCGCTGTTATTTATACCAAAAGAATTTTCTTTCATAAATAATTTTTTCCCTGTTAATTATGAATGACTTGTTAAATTTCTTAATCCATTTTGTTTCTCGTTCAGATACACTGAGCCTAAATAGTAAACAATTTCTTAAAATGATTTGCTTGCAAATAATTTCTGACGATGACTGATGGCACTCGTAAAAACGTTTAATTAAATTTAGTTCATTTAATTATCGTAAAAATTCAGAACTTTCGTGTGGCGTAGACGTTCTTTAAATTCACTTAAAATAAAGTACTTATTACTGTGGATGTGTGTCTACTTCTATGGATTCCTCTAATAGGCTATTACTTACAACTACTTTCATCATAATCAAAAGCAAAGTCTGCTGAGGTCATTCAATATTAGGGATCAATTGCGCATTAGTATACTGAGTAGTTGAACATGTAAAATTTAATTTCGTTTATGAAGTATATATACTAAAATTTTACGATCATTTTGTTTAACTTGCATCGTTTGAATTAATTAAATAGTGACTTACTGAAACTCGTCGACAAGTGACGTTATTAAGATTTGTTAAGTTCGGTTTAGTTTTTTCGATTATGGCAAAGCATGCTACGGCTATCTGCCTAAGGAAAGGGATGCCTTCGTAGAGGACTTTCTAAAGAAACTGGATCGTATCCACGTTATACATGTGAAAACCTCGGAAACGGCCGTGCAGTCAGCCCGTTCACCCGGAATTAAGCCCAGGTCGAACTACGTGTGTTAAGCGATTTTGCTGCTCGGTCACTGGTAGTCTTTTATCCAATTTGAGGGATCTTTCTAAACTTAGTGTTATGATTACCCTTAAGGCCTTTGAGCTCAGATAGTGTAAAAAAAAAAAATAAATAAATAAATAAATAAATAAAAATTAAAGAAAAGACTTAAAAGACTTCGAATTTTCGCCATCTTGGCAAATTGTGTTTCAATTTTAAGCGTTATTATGATTCTTTCTTAATAACGCTTGTATGTCATTTTTAGCTTCCGTTCTCGTATCGTTTAGGTGTTTGATCAGCTTAATTACGTTTGAGATAATTTCCTTCTTCATTTTTAGCTTCCGTTCTCGTATCGTTTAGGTGTTTGATCAGCTTAATTACGTTTGAGATAATTTCCTTCTTCATTACGGTGATTTTGTGATGCAGTGCTTTCAATGGCTTGGAAAATGTAACATTTCTGTTTATAGCAGCTTTAAAATAAACTATAATACTTGCAACACGAATCTTTATAAGCTCATTTATTTTAACACTGCATTTTATCTTCTACGTTAAGATATTCATCAATATCTGAAAGATAGTATTCAATAAATCTTAGTTTTAATTTTTAATTTATATCTTTTAAAATAAGTCATTTTAAATCATAGGTCATTTTAAGTCATAATTTAAATTTTTAAAATAAGTCAACTTCTCTTTTATTCTCCCCCCTCCCTTTTGTTAAAAAGAATATGTTTTTGTTTCTCTCAGTCTCTCATTATTGATTTATTTCTTACTATTCCATAAATTTAAACTAAAAATACTTAAATCAACTATAAAAACTTTATATTCAGCTTATTTGCACTGAGAAACTACTAATCCCTTTAGAAGAAACTGTATTCAGTTTCTGAATATATTGGATTATTACGAGAAGTTTTTATATTTTTATTAAAATGTCTACTATATTTTGAATACCTAAATCTGAAATGATTGAAGTTTTAAGTTCATTGTTTTGACATTATGTGTTTTCTTATATTCATTCAGATTTCATGAAATCTGTTTAACAAAACTGTCAAAAACTCGGCTAGATAATCAATAGATTTGACTGCTTTATCATTTAACTTTCTAGCCAAAAAAAGATAATATTAAAGAGTAAATAAATGCAATTATTTGCTTTAGAAAGGCCCATAATATGTATTAAAGAATTATTAAATAAATTGATTCATTGATTACAATAGAAATTGAATGAAGATGGGTATTAAAACAGAATGAGTTAAATGAATATCCACATTTTTTATTCCATTTGTAAATAAATTTCATTTTACCTACGCAAAATATCATTCTGCAAATCAATAAACTAATTAATTTTTCTCTGTTAAAAAATTTTTTTTGTAAAGCCGGAGTTCTAGTTGTTGGATAAAGATAAATATTACGTAAAATTATTTTTGTAAAATGTAATTACTTTGCAATGAATCAAAATAAATGTTACTTTTATACATTTCAGTGTCTTTTAATCCATTTGGACGACACAGAGGTTCTTTCTTTGAGGGCGCTTCTAAAGCTGAAATACTGAAATTCTTAGAAGGTGCGAAAGAGAGAGTCGTTGATCATCTTGAAGACGATATTTTGGATGATGATGATGAGGAAATTCCTCAGACCAAAGTAAGTAAAAATTCTAGAAAACTAGGAGTTTCATTCTGCAATGCAATCTTCCTGAAAAGCATACTACATATCTTTTCAGGATTGCTTTAAATACGACTGGCGATAGTTTAAGTGAATTTTAGTAATACTTTATAGCATGACTGCCTATTTTTCTCTGGCTTATTTTAATATGCCCAAATGCACACTTAACTGCAAAATGTGCTGATGTGACATGAACAACGCATTAATTGTGTAAAAAATTCACTGCTTCCCCTATTTTTAAGTTTTATTAATTTCTGGTTAAGTAATTTAACATCAAGAACTGAGAGCCTATTTATTATAGCATAACATTTGTCACTCTAAAACAAATTTCTTCTCGCCATTACTATTCGGCAATTAACTTGCAAATGAAATTTAATTCGTGTAGAATTTGATAACTTTTGCCTTTTATTTTAATTTATTTTGTGAACCATCGGTTTCTCTCAAGTGAATTTGAATAGAGTCAATCACCAACAGTTCTGCCAGAACTCAGTCAAATAAATGTAAAAGCAACTGTTGTAACTCGTTGAATGCATCTCTGAAACTTTGGACTAGTAGCATATTTACATGCTAAAAATGTTTGCAATCGCACCAAAACAAAGGTTAGCAAGAAAGAAGCATCAGAAGTGCGTATTTTAAATTGGTATAATAAATGCGTACATTCTTTACATGCTTACTTGCGGAACAAGCCAGACTTGAGTTGAACTTCTTTTTGAGAACAAAGTTATCAGAGATACAGGCAGAAATTGTTATACAGTCAAACACAGTTGAAGGATGGTGAAAACATAGATAATTGAAGAAAAACAGTGTAATAACTGGCCCTAGCTGAAGGACGTCGAAGCCGGTAAATCTTTTACAACAAGCCTTCGGGACAATAAAACGGGTTTTCTAAACTCATTGTGTGTTGATATGAAGGCTTTGGGTTGAGTTTCTTTATATTGGGAATAAAGAACTAGCATAGAAAAGTTAGAAACAGAGCTAAAAAAAAAGAATGCTGATTTAGGCAAATTCAACTTAAACACTGATTTCATTATCGTATAGCCAGTTTTTCATGAGCATAGCATGAATGTAGTTGTTCGGAGTGTGTCAAACGATAAATGAATATTAAAATATAGTAACCATAAATAATAACTGAAAATTCATGAGATCTTGGATTATTAAAAAAATGAATGAAAAATCATGCATGAAATAATAAGAGTAATTCAAAGTAATTGTATTATAATCTCATACATTAAGAACTCTTTTTTACACTTATTTGCAGTTTGTTTCTCAGAAGTTATATCGCAAGACTTAATAGATGCATTTGCTGTTTAATTGTTTAAAGAAGGTATGCAGCAATCGACGCTGATCAAAATCACTTCCAAGCACATTTGAGTTTATGAAGCGTCTAAGTTTAATAGACGGCGATTTGTGTACTGCAAACCGGGATATCAGTTTTTAGCTTTTTAAGTAAAATAGTAATAAACGATTAATTCATTAATTAACTATAAAATAATTTTAAATTAATACTAACATTAAACTATTTACACAATTTTGAGATTTTGTTTCAAATGTTTTATAAGAATACTTTTATAGTTACGTTCTTGATAAAATTTTATCTCTTTTAAACAACTATTCTATCTGTGTTTATTTCATATTGCTCAACAACAGTTTTTCAATTATATTCTCAATTTCGTAAAACTGCTGATAGCTTTCTGATCAGCATTTTTCAGTTCAAAAATTATTCTTAGAAATTTCAGTGTTTTTCTATATTCGATTGAGGATGGCATGTCATCACTTTTGCTGTCAGTTTCTTCAGTTCTTTTAACACTTTCGTAGTGAGATTTTTTATACATTGTCTTAATATTTTTGTGAACTGACAGAAATTCTAAAAATGAATCCTCATAACTTCTCTCGTTGATATGTAAAACGTTAGCTATAGCAATCCTTCTGAGACTTCTTTTACATAAAAGCCATATTTTCAAAAAACGTTTTTAATTGTACTTTAAGCATTTAACCCCTGCAGTGAATAAAACACGCGTGGCCTCCAGCAGAGATATCGACTTTCGTACTTGTAATCCTTCTAAATGCATGCCTGTTTATAAAATTTAATTCAGTTTAACATTTTCTGGACGTGTCTTTTATAATTATATTTGAAAGCTTTTTTATTACCTGGTCCCAAGATTGGATGTTAAAAGCTGTATTTGTAGAAAGAGACCGAAATATTTTTCAGAAAGAGCTCAGAGGTGTGTGCACTAGAGAATTCACTAATCGTAATAATTGTTTCATTTTTGAGTTCACAGTCTCATTTCAAAAGGAAATAAATAAAAGCTAGAAGCTAGAAGTAAATTCTTGACTCCTTTCAAGCATAGATGTTTTCTGTTTTTGTAAATAAATAACGCTGTCTTCTCCATTGCTGTGTTCATACTGCACATTTGTAACACAGGAGTTGATTCCTTCAGTTCCTTAAGCCAACTGTTATTTCGCATTCAGTATTAATGTGCGTTCTAGTAATGCTCAGTAATGCAATCCAGTTTCGTCCGCATTATAAATTTCATGCCAAATGCGTTCATTTAACAACTCAAATAGTAAAATATCCTTATATAGTTATCAGAGTTTGTGAATTGCGGGATATGACCCTTTGTGGCCAAAATATAGGGGACAGTCTGGATCCAATTGCATTTTACGGATGAAAGTGAAATTGTTGAAACATTGTATAATGAAAGTGAAATTTACATATTAATAAAATTACACAGTAATAGTGACGTTAGACTTGACAAGTATCAGTCCGAGTCTCTGGCTATGTAGAGGAATGTCTCTGATCTTGATCCTGAGGTGTCTATTCTTTATTGCATATTTTTAAAGGGAATTAGATTATCGCGAGGCTTTATCAAAGGCATACCCTCTATCAGATCATAATCAAAAAACGATAACGAGCAATTAAATTCAAAGTATTTTACCTACGCGCAATTTAAATCATTGGTTAGGAAGAATGTTAAAGCTGAAATACCATTTCACTAACAGCAAAACACTTGCCGGAAGTTCACTCTATTAAGATTCGAAACCTATATTTTTAATACTCTCAAAACTAATTTGCATTCTGGAGAGGAGTACGTAAAGAAAAGTTACTGTAAAGACCAAAATAAAAATAACTGACTAATGAACGTAAGATACTCTACAAACTATCGTTAAAAAAGTTGCAATTAAATAACTTTAGGGTAAGTAAAATAAAAAAACTGTGCTACATGTTCTATTTTTCTCGCCATTTTTAACAGACGAATTGATTATTTTCAATTATGATGAAATTCACATATCCCGTTGCTTTTTTACAGACGGTTCGAAACAATCCAATCCGGATTAGCAACATCAGCAGTTCTAGTGACTCCAGCACAATTAGTAGTAGCAGTGGAATCAGTCATGATGGAAACTCCAGCGATGATTTAACATCTATTAAGGTAATTACTTCTCTTAATCAAAATTAACACTTTAAAAAGTTTTAGTGTTTTTTTAGTCCAAAGGCGAAATTTGTCTAGAAGAACCATTAATTTCGTCTTGGCATTTTGCGTTAGTTCACGATAAATGTCAGTTGGCTTTTCAAATTGCTGCCACCAAATATTAAAGCCCTGCATTATATTTAAAGAAATTAAATAATGAAGAATCTACATAAATGTATCAATGTTCCTCGCATCTGGGTGCCCAAATTTGGAATCCGTAATTTGCTTTATTATCTATTTCATATTTTGTAAAACTTTGACGAATTTTTGATTAACAAACTCAGCGATTTCAAAGCGACCAATAGCAATTATTGTTATTATTATTATTATAATTATGTTGAAAGGAAAGATATTAATGCTAAAAAGTTACATTTCAGAATGGTCGTCCTTTCGGCAACGTCGAAGTTGAAAGAGCGGACAGCGGCGTGGGCAGTGAGACCAGTAAACCGACCATTTCGCGGAGGCACAAGCCAGACGTGGAGGAAATGTGCGCGGACTGCGATCAGCAACTAGAAACCGGCACCTCCGATGAAGTGAGCTGCTGCCCTCTGGTGTGCAAGAAGTGCGATAAAAAACGATCCGAAAGGAAAGAGATAGTGACAGAAATTGTGGAAACTGAGTTTAAATACGGAAAAGACCTTATGATTATTAAAGAGGTTCGCATATATTATCGATAGATTTATAAATTAGAATTAACTAAGGTAACACTGTAAGACTGATTTTATAAATTTACACGTTAAAAAATGCCTATGTCTTAATATTATCCGAAATATTACTTATAAATTTGGTGATTTTGTAAATAGATTTCTTGTATAAATACCCCTACAATTTCTTAATTCTTGTTTTTTTTTTTTTCATCTATTAAAAGATATACAGAATGTACTAAAATGCGAAGTGCATCAACACTAGTAATTCTAAGTTCACCCAATCTCAATGTTCTTTAATTAACTATATTTTAAATTTATTACAAGTTCAACAGACTGGTTTAATAGATAGGTTTAGAGTCTAGTTTTACATTATATTCATTACCATAAACGAACGTAACTCTTCGTAAAATCTAAAAACAGAGCTAATTAATTTACACTGTGACATAAATCTTGTTCAAAGATTTTAAGATACAAATTTGATTAACTTTTATTAGTTTTCAAAAAATAAATATTCTCAGTTATGAGTTTTTACAATAAGCATAATCGCTTAGTTTAAGAGTACATTTACATGTGAACTTTTTTTTTCGTCGATGAAAAATAAATCAGTCTACGGAAATAATCAGATTGCCGATAAGTATTTACCGATTGGTATATCTGAATTTGTTTGATGAAGATACTTTCTAGTAATTTTTGCTCCAAGATTACAAATTTTATGAAAATCGAAACGCCTGAGGTGTAACTGAAAAGCATATTAAGGAAGAAAGAAGTTTATAATCATTTACATAAAAATATTATTCTTTTCGTGTCATCTCAGAAAAATCTAACCTATAAAAGAAAGATTATACGTTTCATTATTTATTCTCAAGTTTTGTCCCTCTTGAGAAATATTCCTATATTTCTTTTTAATTTAAATAAAAGTAAGTCACTTAGTGATTACTTCAATATATTACAATTATTGGAATAACAGTCAGTCCAAAAATTTTAATATTGTGTGAATGCGTTTGAAGTGCAAACTGTAACCAACAGAAATTTCTTGCCAATACCAACTTTTAGATTTCAGGCAGAAAATAAGTATGAATTTGAATTTTTTCTTTGCATTATTTTCAGGTGTATGTTTTGACAAATACATAGTAAAATAATTTTAAATAACAAATTTTCTTTTGCTAAGAGAATTTTTTTTTCTATCTTTCTTTTTAATTGTGGCGGCCTGTCAGCTGCTTCAGTTGGCCCGCATGCAATTTGAGTTTGAGAGCACTGCTAGATTAAAGCATATTTTTGATCTCTCACTTATCTCATTCTCAAAGTTATATCTTATGAAGGATTTTTGCTTTTATTTTAACAGTAGGCTATATCACTATATTACGAAGAAACTTTTGTAACTGTTTCGAACAAAAATTGTTAATAAAATACATCAAATACATTTATATTTTATAAAACATATTTGAATGACTGTACTATCAATTTACATAAAAAACAAGACCTTGGAAAAAACAGTAATTAGAGCATATTTGTTTTGCTTTGAAGGATTCAAATATTAGTTTTTAACGTTAGGATAATTTATAATCAAGAGTATAGGAATAGCGTATAAAAATTAATTATTATTTAAGATTCATTATTATTTTTCGTTTATTAAATAGTAAATACCAAGCTCTGATAATTAATCTGTTGGGCCATAAATCGGAACGTATTTTAGTTCCAACTACTTTTTAAATAATTACTCGTCACGGATAGGTAGATTTCAATAAATAGCAGTCATGTGTTTACTATTCTAAAATCATCTTAAACTGAAACAATATTGTCTCTCAGTATTGTTCTATTAAACTTTCTGTTCCTTGCAAAACTTCGTGCTCTTTTTAAGTTCCAAATGCCATAACCTAGTTTATGTCCTAATTTTAAGAATTCTTTGAAATTTGATTATTCATCTGCTTTTTTAAAAGCTTTTTTAAAATGCTCTTCACTGCATATTTTAGAGTATTATTTTCTATTGCTTATTAAACAGGATCATGTTTTGGAGTTTACTTTTAAAAAATTATTATTTTGGTAGTTTAAAGTAGAGTGTGAAAATTTTAGAAATCCTAAATATTTCATAATTATATTAGGATCATTTATAATTAATCAAAGGAAACAAAACGCTATTTAATTTTAAGAATATTTCAAAGTATTTATGTATTAAATTTGGAAATATATTTAAATATATTTGTAGTTTTCAATAGACGTCTGTGAAGGAAAGGTGAAGAGGCAGTTTTCATATTCCTTTATCGTGAAGCATATTAGTATGCTTCACGATAAAGGAATATGAAAACTGCCTCTTTGTATCATGATGCAAAATTTAAAACCTCAATGTATAAGTAATTAACATTTTTATTTTTATATCCTGTTTGCTTTACATGAAACAAAAATTATTTATTTTAGCACCTTTCTAAAATATGTATTCTTTTAGGAGTTCAAAGGGCCAATGGAAGTGGCAGGTCTCCTGACGAAAGATCAGCTTAGTGGAATTTTTCTAAATTTGGATGAGCTAATTTTAGTAAATGGGCAGTTTGCAGAAAAACTTAAAGATGCTATTGATATTGCAACAGAGCAAGGAGATGAAGTGAGTTACGCGATTTTTATTTTGCGCAAAATTAAAACTTTAAGTATTTTGAAATTTATTGTTTAAAAAAAAGAAATTACTGCAAGTTAAAATATGACAGAGTTAAATGAACTTGATTTGCATGTTACTTGCAAAGGATTTGAATATAAATTCTGTCATATAACGATTTCCTTGTTGCATGTGCTGAAGTAATTACACGCCTATAGTTATTCGTTAACATTTTACCACGTTTTAATTTCATTCCTTTAAAATACCTTAAAAACTATAAATAAATTTAAAATATTCAATGGCTAATAGCTTGAAAACGCATCTAAACCTTTCCAAATTTATGGCACTTATTTTTTGAGAAAACAACTGTTGTATACGTCATTTCCCTTTTCAGCCGAATTAGTAAAATAACTTATTAAGTTAAACCTTGAAATTATTTGAGAGGACTTTATATTTAAAGAAGGAAGGTTGCTTTCGACATTACTAACTATTAAAGGCAAAACATTTCCCGCAATTAATTTAGGTGTTAAAGTATTTAATGCCCAAAAGCTTTAAATTTTATCTATTAATTATTAGATATTCTTTTTGATTTTATTGATTCATTTAAAGTTTTCAAATGCGTAAGCATTTTCTGACTGTAATGGTTTGTTGTTTAATAAAATTAAAACTCTATAGCTAACATCTTCAAAGATTTAGATACATTGTGTCGTTTAAAATTTTTAAAAGCAGCGAATACACTACACTATAAATACACATTCTGAAACTAAAATTGATATAAAAAATAAATAATAAAACTGAATAAAAACACAAATGTTACTCTTTACGACAAGGTAAAAATGCTTTCCTTAAATTATTAAAATTGATTTAAATCCCAGTTAACGAAATTAAAAAGAGACCTAAATTGCCTTGTTACTTTGATACACACACACACATTACCTCTCTACACTACTGTTAAAAGAGCTTTCTAGTGCAGTTTAGTTGACTCCTTTAAGAAATAAAAATTCACGGCACTATGAATTTTAGGAATTTAGATACCTTAAAATAATACAAGAGGAGGGGTTTGAAAAGCGAATAAGAAGGCGCTGGCTTGATGTTGTGACCTCTGATCTGGTGTATAACCTAAGGTTTAAGTTGGTAATCAGCCACGCAATCGAGATGCTACTAGTATTTCACATTATCACAAATATCAGCTTTGGTTAAGAATTTTTCATGGTATGTTTGAAATGGTAACGGTAAAATTTTTCACGGTAAAATTTTACATGAAGATAATCTTCCAGTTTACGATCGTTGTAAAACGCTGAATTTCTCACGAAGAATGCTTTCGTAATACTCCTCAAAAACTTGTTTTGAAGGATTTGAAATGGCTAAAATCCAAATTACGAACACGTAAATAATGTATGGACGAATGGTAGCTAAGAAAATACGGCATTTTCTGGCAAGACTGAACTGTGAGTTCTCATTCAGAATTGGCTTTAGAATCTCAATTAAATTACAGAACTGAAATTTCTTTAAATATTAAAACTAAAGTTATTTTATGCACCTGAAATTTGGTCTTCTAAACCAGACGCACGAAGTTTAAACTAATGAATAATTATGCCATTAATCGAATATGTTACATTAATTCTAGTTTTCATCAGCTCTGTTTTCTATACAAAGTATTATTTAAAAAAAAAAAAAAAAAAAAAAAAAAGGAATTTTGTTACTTTTAATTATTTAACATCTTAATATGAAATTTTTGAGGCGTGAGGTAAAGCAGTCTGTGCTGGTATTAGATAATCTCTGTCTTCCATACTTATAAATAAGAATATAAAAGTGTAAAAATCCAAGCAGAAAGGAAAACAGTTATAACTATTGAGACTTTAAATGTTGATATTTTATTTGCCTATGTTATCTATTTAAAAATTAGTTTTATTTTTAAAAAGTATTTTATATAATTATTGTTTGGAAATTTTAAAAATACACTGCTGGTCACCCAAATTGCAACACCAAGAAAGACAAGAGATATCACAACAAAATTTATTTAGTAGATAACATGCTGACCAAGTATCAAATGATTAAATTTATAGACTTCTGTGAAGTGTGGTTCCTTCCAGAATCAGTAGCCAGAGTAGCCGCCATTGTTGGAGATCACTGCTGCCACACGCCTCGGAATTGATTCAAAGAGACTTTGGATGTGTTCTTAGGGTACAGCAGACCAAGCAGCTTCCACACGTTGCCAAAGTTGATCTGGTGTGGCAGCTTGGGATGTTATCTGGGTCAATCGTTCAACAACTATGGACCACATGTTTTCTATCGGCGAAAGATCCGGGAAGAGAGCCAACAGGGAAGCAATTCAATCTGGCGATTGACGAAAAACCCTTGGACAATGCGTGTCACGTGTGTCGCACATTATCCTGTAGAAATATGGCTGTGGACAAGCCCTGAAGGTAAGGAAGGACAACTGGCTCCAACACCTCGGTGATGTAGCGCTGGCTGTTTAAAGTACCGGCAATGCGTACTAGAGAAGTGCGAGAGTGATATCCAATACCGCCCCATACCATAATACCCGGTGCAGGACCAGTGTGGCGGTGCATAACGCAGCTGTTCAGCATCCTCTCTCCACGGTGCCTCCAGACTCGAATCCGACCATCATGGTGTTGCAGACAGAAGCGTCAACAACAAAGATAACGCATTCATTTATTATTGCCAATTAAATCATGCTTAATTCTTTCTGGAATTTTTTCGAGGAAATAAGCGTTTGAGATTTACTTCGTAATTTTTAATATAGTAGATATTTTGAGTTTTTATGTATTTTTGCCTTCTCGCAAAGTGAGAACTGAATTAATTAAATGAGAAATGCTCAATCGTCTGTGAAAAACTGTTTCTTTTTTGTTTTGTTTGCTTAAATTTCTTTTATACATAGTTCTAGCTTTATTATAGTATTTGAATAGAACATGTGGCAACGATTAGATAATTCTTTAAATGATATACATTTTGTGCATTCTGAGTTATAATATGAATGAAATATAATACTTAAGTAAACCTAGCGCCAGAGTGTCGCTATGGTAAACAAAGTGAATTTTAAAGAATGCATTTATTCTATTGTGGTTTATGCGCTGTCGGCGAAGTAGGTTTAATTCAATCTAATAAGTTTAAATAAAATGCAAGAAAAAATGCGTATAATTTAATATTCCGTACAAGGAAGTCATGTGGTGTACACATCAGATTTTTTTTTTTTTTTTTTTTTTTTTTTTTTTTTTTTGAAAAAACCACAAGTGAAACACAATTACCAAACTTGAAATCGTCGAAAACTCCAAGCCTTAAATACCGCTCTGAAGGCGCGCGTTATGTGCGTCTGCGCTGAAATTCTACTCATTTGCATATCTCACCTCCGCTAATGCATGTTGTAAATTTCATGTTATTTGCATGCTTCCTTCAGGGAGTTGCATTTCCGGTGGCCAGCAGTGCAGTTGCTACTTTTTAAACAATAAACTGTTTTCTAAAAACAACCTTTAAAGAGTAAGTATTTTATATAATAACTGTACGTTTTTCATGCAGCATGGGTGATTTTTATAGAAAAAAATATTATTACGGCTAGTTCCGAGGCATATATGGAATATTATCCGAATACAATATAAAATCAAGTAACTGTAAGCAGAAAAATTAGTTTAATTTAGGATAATTATAAGAAACGCAAAGCAAATTTGCACCTTCTTATACTCATTTTACTTACTTACAAAGCAATAAAAAAATGACGTGTAAGGTTTACTACCATATATTGTACCTATATACACAATGCTACCATATTTCTGTGTTTATTTGAAGCTTCTAAATTGGTTTTAGAGTCATTGCCATAACAGGTTTTTCAAAAAAAGTGTTATTAAGGTTTCCGTTTAATTAATCAGTTCTTGTTTCAAGTTTTTCTGCGTTTGCATTTCCTTTTTAATTCACTTTGTCCAGAAATAGGCAGATTTAATGAGTATTTAAGAAGACGCAGCGGGCGTCAAGAGACATAGGATATGATATGTAGTAGCGAGGTTTCTTCACTATCTGAAGTTTCTGCGAGTTATTGTGTCTGCTTTTGCCTCTCAGCGGATTTAGTAAGCAGAAGCAATGATAATGAGTCTGCAGTGGTAAGTTATTTTAAATTTACTAATTGTGTAACTCGTAGAACCAAATAGATGAAAGAGAGAAAGCTAATTAGTTTATTTAGCCATTGCTTTGACTAAGTTCTGAATTTAAATCTGAGCTTCACTTGTTAAGTGCTAAACACTGAGCTTCTCATTATTGACAGTGAATTTTATGTTGTGATCCCTGCAACTGCATTGCAACTTTTAACTTGATTTTTATTAATAGTTTTTGAGCTGTAGGTGTTCCCCATTAAATATTTAGCTTGATTTTTCTTATTTTGCTTTTATTTATATTTCTTAATTTTTGTACAGGTTTAAAACACCAACAGCACTATTGTGTACATTACTTACTAATTTAGAGAGCTAGATCAAGCTTAGTAGAGGCTACGATTTACATATACTATTGTAAAAAAGGTTCTTAACAAAATTTTTCCAAAATTTTTGGAATTCCTGTTACGTTATGCTACTGCCGATTTAGCAGCTTGTTGCCTTGGTAAATATATACGTCTCACGCATAACCAACATTCAGAGTTTTGCGATTTGATGAAATAAAGATCAAACTGTAGAAACAGCAAAAGGCAGAATGCATTTGTCTTTCGAATTTAATCAATCTGCAATTACTTAACGATGCTATTTACGAGCAGTAAACGCATTTTTAATAGTTAAAGCTTTTATTTTAGTTCTTATTATCAAATTTAACTGGCATAGATTAAAATACACTAGCAGGCTGTGGCCAAAGCAAAATGTATACGTTCTATGCACAGCTGAAAAGAAAATGTATAAAAACATTTCAATATGAATGGAATCAGATCATTCTTTCCAAGCAACAACCAATTCCTAGCTAATTTATTTGTTGCCAAACCAGAAAACAAAACCTTTTGATACATCAGGTTAATCCGTATACATATGACGTCATGATTTAATTTAATGTAATATAACAACTTTTTCTCAATATCAATAAAAGAATTAACGTGGCAATAAGATACCATGACAATTATCTTAACCTGAAACAAAAAAGTTCCTAACAGCAGCTATTTATCTAAAATTCTGACATCAAGAGAAAATTTTCGACATAAATGACGTCACATGCTGTCGCATGCTCTCTTCAACGTCAGAATATGATCTTATATAATAATTATGTATTTGAAGTTTAGAAATGGTATTTTTATTTTATATTTTGTAAAAGTTACAGATTTTTTTTAAGAAATTCTACCATTTGAAAGCGCGTAGTGGCAGCACTTCGAAATAAAGCAAATTTTTCCCTCTAGCATGCGGGACTGTTGCCACTCGGAGAAATCAGAGCGAAAATGAGCGTTTTCAGAGTTTTTAATTAATATATCGGCTAATTACAGTCGTACAAAGTAGAGAATGGTCGAAATCGCTTCCCACGAATTTTTGGCAATCTGGGGTATCTCTCTCGAAATGCAACTCTTCGCTGTTCCGAGAAGATAATGCTATAAACCAGAGGTTCTCAACCGGCGGTACGCAAGAAAAAAATTGGTGCTACGCGAAGGAACAAAACATTTTTAACTATTAAATTTAAAAATTAAGTACTTTAACATAGTGTTACAGTTTTTGCTCTAACACTCGCAAATTTATGCGATCTGAGTTTAAGGACTTGAGCAAAATATTTTCACAAATATTCTTTTAACCATAGATATAACAAAATTTGTCATAAATGATGTTTTTAAAATGAGTAATGGAAATGGATTTTGTATTTAATAGGAAATAAAAACAAGTTCCTGTAAAAAGATAATAGTATCCCATCAATTCTTTTAGAATTGATCGATTTATTAGAATGTCTACACTTTATGTCGCCACCATTTCCGCGCTCATATTGCTCTATTTTCAATTAGAAGCATATTTTTTTACGTCAATTTGTTGTCTCAATAGCAGGTATTTTGTTTTCTTCTTGCTTTGTACTCTTTACTTTTTTACGCGATTGGAGAATGTCATCGTTTGTTTTTGAAGAACTCGTAATATATTGTGCATTTAAATATTAGTAAAAAAATAATAAAGCAAACCTAGATTTTCAAACTCGAAAAAAGGCTAGGAGTACTAAGCGGAAAAGTGATGATTTACATTTTTTTTTTTTTTTTTTTTGTGTGTGTGTGTGTGTGTGTGTGTGTGTGTGTGTGAATTATAGTTGGAGCGTTTTAGCATATTTAGCAGATATTTATGAAACGTTAAATGAGGTAAATTTAGTATTACAAGAACAAAGTGTTAATTTTTTTACCATTAGAAATTAAATAAATGCAATTATAAAAAGACCTCGAGCTAGTAATAAAAGAATTGGATAATAATATTTTAAGCTTTTCACCACATTTAGGAAGTTTTCTGACAGAAAATAGTTTGAAAATAAAAGGAAAATTAGCAGCTGACATTAAAAGTTATTATTTTCATTGATAAATAATTTCAACACGTGCTTTTCCGAGGATTATGAAAACAAAAATTGGATTAGAAATTCATTTTGTTCAAACGTAATAGAAATTTTCTGAGATCAAACTCTAACTGAAGGTTTAAAAAATAACACGCTTACAAACTTTGGTTGAATCGAAAAGAAATAATTTAAAGACATTTCAAATAAAGCTATTAAATTTTAATTTTCATTGCCTTTTTGTACAACCTATTTGCGTGAGCAAGGATTTTCTTCCATGTCATATTTAAAATATAAATACAGAGCATAGTTAAAAGTGCATCCTAATTTACGGTAAAAGTTAAATGAAATAAGACCAGTCATAAAGAAATTGATCTCTCTTAAACAGGCCCGAATTCCCACTAAATTTTATAATTAAAGTATTATAACTTTAATTAAAATCTTAAAGATAATTAAAATGGTAACCATTTTTAATCTGATATTTTTATGAGTGCTTCTTTAATACAAATAGCCAACAGGTTGTGAAAATGGCAAAATATGTATTTTTTTTAAATATTTCTATTGAGAAATTGAAAAATAATCAATGGAAAATAGTGGTGTTACTAAAGGTTTTCAATTTTTGTTTAGATGGTGGGCGTTAGTCAAAAGGTTGTGAACTGTTGCTATAAACAAACAAACAGACAGAAGCGCATAGATATTAATAGTATAGATTACTTATTTAATAAAAGATTCTTCTGACTGGTACAGAATGGTTTGGTTCTTAAAAAAATGCCAGTATTTATTTTCTTCTCTTTATTATTATACCCGATTATTGAAGTAATTTCAAATAGGTAAGAATATAAACTACTTTGAAATTTTACTGATAGAATTAAAAGGCATTTGATGATCAGAATATAAATTTCCGTTTCACAAATTATATTGCATTTTTCAGGATTACACTACTGTAAATATCGGAAAGATCTTTCTGGAGACTACAACAATGCTTCGAGCTTTTGAAGTTTATTGCATTAGACAGGTAAGATAACCAATAAGTTATTCAGCAGATAAAATGTTTTCATTACAAATAAAACTTTATTCAGAAAACATATTTTAGCAGTAAAAATGCAGATTAGTTTTACTATACATTAAAAACTTCCATTGCTTCTACCAGCCTTTCAAATATAAACATAGAAAAAACGTCTGCTTGAGCCAGTGATTTATGTAACATTAGAACCTCAGATAATTATCTGAGCTGAATTTGAGATTTCAAAACGATAAATTTTAAAGGGACAGAATCAAACTAACTCGTATTAGTCGATCAAATTTGCCTCCATTACAAAAGCAGTTTTCATAAGCTAATAACTTACATAAATCGGAATTTTTTAATGTTGATTTCATTATTAAATATATAATTTAAATTGATATAGTTACACAAACGTATCATAGATAAGTAGGTAGTTAGACAGATAAGCGGATTCATAATATTCCTCTTTCATTTAAAAATAAATCTTTAAAGAATAAGTTTTTTTAATGAGGAAATATGTTATTTAGAGAAGACAAGTTGAAATAGTAGTTCATATGTTAAATTTCTTTCTTAATACGCTCAGAATTTTAACATATTGCTGTAAGATACTTAATCAAAATACGACTGCTACATTATACATGTTTAAACATACAGATAATTTATTATCCCTATTTTGGTTTTATATTCTGATATCAAGACTACCTCTAAAACTCAAATTCAAAATTAACTTATAGAAATTTAAAATGCTACTCTATTTCTAGAGTTGAAAACATAACTATACAGTGTTAATATTTATTAAAACAGATTTTAAAGTATTTTGAAAGTTTCTAAATTCATATTATTCAGGAAAACAAAATAAATGCAGCGAAATTTATAGAAGGAATATCAGATAAAGTATAAATGTATTACCAAGAGTCATTTGCGAGCATTTATTAAATGAATCTTATCTCAAAGCTGTCATAACAGTAAGCTTCATTTTTAAAATGTTTTAAAGTTTTGTCGTAAACATAAATTTTCAGTTTGAAGAGGATATTTTACTTGGTTTAGTTAAACCTAAATTTAACATCAGCAGCACTTGTTACCTTTAAGTGCATTTTATCTGTCTAATGAATGTCTGTCACTGAGAAGTATTTCGACCTTCATTCTTTATTTTAACTCTTCATTTAACACGTTTTAATTCATTATTCAACGCATGACACATTTTTGAAGTAGCCGTGTAAGAAATTATTTTCCGAACAATCATAAGTCAGTTTTTACATTCAAATTGTAACAAATAGGTAACCAATGAAATTGAAAGGCATTTCAATAAAAAAAAAACCACATAATTTGTAGTTTTTAAAATGAAATATGTTTTCATTTCAACAAATTTAATTTGCTCCCTGTTTTCAAGCATCTTTTAATATTTTGAATCTGCGAGAAAAATTTGAAAACATTTCATCGTTTTCAATAAACTGACTGCGTTTTGGGAAAAGCGAAAGCTGACCTTGCATGTTTAACTTTAAGAATGAACCTAACCATCAGGTATATTTCCGGAGAGGCGGAGACATTTGTAAGTTTCTCGAGGTTATGGAAACAACTTTTCTTTGTACCTATTTTTGTTTAAGCTTTCATAAAAAGACCATTTCTGCTGAAAATAACCATTAGGAAATGTAGTCCAAATAAACACAGATATGCATATTTGAAAACATTCATGGAAAAAAGTTCAAAGTACTAGCTGCTGAAGAGCATGTCGCAGTCATGTAACACTTGTTTTCTTTTGTTTTGTGCAAAGAAGGTGGTGCAGTTGATAATAAAGTAAAAGAACATGATATAAAACAGGATATCCTTTAAACAAATATTATATTTATAGAAAAGTAAAAATAAGTTCAAAGGAATTTTATCACTAATTTAGGTTGACATTTTCTAAAGATTCTATTTTAAAAGTTCAGTTACTTCAAGCAGTTTTAACTTAAATTATACAAATTATGTTATATATATTTTAAGAGTTTGCAGAGTTTGTGCTTTTTGATAAATATTTTGGTTACGTAGACTTATTCATCTAAACTGAAATAATCTGAAGTGAAACCATGTAACGAATATGTTCATTTCTAAGAGCAATCGCCGTGATAGGCATTAGCCACTACTAAGGTCGGAAGCGGTGGTCACTTTATTATGAGGGCACCTAATAAATGGGCCACCGTTGCCTCCTATGAAGAGACAGACAATTTACATCCATGCCTTCTCTAGAATCGGAACCCAAGCCCTTCGGTATGGCAGTCGGAGTCACTAATTACTTTCTCATCTGGGCAGCAGAGTTCTACTAGCTAGTTACCACAAACTAATTATTAATCACATCATCATACAGAGTCATTAACTTCTTTTCCGTCTGGGCGGCGCAATAGAGGTATTTCAACTGTATACCATAATAAAAATATAGTTATATATTCGGTGAATAGGTTTTTCAGAATACTGTAGTTTTGTCGAAATTTTTTAAACAGGAAGAAGATTTTCTTTTCATTAAAAAGTATGTTTAAAAATAATTCCTTTTTGAAAATCTCTGTGCTACTTAAGTTCTAATTTAAAAATATTTTAGGAAATTCTGTACAGTCTTGCATTTTTTGTGCTTGTATTTATATAAGTGCTGTTATGCTGCTAGAAAAACATGTATCCTTATTACATATACAAAATTTAATTCTCAGAAAATTTAATTCTTTCACGCACAAATATTCATGAAAGGATTCAAATTAACATATAAAAATTCCCTGAATATAATGTACAATGCACGAAGATGATTTAGTGAAGGAATCATAAAATAATTTTGAGCAGTAATAAAATTCCAAATCAAATTAGAGAAACATTTCTTGTCTTTTTAAGAAATAATTAATATAAGATTCGTTTGTTTCTCAGATGGTATCAGTTTCGTGACTGAGTTGAGTTTATTGTGTGCTTATTTTCTGCTTCTAATTTCTCTACTACTGCACTCTGAGACCAAAGTAGAGCTTATTGTTTCCAGATGAAAAGGCATTTTAAAAATTAAAGTTTTAAAAATATTACCTTGTCCATTTTTCACTTGATGAATCAAACTGTGAAGAGAACATTTCATCAAATTTTATTCTTTCCTCCTCTCAGACATTTTAACCCTGCACTGAATAACAGAGAAAGTTATACCGTTATGCCAAATACGATTCACGGATTATCCCGTATATCTTCTCCATAGATACAATACTGAATTTTTTTAAGAATATCGGTCACTTAAAATGATAGCATATGACACAGACACTCTTAAACAACAACACACGAGCTAATATTATGTTAGGCACTAAACTATATAGTTCAGAGAAGTGGGCGAAAATGAAAAAAAGTTCACGAGTTAAGGAAAGAAGACTAACTTACAAAATAAAATGTTAGCCAAAGTCAGCTTCGCAAGACACTAAGCTGAAACTTTTCAATGCTTCTCCCAAAGCTAGACATGAATATGTGTATTGCAAATCTCTTTTGATTAACATTAGAGGGTCTCATGAGGTTATATTTAACTTCTTTGAAGTCAGCTGCATCAAAAAAGGCCTAGTTTAGTTTAAAAAATCCTTTTTAATTTGAAAAATAAAAAAGGACTGAATTGTTAATTAGCCGAATTATTAATTTTCATTTTAAATCATTGAATATTTCCTCACCTTAGGGTTCGGCTTCCGTGCTTCTAACGAACCTTGAGAAGGAAAAGGAACTCTTGAGGATCTTTCTGAGAGTTTCGCAGATGGAAAACACTCTTCTCAGGAGAATGAACCTTTCTGCTTTCCTTATGGTTCCAGTACAACGCGTCACCAAGTGAGTTTTTAAGAAACAGTAGCCATTAGTTTACTCGCATATGTGATTATTCTAATGAGTAAGGATTATTTTCTTTCTCCCTTCGAGAATTTAATCGCTATCCGATCTTTGCTTACAGGTATCCTCTGCTCTTGAACAGACTCTACAAGGTGACTCCATACCATCACAAAGACAGAGAAGCACTTCGAGAAGCGCAGCTGAAAATCGAACTGCACCTCGAGCAAATCAATCAGGTAATTGAATTATGTGAAATTCAATAATAGTTCGGAAATCGAGAAGTTTATTTAACTTAAATCTATTACTTTTAATCTAATATAAGAAATTGGTTTTTATAACAAACAGAAATTTTCAATTAATTAATGAGTTTCACTAAATTAACGACAGTATAAAATTCTTCTTGAAGCTTACGTGGATTTGTTTATGTTTGCATTTACCACTAGGTGCTTTTCTATAATAGAAAATAAAGTCATTTTACAAGATGTTTTCGATTTTAATTACTATATCATTCTCGCTATTCTTTTGGAAATACATTGTATGCATGGTCTTTGAAATATTTGTGTTACAGAACTGAAAACATCCATTAAAATACAATTAATTTAATTTTAATTATTATTGTTTTTATTTGGGTGAGAGAATATGTAATTTGAAATAATCGTAAATTTTGTATAGAAAACTAACGCAACTATATTATGCAGTTTTATTTTACATAACCCATTTACTTGAAAAGTAAATAATTCCATTAATTTTTGAAGCTTTCAAAATAAAAAGGAATTATTTTTGTGAATAAATGCAACTAAAAAATACTTTTCTAGTTAAGCTTATTTAAACTTGCTTTGGATAAATCTAAAAACTTTGTAAATCCGGCAGATGAGGTGGTAAACATCATCCATCTTTTCTCCCTCTCCCCTTTTCAGACTTCTAGAAGGTTCTACATCAAAGCTATGGATGAAGCCAAAATTTGAAACAAAAACAATAACTTTTTTTAAAAAAAAGCTCTTTCGAGTAGGCTATCTTTACGAAAAAAATAAGATAAATAAATAAAAAGGTCAACTTGTTGTGCTAAATGTATACTTATTTTCAACATGACGGAAAGACGCGATTAAGATTTTTCATTACTTCCGGTTATAGAGCTTTTGCACTCCATAGAAAACTTTGAAAACTTCTTTCACTGACGTGCCGTTTAACATTCAGTGCATAAGAGTCGCCAAATTGGTCTTTCTTCAAGCTAAACTCTGGCTATCTGGATAGTTTCAGCTTGTCTAGCATTGCAGAATTTTGAACTTTTGGCCTTTTTTCCGTCAATTTTTTCCTATTAGAAATATTATACATGAAAATCCAAATAACATTTTAATAATCTTTTTACAAAAAATTGTTTTTGGTCAAATTCCGTGTAAAAATATTTTCAGGTCCGAGACGGAACTTAGTAACTTTTCAATGTTTGTGACTATAATGGCACCCAAAGAGAAATTTAGAATGCAATTTATTTCTGGATTTCGTTCGTTTATGCTAATAGCCTATGAAGTAGTACATTTTTTTTTTCACTTTTGACTTAACTTTCTTAATACTACTTACTGGTAGCGTATTTGAGAGCACTTCGTACAACTTAGGCTGACCATAAAGCTATCAGACAAAACAAGGCGGGGAATATGGCATTAATAAAAAGTTGTTTAATCTATAAAAGTACTGAATTTAAATACTTTTTAAATAATGCACACGAAAATTTATAAAATTTAGCTTGCATGTCTGACTGAAACATATAAATCTGCGTTGATATTCTTAACTGAAGTAAGCGTTACTTCACAGCTGACTGGTGTCTCTTCTGGCTTTATGAGCAACGAAAACGGACATTAAATATGGGTATATCACTTTCATTTTATCTCTGAATTCTTTCTAAAGATCGTCATTTGTGCATTCTCCTCTATTTGATTTAATTAACCCTCTCACACCTGGGAAATGAAGAAAGAAAGAGTTATTTTGAGTGTTGGCAATTTTAATTTGACAATTTGCTGAGAGATCATTTTCGAGGTATGCAATAAGTAACGGCTGAAAGATTTGGCTAAGTACTGTCTTGAGTACAGTCAGTCAAAGAATTTTCAGGTATTACATACACGTTTTTTAAATCAACAGTTTATGGTAAGCCAAAAGAAAATTTAAACAAAAAATTAAAAAAGTCCTTCGTGAGAATATTTTTGAGAACACTAAGCATCGTCTTTCAGCATTATTGTTTCTTTCCTTATTAATAACGATCGAAGCATCTACACGATTCATCGCAGGGTGAATTTCCATAACACGTTTCCTGAATTTTAGAGAACCTTTGATCTCCCGAATAGGAAATTGTTTCCTAAATAGTAAGTATATCCGCAGATTTTAGAATTTTCCTATATTTTTTTTAATTTTCATTTAGACTAGATTACTTTTCGAATTTAAATAGCTTAACCACTATTTCCCACCGTAATTTATGCAGCAAATAATCTCCAGAATAGTTTTTTTACAAACAGTTTCAATGTTAATATTATTTTTATAAATTTAAAATTTTCCCATTTAATTTTGAAGTGTGCATGAATTTAATTATTTACTGTTACACATTAAATATGTATATATATCCATTTTAATACAAATAAATGCTCAGCAACCGCGAATATTTCACGAAATTTCTTAATCTATTTTCTATTGCTTCTCAAGTTTTGCCTTCTTCTGCGGGGTAAAATTACTGCCGTAGTTATTACTAGCCAACATTCAAAAATATTTTTAAAGTGTTATAATATATTTCTCCCGCCTTCTTAGCGTGCCTTCGTGGTGTGGTGGTCTGCACCTTTGCGCGTATTCCAGAGGTTCTTGGTTCGATTCCCGGCGAAGGCGTTGCTCGTTTTATACTTCTCCTGCTTCCAAAAAATACCTAATATCTCTATAGTGTTTGTAAAAAGGAAACAAAACTATGATTTTTATTAAATCACGTGATGAAACAAAACATATCGGCAATAAAATGTGATTTTTCCTGTTCAAACATATACTCTATAATTTGAGCCCTTAGTTAAAATAAAAGATGAGAACTTCTTAAGGTTACTCTTAAAATACGATTAAAAACGCTGTTGCGTGTCAGATATTGTAACTATACAGCTGTCTTTCGGATTGTATAGTGGTAAAGGACAACAGCATAACTGCATATGAGTGTATCTCTTAAAACTTCATTAGTTATTAATTACCCGCTGATGACCAGAAGCTTTGTCAGTACGTAAACAGCAAAATGATGCCTATTTTGCATACTATGCGAGGATGTACTCGTATTGTATGCTGCACGTATAATATGGTAAGGAAAAAGAGAGACAGTTCTGAGATTAAAATACAGTACCAAGAGATTTTCATAATACTGCATGGATATCATATTCATGGATATCATACGCTTAGGTCGTCTGTTTCCAAGATGAAGTGCCTTAAGTGAATATCAGTATTGTGTTATAGAATACAAATTAAGTTTGATGTTCTAATTTACGTATTTACATACTAGAATTTCAAAATGAATAGATAGTGTGAAACAACTCTTTCTTACGGGTACAAAAATTCATGCGCTTATATACTCGTAGAAGCAACATCAATATGATTTGCTTTATGATAAATACAATCTTTACCGCATTAACCTATTCAATACTTTGATGAAGCACTACAATTGTTAAAAATATTTTTCCCATATATTATTACTTTCATTTTCATAATAGAGACTTAGAAAAATTGTTGCGTTTTAAAACATCTTCTTAAAATATCAAGCCACTGAGTTTCTTCACTGAGATTTTTCTGCCTGTTGGGAGCAATTCCAGCTTAATTTAAAGCATTTCAATTTAAACTTATGGTGTTATTTAATCTTAACGTATTTTCCTAAATCAATGCAAAAATAAACATAGAATATTACGTTTTATGAAATTTTGATATTAATGGACTAATGAACTGTTCAGGCGTTGATGACATGTCATATGCCGTTTTAAGTAGATACATAGCTCATCACAATACAGGCAGCAGAAAGCATAAATAGCTAGCATGCTTTATGGCTAATTTATGCAGATGTATTTATCTTTACGTTTGTTTACAATTCATTTACTATTATCCTCACCATTTGAATAATACAAGCGTTTGTGTGGTATTATCTGTAGAACATTGTATAAAATATTTGATACAGTTTATGGTGGTAAAAGATAGTAAATACTAATATTTGCATTCTGACATAAGCGGTATCTTATCTTGCAGTTTGTTTTCATGCTTTCCATTTTTATAAAAAAAATCAATAAATAAACCTTCACAATACTAAATATGGTTACGACTCAAGTTTGCTGAGTTTTGTCTGTTACTACAAGTTTGCTCAGTTTTTATCTCAGAAGTCTACTGAGAATTTTTATTTTACCTTTTAATTTTTGCCTTTTAAACACTAACAACCTAAACCAGTCATTAAACACAAAGAGCTAGAGAACTAAGAAAGCCATATCCATATGCGTTAAGCATTTTTATATGAATACTAAGGTCATAACGTTTTAATTTATAAGGATAACTTCACATCGTACTATGTGTCACTCTTCGATGTCGTAAAAAATTTCATAAAGACACTGAGCGTTTATTTCGGAAAAACTTAAAATTCGAACGAATTACAAATTGCAAAACTAAGTTAACTCTAGTTATAGATAGATACTTTCGCAGTTTGGTATCTGATGAAATAAAAAATAATTTGTAAGACACAGTCTGTTATTTTGTTGTCACGAAAGTTTGACATTACTCCAAAATATCTGTCTGTTGTCACGCTGAAAGTGTTTTACAAGCTTGTTAAATCCAATTTTACAAACTTCTCAGATTGAGCTGTCTGTTTTCGGAGTCATTCTTCAACTCAACGGGTCGTTGACCTCGCCGCGAAATAAACATCAAATGCCATTAAATCCAATAAAGTAAAAATGTTGAAAGATTAATACGCGGTGGCAACAGGGGATATGCACGTGAAGATGGATGTACGATGGCTTCTCAGATAAATCGCTTACGAAAATGCGGCCGGAAAAAAACGCGAGTCGAGAATTCCAGCTTTTCTCGCGCTATTTCTGCTTCTTACTCTGGGTTTGTAAGTCAACAGTGCTAAAAGCGTGGTGGCATAAATCAAGCAGAGCATTTTTTTTCTCTTGCTTTCTTCAGTCTGTGTTTTTAAAAGCAAAGCGAAATGTAGAAACAAGAATTATTTCCTAGGTATGCCAGTGGTATTTGACATTTTGGGCAGACCGGCGCCTTATCTCCTTGTTTATATTATATGTTTGAAAGGATTCTTGGTTATCAGAATAACTGTTTCGTTGACTTCCCAATATAGATGACATATTTTGAAAACATTTTTGTGTAAACGGAAACAAGAGTATTTTCATGCAAGAGTTTATATAAACAAAAAAACTTGCGATACCATCTTCGGTCCTGATGATTTCGATCTTTTCTGGGAAGTAATTGACTTGGAGAGGTAATTTTTATTACCGATACTTATGTGTGCTCTCAGAGAAACTAATCAGCTTCATAAGAAGTCGTTTTAGGAAAGTTTATACGGTAATTTTCCTGTTGTTCGTACTGGAAAACTTTGTAGGTTTCTAGTTGTCGGGTTATCTCTCTCTATATATATATGAGCGACTTAAGTGTTTGTCGCCGATAGTTTATTAGTTGCTTGCGTAACTGTAAATTGCTTTATTCCCCGTGCAGTTCAGCGCGTGACGAATATTATGAAAAAGCTAAGCTAGAAAAATTTAAAATTCAAGAGCACGTGCATTTAACATTTAATAAATAAATTTAACATCTATATATAATAGAATTCGGAAATATGCAACCGGCAAAAACCGGCAACGATGAAAAGACAAATAAAATGAAATAAATAAATATCTTTAATATATGCGGCTTAAGTGTCTGTTTGGCGGCGATAGTTTATTGGTTGCTTGCGTAAATGTACTTGCCAATGGGGTGAAGTTGCCACGACACAGGGTTGCCGTTTCAATTGAGACGTAGACAATTTCCTGTAAAACTTGCCTTTGCTATGACCATCAATAAGTCTCAGGGCAAAACGCTTAAGTGTGTTGGCATATTTTTACCTGAGCCTGGATTTGGACACAGTCAACTTTATGTTGCCTGTTCGAGAGTTCGTGAAAGAACGGACGTAAAATTAAAAATAATGGATGGTCCTCTGCAAGGCGAGCTTAAAAATGATGAAAAGATCTACACAAGAAATACTGTGTACAAAGAGATCTTTGACATGTGAATTAACATTTTATTATTTAAATCACCTTTATTTATTGAGCTAGCGGTGGCTCTTAAGAAATGTACCGCCAATGGTTTCCTTCATTGCACTCTACTTTAAGCAATTAAGCAAGTAGAAGAGGGAAACCCCGTGGGGCAGTAAGCAAGGTGCCGTCCTCGCCGCCTGCCCTGGGTAATTCAGTTTGTATTAGCAGACACCTTTGCACAAATCATTTTAATTACTATTTATAATATCTAGAACAGCGGTCATTTCGTATGACCGCCGGGCTTTCTAGTTATTATTATAAACTACCCTGTACCCGGCATTACCCTGGCTTTAAGCAGTATAAAGAAGCTTCATTTAGGGAGCTGTGAATAGTTTATTCGAAATCTCAGGTAGACAGTGATTTTTTTTTATTTTGTTCAAAAAGAATTATGCAAAATTTTACCAAGTGCGAATAAAACTGTAGATCTTATTTAGATAGAAAGCAACCATAATTTTTATTATGAAATTTAAGGGAACACAATGCTTTTGTTTGTCCATGCGGAGCGTAGACAAGAGCGACGAGCCGACTCTTGAGCAACCACTTTTGACCATGCGTGAAACATGACGTTTTCCAAGCCAATGACTGTTACATAAAGTGGCTGCCCTTATGTTTTGTTGATACTCATTCCAGTGGTTTAGTGATTAGGGACGCTGACTGCTGTACCGATGGACCTGGGCTTGAATCCCGGAGAAGGCAATGATGTAGTAGAGTATAGTGGCTATTCGGCTAAGGGGCACTCAAAGTAATCGGCAAACCGAAAGTCCTCTGTCCTCTCGAGAGGTTGATGGTAGCCGAAGAGATGTGAGGAGAACCACGGATCGGTTTTCGAGGCATTTTTCCTCAAAACTGGCGCGGAACTGCACATTTAACTCGGCGGTACTTTAACAGGTTCACTTCTACCTGTACTTGAGAGTTATAGCGAATCCAAGCCTGATGAGAAACTGCTATTGCTTGATATCAAAAGGAATATTTAAACCACTGAGTATCAACGAAATTCCAGGACTCAATAACTTATCTGCGGTATTTCTCGTGATGATGACCTGTAGTACGTTCGGCAATAGTTTCTTTACGGTGAGCCTGGTTCCGTTGAACAACTTTGGCAATTTGTAATAATACGACAGGGAATCATCTTACCTCCCTCCAACCTGTATACATAGGTAAGAAAGGTAATGTTTACAGTCCAAAAATTCGATCCTGAATTTCAAATGAATAAACACGAATTGGGGTCCCTACAATACGTTTTTACTATTTTTAGAATTCGTTACATTTGGGATAAAACTGGACAACCTGAAATTGTACTTTACTTGAAGCCCTATAACAGTTTTTAATAGACAGTGGGAAGTGGTATTTTATTTGAAGCCCATAAGAGATTTTAATGAAAAATTATATTAAAATATAATCCAAATTTCCCAATTTTATTATTTAAGACTTTTACACCGATGGGAACAACATATTAGATTATGGTTAAACCGGCGGTCTTCAATATTTGTCTACTCGTGGAAACCCTAGAACTAAAATGTTTTTTCCTGGGAACCTATCTTATTCTTAGGTAAATATATATCTTAAAATAATAGTTAAAGTAAATCATTATGTTATAAGAACTTTATGTGAAGACAACTAAAGAAAAGTACTATATTTTTTATTAAAATATTTTAATATAAAATTAATGTAATTTACTCATTAATAACATTAACTGCTCCAGGTGTCGCCTGCCCTTGCATTATATTTAGAAACTGGGTGTGCTTGCATTTTTTTATACAAACCGTCGAGGTCTAGCTGCGTTGATGTTACCCGAAGTCTCATTTCGTTTTCTGCCTTAATTTGTTTCAGCATTTTGTTGCCATATACGTTGAGAAAGATTTTTCACTTAAATTCGTTGTTCCGAATGGCATTAAAATGAACGTGAAAAACTTCTGGGCATTTTGCAAAAATATGCTACCAAAAATTTAGAAGCTTCTGTTGCTTAGATTTAGATTTTAATGTCGAAACTGTTGATAAGTGTATAAAAATTTCCCTTTCCTTCATTGGCAAGCCATCTTATTCATATTAGCACTCGAACGGATTTTTGAGTTAATTTTTTTAGTCAATAAATACTAGTCAACTAGTGTGAGTGCTTTAAAATTTTCTTTTTTAATTTTTATTTTGACTCGCCGAATCCCGAGTTTCCGCGTAATGAAGTTTGAATGTCATTGGTTTAAATTAACAAACCGGAAATGATACTTTATTGAAGCTCTGAACGGAATTTCCTGAAAACGTGCACTATAAGCTAATCCGAAAGTTCTCAAATTTAGTTTCTCATATTTAATATATTTTCAAAGCATATTCATTTAGTAGGATATATTCATTCTAAAGACCAGTCTGTTTAAAAAGTTTTGTGATTTTTAAATCATTGATTTGTGAATCCAGAACACTATATGACTAGAGGATATACTACGATCGAGCGATATTTTCAAATGAAAGAATGAGAACGGATGCATATATGAGTACGTATAGTTATCATTTTTCATTGTGCGGGAGAACAGAATAATAAAAAACCAATATCATTTACAATAACACTGATTCATGATTGGGGTGGAATTGAGCAAAGTCTGTAACCTGTATAGTGCCCGATTTTCTTGCCTACGACAATCTTGCCTTTTTGCAAGAAAACATTTCTTGGTCTTACTCTGATATCAAACAAGCGAGATTAGGCACAACAACAACAAACATTTTCTCAAGGCTCCAATCAAATATTAATACTTTCGTTGGCATCTTATGATTCTAAACCCTTGATGAATTTTAAACATAGAAAATACAGTTTCAGACATGTTCAACTAGTCGAGATTTGAAAATAATTCCTCTAGAGATGCTTGGTGATGTTACTTCAGCTCATATCGAATCTCTTCGTCTTATCTTTGTACTGCTTTTCAAGTCTATATAAAAGATAAGGTAGATGTCGCTGGTACTTTGCTTAGTTGGAAAACTGTGCTTATCTTTACTGAGAAGATTGCGAAAATAAAACCTGGATTTAAACTGGATCTGGTGTTGAGTCGCTTAAAATTTTCAGATTGACAGGGCTTTGGATGTACGACCAGATTCAAACACTGGAAACATACGAGGAGTCAACCCGAACAAAACTGATCACAGAATTTCGAGTGTTAAACCCGTTACGATACGAACTGAATCTAAGAACATATCTAATTTTTGTTACGTTTAGAATCGGAGAAAGGAGCAAAGATTCAATAAAAAACTACACATTATCTTTAAAGTTTGTGAGAGATGGGGCAGAAAATTAAGATCCCTCTTGATATGCATTGGTTGAGATAAAATCGTTGCGTCAAGAGTACCTTCAATTTATGTCGTCGGAAAAAGACATTTGAAATCGGACACAGTCTGTAAAGTGTTCTATATTTTACAGTCGGCACATAAAATCAAAGAATTAAAAAAATTGAAAAGTAAGCCTAAGAAATAGAGATTGTTTCATTCAAGCTTCTCTACCAAAACTTGATGCTGAAATTAGAAAACTAAAGTTCCTTGCTCGATTAGCGAGTACTTTAGATGATAACTGATGGCAGTGATTCTAATATGCTTTCGAAATTGATCTCATGGCAGAAGCCGTTAAGTTCAGAGGTCGAGTAAACCATGAAGTTCTTGAGAAGAATGTTAAATACGCTATTTAAGAGACAGATACTACAAACGTCTGTCAAAGACTGCTGTCATAGCAAAAGGAATCAAGAGTTTCAATTAAGAGTAATATGATGTTGAAAGAAACCGTCAAGTCATTGAAGCAGATTTCGGTTTCTGAGTAAACGAAACTAAGCTTTTGAATCCTTGGAAATGGAAACTATTTACTAGATGGGATGAAGCGGAAAATATGTGAAGAAATAAAATATATTTACGTACAATAATAAAATGAGAAAAATATGCATAATTACTTTTCTTCTATCAATTATTCTTCACTTTTTCTTTTAAAGGCTATCGTACTTAATAAAATGGATTTGTGATCTGACCAGAAAATGAGTATTATTTATTTCGTAACTGATTTCTATACCTATGCAACGGTATTTACTCTCATTGGCATTTTGTCTTAAATTATTAGCTTGATTATGCATTTTCAGTTTTACTTTTGTTTCATAAATTACTTAAAAATTGTATTTTATTCTTATCTTGCGATATGAAACAGCATCTAAAAAGCAACATAAAACACTTCTATGCTTGACTGATTCTTGAAAGCTTGATAACTTTGATTCAGTGTTAAAGTCTTGCATCTTTAGACGGACTACAAATTGAACTGGAGGAGATGTAGAGTATAAATAGATCTTCTCTCCTCTCTGTTACGAGGTTTTGAGAGATCATATTCTCTTTTAAGAGACAACGGAAGTCAGATAATTGAAACAAAGTACTATAAATTTTAACAAATGTAATTGATTTTACATTTCTGTTGTTTTAGTTTTGTTTTACCATTCTAAAAGTAAAGTATGTTTATAAAGTATTTCTCCCGCCTTTTTAGCATGCCTTCGTGGTGTAGTGATCAGCACGCTCGACACGTATTCGAGAGACCATGGTTCGAGTCCCGGTGAGGGCATTGCTTATTTTTCATCTCTCCTGCTTCGAAATAACCTAATGCCTCTACAGTGGCGCTCGAACTAAAAGGTGGTGAATGATTATTCTTAACCACCCGGATTTGGCGATTGGGTCCCAGTCGCCCTTTAAAAGGGGTGGAGTGTATAAAGTATTTCTCCCTTATTCTTAGCATACCTTCGTGGTGTAGTGGTCAGCATGTTCGATGCGTATTCGAGAAGTCCGGGGTTCGAGGGCATTGCTCATTTTTCAACTCTCCTGCTTCGAAATAACCTCTACATGTTAACTCGTTAACTGTATTAGCTTTGAATATTCTCGAAACATCCTGAAATATTCAGAGCTTATATTCCATTAATATAGCTTTACAACACATTAGAACACCACTTATTTAAGAATATTTTGATTTATTATGTGATGTACAACTCTTGCGTGTCACAGAAGTTTTAAAAAATAAATCTACGGTATGTTACAAAAAACTTCATTTCAGCACTATCTAATTTTATGTAGTTATATATAAATCGGTTTCTAGATCTGATTGTTTGGGTAAAATTAGAATTAACAATAAGTAAATAAATAAATAAAACCTTGGTTTTAATTCAGTGCACTGAAAATGTGTAGCTGTCATAATATTCTTGGTAAACAAACATTTAACATATTAACAAAATTTCAATGAGCAACAGAATTTATAGCAACAGTCAATGAGCAATAGAAGTGATACACAAAATCATGTTTAATTCACTTAAATTCTCTTTAACAAACTTGATTTGGAAAACATTATTAGCACCCAAATGAATTTAATTCTAGTAATACATAATCAACGAAAAACTTTATATTTTGGTAATTCAAAACATTATCTTTTTATTTTTATGGAATTTAACTAACACCGAGTGATTTAAAAAATATTTTAAACGTGCAATTTTAGTGCTTCGCAAGCAATACATTTTTGTTATTAAAAATATTTTATCGCTTGATGATTGTCAATATTCTGTTCTTGTGTTTTAATTTGGCATAGCTAAAGAACGGGCCTATTATGCTGCGTTCAGCCAATAAACAAACGGAATTAATTATCTTCCGGTTGTCAGACTGAAATTTAACTCTAAAGTATTTTATCGTAATGATGTAACTAACTGCAAGTTTTTTTTTTAATTTAAATGATGTAATCGCTAGCTTTTTTGAAATTTAAGTGATGTTAATCGCTAGCGTTTTAATTTTTATTTACTATATATTCTCTGCATTAAAAAAGGTTCTGTAATTACTTCTGATTTTGAAAAGAAATCTGCAGTTTTGTTGAATATCTAAATTCTTTTAAGCACTTCATTACTAGAATTTTCAGCAACTAACGTTTTTAACTGAATGGACCGAAAGATTGATCATTTCGTTAATAACAAAGAGATGAAATTAGCTAGAATCAAATCCATGCGACAGGTAACTTTACGTCGATGTTTTTTATTATTACCCGCATATTATAGACTTTGTCGTTAATCATTACATGAGGTTGAATAACGTTACTCATATATAATGCTTTTTTTTTTTTTTTTTTTTTTTTTGTACATTAATTCAAGGACAACGTAGTTTAACCGCGTAAGTCATTTTCACTGGATACCGCGATTACTGCCGCGTATTTCTTCCGTCAACCGATGATGACGTTAGAATTTACGCGCATGCTCTGCCTCTTCCTTCTGAAAAACCAGAATTTTCAAAAAATGCTTCCGCCCGCAGTTGAAACGAGAAGAAAATTGTATCCTACCTTTGGCGTTGATATGTTACTGACAGAAACGTAATTTCGACAAATGGACCACGACCACGAAACGCTACGGTTAGTTGGGAAAGGCATCTTGTCATACGGTGTTTTTCTGTGGCTTGGAACTTAACGAGAAATTATCCGCTCTGCACTTTAGCCTTTTACTCGTACTTCTGATGTTAGATTTTTTTACTTACCGAAAGGTAAGTATGTTATCATTAATACTTTCTGTCTGCTAATTTCTATACTTTGTAAGCAGAAGTAATCATATGTAAAAGGTTTTGTTGGAAAGCCACGAAGATAACTGAAAACTTCGATTAATAATAATGAATTGCATAAATTGCGTAAATTTGTGTTTAACGGATATTCCTATGCTGTAGAAAAATAGAAAAATTCAAGTACTTTTTAAATAAAATTTATAGATTGATAATATTTTTAAATAGTTAAAAATATATTGAAATAATTTAAGTTTTAAATTAATTATTAAAATTAAGTAATAGGTTATTAAGTAATTTTATTTGCTTAATAAATAATAAATAAGTTCAAAAGGATTGTGAAGTATTTCGCCTTATTTTAAAGTAATTTTTTTAAATTTAATTAAATTTGAATTTGAATTCTGCTCTTTTTTAACACGTTCTCTTAGAAAATGATTAGGAAATTATTTTTTGTGAATGCAGAGGTGTGTAGTTGAAATAACATTTAAGTAACATGTTGTAAATGTTGTTAGTATTTATTTGTTCTTACGTGAATTAGAAGAGTTAAAATTTTGAACTGTTTAAATTACGAGAAATTTTATTGCTTTGAAATTTGGTTTGTTCAAGATTTCAAGAAATTTTAGATATACTATATTTTTTTTAATTTTTCATTACTACACCGGAATTAGTATGAAAATAACCGTGAAATTTCTCCTGAAAAGAATTTTTTGCGCGGAAACGTATAGCTCATATATAACTTGAGTATGCTAATAACGAAATATTTATACACATTTAAAAAAAATTTAATTTAAAAATTTCCAATTTGTTATTTACAAACTTTTTGTGTAACAATATAATATTTTTTGTAAATTCCTAGTCAGTTATACTTTATTTTCATGTTTTTCTGATTAAATATAAGAACGCGTTAACGGTATTTAATAATTTTATGATTAAACTCGCTCTATAAATCAGAGTATCCATCTTGATCACTTTCTTTCTTGTATCTAAGAAGTTCGTTTGGTAGAAGCCTTTGAGTACTAGGCTGTAATATTTAAAGTTTTGAAACTGCTATTTAACAGTGAAATGTAAATTAGCTCTTAGCGATCATAAATAGCTCTAGGCGATCTACATCAGTTGATTTAGATATGATCGCTTAGAGTAACAGTTCTGGTACAATTGTAACTTTTAAAATTGTATCAGAACTCGACTTGTACAGCAACTCGAACTTGTATTCGACTTAAACATCAATTATTTATTAAAATTAAACAAGAAACAGCAGTTACTCTAAGTTATTACAATGCTGTATTTTATAACTCAAAAGTAGTACAAATAAATATTTAAGGAAGAAATGTTAAACTTATTAGTTATTAGGTGAAAACTCTTCGACTTTGGCATACACTCTCGACAGTAGGATAAAATTCTGAGTAAGAAGTTTAAACCAAGTGTTACCGTACTAAAAAAGACTTTGCTTTGAAAATCATATGCCACCATATAAATATAATATAGGTTTGAAATTTTCATTCAAATGCATTTTTAAAGGCTCATTTATATTAAATACGAATTATATTACGTTAAAGGGGTACTACATCATGAAGTGGCTCTCTGGAAAAAATATTCAAAGCTCAGGATTACAAACACCGCATTTTATGTTGCTTTCTAGGGTTCCCTTATTTTGCATAATTAATTATTTTAAGTTTGATGCCTTTCCTGAACTCCTCAACATCCGCTCGCATTTCCTCGCCAGGATGTAAATTTAAAGGTAAGTGAAGTGCGTATTTAAACGGGTGAATCTCTGAGTTTATTCAGAGCGTATTTTTGCTACCCAGCGCACGTTTCGTTGCTATCTCGCTGTTACGCTAGAATGCCCCTTGGCCATTTCGGATAATTAATTGTCACGCCTGTTAGGTTTATGGTGAGTAAACCTAAGTTAGCCATACTTCCTAATCCAGTAATATTCTAATTATACTTTGAATTGAGTTATATTCTATTTTACGTTTAAGTTTCACCGCAAGTTGACGGTGTTAGTGTAAAATACGAAGATCGTGCCTTTCTGTTATTAGTTGTAATTAATAAAGGGTTATTTTCACCCTTTTTCTGTGTTGGTATTTTCATTCACACCTGTGTGAGAATTCGCCAGGTTCATTGTAGGATCTAGTTTAGTTTATGTGGAATAGAGGAGACAGATCGTACAGCTTCTGTATATGTGTATGTGTACAGTTAAAATTTAAGCTTAACTTAAATGTTTCATCATTTAGAGTGCTTTATCTTTAATAATACGCAGTAGTGTGTTTGTATGTAAGTTAATTTCCCAGAGTGTTTGTATGTAAACATACATATTTTCATATTTAAAATTGATTGTAGGAGGTATTAAAAATGAAATTAAATATATATATAGAGAGAGAGAGATGGATGGATGGATAGATAGATAGATAGACAAAGAGAGATAAGAAGTAGTTGAATAATATTTAATTAATAAATGCGATCAATGGCGCGCAAAATGCCAGGAAATTAATTAATTAAGAAAGAGATAAAATATATAGACTTAATATTTACCTAAAGTGAAGAATTTTCTAATAGGAACAATTAAAACAATTTGGAAACTTGGAAAATAAAACTGAAATCAAAATAATTTAATAAAAAATAAAGCAAAAATTACATAATGTCAAATAACGGTTGAAAATTATTTGAACAATGTCAAGAACCAACCGAAAGAATTACCAGCAGTGTTCCTTTTCTGTATTATATCTGGATGAAGTGTAAAACTAGTCAAAGAATTCCTTAAATTTAAAGTATTGTAATTAACAGAGAATATATTAATACAAAATTTACGTTAAAATATTTAAGAAGAATTAATACAATTAGGAAGAATTAAGGAATATATTAAGTATTTAAAAATTTTTACGAAACTTAATTTTTTTAGATAATATAATGATAAAATTCAGGTAATATTTGATTTTATCATTTTATTATTTTTAAAAAAACATAAGTTTATCAAAAAAAATTTAATATGTAACAAAAATATAATATATCCATGATCTTTTAATAAATTTTTGACATCTCAAATGGTCACACCCTTTGATTAAGAGCCGTCGATATAGTGGCTTTAAATGCTAAATATGATATACGAAAAATATACTAATTTATTGTAACGACGTAATCAAGTATAGACAATTCGTGTGAATACTAATAAATAAACATTTGAATAAATTTGGGAATCCTTTTAAACAGGTGTTAGCGTGTTCAGTGTTTGCAAACTTTTATTTCTGATAATTAAACATATCATCGAGTGAACTTTTCTTTTGAATCTTTGCAGCAAACCAAGGGAATTACAGGAACGAAAATCTGGAGGAGGATATCGAATATTTCTGCTGCTCATCGGCGACCAGCCAACAGCATCTCCGATATTGGTAGCATTCAACTCAGAAAGGTAAGTGTATAAAATTATGTTAAAAATTTTTATACTAGTTATTGAATAGAAAGGAGGTAGTTCAATAAAATATGTCTGAAAATAGCGGTAAAATGCTAGTATACGGTGCGGCCTTGGCGCTCTTTTTAAAATTGTCGCCAACACCAAAATGATGCGTTTACGTTTGTCGCCAAATTTTTGGCAACCTCAAAGTAAAGCGTCACTACAAGTTTGAGTTGGCAAAAAAGTAAACAAAATGATAATCATAATATAATAAGCATACGGTGAGACACAAGCAAAAAAGCAAGCATTTAGAAATTGAAAATAATTTTTAGCAGACTTTATAACAAATAAAAATATAATTTTGAACATGCATCGCAACAAATACAAAACATTCACATATCAAATATAATAAATTAAATACCATGACTCAGTGTCACATATGTTTTAGGGTCTATATCATAACTCAAATGCCATGGCCCTCAAACTCGGGTGGCGGATATATTGCTTTTATAGATAATATAAAGTCTTTCATTTTTTCGGATGACAATTTATTATTTTTCAGGCGCCGCCACATATATTCCATCAAATAAGAGTCAAACTCTTCGCTCACCTTTTTCGTCCCCTTCATCCCACGCTTAACAGCACTCCACGTTCCTTCCAAATCCTAGTATACGGCGCGGCCATGGCGCGATTTTTAAAATTCGGCAGCAATCCGGCATCTACTGCCCATTGAATTACAGCAAGCTTTCCTTCCAGTTCTAACTTGCAAAAAAATTTCTTGTTTAAATATTCGCAATTCATAGCACTGCACATCATAATCGAAAAGTAACGTTATCCAACTGTAGAACAAAATACGTTAGCAAATAGAACTGTAGAACAGAATACGTTAGCAAATAGAACTGTAGAACAAAATACGTTAGCTACTCGAACTGTAGAATAAAAGACGTTATCAAACTAAAATCATATTCAGTATCTGACCAAAAACTGATTAATTAAAAAATATTAACCAGTCAGAAACTCGGCGGAACCACTACTGTTATTTTAAAAAATACAAAAAATAAAAGATAGATAAATTTTACCTGAACATACGTTATCCTTTCTCATTCAGTTCAGCCGAAGACCGAAGATTAACGGAACTTCAAACAATGGTTTGAAATAATTCTTCTCTTCCATCTGCACCAATCAAAACTTCTCAATTTAAAATATTTAATGAGCATGCGCGAAAATGCTCCCAAATGCACTCTCCTCCAGAGCGTCCAAAATCGGCTTTGTTACCACAATTGGCGCGCTTATTAGTCTCTTAAACCCGAATTTCGCCAACTCTCATGTGCACCGTATACTAGGATTAAGCCAAAATGGCTCAATATTCTACTTACTAATTAAACTTTACTTGAGGAATATCTGATTTAAATATGCTTGAAAGTAACTTATTGTGTACTTATACTAAATGTTAAAGCAATTAAGATTAATTTAGCTCATATGGCAAGAAATAGATGGCTGTCTGCCTTATTTTGAGTACTTTCTGAGGAAAGTTAGATAGTATTCATTTTACATCACGAAAATCAGTGCCGTCGTCTGATTCAATTCCTTACAAACCGATCTCAAGATGATTATTTCTGTTTCTACAATATAAAACCGCAGTACATTAGTATTTAGATTACAAGCAAACTGTGGCCTTAGTAAAATGTAATACTTTTAAAAGAGAAAATTAGAAAACTGCTCCTTATATGTAATGTAATTCTGAGTTAATATAGTTTTAAGTAATCTGGATATTTTAAAGTGAGGTGGGCATTTTGTACATTTGCATAAATGTTAGTCATCCTTTACGATTCAAAAATTTCCAACCTCTATAATCCAATCTCTCTTTTTTTAATGCAAAATTATTTCATATACCGAAATAATTATTGAAATGATGTGCAGTGTTTATTTTAAAATTCTGATATTCTCGTAAGAATAATTCAGAAATTTAACAAATCAAACAAATAAACACATAAAAAGAACATGGAATGCTCCTAAGAATAACTTCTTGAGAAACAGAATCTTATATGGCAAAAGGGCACAAAATATCTTCTTAACTCATATTTTATGTACAAATCCGAGAAAGCATAAAATATCCGAGGAAGATGTCAAAGGAAGCAGTTGCTATTTTAACTAGCAATGTACTAATGGTAACTAAATGTTTCTTTGACTTCTCCAAGATTGTACTTCCTTCATACATTAAACTGTCATCAGGTCTTTAATTGTTCCCACCTCTTTCGAAGAAGCGTGACGCTAAAATTGTGAGAATTTGAAGAAAATACGCAAAACTTTTAAATCAGTACTTTTCCTTGAATTCATACATCATTCATTAGTATTGGTGTTATTGAAATTATTAAATTAAAATTATTACAAATTGAAAGACAATTTAAATTAATTGAATTAAACTGAAACGTAATTGAACGTAAATGGAAAGACAATTTTACGTAAATCGCCAAAGTCATTTTCATGGTTGATATCAATAATAAATGTCATATTTATTATATTTTTCAGATAAATTGTGAACTGTATTTTTCTCATGCACAAAAGAGAGGTTCTCTACTTATCTCTTACACATTTAAATTATACAGTATATCCTTTTATCACAGTGCTTCTACTAAGAAACTGTGAGTATATACTTATCTTTATATGAAGAGACAAATTATTGAAGATAAATATTACGTGATTACATATAGTAATGTATTAAGATTTGCTAGTGCCTTCTGCATGTTACCTATGTTCTAACTATATTGAATAACCTATAGATTAAAAGAGAGCTTGCATTGGCTTATGTAATTGGTCAGTATTGCTTATGTAATTGTCAGTATTGCAAATAACAGCATGTGCCTTCTAAAGTTATAAAGTAACTGCCGCGTATAACAAGCATGCAGTTATGCTTTATACCTGTCCTGCAGAGTAGTGATATGTAAAAACCAATTTCATATCAGTGCTTCTTCGCATTATTACATGTATTCAAACATGTATACATAATAACTAAGCGTAAAGCTTTCCGCAGACTTTTATCCTACGATATATCATTCTAAGATATTGGATTCAAAAAACGATGAAGACGGAGGCTGAAAACCTATAAATTTGAAAACAAATATACTATCTCTTCAGATTAAAACATACATAAAAATAATTTACTGTTTTATTGCATTCATCATTTTGCACATATTAACTTAAAAAAGTGTTAATTGAACTAATAACAGATATAACTTTGAAGGTGAATTTCTTTTCACTGTTCCACATAGTTACAAAAACGATTTTCATTACTGAGAAATTAACTGTTTAATAAAAGAGTATCTAAACAGGTTCAGGTTCAGGTTGTAGTGCAGCGGACACCCAATGTTTAACCATAGGTAATGTGGGTATTGTCCAACTGCACTATCTTTTTATTTGAATATTAAAACTTTTTTGAAAGAATTTTGACTTATTTACATTTTTTCATTCTAAACAGGTTCAGGAACTCACTGAAATGAAACACAGTTCAATAACACATTTATTCTAAAGCGTCTTATTTACTTCATTTACAAACAAAGTTATTCGGCTAAGCATGTGCAGACTTTCTGAGAGATGTAGGAGGATAGGTTGTACAAAGACTAGTTGCAGTTAAATAATAGTGCAATATCGGAAACACCATCATCTTTTAAACATGACAATTGCACATTAGTAAACTGATCACCGTAGTCCAGGGATGAATAAACGTTTTCAGTCGCGGGCCAAAAATTGAAAGAAAAAGGTTTGGCGGCCAAGATAAATTTTTCTAAAATTTTAAAAACAATATACAAATATTACAATTTAAATATGTTAATGAGATCAATGAAATTGCGATTTCATTTTTAAAAGTTCCTTATACTGAGGTTTGAAGTGAGATGCACTGATTCTAAGGAACGAGGCTAAATGCTCATCTGTCAGTTTACTTCCGAAATAATTCTTTCTAAGGTTTATAGTTGAAAACACTTGTTCACATATATAAGATGAAGCAAACATAGCACTGATTTGCTGAGCATGAGATATTAAATTTGGGAAACTTACTTTCGATAGTGATTGTAAAACTCTATCTTTGGCATATTTAGAAACAACTGCTTGAGATGATTGTTAGATTGCAACTCAATTAATTCAAGCTGCAAATATGACCTCACTGCTTCACAGTTTACGTTGAAAGGCCTGGTAAAAATATCCACTTCTGTTTGAATGGCACTGAAATCCGCGTTCGAACTCAAAATGCAGTTTTTTCAAGCCATCTTCATAATTCTTAAGCTTCTCTTCATTTACTGAGGGTATTGAATTTAACCTCAGGAGATGAGACAAGTCGTTCCTAGCTAGCTGCCTAGCGAACAGATTAAGTTTTAAGTTAAGATTAAGTTTTCTCTAAGAAATCTAATTCACTTATATTGGATTCCCATATGTCTGCTTCGAGAAAGAAATAACGTTTGTTGGCGCCAATCTACAGCTATAACTGACAAAGAACTTCCGCTTTTAACACTTTACTGATTGAAAACTGTCTGTGCTTGCTATTTCCGTCGATTTATGTTTTGTAGAACAAAAATAGAGAAAGTAAAAAGATCATCAGTCCTTTGAAAAAAGGAAGAAAATAAGTAATATTTAAACAAAGTAGAAAACGAGATAGATATATATACTTCTTTTAATTTGCCTCGGACCAGCAAATTAAAATTCTATCCGTGGGCCGGATAGAAACTTCCGGCGGGCCGTAGTTTGCCCATCCCTGCCGTAATCCATCCACTGTCTGCAAGGTAGCCAGGCTTAAGAAGCTTTGAATACTTATTCTGGGATTATATCAAAGGACTGGAAAGTGACATGATTGTTGAAAGTCATAAGGACTTTGTAGCATGCATCTCTACAGATGTTCAGAAATTCGAGATGCGCCAGAAATTTTCCGAAATGTGCAGGAATTTCGTGTGCTGACGTTGTAAACGTGTATTGCATTTCATAGTTGCAACTTTGTATACCTTTGATAATCTCTTTTGATGTTGTTTCCGTTTTGCATTCCTATATGATATCGATAATTCTGAAATTAAAGGCTGCGTCTTAGAATGGAAAAAAAAACACGGCAAAAATAAAGATGCAATTAATTCTACGCGTTTCATTCTTTATGCTTTTAACATATTCTTCAGCGTGAATTAGATGAAAAATTGAATCCTTATGTAGAGGATAGAGATCAACGCGTTGCTGCTATTCATAGCTGCATATGATAGTGAAGTGCACCTGTCTCTAAATCTTGATACTTCTGGGTAAGAAATTTGATTTCTATATTCCAGACAAGCATCTCGTTTATTCTTCTTGTACGTAAATGGATTTTCCCCCTTTTTATTGGAAAACGGGCATTATCACAAAATAAAATCATTACTGTTCTTAGGGAGTCATGTACACTGCACAAAAAAGCGGGGGGAACAATTCTATACCTTTCTTCTACTGGGTCAATTGACAAAATTCAAATTGCGTTTTTCATGTCTTGAAAGCGCGACTTCGGATATATATTATATTTATATACGGCATTGTTCTAAGCTATGTATTTTGACATAAAATCGGACTTTTTCTGAAATGACCTGTCAATATTTTTCCATATTTCGATCCTACTACTCAAATTATGCCTAAATATTAAATTTTGTAAAATTTGGGGCAAAATATACGGAGAAATTAAAAAACTTTATCTTAGCGCATTTTTCAGTTTGCGCCAAGAATGACTTGGCGAAGTTCTTAATTTATAGCAAACTCTTTTCCTTTCCATTTTTTCATTGTATACGAGAGGAAAAAATGTCATCATACATACTTTCAAATAATTTTAACAAAATGCTTAAACCGCACATTTGTTATCGTTTATATTAAATACACCAAATTTCAAAACGTACCAAAATGTAAATTCACGCACATCTTAGGAAATCTTGAATGAAAAACTCTAATTTTTTACAGATATGCTTAGAAATACATCGACTTTAAGATGATGGTAAAAATTTTATAGATTATTATTCAAACTGTTTTTCGAAAAATTTATCAAAATTATTTTTAAATACAAATTTAAAAAATAAATCATAAAAAGTGGGCGAATTTTATTTGGAATGAAACAAAGTTTCGAATTTTGGAACATAGAATCAAGTAAATTTAATAAAAAAAGAAATTTTAAGAAATATATACCAAATTCAATTAGCATTGAGAAGCTAAAATTTTGAGAGCTAATTTTTTAAAAACTACTCGTGCGATTTTTACAAAATTTGGCAGTTTGGCATAATTTGAATCGTAGAATTGAAATATAGAAAAATATTGGCACGCCATTTCAGAAAAACTCCGATTTTGTGTTAAAATACCTATATTAGAACAATGCTATATATAAATCTAATACATGTCCTAAGTCGCGCTTTCGAGACATGAAAAACGCAAGCTGAATTTCGTCAATCGGCTCAGTAGAACGGAAGATATAGAACTATCTCTTTTTTTTTTTTCCGCAATGTACTTCGTATCTTAGATTATAATGAAAATCTATTTTATTGTAATTATTCAGGAAATCCATAAAATTTTATAAGTAATATGAAGTATTTATTTTAATTTAAATATGAATACTTGTTAATATATCTTATGACTGTAATCATAAAATAAATTAATGGCTGTATAATGACATAATAATATTTTGATGCACCAATTAATTTCTGATTTCATGAACACCATATTTTTCCTCTAAGCTCTCTCTTCTTTTAAAGGCAATGATAGTTATTTTTAAAATTTAAAAATTCATTTAAAAATGCTTTGAAATCTCAATATTTATCTGCAGATGGCAATGGAAGTACTCGAATGGAGTAAAGAAGATATCCGCTTTGTCATGGCCGGAAAACTGGCATTCAGTGGCACAATCGATTTCACTAAGTCGAGGAGAGGTCGTGCCATCAAGTTCACGCCCAGCCATGCCTTGCTTGCTACCAAAGGAAAGCCCAACAATAACTATAGGCCTGACTTAGCGCAAGAAAATAGCATCCTCTTTCCCAGAAATACAGGAATCCAGGATGCCACGCTTTTGCTGATGAAGGAGAAAAACGGCAGATACAGCCTAGCGAGGGTGAGTATATAATATATAAATTTCACTCTTCTTTTTTTCAGAAGATGGGCAAAAAATTTCAAAACAATTTTGTAAACAACAGCGTTTTGAAGTTGCATTTTTAAATTATTTGTGTCACCGTTTAGATACCAGAAATAAAAAGGTATGTTTGAAAAGAAATATCTTCTTAACTGTAGCTTCCAGAATAAATAGACGTTTTTATCCTGATAATTATCAGTTTTTCAAATGTATTATTAGAATCAATCTAATTTCGCGAACATATAATAAATGCATTTTAAGGGCATAGTACAGTTTTAGTATCCGAAATAACTGATTCATAGGACTTCTGGATATTCGAAGATTCACTATAATACGGTTGTATATGTATTCGGAAGCTAAATTTTTTTCATAAGCAGAACTTACTCTAATGTAAATGGAGATCGTTGGTGTTGTTTCCTATTATTTATTTTGTTTCCACAAAGATTGTGCAATTAAAAACATAAAATATGTTTTACTGTAAATACTGTAAAACAAAATGCAAAGCACGCATAGTTTTCAAAACTGTTAAATAATGTATTCTTTACGTCTGTCTAATGTCTTTTTATTGGCGTCGATACGGAATTTGTTACACTGTCTAACTAAAATAAGGCAGTGAAACAGAAGTAAACACCTGGAGCAAAAAGCGAAAAAATCTAATATGCAATATATAGTTTCTTTTTGTATATATGCAATATATAGCTTCTTCTTTAGATACTTTTATGTTGAATATAGAAGGCTTACTTTCATATTTTATATGTGCAACATAATAACGTTATTTACTTCTTATAAATATGTACTATATTTTATGCATCACGCTGCATGTATCAGGAATCCAGAAAACTGGGGTTTTGCTATAATTTTAAAGCTGCAATTAATTTGTTAACTAATATTGCACAGAAATTTTTCCGGGAAACTCACATCTATTATAAAAATAAAATATTTCTAAATCTCTTCTGTCGTGTTTTTCTTTAAATCTACAGTAAACATCTTAAAATTGGAAAGAGAACTATCTACTTTTAAAACATGGACATGTGTCAAGCTTATTAGCGTGCAATCAGATACTATTATTGCTAAAATATTACTAACAGTGTTTTAAGACGGCTAAGAAAATTCAGATAGCTCAAATAAGTAGTACATCGATCAGCAAAAGAGTTCTGCAACAATTTATCCGTCTTTTGAGGGAATGGGCTGTTTAAACAACGTAATAGTGCTAGACCGGCGAAAGCACAGCTCTGATCAAAGAAGCTGATTCATCTTCTCTTCTTTTTTTTTTTTTTTCTTCTGAAGGCACTTCCTCCATAATTGCCTTTCCTTGCTGCTGAAACTAGCCCAGTTCTCTCTTTTTGAACTTATTTTTATGGTCCTCTAGTAATTTCTTCACGTCTTTACTGTTAAATTTCAAGCCATGATCTTGCTTAGAGACCATGGACCTTATAAGAAATAGACTAACCCAAACGGGTTTTCTCCCTTGTCTGAGGCGTTGCCGGCTGTCACCTTGATCACATCCGGAGGAGTAGGGACGACTTGCAGAAATTTAACATCGGTTGCCTATTGCAGCGTGTATAATTGTCAAGAGAAAGCTGGTTGTAACGCCTCATTTCACAATAGTTTTATTTTTGAAATTGAGATTGATTTTTAAAAATTTAGCATATTTATCAAGCATAATTAGCGTTCCAAATAATTATAAAGCTATTGCATGCTTTCAGGACTAGATATTTTTTTAGCTTTTCCTATGCTGTAAGGAAATTTGTAACTACTTCTTTTAGAAAATTAAATTTTAAATCTGAACTGATAGAAAATTTCAAACAAGCAATTTTCTCTTGCAATTTTTATGTTTTTTATTGGTGTAAATAAGTAAAAGAATACTAAAATATTTAAAAACGAATTTTTGAAAGTTGTGTTTAAAATTCTAAATTGTTCTGCATTTTTTAAATTATAGATGAGTATTATAGCACAATTTCTATAAAGCAATTTTATTTCAATTATATTTCATAATACACCACAGTGATAAACACTTCTGACTCCTTAAAAATGTTTATACATTTAATTCTAATATTAAAATAGTATTTAACCGTAATAATTAATTTTGCTTGTATTTTATAGTGATTATTTTTTTAAATTTATTTTAAGTTCTGCATAAGATATTTTTAATTCACTGTTAATTTAATTTATTAACCTAAAAGGGCTCTTGTCATGTGGGCCTGAGATTAACATCACTGTTATTCATAATTTTTACATCAATGTATGGTTATTCAAAACAATAATATTTACAATTTTTTCTTGCATTAGGATCCACTGCATCTGGGAAGCTGCGTTATAAGTGCAGAAATGGAGGATGAAGATATCATCGAAATACAAGAGTATACGACAAAAGAATCCATCTTCCTTAAAGTGAGTACAATCGCACTAGTGTAAAAGAAATGTTAAAAATTTATGTAATGAATCTCCATATTTAAGACTATAAATTAATATATGTGCAAAATTCGAGAAAGAATCTCAGAAATAAGTAGAACTGAACAGTCAATCAGCAGAAGATCAATAGAATATTTAAGCAATTTACCTTTTTGCAGTTTTAACTCATTTACGTTTAACTCATCTCTTTTGTTTGTAATAGCGATGTCCAAAATATTGATCAAAAAGTCTGAAATAATTAGCAATATTATTAGTATTACGAACAAACATATTTTTATTTCAGTTGCAAAATAACTAAATTGGATTGTTCTTTTGAGCTGCCCGACCTGAAGGTGACGAGCAGTCTCTCTTGAATAATCATTTAAAATAGACTGACATGTATCGCTTTCATTTTAGTGTAGAATATGTGAGAACAGTGTGTGTGCTTCATTGATATTTTTCAGTAGGAACTCAAAGTATTAAAAACTTTAAAGCTGCGTACTTTATTTAAATAAAAAACTTTAAAATGTAACTTTTATACCTCTATATATTCTTCAAACACCTCAAAAACCTCTCAGTGAATTTCAATTACGGGTTCCCCTTTCACAAGCGTCCAATTATGGTGAAGGATTTACTGCAGCAAAACCCCAGTGCTAAATATTCTCTTCTTCCACTATTAAATTTCTTACCTTTCGCAGTGTTATTTACCTAAGTTTAATATTAGAAACGTGTGTTGTACAACATACCATATCATTTCCTTCAGCTGAATTGAGCTTACTGAAGCAGAAATGCGTTTTGCAAAGCATCATATCACGAAAATCTACTCGCAAATGTTGTTTTAAAATGTTGGTTAACAAATATACCATAATATAAGCTTTTTCCACGAAACCTGAAATTTGTAACATGTTTTCATCACTACGTGGCATTGGTAAAATGTGACTGATAATCTTGCTTCTGCCTTATACACAATCAATGTATCTATCAGCCTCATAGTGTTAAAGAGCGAAGTTTTTGAAACTTTTGAATATTAATTTCAAATATAAAATAATTTTTCTAAAGTTCTAGGAAAGTAGTCTAATATTTATCGAAAGACAATATCAGATATATATAATGTTCTATCAGCTCTTCGTTAGGATAAGAAGAGAAAATTTTATTAATAACTCAATTAATACAACACCGTTTAAACTTTTGAACGATAAATTATGTATTAACATGCTGACTTTTAGCTCTCAATGCATTTTGCCAATGCTTCTTCTTCTAAATTAATGTTAGTTACTACAAAATGAAATTCGTCGTCACTTTCGTTTAGATGACAATAAGCGTAGTGAAGTACTTCAGGGCTATACATTCATAAATTTTCTATGTGTCAAATCTATATGATACTATGATACCTTACGGTCAGTGAGCAGTTTAACTGTGTCCACGACTTATCGCCGTTACCAGAAATAAGACATTTATAGCCAAAAATTTGAGTCACACATAAAGTTCATTCAACCATAATTTACGATACTTAACTTTAAAAATATAATGTCCGATGTAAAAGCTTGTTTCTGGCAACATTTGATTTATAATTATATCATCTGCCTTTCAGTAATTCATGTCAGAAAATTCCAGTACGACACATGGGCAATTAACTACAATGATGTACAAAAAAATAAGGACGAGGCGGAGAAATTAATATCAAAGGGAACAAGGCAAAAGAATGGGCTGAAATATCAACCAGAAGACAAACTTGGAACCGGTACAATAAAGCATGCGTATATATGGCACGTGACACTTAGGGAGAAGAATGTCTAAAGGGCGTTGTACGCCACGCAGTTCACTGAAAGCTACCGCACGGTGTAGTGTGATTCCGACGACGTTAAGTTTCTGTGCGACGTTAAGTTGCTATACGATAAGACCAACGGGTAATCCAGGATACATCATCTGGATGCCTTTACCCGAGATCGCTTCATTGGGAAACTGGAAGAAGGTTCAAGTGTCATAGATCTAGATGGGAAATTCGGGATCTCTAACAGCATCCTTTCACAGGCCTGGAGAGCATATCAAATAGCAAGAAAAGATGTTCGAGCGTTCAGCAGTGGTCGTCCACGACAACTGGTATCCTCTCTTGATGGCAAGAAGAGACAGCGGACAGAAATCGCAAGGTACATGCAACGGACTACTGAAGTCCGATGTAACGTTTTAACTTGGCCAGGAGACTGCGCAAACATGATCTATATGCACGATGACCAATACGGTGTTTTGTGCTATTAATACTTACTCCAGACGCTGATTTCTCTAGTGCCGGGAACACAAGAACTGGACACAACAGGAGTAAGGTCGATTACTGTTTATGGATGAGATACGATTTAGTCTGATGAACGATTCTGAACGTATATGCATATGGAAAGAGAATATAGCATGCAATAACCCCTCCAACATCTTGAAAAGGGACCGTTTTGAAGGTGGCGGGGTACTCGTTTGGGGTGTTGTCATGCTTGGAAACTGTACTTACCTCCGTATCTCCCAAGGATATCCAGTCACTACTGAGGTTTGCTATTGTACCGAGTTCTTTGTTTACTCATGTTCTCTTGCTCCACATGCGTCTGTTTAGAGGTACTGTGGGTACGGACTTCGTCTTCATCGACGACGACATTACAACTCATTGTATAATAACTGTCTTAGAAAGTGAAGATATTCAACACATGGATTGACCTGTAAGGTATCCTGGCCTAAATGGCATAGAACACGTCTAAGACCTTCTCAGGAAACTATGACAGCACGTGACTAACCGTCAGCAGCTGAAATTGGCGCTACGAAGTAATGGGCTGCGATGCCTCATCAGCTCCTTGACAACCCTCAGCATGGACAGAAGTTGGAATCCCTGCATTGTAGTCAAGGGTGATCATATCCTTTTGTGAAGACTAGATGTTTCTTGCCAGGCGCCAGAAAATTTCTCTCTTCCTTCCAGTTACGCTTGGAGCTACCTTTTGATCCTCTTGATTTTTTGATTGGATGATTTTGCTCACTTGTTTCATATTCTTATATCTTGGGGATCTTATGATATAAGCTGAGTCCATATAAATCTTCTGCAAGACGTTATATTCGAAAAATCTGTCTCGTCCTTCAGTTTTTCGCACCATTGCATACAAATTCGCTTACCATTTGAATGGAAGCTCAATCTCACACACTCAAGTACTTCTCCTTAATAAAACATAGCTGGAAACTGAGCACAGTAGTCATGAACGCTTAAGATCTCTTGTTTCTACAGCAGTATGAGATGTAGTTATGAGTAGCCCATATTTAACTCGCTTGAGCATCAATTAAATTTTGAATGACTTCTGGGCTCAGGAAATATTTGTGAAATAAGCCGAGGAAAGACAGAATAATATACACTTTATAGCTTAACTGTTAGTAGAACTTATAATATTCATGATTTTTCTTCCATTTAATAAATAATAAGAATATTTCACTGTAATTTTTATTAAATTTCTTCTTTTTATTTTTATTTTTTGTATTGTATCCCTTCAGTAGCCAATCAAGGGCAATCCGTGTTCGATGGTGACTCTAAAGTACAAAAGCTAATTTGTATTTTACATTTTTCTTTAAATTTTTGAATAATACTTACAAAATTCTGAAAATGTGCAATATGATAATTTTTATAACAGTGTTTCACTAAACATCCGATTAAAATTATCCTTAAATTCCTTTTGAATTTTTACATACGAACATCCTGATTCATTCTGAAGTGCTAAAGGTTTCCTTTGCTTTCTGGTTTCCTCCAGTCATAGCATATTGTTATTATTCTCACAGAACAAGGTTGTGTAGAAGATCTTCAGATTCGTTCTCCATTCATTACGTCTATCAGCTCTTACCTAGCTTATTTCCAGCCATGCTCTCTCACTCTCCATTTTCTTTTAAGTCAGTGTCAATGTGCTACAACCCATGTCAGTGCTAGTCTTGCATGATCTGTAGCTGGCTTTCGTTATTAAGTCCTCATTTTATCCTGTGACTGTCTCTAATTTTTTATTTGGTCCTCATGAGTCAGATCCTGGGGAAGCAGAGTTTCTAAAATTTCCATTTTCCTAATCAACAATTTGTAGCAGCTACTAGACATATTGAAAATGAGTTGATGACTCATTTTCAATCAATTCGCTTGTTGCAATACATGAGGTGTTTAAAGAGGTACATTACTATTCATTTTTACAAAGGAATTTAGTTTTTCTTCTTATGTAACGAAATGCATGTTCAGTAATCGTGAATATTTTTTCCTGTAGGCTGAATGCAGGAGTGATACCTTAGAATGGCTGAAACAGCTGAGGTACCATGCCAAAGACCTTGGAACCTGGAAACGTAGAAGGAATGCACTCGCAAATATCATGATAAATGGCATGATCAGGCAGCAGTGAAAAAAAACCTCGGACTATATCAGAACCTATTGATGGCAAAATGGCAAAACATTTCATCTGTAACCTTTGACATCATCATCATCCATTAACGCAGCCTAGAAAAATTGTTTTTAAAGCTGTGTGTTTGGAACTGGACCAAACTTGAACAACCAAATGTTCTAGCTGTGCATTAAACTTCAATAATAACACAGTCATCAACACTGAAATTAACATTAATGTTAATACTTACTTTTACATAAGTTTATTTTAATTGTGGAAAGCATAGCATTCAAACAACTAACCTTCCAAAATGCTAAAACTAAGGCATTTACAGAGACTGAAATTAGTATATCAAATTTTAAAAGAAATTCAGATTTGAAGCAGCGAAAGAAATTACAATATGAGTCTAATCTATTTATGTTGCGAATCTAAAATATGACTTCATTAGTTCATAACATAGTTTAGATTACTTCATAATAAATGGTCGTGATGAACACATCCTTTATTTTCTATTTAAAGAGAAAGCAATTTTGATTGCATCACTTATCTCTAAGAAAGAAAGGTATATTGAAAGGTCATAGATGTTCTTGAAATAATGCGAACTACTTAATCTAGAACATAATTTTGACAGATTTGCCATTTTGTTATAATGTTCAATGACTGTTTATTTTCATACGTTCATTTCATGTGTACATAGTTCATATAATAGTTCATATAAACTTTATTCTCTGCCATGTTCCTCTGTGAGGAAATTGTTATCGTGTAATACTTTGTAGATAGTGCAATCTAACTTCATTCAAGGCAAATCAACTTAAACTATGAAAACTTTAGTTTAATTTTGTTGAACAAGCGCTTGATGTTAAATTTTGATAAGCTGTTGTAGTGTTTCCTAATTGGTTACGGGGTCAGTATATTTAATTGCTACATGCATGTCCTCAACTATAATCAAGCTAAAGGGCAAATCCTAAGCATTTTATGAATGGTTGAAATCATTATAAAAATTTCTAAATTCAGAAGCCCGTAAATAACCTCGGAATAATTTTGAATCCAAAAGGGAAATAGTTAACTTTCTTACCACAGCAGTAATGTATTTTAAATCAGTTTCTAAAAACTATAAAATAGTATACTAGTTCCTTCCTTATGCATACTTAGAATGCACGTGCGGAAAAGTGTTTAACTTTTATCTAAAATTAATATGCACCTTCTGATCTGATTCAATAAAAAATTAAATTTTTCTTTGAATACCTGAAACTTCTTTTTCTCTATCAAATGAATCAGTGTGAAATTGTATGTGCAAAAACTGTGGTTAAGAGGAATAATGTGAAGTTGTTTCCAAATGCTTCATAGGGAATACCGTCGAATCTAGTCTGTGATTTTAAACGACGGAGTGGTAACAAACACGAAATTGATATATTAATCAAATGTTTGCATTTATAAAGTTTAAAATGGGAAATAAAAACTGCTAACAAAATTCTTGTGTGTGTTATTTATCCCTCTTTTCCCATTTATTTACGGAGGATAATTAAACTTTTGTGTGATATTCAACTTGTTCTGATGTTCAAAATGTTAAAGAGTTCAATGTTTTCTTTAAATGCCTTTTTAAGGAATCTTTATTAATGTCTTTAGGTAAGTAAATTAGAAGGTTAAAAAATTACAAAAGTTTAAAAAACAAGCATAACTAATTGTTTGATCATAATGCATAGCGCAGTGGCAGGAAAACGTTCTAATATCTGCTGTAAATGCAGCCGAAACTGAAAAGAAATGTAAATGAATTTGAGATAGATAAATAAAATGCAAATCTTTAACTGAACTAAAAACAGTTTCACAGTAAATTTAAACAATTCACAATATCCAAAACATTAACATACAAATATATGAAGTCAGGCTGATATACCCCCAGTTTCATTATTCTGAGAGGATTTTACTTCCTCCTGTTGAAGCATTTCCTTAGAAGAGGAGTGGCGCTGAAGAGTAGTAATATAAATGTTTTTTATTTGCTCTCCAAATTCTTTATACAACTGAAAGTCTTCCGAATTTCTATGTGAAAATTTAAGTAACAAGATCTTCAATTGTTCATTCGTTTCCTTTTGAATACTGATCCTAGAAAGGAAAATATTTTGAGATATTACTAGACCATAAGATATAAAATATATAGTTTATATAAAATACGTATAGAAATAATAATTCTGGAAAAAATACTTCTTTAAGCCTCGTTTCTTAATTTAGATAATCAGCATCACACACACACAAAAAAAAGCATTTTATATTTAAAGCAAAACAAAATGTGTAATTTCCTGAAGTATTTATCAGATGGGTTAATCAAACATAAAATTAATATTGTGTGTGAAAAATCAATAGTATTACAGTGGAAAATGAAATATAGTAATTGACATTATTTGCAGGAGAATGGATTAACAAATGCTACAATGTAAAATTATCTAAAAAAATGTCAAAGCAGTAAATGCAAAATGACGTATGCATAATAGGAATTTGATGCTGTGTAATATGTGATATAACCCGTGTATTCGATACTGAGTTTTCAGTGAATAAGCACGAATTAGGATCCTCAAGTTTTTACGATTTTTAAAAGGCTGTCGCTGTTTGTTTGTGTGTGTGTGACGATTTTTTCGTCCACGATAATTCTTATATGAAACTTTTAAATATTTTTATGTTCCGTATTTAAACCTTCTACAATCATATAGAGAACTGATTGTATTTTGAGTAAAATAGGACTCGGAAGCGGTACTTTACACTAAGCTCATAATACTTAATGGATAAACGAAAGTGGTACTTTACTTGAAGCCCGTTACAGTTTTTAATTAAAAAAATTATGTTAAAATATGATCCATAACTTTTCATTTTTAATATTTAAGACTTTTATATCTATGGTCAAAACATATTAGATTTCGGCTAAAATTGATAAATCGGAAATTATACTTTACTTAAAGCTCTGCTCAGACTTTTATTAATTTTTTTTCCCAAAGAGTTAGTATGGGAAGGCATTACCAGTTGACCTATGGTACATCGCTGGTGTCTCCCATACTTTTACCTTTACCCTTACCTATGGCAAAGCACACGACGGCTGTCTGCCTAAAGGGAGGGAAGCCTTCGTGGAGGACTTTCTAAGGAAAACTGGCTCATACAAGTTACAAATGGGGAAAACCAAGAAAAGCCCATGCAGCCAGCCAGTTCGCGGGATTCGAACCTCGGACCGAACTACCAGTGTTCAGCGTCTTTACCGCTCGGCCGCGGGTGGGCCAAAAAAAAAAAGCATGTTATGAGATACCTCACGGTGGTGAAGTGGATAGCGCGTCGCGCAGCTGAACCACAGGTCCGAGGTTCGATCCCTGGGCTGGGCAAGGTTGATTCAGCCTTTCATCCCTTGAGTGGGTCTATAAAATGAGTACCAAGTTCGCTTGGAGACTAAACTTCGGGAATCCCGCGACAAGCTGACCACTTGCCCAGGGCATATGCTGGTGCACCCCAGGGCCCAAGGTCAAGAAAGCACATTTCAGGGCAATGCAGGCCGTCGTCCACTAGGGCTATTGCGCCACTGAGATTAATTTATATTATCAGATAATCCAATATTTCTCTAACTTGGTATTTAAAAAAGAGATGGGATTGAGAACAACCTATTACATTTATAAGCCTTAAGTGCATTCTTGTAATAAAATGTTAAATGCAACGTCAGTAAGCTCATTACGAAAAGAAGCTCTCGTTGTGAAGCAATTAAATATACTAATAGCTTCAGTCCTCAATTTTGTGTCCGTTTCACTTTTGCGTCGAATCACTTTTCAAATAAAATGATGTGATGAAATGCCACCAAATGTTATCGCTTAAAACAATTTAGAGCAAGAGTTAAAACTGCTTTGGGAATTCTAAAAATAAGCTGAATTTTATGTGCGTAAGTGCGAAGAAAGTGATGTTTAATAAATAAATAAAATTAAAAAGTTTGTCATCTTATTAAGAAAATTGAACACTGAGATCACAAACTGAGAAAAAAATTCAAAACAAATATATGGCACTTAACACTAAATTTAATTGTTGTTTTTAAAAAACATGGGATTTTTAAGTCATCGATTTGTCAATCCGAAACACTGTATGACGAGAAGATATATACTATGATCAATACAATATTTTCAAACCAAAGCATGGGAAGTGATGTGTATATGATCACGTATAGTTATCATCATCCATTATGTAGGAGAATATAATACTTAAAAATTACTAGTGTGTATAAAAAACATTGATCCACAAAGTTTACGAACAAATTATTATTTATTTACAAATCATCAGCCAGAAGTAGTAGTTCACACTTAAAGCTTGTTATAATTCCGCCATTACCATGTCTTAGCATGGAACTGGAGGAAGGCTGGTTCTGACCACATCAGATTTTTTACATTTTAATAAGTTATTTTTTGTAAAAACCATTTCTAATATTTTCCGTGCTACATTAATTAGGTACAGTATTTAATTATGAAATAAGACTCAGAAGATTCCAGGCAACATTCAAAGTATATGAAACATCACCGCTAATAAAGGCACTCCGATGAAAAATCATTTAATTTCTTAAGCATGACGATAGACACATTATCCAAAATATGGGAAATAAAACATCGAAGCAATTAAAATCATTTTCAAAGCCAACAGATCCTACGAGAAACCGAATAAAACATAGACTAAAGAAATCTGATCAAAAGGTTCATGGAATTGTTAAGAAATACTTTTGCAGTTCACATAATGATGGACTTCTTTCATTTGCAATTTTATTTCTAATAATTACAAAGTAAACCACGAAAATTCCATGAAAGCTCAGAAGTAACTAGATTCTAGATCTAAGAAATACTCAAGTATTTTAGGTTGTAAAATAGCTCATTTTTAGAAAATAATAAAGCCATGAGTACTTCTTTTCAATTAAGTAACTTTTTTACCAAATAGGAAAATTTATTTTGCACAAGATCTTACCATCTATATCTATGATGTGAATAGCTAAAGAAATATCACCTTATTTTACATTTTTCTATAGGATCTCTGGGTGGTATCTTATATGACTTGCGCTTTTGAGGAAGTAAGTTTTCCAGCTCCTTCTTCTTAATCAAGTATTTTTCCTTCTTCGCTTTCTCTTGTTGCACAAGTTCTTTCATTTTCATTACCCCTTCAGTAAGTTCATACATTCTGAAAGAAGAAAAAATTTAAAAATTAAAGCATCATATTTGTTAGGGAGATATATTTAATTTGTCCATAAACTTGCTATGGAGGATTCTGGTCTCTGGAAAATGTAAAAGACCCAGTACTGAAACATATCTTCATACTCAAATCTTTCATTCTTTTGCTCGAGCTCTAACTAAATGTTGATAGATTACTAATCAGCAACCAGTTTACTAGTTATACTTAAATTTGTATTAGATATATATTTTATTCAGATATTGCGTGTATGATTAAATTTAATTAATTTCAGGTGTTATATATATGATTAAATTTAGCTCTTATAGCCTGTAGTTAGATTTGCAGTACCGTAAACATGCATAGAGAAGTCTTGGTGGCTTTTAAGATATCCAGATTTTTTTAAAGTTCAATTTAAAATACAGCGTTAATAAAAATGGGTTTTATTTTTCCTGCGCATTTAAATATATGAACTTATTGCATACGCATCAAACCAATACTCCATATTAGTTCCAAGAAAATAACTTATCTTATATTTTTTATTACCAAAACTGAGGTAACAATTTAAAAATTCAGAAAATAGCAAGTTAACTGCATGATAACAAAGGAATATTTAGTTTAATTTTTTTAATTCTTAGAAGTAAATGCTTTTTAAGTGTTTCTTGTTTCAATTTTCAAATTTATGTCCTTGCAAAACAGAAAATATTTTCATCCAAAACAAATATTTGGTTCCACCCTTGCGCGGAAGCGATCCAGTGAAATAAATGTACAGCTGCATGTTTAATGATTAAGTCATACCTTTACTGAATAAGTGTACACGTCCCCAAGTAACGTTATATTAGATTTAAAAAAGTCGCAACCGCTTTGCCATTTAAACAGTTCACTTCAAATATAAGATTTTATGTACTACGTCTTTAATTTCGGGGGCATTGATCCTTAAATTAGAGAGTTAATCACTACTGCATTTTTAAAGTTGTTTCTAAAGTTGTTTCAGATATTAACTTGAAATCTGCATACTAAAATCAGATTATAATGTCATTTAATTTTATTACTTTTATATTTAAAATAAAACTTTTATTAACACTGTATAGTAATAAATTTAAAAAAAAAAAAAAAAAAAAAAACAGAAGACGTGAAAATTAGTGCCCTCTTCCCGGGACTTGAACCCTGGACTTCTCAGATACGCGTCGATTATGCTTCCAATTACACTAAGAAGGTACGTAGAAAGAAAGGATAAAATACAGTATAAATTTTAAAGCATACAAAATTTACCTTGTATTGAAAATTGAATAGATTCGAGACAGAAAATCATTCTCTTTCTGAACAGCATCAAAGACAGTTCTATTTAGTTCCCACTTCAGTTTAATTTCTTCATCAGCAGAAGCTTTTTCACTTCCATCTTCATCTTTTGTGGTGCTAGAAATATCAGAAATCTGTTCGTCCGATTTTCTCCTCCTTTAATGGAAATTTAGTTTATCTCAGACTAACTGCATTTTAACACTGAAAAGGTGCTTACTAACTGCTGTTTAAGTATTTCATGTCGAACTCTTAGCTCTCATATGTTATGTAAAATCTGATGAGTTTTGACTATTAGCTTTGCTAATTGCTGAATTATTAAATTAGTTTCTTGATGCAAACTAAAACCTCGCACCTGATTTCAATACAAGCTCTTCTTCTCAGAATGATTGTCAATTCAACAACTAGACCGCGATAGAAATTCAAACACTCGTATACCAAAACAGGATCTAATCTCACTCTGCAGAATTCGCAGCAGTGCAAATATTAGAGTCGCAAAAAGAATTTTCTGTAATCTGCAAGACAGCTAGCCGCAGGTTACACTCTCCCATTCTTATTGGTAAATTTCTAAGCTTGTAGGATTGCTATTAATAACTGAAGCTGAAGGTTAAAACCCTGCAGGCAGACACTACTAGAGTATAGCGAGACGCTACATATCAATAACTTACAAATACGGGAATAGATTTTAAATAACCTTTTTTTATTTTAGTCGAAAATTTAACATAAAGGCATAAATTACGCTACAGACGAACCACCACTTGTGGCTATTTAAATTAAACAATAACAAGCAATTAAATTCAAATGCGGATAACGTAAATTTAAAGCCTAGGCTAGCGTGAATGCCAGCCAAAGCCAACAGAACTGGCGAACATTCTAAGACCAGACCCGATTGACCCAATCTTAGAAGCTCCTTCCAAGATTCAATACCTTCAGCTTAAATACAATTAAAGCTAATTTGCATCCTAGTGAGGAATACAGAAGGAAGATCAAAATAATAATAACTGGGAATTAAGTAACATATGTTACAAACTGTATAGTAAACCTGCTTGTCACTCAAATCTACATGAATTCTGTAAAACATGCGGAGATGATCTAAATTGGCCTTACGAAAAATAGCTACGCACAAGATCGTATCTGATGACTGGAAAGAAACGTTTATAAAATTGCCTTTGGATATGTAGGGGAAAAACTTCATTGTAGCAAAGGTCTAGCATAAACATCGGTCTTATAAAATTAGTCTTATTCTTAATTGACTTAAATAAATATTTTACTTTATGACTTTATATAAATGTTTTACTTCACTACTTTCTACTTTTATATAATTTTTTTTTAAATTAACAGCAGTAAAGTATATTTTGTAAAAAAATATTTAACACAATATGCTTCAAAGCAATAATTTCGTTTTCACTGCATGAGACCAAATCAATAAAAAGATTTAACAATATTTTTCTAGTCATACCGCAGTATATTATTTCATATTATCCATAAAAAATAAAATTTTGTATTTCAAACTAAATAATAAAGATAAAAGACCCATTCAAATTGCAATAATCATCTCCTAAAGGAATTAAAATAAAATAATTTCTTATATTACGTCGAACGCAAAAACGTCTAAAACTCCTGAATTCTTTAGCACACGTAGGATGGTAAGTAAAAGAAATTAATTAAGTAAAAGAACTTTCATGGCCACATTTCTGAGATAGTATGGATAATAAATGTCCTGGAAACCTAACATAATGAACATAACATGAGACAAAAAATAGGAAAGCTTGATTATAAATGTTTTTAAAGTTAAAACTATACAGGGTGTACCGTAAATACTGCGACAAACTTTTAGGAGAGGTAAGGCACATCATAAGGATTAAGAATTGCATAGAAACCCATGCCCAGAAATGTCAGGGGTAAGTGGTAGCAGAGGTAGAAGATAGTAAAAGAAACAGTGATTAATTTGAAAAATTTATTGGACATGAATACAAATGGTGTACGACAGCTTGAATGTCACAACAGATGCTCGAAGTCTGCACCATCAGACGCCAAACATGCCTGACACCGACGGACCATTTATTGCCTGATATGTTCAAACACACCGGGAGTTTCTTTGATTGTAGCAGCTGCGCAGGCGAGTCTTGCCACTAGATCCATTTCAGACACAACAGGATCGTGATACACGACACTTTTGATGGCTTCTCACAAAAGGAAATCAAGGCTCGATAAATCCGGTGAGCGTGGGGAGGCCAGGGAACTAGTCCACTACATTCAATCCATCGATGCGGGAATGCCCTGTTCAAATGGCTACGAACATCCAGTCCAAAATGAGCAAGGGCCCCATCATGTGGGAATCATATGTTGCGCCTCACATTTGGTGAAACATCATCAAAAACTTCTCCAGAAAGATCAACTAATTCACGGCATTCAAATGGTCCGTCGGTGGCAGGTATATGTTATATGTTTAGAGTCTGATGGTGCAAACTTCGAGCATCTGTTGAAACATTCAAGCTGACGTACACCATTTGTATTCATATTCCAACAAAAGCTTCAAATTAATCACTCTTGCTTCTTTTCCCATCTTCTACCTCTGCCACCATTTACCCTGACATCAAGGACTTTATAAAAGATAGACTAACCTAGTGGGCGGCGCGTGTGTCACCCACATGTCGGCAATGAAGACTAGGGACGATCTGAATGAGTTTATGAAAGACACAGTTTTTGCAAATAAGATTTAATATATCTCATAAAAGCACTTTTTACTGAATTTTGCGCATTTTTTTCAAGCTTAATTCTTGTATAAATTTCTTTACTTTAGTAAAACGGTAAAAATTCTAAACGCAAAACTTATGAACTTATTTTTGTGTACAAATGAAGTAAAATTAAATAATATTGATAGCACATGACGCTTTAAACAAGATCTCATCATTTTCTTTGATTTTATGTGCATTTTCAGAAAAATTTTTATAACATAACAAGACGATCATTTATCGGAGCGTAAACTTTTCTGAGTGTAAGGAGGAAAAAAAAAAAAAAGATAAGCTCTGGAAGCACTCAGATTTGATGTTATATTACGCTCAAAGGAGCATTTTTTGAAATGTTTTGTGTGTTACTTTTATTTATTAAATATCATGTTCTTCGCAAGTAAGCCACATAAAATTCAATTCAAGAGCAACATCACAAAATATTTGAAAATGGCATATCTTTAGAATTTCCGCGCTGGAGATAAAAATGTTATTTTCTGTACAAGGTTGCCATTGCTTGCTTTGAACTCATTGAGTTTGTTAATCAAAACTTCGTTAAAGTTACAAAATATGAAATGGACTAAAACAAATTCGAAATTAGGCCGTCCAGGTGCCCATATTCGGGTGGAGGATTACGTTATTCAAAATTTGATGGCTCTAAATTCCGTTGCTTCTTTCACAGTGCGAAAGAAACATACGTGCATTCATGCAAATTCTTCATTATTTAATTTCTTTAAATATAATGCAGGGCGATAATATTTGTTGGCAACAGTTTGCAAAGTGAAACGGACATTTATAGTGAAACAAAGCAAAATGCCATTTCGAAACTAATAGCTTTTCTGAGCTGCCCTCCTTTGGGCTAATAAAATAAATTCGCGATAAATAAGAAAACTTATGCAGAACTAGAAATAAATTTAAAAAATAATTACTATAAAATACTAGCACAATTACTTATTACAGTTACATACAATTTTTAACATTAGAATAAATGGATAAAAATTATTAAAGTGTTGAAAGTGTTTATCACTATGATGTATTATTATGAAATATTATTGAAATAAAACTCCTTTGTAGAATATTATGCTATAATATTCAGATATGATTTTAAAAAAGCAGTACAATTAAGAATTTTAAACAGAAACTTTCAAAAATCCATTTTTTGGATTTTAATATTTTTTTACTTATTTACACCAATAAAAAGCATAAAAATTGTAAGCGAAAATTGCTTGTTTGAATTTTTCTATTAGTTCAGATTTAAAATATTTTTTTAAAAAGAAGTAGATAAAAATTTCCTTACAGCATAGGAAAAGCTAAAAAAATATCCAGACCTGAAAGCATGCAAAAGCTTTATAATTATTTAGAACATTAATTATGCTTGATAAGCATGCTAAATTTTTAAAAATTAATCTCAGTTTCAAAAATAAAAATATCTAAAAATTCTAATTTGTGAAATGAGGAGCTATTACCAGCTTTTTCTTTAAAATTATACGCGCTGCAATAGCCAACTATTGTTAAGCTTCTGCAAGTCGTCCCTGCTCCTCCGGATGTGGTCAAGGTGACAGCCGGGAATGCGCCAGGGCAAGGGAGAAAACCCATTTGGGTTGGTCTATTTTTTATAAGGTCTATGCCTGACATTTCCGGGCATAGGTTCCGATGCAATTCTGCCCTACCTCCCCTAGACGTTTGTCGCAACATTTACGGTACACCCTGTATACCTCTTTATGTTCCAAGAAGATATAACTGCTTATTACTTTCTTAACCATTTCGAAACACTGTTCATTTTATATCTTAAAATTGTTATCATCATAATTAGTTTTCATTTATATCGTTTAATTGTCCATCATAAGAGCATGTTTAATTAAAATGACGATCCAAATTAATGCAAGAAACTTTTCGTGTCTAATATTTTATCAGATAGACTCACGGGATTTGTTTACCTTCATCCTCTTCAACTTTGTCAGCTTTTCCTATATCTGTAGGTAATAAAGCCTACAAAAATAAAATAATTAAATAATAAGCCCAACTAATTCCATTTGAGAATAAAGTTCATACACTAAAAGAAAAGTTAAATTACATTTCATAGTGTATCAACGAAAGATTTCTTCCGAAATATATATAGCATAATAAAGTACATTAATGCATTAATTATCTTAATCTTACTTTAATTATCTTATTAACAGTAGTACATCAATTACCTTTAATCAAGGTCAAGGCCATTGTTGATTTTCCAACAGCTAAAATGTCTAAAAATATGGCTATATGAGTTGCCCAATAAAATCCGATTCATATAAAATAGAATGGCGAACAAAACGTGAGAAGAAAGAAGCAATTTTATTTATTTAATAAGTAAGTGCACAGAAAATAATTAATGCACTTCAATAAAAAAATTCTGGGACATCACAAAATTTTGGTATATAATCCTTTTAGTTTGTCACCGCATTATTGGAACTACACAGAAAGCATTATTACATACACAAGTGTAAGTATACGTCTAACTAATCTGAATCTAAGAAAACTAATCTTGTTACTAACAAAAGAAGGACAATTTAGCAGGAATTTATGACATTTCTAACAGTGCAAAAACAATTATCTCTTTCCTGGGCTTATTGGATTTGCAGGTGTTTAACACGTCCAGCAAGCAACTGGAAGATGTGTGATTTCGAATGCTAGCTATGACTCTACGTGGCATGAAAATCTCTTGATCGTTTCCACAATAGCAAAGACTTACTACCTAATAATAATAAATTTAATAAGAAAAAATAATAATTTCACATTTTTACCCTTACTTTTTCCCCAAATTATAATTATAATTCTTCTTCAACAAGTTTCCATGCTTATGATTCTTATGATGAGACAATTTACAACCGTCATTTAAAAGAAGCTTTTAATTATTTCTAAACACAATGATATTTGCAACAGAGATTATTAACCATACCATAAAATTGCATTTTCAGCGATAGCTGCAAAACATTTCTTCTGAGAATACATTTGTTATCAGCTTGGTAATATTTCACGGGATTTTTTATACACGTGATTTATTTATACGTAGCAGTCATATTATATCTAGTCATTAATTTAGGGCTGTCAATTTTAGTTTCCATATCATGAATCAAATATTAAAAATAATTCCTTATTATAAATGTTTAGAATATAATTACTTAAATAAAATATCAACAATTTTCTAAATGCAATTGCTTATATAGAAAGTTGATATTTCCAATGAAAAAATATTTAAATAATCCTTTAGTTTCAATTAATTGCATAACTGAGGAATTATTCTTAATCGCGTTTATCTAACTTCTTTTTTTACAATAATCTTTCTGAGCAATGTTTGAAAAAATTTCTGTTCTGCGCTGCTCTTTCATGGAAAAAAATTTCTATTTACCTTCAAACCATTAGTCATGCATTCTGTCAAACATTCAGTAACGGAATCTCGATCCTGAATGATTGCCTTCAGATTTTCTAAAAGATATCCAAGAGATTTCAGACTTGCCGTTATTTCGTTAACCTCTCCTTCATAGCGTTTGCTGCAAGTATCTCCGAGCTTCGCCTGCTCTTCAATTAAATGATGAATTTTTTTGTGTCTTTCCTATTTGAAAATAAAGAAAAACTAAAAAAAGTAAAATAAACTCTTAGATATATTGTAGGGTTTTATGGTTAATCTTCTATAATCCCGACTGAGCGCCAAAATTGGCGAGAGTTTTTAATTTGGCGCGATTTTGATTTGGTTGTGATAAGACAATGTGCTATGAGGAAGGGACACTCAGACTTGTCAAGCTCGAGGCTGCCTTAACACAGTTAAACGCCCTAACCCCTAGAGGTGATCCAAGAGGCCGCTAACCTATCGGTCGAGCCGACGTGCTAAGACTGATACGCAGTTGCATGGACCTCCAACCTAAGGTTCTACACCAATCAGAGTTATATGTCCATGCGATGGAAAAGAATCTACAATCCACCGCCAGCGGCATTCACTGAATCAATGATAGTAATATTACAATGCTAAATTGACAGTGTCATCTATACAATAATTGTTACATAATAATCCGTATGAAAATACATATACGATCAATTAATAATTACATTGTCATGGATAGGATCTATGTTGTGGAGAGTGGAACTTATATATTAACCAGTTTTTAAACCTATGTCTTCTTCAATACATCATAACTTAATATTCTTATCAGTTACACACCTAATGATGTGTGTCCGTATTATTTTTGCAGTTATCCACAGAGTAAGCAAGTCACATCAGTTCAGGCAATTGATTGTTCCATAGCCTAAAGTATATGATGTTGTGTAGGATATTCTATGTTCACTTTTGTTAAATTCATCGTTCAAGTAAATACTACTTGTCCACTTTGATACATCATAACTTCGTGTCCTTAACAGTTAGCACACCTCATTATGTGCGTCCATAGCAATTTGCACACTGTGTCGCAATTATCCACAAGACAAACATGAAATTGCAATTGGGAATTTCATTGTAATATGTACACTATTTTACTATTATCCACAGAAGCAAATGTTTTGTAAATAATGACTTGGCTCCCAGATGATAAAAAAAGGAAACTAATTCTTAAATTTTTCAATACAATTCTAAATTGTGCAAAACTACAGATTTTTTAAACAGTTCCAGTCAATACAAATTGACCGGTATTCCAACAATATAAAGCACATATTCTAAAATAAAACGTCTAATGGAAAACAGGAACTAATTCCCAATTAAAATAGACATAAAATACATAATTATTCAGCACATATTATATACCAATCATCATACCATAAAAATACACATGTTTCTAATGCTGCAACTAATTTTTTATTACAGTTAGAATATTTACCAATCAAACAGACGTGCTAAGACTAAGCTAAGTCAACAGGAATACTTAGTAACTCACATTCCACGTCCGCTTTCTGGAGGGATGGTAAAAACATCTGCCATCAAAAAAGGACCCAAACCCGGACAGCAGAACGAAGTCACTTAAACACTGTCAGATAGACCGGGCTACTAACACAACGTCATGGTAACGGCTTTAGGCGCCCCCAGGGAGAAACCAAGGAAGGATATGAATATGCAGTTTTGAGGCTCCCGACGCCCACTGGAAACCTCAAGCAGTTCAAAGACGCCAACCATAAATATCTGACCATGTAGCTCCACCACAACCAACAGAACAGACAAGACAGTACCATACGGTCCCTGTCGAGCCTGAAGCAGCCATCGCCAGCGATGACTCCAGTCCTTTGGAGACTGATTTTAAACACCCGTGGCCGAGAACAAATCCTAACCAGTACTTCCCAGGTTTTACCTGAGTCGACCATCGGAGGACGTTCAAAGGAATTTTCTCGTTCAGACAGGCAGCGAGACGAAGTGCTTGTTTTAATGATTTTACCCGGCACCGTTGTGCACCGCACGACCTTGCACCTATTGTCGGCGCGGGCCTGCTTCTGAGAGCCTCGCACTGCAATTACCTATTATTGCCAATTCTTTCGAAGTTATTCGGGGGATTCACCCATTGTGTTAGCCGACATTTAAATACGTGCCGGTTGTTATTTGAGCCAGTCTGTTTTAGGCATAATCTCAGATTACGTTACCTAAATTTGAATTTAACTTCGTATTATTTTAAATACTCGCAAGTAACGGATTTATTTTCTGTATCACAAGTGGTGCCTTATGTTGATTTAAAGAGTTCCCAGAGTTCAATAAAAGATTATTTTAACCTTTCTAAGGCTTTGTCATTTGCTTCAGACTAAAGCGATAAGTCGCTTGTCAATCTAGCAGGATCTGAGAGACTTTGATTTTAGATTTTATGCAAATATTACGCTAAAATATTAATGAAGATACTTGAAAAGCAGCTTTCAAAATCTGGACATCCTGTTAAATATAAAAATTTTAATGCTAAAAACGAAGCTCAATACATCCTTATTATTTATAGTAAAACATCTGAAGCTATTTTCCCAAGCAGGAATGTCTTCGTAGAAGTCTTAACCAAGAAAACTAGTTCGAACTTACATTTCATATCGAAACAAATTGCTAAAAGATCTGTGCATCTAACTGAGAACTAAAGATTCGCTTTAATCATTCGTTCACTGTTGGCCCTCCTATTGCTTATTAAAATACAAAATCAAATGAATGTGAGATAAGTACACTCGCAAAAATCTATTATCAAGGTTATATGAAGCAATATAATTAGTGTATTTCGTACACGAAAATTTAATATCTATATATACCTACTTCATGTACTAAATTTACATTATACTACTTTGATAAACATTTATTATGAATTTTGAATATTGCTTTGTGATTAAAATATAAAAATCAAAAGCAATGATAAGAAATTTTGAGGAAAAATACCAATAAACTGTATCATGTCATTTCCTTAATTTCATTATTGGATATTTTATTTGAAACGAAGACTATTCAGTTTAAAGAGTTCAGCATTTGTGGGTATGGGGGATACAGGTGCTTTATCTAAAATTACATACTAATAATAACAAACTGATGCGGAATTTATACGGATCAGCCTTTAAAACTGTGAAAAATACGGTGCTTATCGACACATCATTATTTGTGACTTACCAGAATTTCAAAATGCGATTTCGAGAATCCTCTGTCGTAAATTCTCCGAACGAATTAGTAATTGGATTCATTAGATAATGGCAGAGCACACCAAGGCTGCCTACCTAAGGGGGCGAATACCTTCGTGAAAGATGTTTTAATCCAAACTGGCTCCTATTTACATTACACATCGGTAAAACCATAAATTTTCTATGCAGCCAGCTTATTTGTCGAACTTAGAGTCCGCGTTAAATTACAATCGTTCAGCGGTCGTATCTCTTTACCACAGGTGTCATCAATGAAATGCGGGCTTATTTGTATATAAAGCACACTGCACGCACTAATGTACACTAATCGAACAGAATAATGGCGCTGCCTATGCATCTAACTGCGCATCTGCGACGTATCTAATTTCCTATAAGTGGTGGTTCAATTATGATTCTATGATCAAAATACTCAACCTAGTTTTAAAAACGTTTTATTAAAATACTAAACAAATTAATCTAATTTTATGTTACATCTCATTAGCAATGTTCGAGTTGCATCAAACGAGTCGAAAGTCAAGTTCTCACTGTTGCCAGTCTGAGGCAGAGAAGAGTTTCTTATCAAACCTCAACACCGTTCTAATCAAACCGGAACACACACGACGGCAATCTTCCTAATGAGCTTCTGTAGAGTACTTTATAAAGAAACTGTTTAGTATTCATATTACATATGGAGAAATCACACAAATCGGTCATGCAGACAGCCAGTTCCTCTGCGGTCGAACCCGGCTCGAGTACTTAGCATTCAATGAATAGCCTTAACTTCTCGGCTACTGGTGATGTGCGATCAAAAGATATTAAATGATTAAGCGAAAGAAATATTACCGTTATAAAATAATTATTTTTAAAGGACGTGTTAATAATTAATGTACATTAAATGGGTAATATTAAAAGCATAACAAAAGAAATTGAATCTTGTAAAGATTTGCCCAGACCAAGAAAGTTTGAAAATCATCTTATTATAGAAAGATGCCTCACAAAACATTTATTGGCCCAGCACTGAAGATTCACATTTTCTGTAACAATCAATATCCTGATTACACAATGTACAGAAAAGATGATACGAAATATTAAAAAAAAGAAACAGTAAAAAGAAAAAGAAAGAACAAAGCAGTAACATATTTAATAGCAGAGGTGTTTATCGAATCGAAATAAACTTCAGCCAATTAGAAATAATAACAATTTGTGAATGAGACAAAAATTAAATTATAAAAGCACCTAATAATCCTTAATATAAGTAAACAATTTAATTACTTCAAGGTAAAAAAAATATAAATTTGGTGAACCGTTAAGCTCTAAAGCAGTAAAACCATAGATGAAATTTAAATAATGCCAATGAGGAGCTATAACCGTAACCGTGAGATATGTATTGTTTAAAATCATCACAATCTCGAGCGCATACTTTCAAATAACAGTATCTGTTGGCGGATAGGCAATTAGGGGTTTATATAAAAGCGAAGGTTTTTATGACTACCCTATATATATGCATCTATGCTAGTTTCATAGAAAGTCGATGCTCTGGAATTAAGAAATTCCTTGAAGGGTGTTTCTCCCAACGGCCTCATTGCTGAAGATTCTCCCACTGGTAAATGTCGTCGACGAGCACCAGACCGCAATTTCTGTACTTTTTAATTCTTTATGATGTATATTGTTGTACATTTTCGTGAAACAGAATAATTTCATCTCTGTTGACCAATTTAGGCCACTTATCGTGCAAATTCAGATTCATTCACTTCAGCTGAGGTATGTTTGATCATTAATGCTTTCACCCGCATTTCAAAAAAGAATACCAGTTCTTGCAACCAAACAGCCTCATTATTTTCTTCGGATGGAGGCTCAATTTCGGCTTGTATTTTGGAGCTTTATCTGAATTTAACCATTGAGAAAACCGGCAATGATTATCATACAAAATCCACTTTACGTCACATATCCCCATTCAGATCAAAACGGAACATTTATTTTCCGGGACGGTATAGGATTGAAAACATGAAGGCGACACGTTTATCAGTGATTTCGTGGAAATCCCATTTATTAGGCTTCTTGACTTTTCTAAATTCTCGCCAGCGATGGGAAACTTGAATAGTGCACACTAATTTATTTTCGTCACTTTCTTTAGAGTTTATCGAAGGTGAGTTTCAACTACCGCCTTCAGTGCATCATTGTCGAAGCTACAGCTTAGTTTCCGAAATACTCACTTTCAGCTACCCTCCAACTTTCAGATTTAACCGCCAGCTCAAACAACTGTTGCAACGTACTGAGGTTTCTCAATTCAATAAAGTCTTGAATCTGGGGCAATAGTGGGTGCAAATTAACCTGGATAATTTCGGTATTGGTCTTTTCTCATGCAGTAATTTAATAAGTGGAATTTTCCTTAAAATGAATTTAGTTAACTTCTCGACATTATATTGGTATTTGCCGTACAATTCGGATTCGAGCTTTGCTCTTTCTTTCACCACAGAGAATGCTTTCACAAGGGCATTTCTGAATCTTTCAAACGTATATTCCAGACTGTCTGTTTCTCCCAGTAAAAATTTTCAGATCCCTTTGAACTTAGTGCCTGTCCACGTAGGGCAGTGGCTTAGTGCCTGTCCTCGTAGGGCAGTGGTCGCTATTGTTATCTTTTGCACATTCGCGACCGGGTACAGCAAAAACGTGATTGTCCAGCTGTTCTAAGAAATTGGTGACCGACGTTCTTCCGTCTAATGTCACAGCGGATTTCATGAAGGCCCGCATTTTGTATACAAGGAAACCAAACATTTCCATTGGGTTTACAGGAGCCGGTGGGGTCTGCGACGTTGACGGGGTCAGCGAATAATTTGGTTCATAGTTGGCCATTGGTCCGGATTTTTTCTAGCGCCAGTGATAAGGTCTGCCTTTCTTAGCTTTCATGCTATTTATCTAGAATCTCAAAGTTCAGCCTGGCGAATTCTTGCACAAGTATGAAGATGAATACGACAAGAAAAGGATGTAAAAAGCCTTTTTTATTTATCAAAACTCTTTAATAAAAAAGCACGGACTTTGTGCCTGCAATAGCACCGACTACTTGCAGTGAAAACGTAAAGATAAACAATAAATGCAAAAGGTAAGGAGTAATGTTAGACTGCATAATTTAATTTAATCTAACAGGCTGACTCAGTAACCTACACAGCCGATAGACCAACTAAACAGCTAGAATGCGTAGCCGCTACTAAGATTAATAGCTGGAGGACAAAATAGCAAACGTGCGCCACTCTAGCGGGAAATCACCATCTATCCTTTCCGTTTCACCCATTTAAATACTCTCCTTTACCTACTTAATTTGCATCCTGGCGAGGAAATGTGAGGGGAAATAAGGAAATTCGCAAAAGCTACCAAAATTAAAATAACTGGTTAGTCAGCTAATGGGAAGCCTACAATGTAAGGTAATTTTTAGAAATATTGTGAAATTGATGTGGTGTATATTTTTGTAGTCTCAGAAGATCTTACCATTTTATATTTAACTGAACTAAAGTTCTGTGAAATGACATGTAACAGGCATAAAACTTAATAACTTTATGTATATATTGAATAAATTTGCCTGTATTTTCTTATATTGTGTAAATGTCCGGTCTGGGGGGGGAGAGGCAGAAGCTTTTATTGCGAATTCAGCGTTGGTCTTCCACTCGAGTTATAATAACAGCCTTCTGTTGTCTTTTCATCAGCAAGCCTGAATGGTTACAATAAATATCCCAAATACTTCTCAATGAACTGGTATTTCTTTGTATTCAAGAGAAATATTAACAAGATTACTTTCTAAGATTAACCGGAAGCTTAAGTCATGCAGACCTACTAGAATGATAATGATTTATGACTTAAACAACTCAAAAAATACTGAAGAAGGTTTTTTTATTTGGTCTTTAAATTAAATAGAAAGGGAACAACTGTTACAGATAAAAATTCCCCTACTTGTGGATATTTAAATTAACATAACAGACAGTTAAATTCAAACGTAGGTAACGTAGTCTAAGACTACACATAAAACATATTACTTAAGCTGACTCAGAATTTTACCGGCGTATTTTAAAACATCGACAAGCAAGGTTCTAAAACCATAATATTTTTTAAGCAGAGCTAGCCAGAGTAATTAACAACAAGATACAGCTGCCAGAAGCTGTTATCTAAACATTTAGAACCTTCAGCTTCAATGCACAAACACATGTTTTGCATTCTGGTAAGGAATACAGAAAGAAGAAATTATGCTAAAAACTTAAATGATAACAATACATTAATTGTATAAAATAGCTTACAGCTTGAATAACGATCTCCTCACGAACTTGCAAATCATTAAATATTAGCTTAAATTTCGCATAATACTCACAAGAATTTTGACTATGCGATTATTATCAGCTTGTGATCTGCGTACTAGCCGGTTCCTTTCGTTTTCCAGTCTCCGGTTTTCTACGCATAGCTGCATCTTCCGCTGATGAGAATTATCCATAACATGTCCAAGATGTAACTTTTCCTTTACAGCTTGTTTCAGCTTTTGCTCAGAATTCTGCAATGAAAGTTGATATAGAGCACATGTACTAATTGCCTCTATTTATGGTCTAAAATAAAATAAATTAGAAAACTGAAGACTTAGTTTACAGTCTAACATCTCAAAGAAGAGTTTACCAGTAATTTTCTTTTTTTTTTTTTTTTTTTTTTTTTTTTTTCAAATGTACACCATAAAAATTTTAAGCAATTAAAAATTTTTCAGTAATGCAGTAACAGATTTTGCTATCAAATGTTGTCATTATAGCATCTTTTAAATAATTGTAAAAGCCGCCCAGATAGTATAATGGTTAGAGGAACCTATTGCGGTACCAAAAGGACCGTGCTCGAACCCCGGAAAAGGCATCGATGTTTGTAAATGTATAGTGTCCGTGCGGCATGGGACACTCTAAATATAGGCCAGCCTTGAGCCTTCTAGAGAGGCTAATGGTAGAGGGGGGGAAGAGACCTTCGGTCCCGTTCCCCTGAGGAGCTCTCCATCAAAATTGGGGGCCGTAACGGAGCGAAGTCGTTTGTCACTGGTATGGTGCTCAAAGCTCTTGCCAACGAAAATCTTGCACTCTTTGCCACGATGGATTTCGTGGGCTTGTTCTGATGTTACTGTCAAATAAGTGAGACAAGTCACAACACAATAATTGCAAAAAGCCTACAAATGTTGTCAAAATTAATCAGTTGGATTACTATACATTAAATGCATTTCAAATTGTATCAGTTAGTTAGTTGCATTACTAAGAAAAGCAAAATAAATATTTCAATCATTAAGAAACCTGTTTATTTCTGCTGAGTCTCTAATTTTGTTAATCAAGAATAGACTTATTAAATTTGAAAGATAAATTAAAGATCTTATGCTTTGATGAATGGCAACAGACTGAGAATCGGATGAGCGTAAGGGCGCATATAAAGTAAATCAAAGGTCGTTATTTTCACGCTATTACAACGCATTGTTAGCAAATTAATTAATTTAAAAAGATAAATTAAAGAATATATTTTACGACAGACAACACTCTGGGAATTCGCTACATTCGACAGCGAGTGCAAAATAAATTAATAACCTTATAAGGTATTTCTTCCGCCTTCCTAGCGTGCCTTCGTGGTGTAGTGGTTAGCACACTGAGCCCTTATTTCAGAGGTCTATGGTTCGATTCCCGGCAAAGGCGTTGCTAATTTTTCCTCTCTCCGACCTTCAAAATAATGCCTAATGTTCCTACAGTGGCGCCCGAACTAAAAGGGTGTTGGATGAGGTTTCTCCACACCCAGGATTTGGCTCTCTACAGTGGGTGCTGGATGATGATTCTTCTCACCCAGGAGGCGATTGGGTCCCCTAAAAACCCCAGTCGTCCTTTAAAAGGGGGTATATAAGGTATTTCTCCCACCTTCCTAGCGTGCCTTCGTGGTGTAGCAGTCAGCACTCTGAGCCGGTATTTCAGAGGTTCGTGGTTCGATTCCCGGCGAAGGCAGTTGCTAATTTTTCATCTTGCCTGCTTCCAAAAAAATAAAAATTATACTATATAAATAGATATCAATAGGTCAGAAATTTCGAGGGTAAATAAACTATCTGAAAATTTGATTGGAAATTTTGAAAATGCTATACATCAGAGAATTAATTTAAAATATCAGGTACTATCAGGATTTTGTATTTCCTAATACAAAGCAAATTGGCATAATATTTGTGCATATCTAAGATAAACAAAAAAATTTATCATCGAGGATTAACATCTTTTTCATTGGGAGAAAATTTCTAGATAACAGATGTTATCTGAAAAGTTTATTATTGAAAATGCTTCTAAAGTAGATTGGTAAAAAAGTTCAGAAATTCAAAATTTAAGTGACAGTTTCATTGCAGAAATTTCGGATAAATTAAATTTTGATATTAATTTCTAGACATCAAAAATTATCAGAAAATGCTTAAAAGATATGAAGAAGAATGAAGAATTAGAATTAAGTCTAGAATGAAGTTTTTAAATATCAAACTCTTTCAGAATCTTTCATATTTAAATGTATCGATAAAAAAATGTGAGATCATATTGTTGCGTTTTTTTCTTCGTTTACGTTACGTAGGTACGGGATTCGTGCGGATTTGGAGTGAATAATGACAACAGCTCTCGATGAAGTATCAAAACACACTTAATTGGACAGTATTTTTCAGGAAAGTTCCAAAATCACGTTTACAGTCGTCGAAGAACTACTATAAACACGCTGACACGATCAGCGATACAGCCTCCGGGTTATCAGGCTATTACGGTGAAGACAGCTTCACTTCAAAGCACCAGAGTACAGCTCACGACTCTGCTTGGTCGTTCTCGGAACTCCACGTACTCTCGAGACTCTCCACGCTACAACTCGCGATGCACTCGACAGTGCACTAGAGTACATCGCCCGACTCCTCGGTTCAGTCGTTCCCGGAGCTCAACACACTCTGTCGACGATGCACTAACCGCCATACACTAAGAGACGTCAGTGCACTCGACGACCAACTTGGTACTCATTGACTGTCTGTCAACTCGATGGACTTTCACTAACTGATCGCTCGTTAGACGAGACACTAACTAACTCTCCTCCAGTGGAATGGTGCATCGTGACACCCGGGTACCTGAGCCGAAGGCCCTACCCCATTGTTACAAAATGTACAGGCGCGGTAAGATAACTTCCCCGCAAAGCAGTTTTAGGGTTGCCATAAAATGTCAAGGGAAGGCGGGGTTGCCACATTCGGAGGGAAATCGCCCATTTGGCGACAAAATTGATTATCTACCATGGACGGATGGAGAACTTTCTGGAACGAAATCTTACCGGTTTACCCCAGAATGTTCTCGAACACAAGCCCAAAAGCTATATAAACCCTGCTGGTCCGCAGTCAGTTAGTGTGTGTCTCAGAGAGTGTGTCTTGTCTAGCGAGTCAATCCCTGCGGAGAGGATCGAGTTGACAGCCGGCCAGCGAGTGCCGAGTGGGTCGTCGAGTGCATCGAAGAGTCCCTTAGCGCATCGTCGAGAGAGCGTGTTCAGCTCCGGGAACGACTGAACCGCAAAGTCGGGAGCCGTGCTCTGTGCGTTGTCGAGTGCATTGAGAGTTGTAGCGTGGAGAGTCTCGAGAGTATGTGGACTTCCGAGAACGACCGGGCAGAGCCCGGAGCTGTACTCTGGTGCTTTGCAGTGAAGCTGTCTCCATCGCGATAGCTTGATAACCTGAAAGCTGTGTCGCTGATCGTGTCAGCGTGTTTATAGTAGTTCCTCGACGACTGTAAAAAAGGGTTTTTGGAGCTGTCCTGATGAATATTGGCTAAATAAAGTGTATTTCGATACTTCATCAAGTGTCGTCGTTATTCATTCCAAATCCATACGAACACCGTACGAACGTGAAGGAAGTAAAATAACGTAACTACTGGTGTCAGAAGGAAATGAAAAACGCAACACCATGTAGAATAGTTGTTTTGAAGTTCTAAGGTTGATGAGAAATAACCTGGTGATGAATTCGAATGATTTTGACTTGTAAAATAATAACATGTTGAAAAAAGCATCGAAGATGGACTAAGTGATGGGAAAGCTGTTCAAGAAGTTAAGGAAGAAGTGACATTCTCAGGACAAATCAGTTTTCATTTTCTGCAATTTTCATAATGTACGTGACAGCTCTGAAGCCTGCAGAAAGTTTGTCAGCAACAATCCTTGCCTTGCGAATTCTTTCAATGAGCATAACAATATTTCTCAGGAAATCTTGTACTTTATCATCCAGTATCCAGTCGGTTACAGTTCTTGCTTCCTTCGGAATTTGAAAACTTCGCCTTTTGACATTTTCGCTATACCTAGGTTTAGCAGTGGCTTCAATTTCCTTGTTATCTCTACTTTTTTCTGTGCTTTTCAGATTAGGAAAGTCTTCCTTCGTCCAGCTAGGTGTGGGGGAAAGGGAGTTCTTAGCTTTCTTTAACTAACTCTTCGCGTACCAGCAGGGTTTATATAGCTTTTGACTTGTGTTCGAGAACATTCTGGGCTAAACCGGTAAGAATTCGTTCCAGAAGGTTCTCCATCCGTTCATGGCATATCGCCAATTTTGACCCCAAAAATCGCCAAATGGACGATTTTTCGCCAAATGTGGCAACCCTGCCTTCCTTTGCCATTTTATGGCAAACCCTTAAACTGCTTTGCGGGGAAGTGATCTTACCGCGTCTGGACATTTCGTAACAATATTAAAAACCGACATGTCAGAAGAAATTGTGAAACTTTTGCTTAAGAAATTGGTTTTTAAATATTTGTGTAGAATTTGTTCAAAAATCTAACTATTTTTAATTTTTATATATATTTTCAATCTGTGCTATATTTTTAAGTACATTGACTCCTAGACTGAGGAATCTCCTAAATATTTTGTTAAAATACTTTTTTAAATACGAATTTATTTCTTATTCTTTCAATAACAATTATTTTTTAATATTTTGTTAAATTAATTTAAAAAATTTTAATTTAATTCTTATTTGTATGATAATAATGCTTTCTGAATATAAATTTTACTCTTTTAAAAATATTTTGCTTTCCGTCAGTGTTTTTTAGCGAGCGAAATTTTCATTTACCAGATATGATATAAGCTAGTTAATTGAAAGACCTTAAAAGTGAAGGATTAAAAATGCCCATAAAAAGTTTTATAAAAATAATGGCGCGCATAAAATGAACTTTTTAACGACACGATAATTTTTTTAAAAAATGAAGAGGAAAAATTATATAAAAAAAATTCAGTAAAAAAATTAGACTGCCTTGAAGAAAAAATAATAAAGAATTAAAAAAAGGAAGGAAATAATAAAAATTATAATTTTTTTAATAAAATAATTTAAATAATAAAAAAACAAAAATATTTTGCAAAATATTTTTAGAAGAAGAAAATAAATTTATATTTAAAAAAAAAATGAAGGTCGATTGAGGACGAATCAAATTTTTCTAATTAAAAAAATGTTTAAAAATATATATAAAAATCGAATTATAAATTTTATAATTAAAAAAAGGCCTTGAAAATGAAGTATTAAAAATGCAAAAAATAGCAAGACGAAATTAAATGAAGGATTAAAAGCAGCAAGTTTATTGTCGCTATCTTTTGCAAGCGAAATATTTTTTTCTCGTTGTGAGGAAGCCGTGAGATATTCAGCTTCCTTGTCTCTTTCGTCGACTTCTTAAACCTTGAAATTTCGCCAATACTCCGTTTCAGTTGAGCGCAGTGTTTACCAGTTCAGTCTCGATTGTTTATTTCAAAGCGCAAATTAGATACATAAGCGAAGCAGCCACGTTTTGAGCTTGGACAAAACCAGGGAAGCCATTTAAGGTCTTTCAATTAACTAGCTTATATCATATCTGGTAAATGAAAATTTCGCTCGCTAAAAAACACTGATGGAAAGCAAAATATTTTTAAAAGAGTAAAATTTATATTCAGAAAGCATTATTATTATAAAAATAAGAATTAAATTAATTTTTTTAAATTAATTTAACAAAATATTTAAAAATAATTGTTATTGAAAGAATAAGAAATAAATTCGTATTTAAGAAAGTATTTTAACAAAATATTTAGGAGATTTTAAAGCTTTAGGAGATTTAGGAGGTTTTAAAGCTTTTTTATTTTAGAAATTTGAATCTCTCTCTCTTTCAAAGTGTCCTAGCTCGATTAGAAGAAATAGTTCTCATCATTTTTTCGGATATTTCCTTTTCATTAGAAAAAATTTTAATCTCCAGTTTGGAAGTTTGATTGTGTAAATAAAAGGAGTTTTAGCAAATTATTAAAATTGTTAATTTAGATATATCTTCCTACCTTTATTTGTTTTATATGCTTTCTTATTGGAAAGATTACATTTCATTTTTGCCACCCTCACGTTGTCCTTGCGCGATCATTAAACTACTCAGAGGTCACACAGCTTTTGATACGCTTATGAAGATCCTGGAGATTAGAAATAAGTCCAAGTCCAAAGACAGTGCTCTTTTAAAACCCCTCTAAATAAAAATCACATGAGACTAGTACATTCGGAGACCGAAATGACCACCACATTATCATCTGGTGCTTTCTGTCCGTGGCCAGTTTTAATTGATATACTCAAGGAAGCCGGTTTGGATACGATCCCAGCAGTAATGAGCAGAACAGCTTAAGATTTAATCACTATTTTCATTCAATTATGACACCACCCATTTCTACTGTGCATCCAATTAAATTAGCTCAGTGACTTATATATATCTGCTATATTTAAGAAAATGAGACATACTGACGGTTTGCGAATATGTTTGGTTATTTTTTATTGTTATAAAATTTGATACCCGTTCGTTTCACGAATTTTTCAAATGTTTCACGTAATTATGAATAACCCTGTACGGAATATTGATTTTTGAGAATGCATTATTCGAATACCAAACTTATAAGGTAGTTTCTCCCTCCTTTCTGCATATCTTCGCGGTGTAACGGTAGTACACTCGGCGCGTATTCGAGAGGTCCCCGGCGAAGGCATTGCTCATTTTTCACGTCTCCTGAGTCAAAATAACCTAATGTTTCTACGGCGGCGCCCGAACTAAAAATGGTGGTGGATGATGATCCTTCAACCACAGGATTTGGCGATTGGGTCCTCTAATCCCCAATCGCCCGTTAAATGGGATATTTCTCCCTCCTTACAGCATGCCTTTGAGATATAACGGTTAGCACACTCGTGCGAATTCGAAAAGTCCAGGTTCGAGTCCCGGCGAGGGCATTGCTCATTTTTCAATTCTCGCGCTTCAAAATATCATAATGACTCTACAAACTGACAAACTTATTTAAGTACTCAAACAAACCGAAGTTTTAATTATGAAGAAAGTTTTCTACTGTGCAGAAAACTGAAGTGAAGCTCAAATATAAAGTTCAATTTTTTAAAAAATTTCCATGATATTTTACTTTTTTCACTCATAATTTAGTTTCAACTAGTAGTAAATATTTTTTAAAAATTAAAATAAAAAAACTGTCTATAATTAAGTCCGCACTTCTACGAGACTACAAATCTCCCCTTCCATTACCAAGTGATTTAAGACCGCTGAATACTGGGAGTTCGACCTGGGTTTGCAAACAAGCAACGGCCTGGCTACTAGTTAGTTTTCCCCACGTACAATATAAGTATCAGCTAGTTTCCTTAAAACGTCCTCCACAAAAGCATCACTTCCCTTAAGCAGATAGCTCTTGTTCAGTTTTCTATATTGAGGTAACCTAAACTAATCTAACCTAGACGCTGTATATAATGTAATGCAGTGACTTCAGTGCATACCGGTAGAAAGAATAACACATGCTTTCTACATGCAATTTTTACAAAATCCAAAAAAAAAAAAAAAAAAAAAAATACAAAGTTTAAAAGTCGGTGATACATCACAGTTTTCTGGATCACCTACCTGAAGAGCGAGGATTATGTTGCTGTCTCTCTTGTTTTTCTCTAACATAGCCTCATATTTTGCTCTTATAGATCTTGCTTCTTTCTTTAACTCTCGGTTGCTATCTTCAAGCGCATTAAGTTCCCGTTTCAGGCCAAGACATTTCATTACTAAATCTTCCAAATCGTAATCCATCGTCTGAAATTAGACAAGACTAAAACAAATACCTTTTTAATCTCAGAGAAACACAGCATAATAGCACCTAAATATCTTCCAAAATTTCCATCTTGTCATAACTATTGCAAAATTCAGAATCTGCTTCTCCTTCTACAAACTTTACGCCTGAAGAAATTTTCATTTGTTTTTCAGCATTTTCTATACTGCTCTAAAATAGGAACTGAGATGCATATAAAATAATTATTATTATTTATTCTGATTATGAGTGTTAACTAAATTTTTCCCAATATTAATTATTTCCGAATAACATACTCTTTTAAATTTACTTTTTAAAGAAGAATGATTTTTTGTAATTTCCATTTCTATTGATTATAAATTAAGGACGACATCTATCAGTGAAATATAAATCAGTTATAACACAATCCCGGTATAAAACTAGGATTCGATTGAAATTCCTAATACATTATAAATTAAGGAAGATACTGACTACTCAAAAGAGTTAGGCTAAGAGGTGGTAAAGTTCTAAAATTAAACAAGAATGGTATATTCTCGTGTTTTACGGAAGCCTAAAAACATTTATATTATTACGTATTATCGTAAACACCTTGGTGTAGTTTGGCGAATTTTGCGGAAAAGAAAGAACAATTAATGTTATCCTAAAAAATTACATATTATTACAGGGTGATCAGCGAATAAGCCCTGATTACAAAATTAAATATCTCTGCAACAAAGATCGATAGAATTATGCGGTAAACTGTACGTTCATTAGCAAAACTGTAATAATCGTGTACAAAAGTTTAGAAAATTTACTTAGGAAAATCGTTAACAGATGGCGCTCAAGTGAAGCAGCCTTTGCAATCAAAATACAATTTTTTTCAAAATGTTCACCGTTCGAAACAATGAGGTGGCGTAAACGAACAAGGAAATTTGACATCACGTCTTGCAATGTCTCAACGGAAATGGAATCACATGCAACGCCAATCAACGATTCAAGCTCATCCAGAGTATCGGGACTGTTTCGATAGACAGTGTCTTTCAATGCGCCCCACAGAAAGAAATCACAACGACTCAGATCGGGAGAATATGGAGGCCAAGCTATTCCTGTGTCAGTAAATTGCGGATAATCTAACGCAATTACTCTATTCCAAAGTATTCATGAAGAAAGTGAAAAACTTTATCTGTTCGATGTGGTCGAGCCCCATCTTGCATGAACCAGAATTGTTCCAAAATTGTAACGTAACGTTCAGTAGTTATCATTTCTCGTACGAAACAGGGTCCGATAATGCCTCTGGCGCATACCGCAGGCCATGCAGTAACTTTAGGCGAATGCAGTACTTTCTCTTCACACAAATGACGATTTTTGGAACCCCAAAATCTCCAGTTTTGTTTATTAACGATTCCATTCAAATGAAAATGTGCCTCATCTGTGAACCAGATGCAGCTCACATCAAATCTGTCGTTGTCGACCATTGTTAGATTCTGATTCGCAAAGTTAACCCTTTGTTGCACAGCTTTCATGGGTATGGCCTAATGACTTTGGATTTTGTATGGAAACCGCCGTAGGCTATATTTTAATATTTTTTACATGCTTGTGTACTTTAAACCTGTCTCTGAAGCAATCCGTCGGATGCTTTTCCTAGGATTTTGCTGAAAAATTCCAGAAACTTTGGCTGTATTTTCAGGAGTGACTACAGTTTGCCTAGGCCCAACATTTCCCTTTCGATCATCAGCCACGCTGCCAGTCCGTTCAAATTTCGCGAAGAGCATGCGAATGCATCGGGTCCAAATGGAACATTGAATCGGTTTTGAAAACTGCGACGTGTTGCCATAGGACTGTGTTCTAATCGGTGAAATTCCAGAACCAAAAAAACACGTTGTTCAATGGAATATATTATTTCACTTTCTACGCTAGCCTTTTTTCACTAGCCAACAGTCGTACTGATCACTTTCGAATTTTTCGAATTACATTTTTAGAGGCTATTTCGATTAGAGCGCCATCTGTTAACGATTTTCGTAACTAAATTTTCTAAACTTTTGTACACCATTTTTACAGTTTTGCTAATAAACGTACAGTTTACCGCATAATTCTATCGATCTTTGTTGTAGAGATATTTAATTTTGAAATCAGGGCTTATTCGCTGATCACCCTGTATGTACATATTCTACGTTTGAACTGTACACCTATTCCAAAAGACATTCAGTAAGCCTAGTTAGAAACATGTTTTAGTTTTTGTGGTGGAAATTTCGTAGCAATCGCTTTGAGAAAGCATTTGAAGCTGTGTTCTTTTAGCGATTTTACGATAAAATAGCGTATTCCAGTAGAAATTTCACCTCTCTTTCATCTATTATAAGAATATCCTACAAGCACAAATTGTAAAATCGAGTTTATTCATATGTAAAAAAAAAAATATTTATGTAAAATCGAGTCATTTAAGACAAAAAAATAATCATAATTTTTCTATAAAATTCTTTGGAACTTGGAATACAACAAACATAACGCATATTAAAATGGTGACTGAAAACTGAATATTTATCATGCACATCATTACCTGAAGAAATGCTATGTGTATGGTTACAGTCTGGTTGTATTTTGAAGTTTTGGCTATTTCTACTAAGGTGGTTGCGATAATGCGTAAGTACTAACATTTAACTGACATAATTATTAAACTATTTAAAGCTTTTAAAGTAATAATTGAGCTTATGGGACATGATGTTTAGCTTTAAACCATCCAATCAGTAATGACATATTTCATAATAAAATATTATAATTGTATATCGAAATGGCTACTTTTAGAATTTTTATTCGGTTAGTTCTAGGTGGGTTTAGTATATTTTACTATAAATTCAACAAATATTTAAATTTTTTACGTTCGATTTTCTTCTCATTTTAACTCTTTGAAGGGCAGGAAAAGGCAATTACCTTTTTCAGCAAACCTGTTGTTCTATTTACTCTATCAGGTATTAAAATGAAATAATTTGCGACAATTACACAAATTTTGTCCAAGATCCGTGGGGAAAAAATGACCACTTCTGGTGGTTAGTGTCAGTGACCACCGCCCACAGAAAAATCCTTACAAATCAGTTTTTATGGTACTTATGGAAACAGTTTTTCTTTTTCAAGCAGAGTGCAACTTTGCATGTGCTGCATTCCTACACTGTTCTTACAGACTTTTCCTTAATGCTGCAAAATGCACATCATCGTGATGTTGTCTTCGATGGCTGATGTACATTTTCTTGAAGACGAATTGCTGCATCTTGATTGCCATCTAGTGAGCTACAAGGGAACTTCAGAAACGGTCAGTCTTGAAAACCACTCACACGAGTGAGTAAGACGTTCAATATAAAAGGTGGTTACTGTAGGTAGTCACCGCTTTTGAAAGAGTTAAATACAAATTCAATATTCTCAAACTGATTTCTTAGAAATAGTTTCCCATTTCAATATTTAATGAAGGGGGGGAAAATTAAAAAATACATTAATTCAACATTATTCTTAATCACTGTGGGATAGAAAAGAATACATGAAAATAATTTTTCATCACCACCTGTCAAGTATGAAATCCAGCTGATCATTGAGCGATAAAGCACTTGCTAGTCTATTCCTCAAACCACAGTTTCACTTCTTTCCAAGCCGAAAACAAAGAATTATTATCCGTCACATGTACAAAATAATAAGAAAATCTAGAAAATCTTACCTGCAAAAGCGCTTTCCTTTCTAAGTGCAAGTTCCAAAGTACAGATTTCTGATCGGGAAATTTCTGTCGTAAATCTTTCTCGTCACTGGTAAAGACTCTTTCATTGATGGTACAAATGGGATCTTCATTTTCTACAGGTTTGGCGCATGACCTTGCTCTCGAAGTTTCTGTTGTTATGTTTCCATTAATCTGTACTCCTTGCATCGATACTTGCTTCTGAAAAAAAAATCAGATATGAAATTCAGATATACTTAAGACATTGGAAGAATTTTTTTAAAGCACGTATGGGTTTCCAACCTAGAATTTACAGCTAAGTGTGTGGAACCTTGAGAACTGGTAAGAGAATAATCGATTTAGCTCAGAGAACAGAGACTCAAGAAGGGTTAATTACCCTTTATTGCTCAAAATAAAGTTTACAGATGGCCCTTTCTCAGGACGTACAGAACAGCCTCTACTTTAACCACAGCCACTTTAACTCAAGAATACTAAGAACTAAAACGTAACTAATGCTTAACTAAAAAGATATAGCCGAAGCTATCAAAATTCTACAGGAGTTGGCCTCTTAAACGCTAACTAAACGGCGAAGCTATCAAGGGCCTGAAATACGGCCGAGCATAGTAATAGCTTGGACAGAGTGTAGCCAAAAGGCGAACGTGCGCTAGTCAGAATCTCTGGCTTTCTAACGAAGTCAGTGGAACTTAAGTCAGTGGACTTTAAGTACTGCTCTTCCTTCATTTGCCGTGAAACAGCTTTAGTATAGCCCACCTTAAAAGTTAGGCGAATTTGGTTTGGCGCCAAAGCACATGAAATACGTTGTTTTGAAAAATGGTTGCCATCCAGATTTTCGACGAAACTCCGTGTTTCAAAAAATGACGGCCATCTTGATTTCACCAGAAATCGTGGATAATGGAAATAAGTTTACGACTATTATACACGATTTTAAGAGAAAGAAATATTAAGAAATGATTAATAAAAATGATTAAGGTTAAAAGGCTGTAATTTCAAAAACAATACCGGAAACCTTTAGCTATTTCACCTTTAATAAATAATTTGGTGTGACGTCACAAGTTGGCTGTGGTGTTCTCCATGCTACGCGTAATTTCTATTTTCTCTTTAAAAAAAATAATGAATTGTTTATTATTGTAAATTAACATCAAATTCTTTAAATTTACATTTCTGAGCTTAGGCGTAACTGAAAATAAGTATAATAAATTGTTTATATTTAAAATTATCATGATACAGTAAGCGAGTTCTACCGGTTATTACAACGATAAAGAACGTCGCAGTCTCATACTTGTATTTCATACAGCTTCAGTATTTTCAAATATTTTTAAGCTTTAGCATTTATACAAATAAAAAAAGTTTTTTTTATTAATTAATACTCTGGAACATATCCATTTTATCCATATTTACAAATTAACGTTTTGCTACGTAACAACATAATCCCTTATATACCAGTAAGTAGACAATTTTCATTATTTTCTAAAAATTTTAAACTTCACATTAATGAAAAACAGGTTCTTAAATTCCTAAATCACATTACATTCTCTGTAGGCAGGCATACTAGAATTCTACACATAAATAAATAAAAAATTTAATTTCTCGCAATGAAAGAAAATATTATAAGAAAATAAATACTACAAATTAGGAACACTAAGCAATGCTTCACATACACACACACATACAGTGTCTCACAAAAGTGATGGGACACTTGTGCTTTACAAAAGGAAACTGTAGTAAAATAAATTAAAAAAAAACATGTAAAAATTTTTGTGGGTGTGTTTCATACTTAAATTTAGTAACAATTATTACATAACACACATTTTCTCCAAATATTAAAATATCAATTTAATAAAAATACAATTGTTTAAAACGGAGCAAAAAATGGCTCACATAAGTGATGGCACACTTACTTTTCCATCAAATATTTATCCAAAAATTTTACTTTGTAAAAGGTTTTAATATTTTGTTGGATTTCCTTTTACTTTTAAAACATGATTTAATCTTCTTGGGATGGATTCGACTAATTTTTTTGCGATTTCTGGAGTGATTTTACCCCACTCTTCTTGAAGCACCGATTTTAATTGTTGTTTTGAAGAAATGGTGTGTTTGCGAAATTCTTCCCTGGGTTTTCTCCACCAAGATTCTACCGTCAGAATCAAATATATTAAATTTACTCTCATCAGCAAATATAACTTCATTCCAGTAATCAGAATTCTTATTTATGTTGGATTTTGCGAAAGCCAGTCTGAGGTTTCTATTCTTTTCACTCACGAAGAATTTTTTCCTGGCTGCTCTACCGTGATATCCAGCAGATCGAATTACTCTTCCAATAGTCTCAGGATTAACAATTACTCCATATAATGCTTGTAAATCAGCAGCAACTTTAGGAGCACTAATTCTTGGATTTTTTTTTTTTTTTTTTTTTTAATATTTCGAACGATAATTCGCTTTATTCCATTGGATAGCTTTGATGGTCGGCCAGGTCTTCCTTTATGCTGAATCATATGATTCTTTTTATATCGTTTAATGATATTGAAAACTGTTGAATGACTCAGGTTAACTGTTTCAGCAGTTTCTCTAATAGAATTTCCGCGTTCAATATGCAAATTAATAACTAATTTTCGAATTTCAGGCAAGGTTTCTTTTCGTTTAGCATTCATGGCTGCACAGAGATAAAAAAACACAAAAATTCCAAAACAAACTGGAGAGAAATACTGCAGACTATTTTATAATTTATTGCCAATTGCTTTTGAGTAAAAATAAAAAACCCCAAAAATATTTTTATTGCTTACTTCAGACGATTTTTGTTGCATAGTACGTAGTAGTATCTAATGCTGTCCCATCACTTATGTGAACCATTTTTTGCTCCGTTCTAAACAATTGTATTTTTATTAAATTAATATTTTGAGAAAATGTATGTTATATAATAATTGTTACTAAATTTAAGTATGAAACACACAAAAAAATTTTACATGTTTTTTTAATTTATTTTATTACAGTTTCCTTTTGTAAAGCACAAGTGTTCCATCACTTTTGTGAGACACTGTATTATCAAAGAACTCATATTATCAAGGGCGATTACGATTGCAAACATTACGTATGATAATAATGAGGTAAAAGTTACACAACGATCCGTATTTGCTCGAAAAACATCAAAGCTCGGTGTCCATGTACACATCCATCTACTTCCACCTTAAAAATATCAGAGAATTGCACAACCTCGGCATTGCGCACTACCTTGGCTCTGCCCATGTACACATCGATCTATTTTCACTTCAAAAAACATCCTTTTGCTCATGTACACATCGATCTATTTTCACTTATAAAAACATCCTAGAATTGCACAAACTAGGCACCGCGCACTACATTGGCTTTGCCCATGTACACATCGATCTATTTTCACTTAAAAAACATCCTAGAATTGCACAAACTAGGCACCGCGCACAACCTCGGCATGGCTCTGCCCATGTACACGAAAGAGCCCATCCCTCCGCCGAGGAGGAAAGACGTGTGTGTTGAAGTTCCTGGATTATCTTTCGTAATTAGCGGAAATCCTAATTAAAAGTGCAAACAAAGTTGATAATCAGTTGTCTAAGTGTTAGCGGAGCAATTCGATATAAGTTTTGTGTTTGTGCGTGCAGTAGTTTTCAAGTAATAAGTGTTCTTGTGATTCGTCTATTGTTGTGTCATTGTTAGCGTTCATTGCGTGTTTACAGCATTGTGAAGCATAGGATAAGTGTATGGGATTTTTTTTCTAAGTCTCAAAATTAGTGCATTAATTGTGTAAAATTCATTTCTTTTGATTACCTCGTTGTAACAAGTTCATCTCATCATTACCAAAGTAGGCAAATTTTTAACTTGCTATTGAGCTGTGTATTTTCCTAATATCTTTGATAATTCATGTAAAAGCATTGTTAGTTAAATCGTAATATCTTATGTAATTTTGTACTGTTGACTCTGATTTTTTACGTCAGCCATCTTGCCAAGAGGACGCAACAACAACTCGTCCTTGGCAAAGGTCACATACACAGCTCAATAGAGCCTAGTAACAGGCACTTCCTTTGTATCACAGTTTCTATGATTGAACAATTTTAACTCAATAGTTTATATTAATTGTAATACAGCTATTAGCATTTAATACGTCTATTCTACTCTTAACTGAAAGTTTCTCTTTGTACATCACATCTAAATGTTTGATAACTATGTTTTTGTAATATCTTGTATGCAACAGCAATCTTAATAGTAAGATGTTCACTGGTTCCCGTCTGCGTGTCAACTCTTCAATGTACCTATTGTAATATAAAGTGTCATATTTTTCTAATATACTTAGAACAACCAAAATTTTTATATCAATATTAGTGCATTAATTTAATTTAATTAATTTTTAATAAGTTTGGCAAACTTGTCGAGGCAGAATTTTGATCATTCTCTTTGTTTAATTAAAAAAAATTAATATGTATAAAAGTTATGAACACTGGTTCTATTCAGCATAACCAGGTCTTAGAGTATTTACTGAAGTAAATTCGGCTGCTACAGTCACTTTTAAGCAATTTTTAACTGATTTGAAATGTTCTTATACATTTACTAAGCTCTTAATCTTAATCTACATATACTTTAGTGTGGTTTATAATGATCTCTTGCTAAAATGTGTTTTTGTTAATTAGTAATTAATCTTGAAACCTAGCCACTTAGGCAGTTCAGAAACTTAAGGGGAGTTTTCTGTTTAATATCCCAGCTATTTACAGATGTTTTAATCGTATTTAAAATGCTTGCATTCATGATTTTCATTACTAACGACTGTTCATATATCTAATTGTTTACTCTAAAATGTTGCATTTATACCTTAAGTACATCATTTATTCATTGTTAAATTAATCTCGTTAGGCTATTTTCGTTGTTAAGCCAGAGTGCTAATTTATGTTATCTCTATATTTGGTACTGCATTATCTCTTTAATTGCCTACATTAATAAGCGTATATGTGATATTACCTGTTGACAGTATCTAAGAGTTGACAGAGTTACAGTTGACAGATTCTAAGTCTTAAACAACTGCTTTATTTTTGTAAATCAATTTCTCAGTAATGAATTGTGGTATTTTACCATCTAAAGAAGTATTTATTATCTTGGAATTTATTACTGCATCATTCTATATTATTAATTTTGTTTAATTGCATTAATTAGTGTTTTGATTTTGTATTAGCATATGTATGTTTAATTTTTTTTTTCTAAATCCTGTATGTCGGCCATTTTGTCACCTACACCAAATCCTTGTTAATTATTTTGCAAAGCTGCATTTAAGACCTGTTACTTTACACGAATAAGTGTATAGTACCTTTATTATTAATTCGCCATTTTATCAGTCATAATACTGTTGTCAATCACTGTGTATGCCATTTCATCATATGACCATTTTCTAATGGCCGCTAAAGACTCCTCACTCCCTCCCTCTGCACCTCCCTCCGTTACATCAGAAGGCTTACCGTGTCCACCCGTTATCGACTCATCCCTTTCAAGAACGCAGAACTTTTTGGCTCAGATCGCCTTCATTTCCCGGTTCCTGGCAGCCAACAACGCCAAACGCAAACTGAACAAAGAGGATCTCAAAATAATCCTGGACTTTGTGGACCTGGCTCAGAAATTGGTGCTTGAACAGGAATTAATAATAAACTCCCATCAAGCACAACTGGAAGTCTACAACGGACAAGCAGATTCCCTGCAGAAATTGCTAACATTATTCGAACCTTCCTCAGCATCAGTTTCTGTTCCAACCTCCTCTCATCTCCCCACCACTGCAGAGGCACATCAGGAAGTTCAAGAAGACGAGGGAGGTCCATTCACCTTGATTCAACGGAAAAAGAAACGGCCACAGAAAAAGCTGTCGGACAACGTCCTACTTCTAGCCCCCATAGATTCCACCACTTCCCCGATTGCCATCCAAAAGCAGCTTACTTCTCAGCTAAACCCCTCTATATTGGGCATCCCTATAGAGCAGATTCGCGCCACAAGATCCAAAGAGCTTTTAGTCAGGTGTAACACCCGCGAGCAATTACTCAAGCTGAAAAGTTCAATAGAACAAGTACCATCTTTAAAAGATTCACTCACCCTTCGAGAGCCAAAGCCAAGAAGAGAGTCGATAATCCTCTTTGGTGCACCGGAAGAATTCACCACAAAAGACATCGTTACGGCATTTGAGTTACATCTCCCGTCCAACAAAGTAGGGGCTATTCACCCAAGAACTCCCCTACACCAATCCAACTCTAAGAATAACTGGATTATCCAATTGGATAGGGACTACTTCAACAGGCTTGGATCTAGCGGCCGCATCTACTTAGGCTTCTTCTCCTGGCCTTTTAGAAGATACCTCCGTGTCCCTCGTTGCTTCAACTGCCAAGGTCTAGGCCACATCAGCAGGAATTGCAAAGAACAACCCTCTTGTGTGCAGTGCGCAGGCCCACATTCCATGCCCATAGGATCCTGCAAGGAGCATCCTATATGCAAAAACTGCACATTGGCAAATCAGCAACAAGGTACAGATCACGACTGCCACGGCTAGTTCAAGACAATGTCCTGTATACAGGACTGCGGTCCAGAAACTCCTGCGGACAGCAGGACAACAATAGATAACACCCAAAGATCAAGAATTCCAGTTCTCAAAGTCATGCAATGTAACTTACAAAGATCCTCAGTAGCCACAAGTCACATGCTGCATGCCCAATTCCAACAGCAGGCGGACTTAGGTATCTTTCAAGAGGTTTATATTACTAAAGAAGGTCTTCCAGTTGGCTCAACTTCACACAACAAAATTTTTCTTTCCCATAACAAGATAGCTATGATCGTCTATAACGGTGCAATGAATCCCATGGTCTGGAGAACGACAAACCACACAATTGCCATCATTCTGGACTCAATAGAGGGAAGCCTCATGGTCATTTCATGCTACTTTCCCCCTAGTCTCAGTATCAACGACCTCCTAACTGAACTTGACTTCTTACACCATACTCCTCTAACCCACATCCTGATCTGCGGGGATTTTAACGCTGCTAACCGCCTTTGGGGCTCACCAACAGACAGTCCTCGCTCCTTTCCTGTCATAGATTTCATAAGTTCTCATGGATTGGTCATCCTCAATAAAAGCGACTCCCCTCCCACCTTTGACACAATACGTGCCAGAGGCTGGCCTGATCTCTCTTTGGCAACACCACAGCTATCCTCACATATTGCAGCCTGGACAGTAGCAGACTTCCCTTCTCTTAGTGACCATCAAGCTATCATGTTTAACTTGCAATCCCCACGCAGCATTGTAATTAAACAAAGATTTAAGACAGCATATGGTGGGACACAAAAACTGGAACAACACCTTTCTCCCTTCATCCCCTCTATTAAAACAGCACTTCAGAATAGCACGACCAGAGCAGCTCTAGACAAAGCCTATGACCAATTAATTGACCAATGCACTGATGCCTGTCGCAAGACTTTCAAGACAAAAAAAATTAAAATTCGGACATCAGCCTCATGGTGGACACCCCAATTGTCACAGGAACGGAGCAAACTCAGAAAACTGAGACGGCAAGCTCAATCCACACAGGAGCCAATGGTCCGCAGGACACTCTTCGCCCGTTACAAAATACAACAAGCGCAATATAAGCGACAGATCTCTATAGCAAAGCAAGACTCCTGGTGCGAATACTGCTCTCGCACCGTTGAGAAATACGACAAGGTTTTCAAGATTGCAACCAACAAGGTCTTTAGACCAACACAAATCCCCCTGTCAATAGCTCCAGGCACTAGTGCAACCGAAGCAATCAGCTACATACTTAAGTCACTCTTCAAAGAAGACCCACCGACAGATGACAACCTTGCGCAATCAGAGATAAGAACTTCATTCAATAACTTCACCAGATATCAGACTTCTTTGGAACCCCCTCCTACTAGGCATGAGATAGGGGCTATCGTCAAACACCTAAACACAAAGAAGGCACCAGGCCCGGACGGGCTAGACAATGCCGTAATACGCATGATTTATGCTTTTGCGCCTGACTTAGTCGAAGAGTACATCGGTGCCTGTTGGAAGAATAGACACTTTCCGAAATCGACCAAAAATGCAGAGGTAGCACTCTTCCATAAAACGGGCAAAGATCCACAACAACCCACATCCTACAGGCCAATATGTCTCATCCCCTCGTTTGGCAAGCTGCTAGAAAGGGTAGTACTTGGAAGACTAAATTTTTTCCTAGAAACAATTCCATAGACCCCAGGCAATTTGGCTTCCGAGGAGGACTTTCTACAGAACACGCCATCTCCAAGTTAATGAACTTGATAGAGTGCAACAGAAGCAAGGGGCACCACTCTTTGATCATTAGTCTGGACATCCAGGGAGCATTTGACTCCCTGTGGTGGCCAGACGTTATACAGGCTTTATCTCAGATGAACTGCCCGGCAGAACTACAAGAGCTAATTCATAGTTACCTCAGCGATCGCACACTCCAGTATACAGCGAACGATGGTATAGTCAGACATCACCTAAAGAAAGGATGCCCCAGGGCTCATGCCTTGGACCAGTACTTTGGAAGATAGTTGCCAACTCAATCTTCAAGGAATTTGATGACAATTGCCAGGACTGTGACATACTGGCCTACGCGGACGACTTCTTGATTATAGTCCATGGAAGATCCAAATTAGAAATGACAGCGCAATTCTACCTCGACAAGTTTAGCTTCTGGGCAAGGGACCACAAGATCACGATCTCTGCCTTAAAATCCCAAGCTTTGCTCATAGGCGCCAAAAGACCTCTCAAAAGGAATCCATCCATCAAACTTTATGGCAACCCCATCAAGATAGTTAAACAACTCAAATACTTGGGCTTAATCATTGACTCAAGGTTATCCTGGCTTCCGTATCTTCAGTATCTAAAAATAAAAACAGACATTCTTAAAAATTACATGCAGAGAACAGCTGCTCCAACCTGGGGCATTTCATCGAAACTGCTAAAACATTGGTATCTCACCGTTACTCAGGCCATAGTTTTATACGGATCCGGCATTTGGGCAAAACATCTAACACACCTTTTGTAAATAAGCAGAGGATACAGGACAACTTCAACAGCGGCACTGCAAGTCCTAACAGGGATACCACCACTAGACTTGGTGGCAGAGCGAGAGGCGGCCATCTCCAATACTCTCCGACTTGGGAAAGACTATAAACTCTGGAACAGGAACTTGCATACCTCGGAGTATATGCACAAGATCTTTGACTATCCCTGCCACCCAGCCCAGCATAACCTCGCGGAAAATATATACACGCAGACACTTCTCTGTCGGCAGAACTCAATAGCCATCTACACGGATGGTTCCAAAACAAAGGATGGCACTGGATGCGGCTTATGCACAATGATCGATGGAGAAATCAAATACCGCTGGAAACGTAGACTCAATCCGAACAACACAGTCTACCAAGCTGAATTGTCAGCTATTAAAAAAGCAATCGATCTCTCATATAGTCACCAAGAAACTGTCTATATCTATAGTGACTCACTGTCGAGCATAGCCGCCATAGAAGGACCAGCCAGCCGAGACCCCTTCGTACTCAACATACAAAGGGCATTAGTCAACCTCCCACTCAATTATCGTCCCATCATTAGCTGGGTACCAGCGCACACAGGTGTAGTCGGCAACGAGCTGGCGGATGAACAGGCAAAACAAGCGGCTTCGGGTATCTTCCTGCCAGAACATGCTCTACCTCTGCCTTCCTCTTATCTCAAAAAGATTACACGCGGCGACCTTTACGCAGAATGGCAGCAGAGATGGGATACTTCCCGGACAGGTCGAAGGACGTATAAATTTATCCCAAAAGTTACAGACCTTGTCTTCTCCAACTCATCTTCATTGACTACGTTCCTCTCTGGGCACGGCCCGTTTCCTGATTACCTACACAGATTTGGACTTAGAGACTATGATCTCTGTGAATGTGGACTAATCGGAACGCCAGACCATTATGCATTTACATGCAGATTGACAGAGGCGCACCACATGCGTCCTCCTTCAGATAGATATTGGAGGGAATGGACAAAAGTGCTACTAGAACGGAGGGGTGCGTGCTTTAAGCTTCACAAGATCATCAAGTTCTGCAGGGCACACTTTTCATTTGTCACCTAATACCTCCCAGCGCATAACCCTGCTACCAGATAAGTAAGATCTGTTTACTACTGTTATGTCCATATTATTTTCATCATACTCTTATCCTATTCGTTAGATGCATTTAACGTATTACCTTAAATACTACACTTTATGTGACTTTTACTTGACTGTAATAATCATCCTCGATGTGTTTATAGTATTAACTTAATTATTATAATTGATATCATATGCTTTCATTTTAATCTGAATTTTGTAGCTACAGTATATGTTGTCAACACCTTAACGTGTCTAATATATTAATTTAATCATTATAATCGTAATCTTATGCCTTCCACTTAAATTGAATGTAGTAAATACATAATCCAACGTATATATATGTAAGTGGATTCCCATCAGCATTAAGTAATGAACTGACACTCTTATAAGTATGTTTCATAAGCAAATTATCTTAAGAATGTATTATATTATGTATATTTAAGCATTGCCATAAGTAATGTAAGCAAGATCCTGTATGCGTATCAATAATATGTGTTGCCAGTTGTACAAAATTTCATGCTTGTTTAATCATTGTACCATGGTATTCTGTGCTTTGCTTACTGTACTCAGAAACTTCATTCTTAGTACTCATTCATCTCAGTATGTTGCCATTTTTATCTCTTATGTTTTTATTGCATATTACCAAGAAGTGCCATGTAATCAAAATGCGCACTAAGTCATGTCAGCCATAGCACTTCCCTATATTCTTTATTATTTTACTGCTATGGAATTATGCCTTATTGCAAATCGTGTAACCTATTAAGCAAGCATATCTAATCTAGAATTTATCATGCGCTTACTTAGTATTAATAGTTATAAGATAGTTGCATCATTTCGATTTCCGCACAAAATTCCTGAAACACAGCTGTATGTTTTGCATTAAATTAAGAAATTTTGAAACTTATGGAACTTTGAAACTTATTTGCGAACTTTGTTATGCACTTATGAGCTTTAGTATTAAATACTATTCTTTAGTTACTCACTATTAATCGTTATTAATGTATCTCAGTATCATTCATTTACTTACCTATTCAAATTTGCAATGTTCTGCATTCGAGTATTTAATTATTTATCTTATAATCCTATATATTATGTAAGCGCATATTATGAAACGCATATATTATGTAATATGTAAATAACGTGGGGCTGCTAGGACCTATTTAATGTTTATAATATTCTGTGTGCACAGCTACTAATGAGTACAATATTTGTGCGGATAGTAAGTTATATAATTTGTTCATTGAGCAAAACAGTAATAATGTTTGATGCTATGTATATTTTTTTTAATGCTATGTGTAATTCTTAGTGCTATGTGTAATTTTTAGTGCTATGTATAATCTACATGCTATGTATGTAATCTTCATGCTATGTATATCATCATGCTATGTATGTATGTACAGTATGTCTTTAGTATGTGACACAGACAGATACGCAGCATAGATTAAGCCAAGTTCACCAATAACGATTTGTAGTGAAGTCCGGACACCTTACTAACTCAATGTACTAAATTTCATGCAGTGCTCTTAACCCATTACTGCCGATGGAACATTACACAATCAGAGCAATTGTAATTACACGCGCGTATGAATAATACTCAGCTCAGTACAGCACTTACATCTTTTCATGTAGCAGACAACGTCTTCAAAGGTGCCATTGTAACAACCGTTACTGTGAATCGGTAACTTCTGACTTAGACTCAATAAATGCCGCTGGTTTGCGGGGCTCGCCCTGGCAGTGGCGGAAGTAGATAGTAGATAATTTCTACAGGTCAGGCACTATTCCGATTGGTTATACCTGAGGCCGGAAGCCTGGTCTGTAGTGCTCTGCCCATGTACACATCGATCTATTTCCACTTAAAAAAAAACATCCTAGAATTGCACAAACTAGGCACCGCGCACAACCTCGGCATTGCGCATTACATTGGCTCTGCCCATGTACACATCGATCTATTTCCACTTAAAAAAACATCCTAGAATTGCACAAACTAGGCACCGCGCACAACCTCGGCATTGCGCACTACATTGGCTCTGCCCATGTATATAGTGATCTCTTTTCACTTAAAAATCAGAAATTGAATAAACTCTGCATTGCTCATATACTAAGAAATCTGCTTTCACTTAAAAGAAATCGGAGAATTGCTGAAATTCGCGAATAAGCAACTCCATTGATTCGCGTTGTAAAAAAAAAAAAAAAAAAAAAAAAAAATTCTACAAAAAATTGAGCTTACTACAGGCGAATCAAGATCCTAGCCTAATTGATTTCTCAGCCGTACATTTCTTGCAAATACTACCATTCGATGATTTTTCTGACTAACTAACCAGCATGGTATCTTAATTTTTCACAGAAAACGTTATCCTTCAATAATGGACAATCCATCAAAAATCCTCTAAAAAGTTCATACTCTATTGTTAATTCATACATAAAATATCTGGGTACTTTTCCGTTTTGCCGGCGCAGGCGATAAAGTCGCCAATAATGGTACAACTAATGCCAAACGGAATATCCTCGCTGGTAACCTTTTACTCCTCATTTTTAAAACAAGTCGTAGCCATTTCTTATCAGATTATTTTTTTTTTTTTCAATACTGGCATAAAATTACATAGAATATTTACCAGATACTTCAATTTTATGACCTAAGACCATTCTCGGTAATTAAGTCAATTAGGAAGCAATCACACCGCTCACCGAAGACGAAAATATAGTAAAGGCAAAGTCAAAAATTAAATTCAGCAATTCTAATGCACCAGCGAAGTAAAGCACTGCGGTTTTACATAATTTCCGAGTAAGCTATTCGTATGAATTGAAACAATTCTTGCATTTAAACTTGCATTCCAAGATTTGTAAACAAGATTTAACTTGAAATTAATGTAGATAATTACTGAGAGAATTAGATTTTGGTAGTATAGTTTACGTGAGATGAGATTTCTTGGGGTCACGTGATACGAACCGGTGAATCAGGATGTTGAACAATGAAAGCATAGTAAATTCTTAAATTAATGTCTTTTTTACAAATTTATTGTTTTCATTTATTGGCATTTTACAAAATTTTAAGCTCTATTAAAACATTTATGCCTTCAAAATAAAAAATTCTTAGAACTAACATTTGTTAACATTTTTTATTTGTATACTGTATGTTGTCGCCAATAACGTCTGCTTGGCGAGATTTGCGCCGGCGAAACGGAAAAGTACCAATATCTGTTCCCAAAATTTTACGCTTGTTTGAAAACTCCCACCTTAAATTTTCCTTTATAATCTCCTGATACTTAATTACAACATCACTAACAGCAGTTTTAGAGCAAGCAATAACTAAACGCAAAAATATCACCTCAAGTAGCCAAAAAAATATATACAAAATAGTATTCACGGTATCTGAGCTTTAAACAATCGCCAATAACAGTGTTACGAATTGTGTATTTAGATATTAATTTTAGTATAATTCTAATTTAAAATGTTGTATTTCCTCCTGCAACGCAGCGTGAGACAAATTTTAAGAGAAATCTATACCGGAAAAGTAAGAATACAGGACACGTGCATTAAACTTTGAGTAAACGGATATGTCGGTAATTTGTATTGAAATTGAATAAATGTAACTGACTACTAAATTAGCTGTAACCGTAATTCCATCCTCTTGTTTACATTGCGTTTGGCGAATAGTATGGGTTACCAGATCATATCATTTATCGCCTCTCTTGGCGATATTTTTTTTTTTTTTTTTTTTTTTTGTTTAAAATTCCGGATGGGCTATACTAAAGCTGTGCCTTTGCTGTTAACCGCGACTCTGAAAACACATTCTGGTAGAAAATTGTAAGCTGAAATTAGGAAAGACAGGAAAGTGTCTTTAACTAAAAATAACTGTTAACAACTTAGGATAAACTTTACACACGTATTTACGAATAATGAAGACATGTTTTACTTTCAATTCTGATCAAAGCATTTCTATAGTGGGCGCACATATATATTATCACAGCAGTATTCATATCTGTATCAGGGTCTAACAAAATATTTATGTTAGCATAAAATACTGCCAATATTAGATCTCATTAACCTGCAGAAATTCATTATCATTTCGCTAGTTTTATTCATTCACTAAATTTTGCGTTTCATGTTTGACAACCTGTTACTTTTAGCAGCCTCGCGTCAGACTGCTATAGCATATTTTAGCAATCTAAGTTGACAACAAGCTTCTGTCAGTTTTTAAGAGAATTGAGGCTCAAATGATTTGCCTTTGGCAACGCAATCCGAATGACTTTAGCATTCAAGCTACATGATCTAATTAGACACTTTACACTTTTATGATTAACCTTTTTCATAAAAGTAATTAGACCTATATTATACAAAAGTTAATATATAACTTGCTATGTGTTCCAATTCCTTGGAAACATTTAAGCTAAATATTTATATCAGTCAATTAATTAATAAATTATTTTAATAAAATGAGTACCATGTAATGTCAAAATGTCTGTTTGAAAATAAGAAAATAAATTTGGCATTTTATCTTAATGAAAAATAACTTTTCACAAACTAAAAAACTGTTAGACCAACAAAGATATAAACCAAATTGATTTTATAAAGTAGATGAAAGGACTGAATTAGAAAGAAAGGTTTACTTGAATTTGTTTCTGATGAAGTGTCATATTCCAAAATATATTTGTTGGATGAGAAAGCTTTTCAAGTGCACTGCTGCATTTTTCTTGATTAATTGCCTTTTCAGTTACTAACAAATTGATAGCTTCATTTTCTCCAGGTTTTCGTCGCGATGCTGCATTTTGCTCCATTGCTCTTAAATTGCTGCAAGTTTTATGATTGGACATTTAAAGAATCGGAAAAAAAAATTATCTTGAAGTGTACTCAACATACAACAGAACAGAAAACCTCGCATTAGGAAATCGTATCACAGAAAATTTAAATTGTTTTCATAACTATTTGACAAAGTTAAGTATTATGATTTTAACATTAAATTTCCAACGTCGATAATCCATTTTTAAAGGAACACGCAGCTTTAAAAAGTCTGAATTTAAATGCGTTTACAATGATCGCGAGAAAAAGAAATAAAAACTTTGTTTTTAAAGGCATGATCTTCGAAGCATTATTGCATTTTAAAACAAAAGTTTGAACACCAAATGAAATTCAATTACATCAAGTCTTTGAGTAAATATGCATTTCATTTAAAGCACGTAACTGTCACGCGAAATGAAGTTTCAGTGTACTGTAGCCTTCCTTATTATACCGGCTTCCGAAATTTAGTCTCTAATTAACTGAGATATTTCGACAAAAATCTCACCATGTGTTCTTACATTAGCATCGTGTTACATTTTTATATGGCTTTTATATTTTTTATATAATTCGCATTGGTTTCTTAAAACTATTCCTTACCTTTTTGTGAATATGCGGCTAACAGTCATTAATTTACCAAATAAAGAAATGGATGCCATATCATAATTTCAAGAAACAGGTCTTTTTACCTGACAAACAAGAATGCAATAACGGCCCCAACATAAAATTAACCATTTGGAGGTACGGGGTTGCAAATGTAAAAAGAAGAAGAGGCACCGCGTTGAAAATTAGTTCATTGGTTCTAGAATATTGTTCATCACTGCCATTAGATTTATGCAAGAGAAATGAGAGCAGAAATGATTCGACAGAGAAGTTTAAGTCCATAAAACGGTATGACAAATACCTTAATATGTGAAAAAATGGTAAAATTTGTTGTAACAATTACATGCGGGTAGTGTATTCCCTATATTTCATGCAAAGATTTAATGAACGAATAGACGGTTCCAATAAAATAAATGAAATCGATGAAAGTTTGCTCGTCAACATAAGAACAACAACGCTAATCATCTATGGAAGTGCACCCTCACGGAGCATGCTAACGCCATGCTCGGGAATTTGCTTACATTGCGGCATTCATATTAATGGTGCATAATTTGCATAACAGACAATATTGACATAAGACGTACTTTACACGGGACTTTGCAGTTGCATGGATTAATACCAGGACTTAAAAGTCAAGACTATTTATCCCTGAATAAATACAATAAGTTATTTACAGATCTATACATATATTTCTTTTGTGTTTCGGTTTTCGAGCTTTGTTTAATGGGGGAAGTGATTATGGTAACGTGGTTAGTTGTTTATTTGGTTTTTTGTTACACAGTTCGCAGTTTATAAGTTCATTCATAGTACAGTTTATAAGTTATCAGTTTATAAATATCAAAAATATTATTGATTTCCTACACCGACAAGGACTGTACCTGTGTCATCCATAGCATACAACCCAAAATAATTCTTCAGAAAATGCAACAATAAGAATATCCACTCTCCACCGCATATAGGTTAATATGAGCGGTGTAGAGTGGATATTCTTACTGTTGCATTTTCTGAAGAATTATTTTGGGTTGTATGCTATGGATGACACAGGTACAGTCCTTGTCGGTGCAGGAAATCAATAATATTTTTGATATTTTGAAAGACTTTACGGTGCTTAATGATGAATCTTCTAAATTCTATTCCAGTATCGGTGGAATAACGAATGTGATGGGTTGACGTTAGAGTGTGATGGGTTTCTTTGCATTATGCATCTATCCGACGTAGCCATATCGCGATCATAATGCTAAGGAATCCTCAGTGGCTCTTGTTTTCCTTCAGGCTAAGTCACCCTTGAAGCTGTTACGCTCGTGCCTATTGATATTCACCGGTTAGTTTAATTTAAGTGCCAACTACGTTAGATACGTTGTGTTCAACTTCAAGTCTCCTTTAGTTGATTATAGTTTAGTTTCTTATCTCTTATTCTTAATTAAAGTTCGAGTAGAAGCTTCCTATAAGCCAGAGAAGGGTCGACTCTTATTGTTATTTGATTGAAATACACTTCTCGAATCTACGTCTTAGTTGTTCTGAACTCAGCGATAAATCACTACATAGTTCACTAGGTTCCTCGACGTTCATCTTAGGCAAAAGAGAGTGAGGAACCCTACAATACTATACAGTTTTAGGTCATTGATGTTAATTTTTAAAGTTAAATGAGCGTTTCTATTATAAAAAAAAATCGTCGAAACATTTCCTTTTTCTTTTTTGTTCGGCTGCATTGTCTTATCTTTATCTATTTTCTGATAAATTATACAAAAATATTTGGTAATTGTAAAATTATTATAATAAGTTAAAGAAATATCAAAATTGCTAACATTTTTGGAGAAACCGTACTGTAGGTCCCGCGAGCATATTTCACAAGTGCACATCTGTGTAGCCACCGAGGGAGTGGCTTCTAGGATGGACCAATGAGGATCCGGTAATATTTCTGTCATGTCACATGATCTTTCGCGTGCTTTAAGATTTAAGCAAGATGGTTGAAAATATTCTGCAACGCAATTTTCTGTACAAAATAAACTTTTCTTTGCGAAGTTAAATCAAATATAGGCAATTATGAAGATTTCACTACCTGGTTGAAATAAATACAAACACATGTTGGATGCTTCGTAAAAATATCGATGTGAAATATTACTTAATAAGTGGTAAATAAGATGAAGAAAGAAATATGTGATAAACATCTGAGTCCAAATGCAATCTTTACATAAAACTATGCGTATGAGAAAAATATTTACATCAATTATATATGTAAGTAGAAGTCAGCACTTTTTATTGCAGTCTATATGAAAAAGATGTGTTATAATAATAACCAATGCAGAATTTTATTCAATGCGAACTTTTACTAATTTACATTCGTATACATTTAGTGTTTTAAATTTCACATTTAATAACTGCTCACTCTTAAATACACTACCTACACAAGAAATACTCATCAAACATTTATCTTTTTCACAACGAATATATTCAATTTATTTACATATAATTTTTAATGTTAGCAATAGATCAATGTATTCTGATTCTTACACTTTAAAAGTCAAAAGAATGCAAGCACTGAAATAAGAAGATTCATTGTAACCCTTTCAGTCATTCTCAGCTCAATTAAAAAAATATACACTTGAATTCTCTTAATCCACATAATATGCCGTGAACATCAATTCAAATATTAATGCGTGATAAAAATCACGAAAGTGAAATATCAGCGATTAATTAAAATCAGAAAACGAAAGCACTACAAGATTTCTACTATTACGCCATATATTTATAACTGCGAAACAAATGCAAATTAAAACGCAAACACCATATGCTCACATGCACGAAGATTTAGCGTCACAAGAGCAATAGCAGCTCATTGGTTCATATTCGAAACCCCTCCCTCAGTGGCTACGCTGATGTGCACTTGTGAAATATGCGTCCCGCGACCCCCATTAGGTTCGGGACCCACAGTTTAAGAAACTCTGCAATAGACTATTGCAGTATACCAAGTTTGTTCTTTGCTAATCTGGTGGCGCCATCTTTTGACAATATCGTCTTATTTTCATAAAGCAGAGATTACGAATGTAAGTTTCATTTGAAATTATTACCTTGGTTATAAATGTTGATGTTTGACTTCATAAATTTTTAGAACTTTTTTTCACTGCCTTCTGATCTTATTCTATTGAAGAAACTAAATCAGTGTAAAGTGAGCCAAATATTTTCCTGCTATGTGCTTCTCTTACCTCGATTTCTCAGAACACAGCCGAAACTCCAAACACCACCTTAATAAAACAACCCATTCGTATACTTGAAAATTCATAACAGGACTGCATGTTTTCAGGCCAACAATATTTATTGTAATCCAATGAAGTATTTTAATTTAATTTCATTTTAATCATTTACCATAGTTTGTTACTTTTGCAATTTTAGCAAATAATATGCAGTTAAATAAAATGTTGTCTTCTGTTTTCCTATAACAATTTTTCCCTATGTTGTCTTCTGTTTTCCTATAACAATTTTTCCCTGATAAAATTAAGCAAAAAAATTACTTTTGTTTATCTTAACATATACTCATATCCATCTCATCAAAATTAAATCAAAGAAATAATTTTTTTTTTTATTTAGATTTACCCTGAAACTAAAGAAAATCTTATTGCTTTTACTATGCTAAATAAACAAATAAATTATTTACATTTTTGGTCAGGGAAAACTCACTGCTTGATTCTATATCTCTTTAATTAAACTAAAAATCGTTTTTTCTTTATTATGTTACGAAGCGATTAACGATACTAATGCGTAGTTCGAAAGGCTAGTAATAACTTGACGATTCTTGTTCGAACGCTAATTTTGTTTCGACGAATATGCATCAGTGGTAAATTTGATCTTGATTTGGATACAAAAAATTCATGACGATATCTTTCATTTATATTTAATGAAAGCACCACAATATATCACAGCAATACACACACATCGCAATGGCGAACCACAGTTACATAATGTAAAAAAAAACAGAATTCCTTTGGCGCAACAGCGCCCTCTATCCTATGAAAAGTTCTAACACACCCCACCTGTGCTCTTTTAAGAGCACATTAAATTTACATATGAATAATATATTTAGATATAATCAAAATCAATATGCACAAATTAATACTGAAAACTACATTGCAAATTAAATACAATACATGAAACAAACATATATATATCACTTTAAACTTCAAAAGGATAGATTAATTGGACGGGTCTTCGATAAAGTCCTTGAGAAGTACGAATCAAACATGAACGCACATACCCATCCCTACCTTTATAAACTTCTTCTATAATTCCAATAGGCCATAAAAATTTTGATTTCGTCGACCCCTCCAGCAATACAACCTCACCCTTTTTAAGATTCCTTTCAGGAGATGGATTTAGAAAAGTATGCGCAGACCGTAATTCGAGGAGATAATTCTCCTTCCACGTTTTCCAAATTTGTTTCAAAAGATTAGTTTGATACAGTTTTCTCCTAGTCAAAGTCTGCCTGCTGAATGGTTCATTCCTGAAAAGGTCGGCGAAATGTACAGGATAAGAAATATTTTCTTGCCCTGGAAACAAGAAATGGGCAGGTGTAAGAGCTTCTGGCTCTTTTATTTCATTATGGACATAAGTAAGAGGTCTATGATTTAAAACTAACTCAATTTCTGATAGAATAGTCATCATTTCCACAAAGTTAAGAAGAGCCCTTCCGAGAACCTTTCTCAAAGGATCTTTGATACTTTTCATAAGCCTTTCATAAAAACCACCCCACCAAGGCGCGTGAGGCGCAATATATTGCCAAGTTATGCCGTTTATTGATATGAAATCTTTCAATTTTGAATCTATTATAATTTTTGCAAATTCTTTAAGAATTTCATTAGTGGCTCTAAAGCTCTTAGCATTGTCGGAAATGATAACTTTACAATTTCCTCTCCTAGCTAAAAATCTCCTTAATGACAAAATAAAATTTTTTGTTGACATATTTGTGATTAATTCTATGTGCACAGCTCTAGTAACACTGCATGTAAATAATGTTATATAAGCCTTTTGAGGCGTATCCTTTCCTGATTTTATTAAAACTGGGCCAGTAAAATCTATGCCAGTTACAGTAAAAGGATGGTTTTCAGTAATTCTACATTTAGGTAGTTGACTAGTTATTTGTTTAGCTGTTTTCAACTTATACTTTCGACAAATTAGGCAGTTACCTAATACTCTTTTTATAATTTGTCTACCTCGTGGAATCCAAAATCTAGACCTAATTTTGGCTAGTGTAAATCTAACTCCACCATGAAAAATTTTATTATGTTCTCGAATAATAATTAACTCTGTAAATTTAGACTGCTTAGGAAGAAGTATAGGATGAGCTTCATCCTTTGTAAACGCTCCTTGCTCTAACCTTCCTTTTATGCGCAATACACCGCAACTGTCGAGAAATGGGGCTAAATTCGAAAGTGGACAGTTTTTAGGAATCGATTTACCATTTTTAAGGCTCTGCAATTCTAAGTTGAACTCTATGTTTTGCTCATGTTTTATCCAGTCTATTTCAGCATTTTGAAGTTCTTCTGCTGTGAGGGGACTTGCAATCGTTTGTCGTTTTTGAAGTTTATTAACAAACCGTTTAACTAGTGCAGTTACTCTTAGTACTTTTAACAAACAACTATGTTTCCTTAAATCTAAAATAAATTTCGAATTTTCTTCCAAACAGTTATTTTGCACTGTACTTTCAAATTCTTTTTTTAGCTCTAAGTCTACGTCTGTAGATTTTAAGTTCTCTCTTTCAGTAGGCCAGTATTCAGGTGATTGGCTTAGCCACGTTGGACCATGCCACCAAAGATGGTTTGTAGCTAAATTTGCTGCAGAAATTCCTCTGGACAAGATATCTGCAGGGTTATCCTTACCAGAGCAATGAGCCCAATTATTGGTATCTGATAAAGATTGAATTTCTTCTATTCTATTTTTTACGAAAGTTTTGTATTTACTAGCTTGTCCCTTAATCCAACATAATGTAATCATCGAGTCGGTCCAAAAATAACTAGAAGTATTAAATTTAAGACATTTACTTACTTGATGGACTAATCTTGCGGACAATAAAGCTCCCATTAATTCCAGTCTTGGTAATGTAAGACTTTTCAGAGGAGCTACACGACTTTTAGAACAAATAAAACTGATACTTATCCTCCCATATTCAGATATAGCTCTTAAATACAATACAGTTCCATAGGCTAAAAGAGATGAATCTGAAAAAGAATGAAATTCAAATGAAATAAATTTACAGTTCAAATTTGAAAAATAACATCTAGGAGTCTGGAGATCTTCTAAGTGTTCGATTTCACTGCACCACAACTGCCACTTGTGATCCAGTGACGATGGAAGTTTATCATCCCAGTCTATGTCATGACTCCACAGTTCCTGTAGAATGCACTTCAGCTTTATGATGAAAGGCCCAAGAAATCCGATAGGATCATAAATACGACCCACTACTCGAAGAATAAACCTTTTCGAAGCAGTACCGTTCTTGACAAACTTTGATAATTCTTTCACGTTAAAAGATATAGTGTCTGCATCTGGATCCCAAACTAGACCCAACACCTTGGATGGTGAGTCAAGTCCCGTACTTGGGCTCTTTTCCTCATCGATGTCGAACTCAGAATCTTTCCACAGCTTACGCAATTCCATGGAATTGGTTTTCCATTTTCGTAATATCATGCCACATCTTTTGAGAATTTCTACACTTTCAGTCGTAATTTTCAAAGCCGCTTGCAAGTCTTCTTCGCCTCCAATCAAATCGTCGACATAAAACCATTCTGACAGTAATTTGCAAGTATCAGGAAATTCTTCTTTACATTTATCAAAATGATATTTCAGAGTTGCAGCTAACAAATATGGACTTGGTTTTAGTCCAAATAAAACTCTACTAAAGTTCATTTCTTGATATGAATTAGAACCGATATCATCAGTCCAGAAGAATCTAGTAAATTTTCTATCACTAGGATCGATCAAAATTTGTAGATACGCTTGCTTTATATCCGCTGTGAAGGCGATTGTATTTTGTCGAAACTTTAAAATCATTTCAAATAGATTCGGATACAAGTTTAGTCCTTTAAATAAACAGTAATTAATTGAAAGTTGTCCTCCTTCATGAGAAGAACCATCAAACACGATTCGAAGTCGACTAGTAGATTTGTCCTCGCGAATGACAGCGTGGTGGGGTAAGTAGAATGACTGCTCAGAATATGACACTTCAATATCTGACGACGAATTCTCAATGATACTTTCCCTACGATAATCATCAATTACCCTTTTGTAATCCTCATAAAAAGCTGTATCATTTCTAAATCTCCTAACCAGACTATTGAAACGTTTCCGAGCCACTTTTCTATTATTTGCTAATTTCTCCTGCATACCTGGTTTCCACGGCAACTTTACACAATATCTTCCATCTACGAACCCAACAGAATTATTAAATTCATTAAGTATCTCCTGTTCCACTAAAGTCAAACACTCCGCTTCCTTGTTTTCAATACCTAAACTTTCCAGTTCCCAGAAACGCCTGAGTTCAGCTGATACAGTGCTTTGATCACCTAAAACTAAGTTCACAGCAGCCGTTTTACTCATATCACCACAATTTCCCTGCAAGGACCATCCAAGTTCTGTGTTTACAGCTACCAAAGACGTATTTAACCTTTCAAAACCTTTTGTCAACTTCCAATAAAAATCTATACCTATTAACAAGGAAATTTCATTATCATCTGACGCTTGATTATAACCCCAAGTTAAAGTTAATCCCTTGGCTTCCATTTCAGTTCTCGTACGCTCATTCGGCAAATTAATCGCCGCCCTCGAAATTTCATCTGTTTCCAACGCCTGTATTACGACTTCATTTCCATCTAAAATATTTCGCAATCTCACTTCAACTCTGCGACATGTTTGCAACCTAGGATCCTTTGCTCCAAATGAATAAATCTTTAATGTTTCTGACTCTAGACATTTTAATCCCAACTTCATAGATACATTTCTTTTAATAAAACTCTTCTCACTACCGTTATCAAACATTGCAATAACTGTACCTGACGATTTACGACCAACAATTTCTGTCCTAACACACTGCAATAAAATCACATTCCTATCATTTACAACTGAATTCGAAATAGTAGGCTGAATTTCCAATTCCTTTGGTTTTTCTCCTTCCGGTTTTGAATTAGATTTACACTTGCTAGAATTTTCAAATTTAAAACAAATAGCTTTGGCGTGTCTACCAAAGCAGAATGAACACTGTTTAGCATTACATTTTTTCACAAAACAGTTTGTGTTACAACATAACAGACATCTCCTTTCCTTAATTAATTTATCCCTTTTTTGCTGTACAGTCATGTTCTCACATTCAGTCTTACAGTGACCTTGACCACAGAATAAACAAACTTCAGAAGTTTTCGCCATAAATTCTGATACTGACGCGTGTTGATTATTGCGACTCGGAGGGAAGTTTCGTTTCTGATTTCGAAAATTGTTTTGTTTGTGTTGGTTAGAATAAAAATTATTATATGAAGATACATTATTAGAATTAATACGGAATGCCTTTTCTCTTGCACTAATAGCATTGTGTAAAAACTTCATCAATTCCTGTAAATCATGACAATTATTTATATTTTGCTTCGAAAATTCAAGAGTCAATTCTCCTGGCAGATGTTTTAGTATTATGTTAGTCAGTATTGTTGTGTATGTTTCCGATTTGACATTTAATTCCTCTAAACATCTAATTTGAGTTTGGGCTTCAAAATAAAGGTTACGGAGGACATGAATGTTAGAAGCATTTTTTACAGGTGCCAGATTTAATAAATTTGACAAGTGAGCATTTATTAAAATGTCTCTTTGGCCAAATGTTTCCGAAATTAATTTAACAGCCTGTTTATAATTCTCTGGAGTAATTGAGAATCCTTTGATGCTAGCTAGGGCTTTACCACCTAATAACGACTTCAAATAGCAAAATTTGTCAACCTCAGTTAAATTAGAATTATTATGTACAGAATTCTCAAACTGATTCCAAAAATCTAAATATTCTGAAGGCTCACCATAGAATCGAGGAAACGAAAGTTTAGGAAGTTTAGTTCTGTTTCCTGAAGTTTTATTTTCTACGTGAACATTTTCTGGATTTACTGTTTGTTCACCTGACTGATATGGAACTTTTCCAATTGATTTAATTTTGTTTTGCAACTTTACTTTAACTGGTATTATGTTTTCGTTATATTCATCTACTGTGTTAATTTCATCCTTAATTTCTTGTTCTTCTTTCAACAATTCATCAATGTCACTATTTAGTATGTTAATAATTTCAATTTTACTATTCAACTGTTCTAAATATGAATCACATACATCTATGTCAATATCTGATTCATTCAAATATATGTTTATTTTTTCTACTAACTTTAATGTTTGTTCACGATGTGTGTCACGCTTAGTTCGAAGCTTTAACAATTTAGCCATTTTCACAGTTTCTAGCAACAAATTTTACCCCTCAAATACTTTAACAATAAATTCTAATTCTAGAATTCTAAGAAAACAAACTGTAATTTTCAACAACAAATCACACTTCAAGCATTAACAACAAATTCTAATTCTAAGAAAGCACAACATTTTCTTACTTGCAAATATTCAGTAAATGCGAAACCTAAAGTTGTAAATTTTTACCAAACAAGATCAACAACATCAAACAACCCTACTACTTCAACAATTACAAAATATTCTATTCAACCAAATTTTCAACAAAACTATTTACTCACCCCACCATTACGATAATTCCCGGCCGATGCACCACATGTTACGAAGCGATTGACGATACTAATGCGTAGTTCGAAAGGCTAGTAATAATTTGACGATTCTTGTTCGAACGCTAATTTTGTTTCGACGAATATGCATCAGTGGTAAATTTGATCTTGATTTGGATACAAAAAATTCATGACGATATCTTTCATTTATATTTAATGAAAGCACCAAAATATATCACAGCAATACACACACATCGCAATGGCGAACCACAGTTACATAATGTAAAAAAAAAAAAACAGAATTCCTTTGGCGCAACAGCGCCCTCTATCCTATGAAAAGTTCTAACATATTAAAATGAAATAGTATAATTAAAGGAAATTCTAAATTTTTCTTTTGATATCTGAAACCGTTCCATGTACCAATTTTGTATCCATTCTAGTTTCCGTTTCGTCTTCCTTTTTTTTTTTTTTTTTCCTCTTTTTTCTTTCTTTCTTTTTTTTTTTTTTTTTTCTTTTTTTTTTTTTTTTTTTTTTTTTTTCCCACAGTCTACTGAGATATTAACTTTATCCTTTGTTGCGAAAACAGCTCGGTTCCTTTACGGTGACATCCTAACTCACTTTCTCTTCAAGGGAAAAAAAAACAATCTTTAGCCTCAAAAATAAAAAATCACGCATAAGAAACAATGCTTTGTATACTAGAAGTTAAAGAAAATAACTGGTGACAATTAAGTTTGCAGTGAACAAAAGGCGATCTATTTACAATTTGTAATCCGGATACCTGGAGTCAGACGGTTGGAAATCTAATGTATTAAAAATTATTCCCAGTAATAAAAAAGCTACTGTGAGATCTTAGAATTTGATTATTTTTTCATTTAATTGAAAGCTGGAGGACTATATTTACAATAAACCAAGTAATAATAAGCAGCACACACGGACACTGAAGCTTACTGTCCTTAACAATCTACATAATCTAAATTGCGTATCATTATTTGATATATTCAGTTTGCATAATTACTTTAACACTAGCAATAATTAAGCATACATGATTACCCAGCACTAAAAATAGAACTGGCTGCTAATATACCGAATTGAAAAGAAATTAGTGAAATACTTAGTTTATTCATGCTAAAACAGTATTATGATCTAGTATAATTCCATCAGTAGTTTGAATGTTTTTTGCCGAAATTTTCTTCAGATGCTTACAGCCCACTAGCGGTCGAGTGGTAAAACTCGCTTAACACTGGTAGGTTGGTCCGAGGTTTGAATCCCGCGACTGGGGTGACTGTTTGCGCGTTTTCGTGGTTTTCCCCATTTGTAACGTGTACTGTCTGTCTACGAGAAGAACAGTTCCCACCACAGTGTCTGGCGAGTGGCCGTTGCTATAGCAACAGGGATAGTATATTTCAAATAAAGGCGAACCAAGGGTTGCCAATTTATCTTTAAATACGCCAAGATGGCAAATTGAAAAGTAAATCTTCAAGACACTCCTACTAAAAATGGGTCAAGGCTCGTTTCTATGGCAATAGACAGCTGCAGACTAACTGGCGAGAGCTTTTCTTAAGATAGACAGACTGTATAGGAGCCAGTTATCCCTAGAAAATCTTCCACGAAGACATCCCTTCCTTTAGGCAGATAAGCTTCGAGTGCTTTGCCGTAATCTAATAAACCAATCTTCAGATGTTTCGCACAGGAAATAAAGATATATTATTATTACTTTATTTGCCATTCTTGATTGGCGAGTATATTGCTGCAGGTATTGAATTATAATAATAAATGGTTGATATAGTTTGTTGAAGTAAAGAATGGGATGCATTTTCATTGTAATAAATTATTTAATCGCGCTAAAAGTTGCAATCTTCCAACACATAATTTTGACAGTTCTCACATTTCTCGATATCTATAACACACAATTTTGACATCTATAACACATAATTTTGACATCTATAACACGTAATTTTGACATCTACAAAACATAATTTTGACATCTACAAAACATAATTTTGACATCTATAACACATAATTTTGTCATCTATAACACATTTTGACATCTATAACACACAATTTCGACATCTATAACACATAATTTTGACATCTATAACACATAATTTCGACATCTATAACACGTAATTTTGTCAGCTCTCACATTTCTCGATATCTATAACATACTCTTTGATTTTTTTACTTTCCTTTATTCCCAAATAATTTTCAGACTCACTTTAAAAGGAAAAATCATCAAAACACAAATGATTTCCTGGCACGATAGCTTCTGTTTCCTGTGAAGTTGGCTCCGCAATAATTGTGAAACTATTCTTTAAAACTGAGAAAGGTTTAAATTACTTTCGTTTTTATACTTTTTAAACAAAGCTAAAATTCGGGATGTTTGGGGATTTTTATTCTTATACATGTATTGCCAGCAGACATAAATAATTTCGATTTGATTGTTTAGAACTGAGAACATCGGTCTTTAGCACAATTATCACTTTGACCAAATATTTCTCGTGTTGCCCTAGAGCTTTTCATATAACATGAGAGACACAAAATATGCTTATGTATCAATTTAAGTCCTGGATAGCACAGTAAACGAAAGTAAATTTTATCCTGAAATATTTCCGGTGCAAAGAATTACAAAAATCACAGTCATTAAAGGAAGTAACGTTCATTTGTATTTCCGCCTACTGGTGTTCGCATACTTGTAAAAAAAACAAGATTTTGTTATGTTTTCCTTTTTTTTTTTTTTTTTTTTTTATAAGTCAAGAATTTAAATGCATGCTAAAAAAAATCTGATGTATACACCACATGATTTCCTCGTACAGAATATTAAATTATACGCATTTTTTCCTGCCTTATTTAAACTCATTTCCTCGAATTATCATTAGAGATATATTTCCGATTCAATTAATTCAGTTCTCACTTTGCCATGAGGCAAAAATACATAAAAATTCAAAACATCTGTGTTAAAAACTGAAAGATATAGAAAACCATAAAACACTAAATATAGTTAAAAGATTTTAAAAAAAAAAAAAAAAATTTGCAATACATTACAGTTTTTACGCAAAAATAAGCAATTCGTCCAGCGGGCAAGAAGGCAGGTTTTACGGTGCACAAAACTGAAAGTTTACTTTTGATCTCACTCGGCAAAAAGACACTGACTTAATTTGTTGTGGACGCTATGCTGAGTCAATACATGGCATAATTTAATAACTTAAATGACAATTCCAGAATAGAATAAGCATAATTTAATTCGAAATAATAAAAGAAAACAGACGTTACTTTGTTGTTGCGAAGTTTAGTTTCTCTAAATTGGCAATAAATTCACTATTCTGCTAAGTTTCAAATGTAAACAAATATGGTAAAAAAATTAAGCTTAACCGCACTTAAACAACTTTTAAATTGTTGATAATGCTACAACTATAAAATGCAGGTTAACTAAAGGAAAACCTGAATCGGAAGATAAATACAATATAATTCAATCATTTTTACAGCAAAATACACAATTTACAAGTATATAAGAATAAAGAAACTGAAGTTCACTAAGCCGAGTAACAAGGTGGATATATATACACATATATTTATATACTTTTGGTACGGCCGATTGCGACCAAAATAGGAGGTGCACATCTACATGTCATAGCAGTCCATATACAAAATTTCAATGTTCTGAGGCTACTCATTTTTGTGTTATGCGATATACATACATACGTACATACGGTCGTACGTACAGACGCCACGAAAAAAATTTCTTTTGAACCCATTTTAAATCAGTTTTATAATTCATTTGGGGAAAAAGAGACCTTTATTCTGTCCTTGCGTACAGATGTCACCAAAAAACATCGTTAAATTGCATTCGATAGCGATCTAAAAGGGTTATTTTCGTTGAAATATGATATCCGAAATTTTTCGTGATTACAATACTTTCCTTTTACTTTGTACAAGGAAGTAAAAACCCATTAAATTCAGCATGCTACACTTTCTTTTTTAGCAAAACGCGTAATTAAATAAAATTTTACAGGGACTGAAAAACAGTAACTGACGTTATAAGCAAATCTTCCAAACACAGATATTTTGATTATTATATGAATAATTACATTAGTAACATATCGTTATTTGGCACGTTAAAAACTTTGTGTTCTTTTGATTTTCTCCACGTACAAAGAAATATGTAATTTATTTCCAAGACAACTGTCATAAAAAATCTTTTTAACACATATCAAATATCATGCATGCTTTGCCATAATTAGTTGCATATTGTAATAACATTTTACTGAATGTATATTGAAGATATGTATTGCAGGATTCCTAACTCTTGGTTTAAGATGAAACGTCGAGGAACCAAGTGAACTAGTTAGCGATTTATCGCTGAATTCAAACGACTAAAGACGTAGAATCGAGAAGGGTTAAAATACCCTTTTATTCTCTCAAATAAGAATAACAGTCGGCCCCTTTTCGGGCTTACAGGAAGCCGGCTTTAACTCAGAATAAGAAATAAAAACATAAACTATAATTAATTAAAAGAGACTTAGCCGAATCTAGACACAATTATCTAAGCTTAAATTAAACTGACCGGCGAATATCAATAGGCGCGTATAATACGGCCAAGCGTAACAGCTTCAAGAGTCACTTAGCCAGAAGGCAACCATGCGCTACTAAGGATTCCTAGCACTCTCTACTGAAGTTAGTTTAACCTTCCTTAAATACTTCTTCTAACTCATTTGCATTCAACGAGATTCTAAAAACTCATTCTGGCAGGGAGTTGTAAGTGGAAACAAAAATTGATAGGAAAGGATTTCAGAATTAAATTAACTGCTGTAAAATTAAAATATACCTTACGGTATGATAAAAGCTTTCGAAACTAAGTTAAAAGCTTTTTTTCTTTATATTATCCACTTCCGTAAATATAAATACTGATAACGATGTATTTCAGTTACAAAGATAAAAAGCTTACTTGAAATATGCTAGTTAGGTTTAGTTTTATCTGAGTTATCATACAAATGTACAACGGCTCCGTAGCCGGTGGGATCCATAACCCAGTTCGATTACGTAAAACAGTGAAGAGTATGTAATGCACGTGAACGCAGCAGAATTGAATTTATAAATTAGGTACAGTAAACTATTATTGATATTAAATAATGTTAAAATTCACTGCACTTTTACTATGCAAGCATATTTATAGTGTAAGTTCCCTTCTCCTTTTCTGTGTCAATAGATGATACACAGCAATGAAACATTTTGCAGTATTCATTGTACAGTATCATGTATTGTTCTAGCGCAGAAATTCTCAACCGGTGGTACGCAAGAGAAAAATTGGTGGTAAGCAGAGAAATAAAGTGTTTTTAACTATTAAATTCAAAACTCTTGTGAAGAAAAAGGACATCTGATAGAAATTTCCCGTGATCGAACTCAACTCTGACTGAAGATTTAAAAAATAGCAGACTAGTTAACTTTTGGCTGAACCGCAAAAAAAAAAAAAAAAAAAAAAAAAATTAAAGGCATTTCAAATAAAGGCGTTAAATTTTTATTGCCTTTTTGCAAAACCTATTTGTGTGAACAAAGAATTTCTTCCATGCTGTATTTGAAAAATAAATACGGAACAAAATTAAAAGTGGATTCTAATTTACGGTTAAAACTAAGTTAAATAAAACCAGACAAAAAGAAATTGATCTCTTTTAAACAGACCCAAATTTCGCACTAAATTTTAGAATTAAAGTATTATAACTCAAATTTTGATAATTAAAATGGTAATCAATTTTTAATCGAATATTTTTATGCGTGCTTATTTAATACAAATAGCCAACATGTTCTGCAAATAGTAAAATATACTTTTTTTTATACTTGAGAAATTGAAAATTAATCCTTGTAAAATGTAGTGATAATACTTAAAGTTTTTCAATTTTTGCTTAGATGTCAGTTAGTCAAAAGAATTCTAGGGAAACCGCTGTTCTAAGGGATTACAGGATGAATAAAAATTGTAACTTCTACCAATGCACTACAGAAGTGATGAAACAGTGATTAGACGCAGCGTTATTTAAGTTATGAACCTGATTGCTTGGAAAACCATTCTTGGCGCTCTTGGTGCTGCTGTATTTCACCATATTGTGCCCCTCTCGCTTGATGTCCATTTTGTCTAACTTTTCTTTTAATAATTTTGAAAGATGCTACAAAAAATATCTAAAACCTTAGGTTTTGAATAAATAGAACGAATAATTTAGACTTTTAAGACGAGTTTTTCGAAACTGTTTTTAAAAATGTTTTCTTTTCACCGTTTTTGGAAATCAATTGATTTTTTTTAAATGAAAACTGTTATTTTTAAGCAAGATAAAACTGTCAGAAAACATTTACAAAATAAAGTCACTCACACACAAAATTACTTCTTTGAATATCATTTGGCTGCAAAGTGTTTTTTCCTTGCGCACCACTCACAGTCTGTGTGACGTCAGCACAATTATTATTGTCGCTGCAGATGTTTTTTACCATACCTCGATATCCTCATCATCTCTTGCGAAATGATGCAACTCAACGCGTAATGCACGCTTAACTAACTCACTGAAGAATAATATGCTTCGTATCATGTTTTAATATCACGAATTTAAGTAGCTTTACACATTATATATCATTTTAAATATTCTTGTTATGAAATATAATTCTAGATGGAAAAAAATAAAGGAAAATGCCAAACAGAAAGTTTCCCATTTACGTTCACTCAAAATAAAAACTATGAAAACATTTTAAACTGATAGTTTCGTGGGTTATCGTATGCTAGTTTCAATGACCAAAAAGTTGAAATCCTTCAACATTTATTATTCAATCAAACCGACTAAATGACGAAAAGTGAAAGGATATCAACTTTATTCTAGCCTGGTTACCTAAATTCATTTTAAATTTCTTCTTCACATAACAGTTGATGAATCAAATATTATTTAATTTGTTCTTTCAGCAAATTTCCTTATCCCTTTGCTGAGGAATAAAGTTAATATGATCTCAGACATGAGGAAGTCCATGTCCCAATAGGCTGATTCCTTAAGTTAAGTATTTATTCGCTATTGAAGCAGATACTGCTATTTCCTTGTAGCCAATAAAAGTCACGATATCTCTAGATCATTTTAAAATGCTGCTTCCTTCTACACTTTGCTAAAACAATGGATGGAGTTCTTAATCTTTTTTCCTTCAGCATCAGGATTTCAGCAGTTAAGTTCTATTTTATTTTTCTCTTTACATTCACGACGATGACTTTACCAGCTATTTTTTTAACTGCAAAGAAATCTGTAGCTAGCTGTTTGAAAGCGGAAAGAGACTTTCAGACGCTGATATTTGATTACCGATTCATATAAATTTCTAATCACCTGCATTTATATATATCAGATTATGATTCATATCGATTTCAATAAACTCAAATATCGATGTAGAACAATCTGATTAACTTTATTTTAAAATTATCGATCTAGAAATAGGTATAATGAAATTATTATAATTTTTATGTCTATATATATATATATATATATATGAGGTAAATATAACCCAAATGTACAGATTTTTACACTTTATAACATCTGTTGAGAAAAGTAAAAATACTAACACCGCTATCGTAGGGATACAAAGGAAAATCTTTAACATATGTATTTCTTATATTTTATGAAAAAATTCAATAAATTCATTTAGGCAATTTTCTCTTTCATTTTTAATGCCGTTTCTTAAGCAATTATATTATTTAAACTATGAATTAGTGGGGAACTTCAATTATCCGAGTTATTGTGGTACACAAGTAAATTGTGGCTGTAAGCCACAAGTATATTGTGGTTGTAAATATCAACTGAAATAAAAATGAGTATTTAATCCGCCTCGACTACCAAGTCTGCTGTTCATTACGGATTCAACATCCTACGTTCTATGACTATATATATTCATTCACATACTGCAATATTCGCACAAATCGGAAAGTGTGAGTTATGTTCGTTCCCAACAACTACAAAACCGTCGCAGTTATTTTATTACAGTTCCGCACTAATAGATGACAGAAGTGTCTCTGTTGCATTCTTTAATTTCTTGCGTACATTGGCTGCGATACTGAACTCCTCATTACACGCCAGACGACTTTATTCATGTAAAGCAGTTCTAGATCAGACATGTCAAAATTTATTTCAAGTACTGATAATAATAGTGTACACTTTTACAGTATTTATGTACTGAAGCCCATGATAACATTTGAGGTTTGCCTCATTACTTTACCAATCTTTCTGTGCGAAAAAAGTAGAAAAATAATCATTAGATTATTTCTTTTATAAGCCTTTCTTTAATTTTTATTTATAATTCTTAATGTAAATGTAAGAACCAGCAGACGCCGGAAAAGACCGCAGTTTTTCTAGGAAGTAACATCGAAAAGAGCTTACAATAAACCTATTGCAATGTCTAAGAAGAAAATCGACGATTCATTAGGTTTAATCTCTAGTATTGCTGTTATTCAATATTTTACATCTGTCTAAAATTTGTATCATAAAAATACTAGGACTTAGAAGAGAAGGGCTAGCTCATAGAGTTTTTCCTCGTGGAACAGAAAGTGAGAAATGATGGTGTAGTCATGTTGATACTGACCGCGGAGATGCAATTCAGAATATAGTCGAAATAAGGGTTTTTAATTTGAAGAACGAGCATTTAAAATTAACTGTGTGAACATTGTTACTGCTGTATGTATTTTACACCGAACTTTAAATAAATTAATGATACTTAATCACTTTTTAAAATAATAAGTACCCCCAACAGGTATAGCGGTTAGCGCCGCTGACTGCCATGCCGAAGGACCCGGGTTCGAATCTCGGAAAAAGGCATGGATGTTTGTAAATTTATAGCGTTGGTGTGGCATGGCGGCACTCCAAATATGCGGCGAGCCGAAAGTCCTCTTGTGTAGCTTGGTGGAAGGGGAAGAGGACTGGGAGATACTCGAACCCGTGCCCCTGGGGCACTCTCAAAATTGGGGGCGGAACTTAACTAAATCGCGCTGTCACCTGAAAGGTGCTCAAGGATGTTGTCAACGGTAGGCGTGATCTAGCGCTCCTTGCGCGTTATAGTAATTTCTTTACCTACATACTAACTGAAAGAATTCTACTACTACTTCTAAGATAACTTTAATAACAGCTATTTAAAGTCAGGCAGAAAACAACCTTAGAATTGGCAGTTTTAAACATACGTATATGGCAATTCTATTTTTCCTGCTGCTAAAGGAATTGTGTTTGATTGCCCTTGAAATCAATAGCTTTATTCAAAATTGCTGCTAATCTACGGTTGATTTTTTTGCCTAACTGTAAATTTTACATTGGCATGTTTCTCTTCCGATTCTATATAATAATAGATATTTTTAAAATAATTTTGTAAGGATTTGTTTATAAAATACTCTCCGACGTAAAATTTATATAAGGTAGTGTAATCATTGTGACTTAAAACTCTTCAAAAAGTTATATTTTTTCTTTTATTGGAAACAGTCAGAAATCCGTTCAGATTAAAAATCCACTTCATGTTTTTTTTTTTTTTTTTTTTTTTTTTTTTTTTTTTTTTCCCAATTAGAAATCTAAAACTATTTAATTTGTAATTTATAAAATTATTCTACATGATATGATTCTATATGATTTATCTATGGTCAGGCAGACGAGTTATTTTCAAAGTAGTTTTTCTTAACTTTCTGCGTTGATTCACCTTTCAAAGTGTTGCCACAAAATATTACAGCCCTGTATTATAATTAAATAAGTTAAATAAGGAAGAATCTGCATAAATGTATTATGTTTCACAAAGCACACGAGGGCTATCTGCCTAAAGGGAGGGATGCCTTTCGTGGAGGACTTTCTAAGGGAAACTGGCTCGTATACACGTTACACATGGGGAAAACCACGAAAACGCCCATGCAGCCAGCCCGTTCGCGGGATTCGAACCTCAGACCGAACTACCAGTGTTCAGCGTCTTTACCGCTCGGCCGCTGGTGAGCCCTAATTCTATTTTAAATTATATAAATTTTGTGCATTATGAGTTATAATATGAACGAAATATAATACTGTTAAGTGAATCTAGCGCCAGAATATCGCTATGGTAAACAAATACTAGAGTGAATTTTAAAGAATGCATTTATTCTATTGTGATTTATGCGCTGTCGGCGAAGTAGATTTAATTCAATCCAATAAGTTTAAATGAAATGCAAGAAAAAATTCGTATAATTTAATATTCCGTACAAGGAAGTCATGTGGTGTACACATCAGATTTTTTGCATTGTGATAAAATAACGGTACCTACAGCCATCACGAAATAACATAATCCTCCTCCGAATATGAGCATCTGGAAAAATTTGGAATTTGTTTTATTATCGATTTCATATTTTGTAACACTTTAATGAATTTTTGATTAACAAACTCAATGATTCCAAAGCGGGCAATTGCAACAATGTACGGAAAAAAAAAGTTTTATCTTCAGCGCGCGAGACTGTGTATCGGAAATTCTAAAGATATGTTCATTTTAAAATTATTTTGCGATATTGCTGTTGAATTGAATTTTATGGTTTAAGTGCAAAGAACGTGATATTTAATAAATAAAGGTAACACACAAAACGTTAAAAAATGCCCCTTTGGACGTAATTTAAAATCTGAAACCTTTAAGTTTTTTTTCTTTTTTTTTTTTTTCAAGTCCGAAGGGGTTTTGTCCCTGAAGAACTATTGTTTTCGATTTGCGATTTTATTTGATATAACTGATTGAAATCCTGATATAACTGATTTACTCTACAATTTTATTATTATTATTATTATTTAAAATAATTAAATAGTTTGTTAATTTTTTGAAGTCACTGTGAATATGTAATACATTTTTTGCTCAAAATACACGCCTTTGAATACACTCCTCAAAATATACGTTGAATCACTATAAATGCCCGTTTCACTTTACAGACTGTTTCCACCAAATGTTAGAGTCCTGCTTTATATTTGAAGAAATTAAAATATGAAAACTTTGCATAAATGTATGTATATTTCTCGCATTATCATAAAACAACGGTACCTAGAGCCATCGAATTTTGAATGACGTAATCCTACTGCGAATATGGGCATGTGGAAGCCCAAATTTGAAGTTTGGAATTTTTTTATTATCGATTTCAGATTTTGTAAAACTTTAACTAATTTTTTATTAACAAACTCAACGATTTCAAAGTGAGCAATAAAATTGCTCAACGTTGTACAGAAAAAAGACATTTTTATCTCTAACGCGCGAGTCTCTGTATCGGAAATTCTAAAGCTTTGCTCATTTTAAAATTATTTTGCGATATTGCTGTTCAATTGAATTTTATTGTTTAAGTGCTAAGAATATGATATTTAATAAATAAAGGTAATACATAAAACGTTAAAGAAACGCCCTTTTGGGCATCATGTAAAAAGCTTTCAGATTTTTTTAAATATTTTTTTTCATTATTATTATTATTTTGTTATTGTTCTTAGAAAAAAAATTTGAGGAATCGAGAATCTGTTAAGATTCGACTCGAGAAAATTTGCAATTCGTTCGACTTCTGCTAATTAAAACAAAATAATTAGTTTATTCCGAATGTTTTCATATACATATAGATAATTTTTTTGCTAGCATTGCTCAATATTTATTTAAAAGATAAGATCTGCTTCGAAATTTAAAAAAAAAAAAAAAAATTGACTGTTTTTGCAATTATAAAATAGTAGGTACATGTGTGCGAGGATTATCAGATTTATCTCAGACCTTCGGCCGAGATTCTGAATAAGAGTGAAAGAGATATGTGTATGACATGAGATACAGTATTAGAATTGTTACAACGTTTGTCAACAACTAGTAGCTGACACTGATGCTAAGTTATCCATTCAAAAGATAAAATATACTTTTATTGAGAGAATTTTCGATTAAACATAGCCTTTTCATATTTTCTTATTGTTTATGCTTTACGCAAAAGGAGTTTTAAGTGTTAGAATTGTTTTCTCTTATATCCGTACATATGAGTCCGCAGACACATAATCTACTTTAGAGAGCTCTCCACATCAGAGGTCTATATTTTTTCAATTACGGCAACAGAAAGGCGTGTATTTTGAGAAAAAAATTTATTACATATTCACAGTGACTTCAAAAAATTAACAAACTATTTAATTACTTTAAATAATAATAATAATAAAATTAAAGAGTAAATCAGTTATATCAGGATTTCAAATATCCGGACTAACAGAGATAGCAGACCAAACGCATGTATAGTTTACTGACAATAGCATTTGTATAGTTTACTGACATTTACGCAAAAATCACATCTTGGTTATTTTTCGATAACTAACAACAGCGATTTTGATTATGAATTTGTTTTATAAAATTCTAAGCTGTTGCACTACAAAAATATAGATTTTAAGAAAATTGCTAAAAAGAGATCTGCCAAAATTTATTTTCTAGAAGATTTGAAAAGTTTGAAACTTGATGGCTAAATGTAAATATAAAATTATGTATGTTAAAATATTTGTAATTAGGCACATAGGTCAGATTAAGTTTTTATTAAATAGAGTAACGCATGCAAGGGCTATCTGCCTAAAGAGAGAGATGCCATCGTGGAGGAATTTTGAAGAAAAACTGACCTTTGAGTGGGTATTAAAAATAATACTTATAATTTTCATTCAAATTATATTCATATATATTTTTTATGTAAAACTTTCGGGTGTGTGCTAAATTAGTGTAAATTACTTTACACGAAAAATATAGTGAATGCACAGAAATTAAAGATTTGCACATGCCGGAAATGATAAATAGGAAATATGTATGGGTATTTATGCATGTGCTTGCAAAAAGCATGTATCTGCCTTTGACAAAATACTTAAATATTCATTAAATTATTTATAAATGTATTTGAAATAAAGAATTTATTCACTTATAAACAACTGTGATAGTACTGTGAAGAAATCTAATGATTAAATGTATCTAATTTATAATGATTATAAATGTTATCTAAATATATAATAACCTTAACATTGAATTGTAAACATAAATTGAAATCCTGTTGACAAATACGTTATAAAACTATTTAAGCAAGAATTGTTCGTATTGGAAAGCAATCTGTTAAAAGGTATTGTAAAGCAAATGCTATGAGATGCGCACTTAAGAACGTAATAAAGAGTTTTGGAATATGTATTGTTGAAATGAAGGGTAAAAAAAAAATCTGATAAGTGTAATTAAAAGAATTATTCCCTTTACATTTTATAATAACTCAGTTACAAGTTTTAAATAATACGTAAAAAAAAAAAAAAAAAAAAAAAAAAACTTATTTTATTCCCTTTCAGAAATGTTCAGAGAAAGTCAAATACTATTTTCCTAATAATTCTCTAATTTAAAATGAACCGAATAGAGCATTAATTATAAATTGACTTACATTTTTCGATTTAAAAGAAGCCAAAAAATCATATCATATTTAAGAAAGTATTTTAAGAAGAAGCTCTATAAATAGAAAAGAAATAATGCATAATTTTAATATTAATAATACAATAAACTTTGATCTTAATTTTTGTACCTTAACCGAATAAAATCGAATTACCTTAATTTTTTTTTCTAATGTAATTAATGAAAACTTGCGAAAATATTTCATTCAAATTAAACCATTCTGAGAAAACTGTCCTGTGAAAAGTATAGCATTTAATTCCGTTCAGAATGAAATGTTGTTTAAAAATATGTTGTTTTCACATACTTAGGACTCTGAAGTGTTGTAGAAAAAGAAAATATATACATTTATATGTATATTTGCGACGTAATTACAAAATATTTACACCCGAACGCGTCAAATCCCATAGAACTCAATGGTAAATGACCCAATGTTTTGGTCACCACGTAGGGATCGCCGGTGCTTCAAAGCAGGGTACGGAGAAACTTGTTTAGGGCGACTCCTTCTTACTTCCTACCTCCATGGTCAAATCGCACTGTCACCTGTTAGGTGCTCAAGGCTGTTGCCAACGGCAGACGTAATCTAGCGCTCCTTGTCACCAAGAATTTCGTGGGCTTGGGCTGATTACGTCAGACAAGTGAGCATAAGCAGCAACAACAACAACAATAATGTACCGAAAATATTGCGTTTTGGGTTACGCGAATTTAATGCTCCCAGTCCAATGATTCTGGTATACTTTAGATGCAATAAAAATTAGCTCATTTCATAATTTTTTTAAATTGACAATTACTTTTAATTATGATACAAAAGGACTGAAATGAAGAAAAAAAAATTTTAAAGCATCTTATAATTCAGTTTGTAAAAGAGTCTTATTATTTGATAATTAAATATAGACCATGGTATATGGCTTATTTCTTTCTCTCAAACGTTCTTATACATAGTTATAGTACTTCTTGTATGCTTTTCCTTTTTTTTCAGTGTATATTGGCATTTGCTTTCCAGAAAACTCGGGAAATTATGAGAAGCTTTTCGCGCATTTAAAAAGCTTATAAAACTGGAGGAAAACATCTCAGTTCAGTTGTTTTGAGTTGTTGTTTGGATAATTGTTGTGTTTACTGTAGCGAATTCGCGGTGTAAAATCGGATCACATTTCTCTGTTTTGAATTAAGTTCTATTGAACGTTTAGTTTAAAAGATAACTACTGTGAGATATTGCGATATTTTACGAATATCTCTAAGGAAATTTAAGCATTTTTGTTTTCATTTGTTGTGATAAGAATAAATCTTATTCACTTTTCATCAGACTTGTGCATTCAATTTATTATGAACCCATACGCACGCAACAATACAAATGAAGAATGAGGCACAATCTAATTTAGGTGCTATGTAACAGATTATGAAGGAGATTGGTGATGTAAATTCGCATCAGTATCTAGTAATTCGTATTTGAAATTGTCAGTATAATTTACCGAATCAGTTGTAATTGTTTTGGTGAAGAGGTTGGTATTAAGTGTGTTGATAAATATCCTTATTTCGTCGATTTTGTAGCTGTTTGTTGCAAACAAAGAGTACCCCTGTGATTTTAAGGATAAAATTGTTTTGGTATATTCGCAGAGCTCTGAAATTTGGATCTGAAGCAGCATTTCAGGCAGGCGAAGCATGTCAGAATGGGTCTTATATTAGCAGTATAAATTCGCTTTTTCTACACAAGTTTAAGAGGAGATGATGTTTCAAGGATACAGTTTATTTTTCCGGCAATTCCAGTGATGTGGGTTCATAGCTATGTAATCCAACATAAGATTTCATCCAAAAAATTTTCGCATAAGTTCTTTTGCTGTTTCACAATGAAGACTGAACCTTATGAATTAATTGTAACGTCTATAAACTATTTCAAATTGCAAGAAGTACTGCCATACAAGCAAAAGTATAAATACGAGCAGTGAAAAATACTGTTATTGACACTTTTATTAAATTGTTTTATTTCATTGCTTTAAACACAGCTGATGCTTCTGAATAGAATGTATTATTTTCTTTGTTGAAATATCGTTTCCATTGATACTTTATAAAATAATCCTCCTTCATAACAAACGGGCTCCCCGCATTATCATGAATTCTAAAGCTATTGGTGTAGATTCTAGGCATTCTATTGCAATGTGATAAATCTTCAGATTGAGCTTTTTATTAGGCATTCTCTTATGTGCAGAATGAATTTTATCTGAAGTTGCGACTATTATATAAGTTATAGAATATCAACCGAGACAAGACGCTCGAAGCGTCACCTAACGGCGCGAGCTATCAATTTATAACAGGCTAGTGAGAAATCCTCAGGATAGTGCAACATATCCTGAGGATTTCTCAATTTACCGTGCTGTATTTACCAAATCCTTTAGTTTTATTGGGGACAAAAGAGAATCTTTTTCTCCTTTTCTTTTTATTTTTCATTTTCTGTCCTCTCAAGATTTTCTCCTCTAAATTTGTGTTTAATCGGTACTTGTGATTGCATATGACAGAAGCATCTGCCTTCATGTCATACATTTTTTCCGATAAAATTATTTAATTTTCCTTAGCTTTGTAAATGGTTTTTCTTAGAGCTTTCCATATTCACAAAAAAATTTCCAATTTAGTTAACTATCTTAATTATTTTTATAGCAGTAAATTTTTCTCCAGAAGAAGAGGGATTTGAGTCTGATCCTTTGGTGTAACTATAGGTATGCAAAGAATGCAGCTGCATAGAGGCTTAAGCCCTTACAGAACCCTTATGTGTCCTGCTGAATAAGATTTACAAAGTTTAAATTTTAAATTTAGAAAATAAATATAAGTAGACTGGTTATTTTTGCTTCCAATAAAGACATAGATGTAATATTTTGTAGGGCTTCCTTTAGTTCAATTGACCAAAAATTATTCAAATTTTTATTATCTTTTCTGAACTTTGAGTTGCTGATACTCTTGTTTGGCCATTTGATAAGTATATCGTAGGGTGGGCTGTTGAGTCAGCCTAATTAGCCTTAAACTAAATTTTTAGTCCAGCGTTACTATTTATCTTTGAATTTATTTTAAAATTATTCTGAAGTTCCACCGCAAGTCGTCGGTGTTATTGTAAGCCCGAAGTATGTGCATTTGTGTTAAGAATTCGGCGAATAATAAAGGGTTGTTTTACCCTTCTTCTGTGTTGGTATCATTCAAGCCTGAGCGAGAAGTCGCCAGGTTTCCTAGTAACTTTATGACAGCGAAGAGGACAAGATCTTACAATTTTAACAAAATCAAAAGCAGAGGTTTGTTCTATTATTCATAGGGGAAATATGGAGTCCCTTAAGCCTCTTTCATTACAGACCTTTAATCTTAACTTCCGTTCCAGCTTCGTTTTTGCATTGTTTCAGGTGGATAGATCAGGAGCTTCCTGAAAACGGTGTTGCACGCTCCAGTGGAACAAGGTTTAAAACAGCCGGGTACATAGGCGAACCCCACTCCGAATTAAACAAGCTTACAGGTTTCGAATCCATTCCTGAAAATAACTGCAAACGTTAATTCTAAGTTCATACTCAAAGTATGAGAACAATGTCCAGAAGTTAAAAGTTTTTGTTGAGCAAAGCCTTTTATAAATTTTAGTCACTATTGTATGCATTACAAACTTCTGGAATCCCGCAAGGTGGTCACAAGGTGGTGAATCAAGAATATAGAAAGCAAGAAAGTACAAATAGAAGCAAGAAATTAAAGACAGAAGTAAGAAAGTACAAAAGCATTGGTGCCAAAAATAAAGGCGAAACATAGCTATCAGAAGATACAATACAAAGTATTAGGTTGTAAGGGATATCCTAAGTTTTTAACAGCTATTTTTAAGTTAAAGCTCCTTTCCTGTCTATCCTAATTTCAGCATACAATTTCCTGCAGTGAATGATGCAGCACTTCTCATTGGTGTTAATATATGTCGACACAAGCAAGCAACTACCGAAGCTTCACGAACTATGTGATCGCTCATTAATGACCCGGAGAACTACAGGATCTTCCCTCAACTGAGGACAAATGACGATTTACATCTCACTCTCCACTCTACAACCTAACAGCTACACGTATGCCAACAATACGGGGTTTCTCCCCATCTCCACCAGAGCGAAGAATCAGCGGATCCAACTGCGCACTCCCATCAAAGCATTGGGTTCGCGCACCCACAAACTGAACATCTCTTCATATCGCATCATAGATGCTTCGGAGGAGGAGTGTGTAGCTATCTCGAGAAGAACTCAACACTCGCAAATTTGAAAGAGTTGCAATTATTGAATCTAACGCAATGGAGCTTTTTTGGGCTAGTGGTAAAGAATTCGACTCTTAGTTCCTGGTTCTTCGATCCTGGTTCGGGTCCCACATCATGCAATGCAGCACTTCTCACTGGTGTTGATAAATGGCGATACGAGCAAGCAACTAGCGAGGCTTCACGAATCACGTGATCGCTACAGTCCTTTTTGTATGGAAACATGTACAGATAATGCATTGTTATTATCTGGGATAATTTCGAAGAAGGGATTTTCCTAAGACAAAGAAAATAGGAGGATATGAATGCAATCATTGCATGCCTAATTGTATTTCAGGAAACAAGAACAGCAAGGGGATATTACAATTTTGAAATAATGGAAGTAATCGGAATTAGTTTTAATTTTTTGAAATAATGGAAGTTATCAAAAGTAGTTTTATTTTAAATGAGACAGCCCGCAAGAGTAGAATTGTATTTGATTGCCCATTACGAAAAGGGGAAAACATTTTCGGCTGGAGATTAGAAAACATGTTCACGTATTTTTTTATTCTAATCTTGGAAAATAACTGTTCATATATGTTTTTATTTTGCCGGCAAATAAAAAAACTTTTTTAACCAAAGGGGACTGAAGAATTCCTTAATCTCTTTGTTTTAAATTAGTACATAACCTACTAAGTAATTAAGTCAAAAGAAATGTTCTAATTTTGTAAATTTTACAGCAAAGATCCGAAACGTTTTATATAATTAATTTAAATATATTGAATATCTTATTAATTGCATATTTTATCCAATACAAGCTACATAAAATTTTATATTTTGATACTTAATGCTCTCAATCATTGGGCGGAGGTTCTTTCTACAAAATCGACAATTTTAGACATTTTTATAACTGGATGCTTACTCTTAAGCTGCGTTCACCCTGATCCGTTGCTGCGTCAAAGCGTAAAAAAAAGCTTTCCGCATACGCCAGTTCACACCAGCGCGGTAACTTTCGCTTTAAAAATTGTCATATGCTCGCACTAGACGGCGCTTCATATCGGAAACTTGGGGAAAAAAACGTAAAATTTTTGTGTGGTATTTTGACTTTTTACGATTACATTTTTTAATTAAAATGAATTGAATTTCTGCTCGATTAAAACTTATTTTACTTCTTGCTTTGTGTAAGAGAAGCAGAATGCAGTGGTTTATATTAATATGTGAGAGATGACTGCAATAAGGAGATGCAAATAATTTAATTTAAGAAATACGCTTGAACGAAACGAAATTTCTTTTAATTACTTTCGCATTACACCTCATCAATTCGATGAATTTCTAGCGCTCATTGAACCAGGGCTAATATCTGATCTAATTTTGAATCATAACAGTCTTGAATCTATATGAATTTCATCGAAACTTAATACGCATAATCTTTCTTCGTCAGTTGCATTTTGACAAGTTTTTTTTTTTTTTTTTTTTTTTTTTTTTTTATCAATAATAGTACATCATTTAATCAATAATAGTACATAATTTTTTTTTATCAATAATAGTACATCATGCAACTGAATCTTGAGCACCATCTTTTCAATGTGCTTGCACTTGGAAGCGGAATACCCATTTTTTCTTTCCAGAAGTCGTATGACTTTACGGATAACGATCTGAATACTATGATTTTTGAAATGTCGTCTGGAGACCATTTAATTCGCTTTTTTTTTTTTTTTTTTTTCATTAATGCATTTATTTGAGTTTCGGTAAATATGTTTTGAATATACGTTTTCATTTTTCTTAGTTTTTCATTTTCTTGATTCACTTTTTTAATGTCTTTCCTCAGTTTCTGAACTTTTTTTAATATTAGTTTTCTATTCCTATTAAATCTTTTTCTTTGCTGGGAGATAGTTTTTAAATGCTGCTTTCTCTCAGTCTGTAAAACAGAAAACTTATTCTAAAGAGCTGATAGTTTTGTGATTAAATCATTCACATTTTTCTGGAGGTTGGAACAGTTACAACATTGCTGAGTAATATTATTTTCAGTGACCTCCTCATAGCTATTATTGTTATCGTTTTGAAGTTCCAGACACGATACCATTTTTTCAATGATTTCTCATTACAAGAACTTTCTAAATACAAAATCTCTTTAAAAGTATCATCAGTTATAACTTTCAAGTAAAAAAAAAATTAATTAATTAATTAAATTTAAAAAAAAAAACCTTTTTTTTCTAAAACTAACAGGGCTAAAGAAAGAGAATCCAAGAACTGAAGATTCAATCTTTCGCACTTGATGCTCTGGTCAGTCAACGACGGGACGAACCCAGTGACGTCACATAACATCCGGTATACTGCCCAAGAGGGATTCGTGTCGGCATCGTTCTTCTCAAAGGGATGACTCAGCCCTTCTCTGTCTTTAGCCCTATCATTGAACTATTTATTCAAAAGCAAACACTAATTTTTGTCAGAATATCCCAGAAAAGAATCGTTGTATATATCAAACGCTATATATATCTAATTTAATTTATTTATGAATTTTGTTGAATGATAATTAAAAAATCCTAATTGCATAATTTTATTTTGGAGAGTAAATTTTTCATGTGGTAGTGATACCATAAATGTTTCCGCATGATGTATGAACTTCCCTTAAATGCTTCCTTAAATAAACTTCCCTTGATTGGTTTAAATAATGCAATAAAAAAGTATATTTTGTTTCAATATATGTAGGATTTACGGCATTACTAAATTAAATATGCCATTTAAAAAAAGCAGTTATTTATAAGTTAATAAACAACAACAATTTTTTTTTTTAATATTTTAGTTTTTGCCTTATGTACATATTTTTTAACTTAAATGTAACAGTATTTACTTCAATTAGTCATTCATATATTATTGAACAGCCACTATCTAAAGGTTTATTTTATAAGGTCACTTTTATCTAAAACACATTGAAGTAACTGCATTTTATACAATACTTCTTTTTCTGCGTTAAAAATTGAATTCCACAATTAGCAAATTTGCTAATGCTCATGCAAAAGTTTTTTTTTTTTTTTTTTAACTTAATGAAACATTATCAAGATTAAACCTATCGAAAAGTGGTCATGCAAGTTAAGAAAAACAAACATGAAGCCATTAAAATGCATTGAAGTAGTCGATGAAATCAGATAGATACTAGGGAGCTTCTTTTCTGCATAAATAACAGTTTCCTTAATTTTTTTAAACAAATGGTTTACTTGTCCCACTCGTTTAAAATTCAGAACTCACTAAATTTTTAATTAAATGAAACAGCAACTTTATACTAATATACCAGCACCGCTTTTGCTAGTCTCGTGTCAGCCGAAATAGAATCAGATCATAAGCAGTCAGATCTTCTTATGAAATTATACCAAAGGCTCAATGTCAAAAGACGGATAATGCACACAAAGCCGAGCGAAAATTAGGTTTGTATGAATGATGAATGAAATGAAAAATAAGTGCTAGGTTCTTGTGTCACCCCCTCCCCCCAAAATCGCGGTAGATTTAAAAGAAAAAAAGTATATTCGTACCATCATCAAAGGCAGGAAAATAAGCAAGGCCCGAACACTTAATACAAGCCACTAGTAAAAGTTGAGTTTTTCACTTGAGAGTGTTAACTCCGTGTTACCATCGTTTTTACACATCACCTTCAAAATATTGAATAAGCATCTCGGCTACTGTGAATTATTACTAGCCATAATATTTTCTGTAAATATTTTTTTAAGAAATACCAATTCATTTACAAAAACCCCTCTCGTTACGCTTGAATCCAAAATCTTTAACTCAAGAAGCCAGCGTTTTATCCACTAGACAACAAGAGCAAACTTAAACTGATGTAGATATAGTGCTACGAATTTGGTATTTTGAAATCTGAGGAATTCGAAGAGATGAATAATAAAATTTTAAAATGGCGCGGCAATGCACAAATATTCAGTAACCAATCAGGGAGCTGATTACGTCACGCATAGAATTAAAATTATTTAAATAATCATTCATAATAAAATCATTTTTAAAACAAATGCAAAATTAAATTGTATTTTAATATTTAACAGCCATAAATAATGTTTAAAACATTAGATTAAATTTATAGATATTAATAAAACCAATTATTTTTTAAGTAAGGTGACGTCATTGATTACATCATCAACAATATAAAATTATATAAAATATTATAAACAACAAAATTTTTATTTCAAGTAAAAATGTAAAATTAAATTGATTTTTAATGTTTAGAAGCCATAAATAATATTTAAAACACGGAAGTTATGCATAATAAAACGCATTATTTTTTTAATAAAATGACAACAAAGTATCGGTTACCATAAATAACTTATCCAACAATAGGTTTACCATTAGTTGTATTACTCGCCAAAAGAAAAATCGCCAAAATCCGTGCAACCGTCTACCAAAGTAGCACCAATTTGGTATTTAAAAGGCTAATGTTAGTTCGATTATAAATTAAATGGTTTTATTTCCAGCGCAGTGCAGCGCGTGACGAATATTAAAAGAAAGCTAAGCCGGAAAATTGAAAATACAAGAGCGCGTGCATTAAACATTTAATAAATATGTCTTTTTGATTTCGAGAAAGTACTAGAAAATTCTCGCATGCGATTTTAAAATCTTATAAAAGGTGGAAAATCTCTCAGTTATTAGTTACTTAGTTTGTTGTTTAGAAAACTGCTCTTGTTGACTGTAGCGAATTCACGGATTAGCTTTCTCTAGCTGTTTTGAATTAAGTTCTTTTGAACGTTTGAGAAGTTAGAAGATAACTACTGTGAGATATTGTAAAACTGAAAGAATATCTGAGGGAATTTAAGCATTTTCTGATAATAATAAATTTTTGTTCGTTTTTCATCGGACTTGTGCATTCATTTCGTAAAGAACCCGTACGCACGCAACAATCATTGGTGTCAGGAGTGGGGTTTGAATGCCAATAACAAGAGCTATGGAAGACCAGTTAAGGCAGTTGATATCAGCCTTTGCTTCTCTTAAGGAAGAAATGAAAGCGGGACAAGAAGAAAGGAAAGCAGAGATAAAATCCAGCCAGGAAAAGATGGAAGCTGGCCAAGCATCATTTAAAGAAGACACGAAAGAAGTGTTAAAGCAGAAATGAAATTAGGCCAAGAATCCGTTAAAACGAGATGAGAGCTGTTGAGGAAGAGATTACAGGCATAATAGAAAACAAATTTGATTTTATGAAAGGCAGAATAGACGCCGTTGAAAATAAAGTTGGAGAAATTCAAGAGAGAGTTTCTGCTGTGGAATCGAAGGAAGAGTTTCAGCCGTCCAACATCGAATCGAACAACAAATTGAAGAAAAAGTATATGTCGTCCAAGAACATATCGAACAACAAAATGATAAAAGGATTTCTGCAGTTGCCACAGAAGTTGATAATTTAAAGAAATTCGTAGCGACGGCAGGGAGCAATTCGGATGGTTTAAAATTTCTACCGATGCCTGCTCGTCCATCTCTGAAGCTATCCACATATGATGGGAAGACATCCTGACAAGTGTATAAGACCCAATTTTCTATAGGTGCGGATGCGAATGGATGGGATTCCCAAGCTAAGGCCTGTCATCTCGCCGCTTCCTTGAGAGCAGACGCAGCGGATATCCTGCAGACGCTTCCCGAAAACCAGAGATTTGACTTTGAAGCTCTATCTGGCGCATTAGAGCTGCGCTTCGGAGAAAAGTGTTTAAAAGACTACAGCAGGCTTCAACTAAAATTCTGCCAACAGAAGCCAACCGAAACTTTTCAGGAGCTCGCCAACGATGTTGAAAGGCTGTCACATCACGCCTTTTAGGAGTGCCCGACAGAAACAAGAGAAATCCTGTCCCTGCAGTACTTCATCGACGGCATCCGGGATCCTGAAATACAAAAAGCTCTTCGAATGGCAGATGTGAGGGACATAAAAAGCGCTCTGTTGTACGCCATGAAGTTCGAGGCAGCCCAGCAAGCAACTAGTATAGATCGCTACCCAGTCAGATCTGTGCGAGTCCACGGGCCAATGGATCAACTGAAGGTGTTGGAGATGTGGTAGTGAAGGTCAACTAAGACGGAATTGCAGAGCACCCCAGGGTACGGAATATAAAACAAATGATTTTACCAGACACATTAGCGGCTTGAGATGGGACAGAACTGAAAAGAAACCAGTTCTAAAGTGCTGGAACTGTGGTGTTGAAGGCCACGTGCGAAGGAACTGCAGAACTCTCCAGAGCACGGAAAATAAGACAGACGATTTGAATAGACAATTAAATGCTATCGGACGAAAAAGGAGTGACAAGAAACCAAAGTGCTGGAACTGCGGAATTGAAGGCCACATACGAAGGAACTGCAGAACACACCGGAGCACGGAAATTGAGACCATTTCCTAGCAACGACGGAGGAAACAATTTAATGGCCATATCAAGGAACGAAGGTTGCCAGATAATGAAAAACCTTACTTTAAAGCACTCAACTGGTGAGTGGCAACAGTAACGGACTGTCCATCAATGGGCATATCGATGGAGTTCCTTGCAATATGATCATTGACACAGGAGCTAATGTTACCATCATTAGGAAAGATTTAGCTGAACAGTTTAAACTTATTGGACGTCATCCTATGTTACCCTTCTGACTGCGTCTGGTGACAAGATCGAGATAGCTGGGAAGTTAAACGTGAACATCACGTTTGGAAGTGCCGCCTACCATCACATATGTGGCGGATATTACAGATCCGTGCATACTCGGATTGGACATTTTAAGGAAATACAATTTTTCCTTAGACTTCAAAAACAATAAGCTGTTCTCAGCATGTGAAGACATGACGATCCATCTTCAAAAGGAATCATCGCCTGGAAACGCCGACGTCTCATGTGAAAGACCCTACTTAGAAAGCTGCCGAAATCCTACTAGGGTCGGAAAGAAACACCAGACTACCGGGTATTCACCATCACAGATGCTCTCCGGTCGAGACCTTCGTCTGCCTTGTGACCGCCTGTTTGATCGCCATACGGATGCGCCTTCATCGCCTGAGAAATACATCCAAGGTGTCCAGGCCCGTTTTGAAGTGATGCACCGTTCCGCACGAAAGCGAGTCAACCTGGCGACGGAGAAAGTGAAGTCCAGATACAACACGAGAGCTACTAGACATAGATCCAACAAAGGAGACAACGTGTGGTTGTGGAACCCGATTCAACGAAAACGACTCAGTCCTAAATTACAGTCACCTTCGGATGGTCCATATACAGTGCTGAACAGACTGAATGACGTCGTGGTTCGGATCAGTAAGTCTTCGAACTCTAAACCTAAAGTCGTTCATTACGACAGGTTAGCTCATTTCTATGGCCATACTACGTAATGTAAATAATTGTAAATAGTGTAAGACCATGGTCCTTTTTGTTTCTAAATGTGTATTTAGTATTTCATTTGTATTTGATAGCATTTGATTTGTTTTATTTACTGCATTTATTGTTTATGTTGTTTATTATTGTAATGTAGTGCCTATTATTGTATTCATGCCTTAGTTGTAAGTTTGTCTTCCTGTCCAGGTATTGTACTGCCCGAGACGTGCAGTGCTTGGGAAGGGGGCAGTGTTACGAATTTGGTGGTGCTACTTTGGTTGACGGTTGCACGAATTTTTGGCGATTTACGTTGGCGGAATTGTTGGCGCGATTTTTACAATCGTCAGCCATCTTGAAAAACGCTGTTTTTACGCATAGTAAAGTATTCGAAACTTAAAAAAATAAATATCGTTAAAAGTAATGGATTAATTTTTTGTTGAAAATGCCGTTTTTTAAGAGGGCAGGCAAGTGTAAATAAATACATTTACTATGAGTATAAAATACTAAAGTAAGGCTGTTATTACTTTCATATAGCAAAAAAGAGAATAAAAACACCGCTATAAAAACATTGTGCCAACGTTTAATTAGATTAAAATATTACTGAAATTGAATATCGAATTAAAAATCATCCTACCAACATTTAAAAGAATTAGACTATTATTAAATTCAAATACTTTAAAATACGTTATATAAAATATAATTAACATTAAAACATATGTGACAATAATTATCTCAGCAATTTTTGAAAATAGTGTATTAATTTTTTTAACAAAAATTGAAGTATACAATTATTAAATAAAAGAAAAATATGTACTTACATTTTTTTGAGTAATTTAACCTCTTGTTTATTGATAAGTACCACAAAAAAAATCGAAATCATAATTGAATCCGCTCTTTTAACCATCTTCGTCTGTTATCCACATATCTCACACTTCATTGAAGAAGCAATTAGCGAGGTTTCCTCCAAAAATTTTTAATAAATTTCCTCTGACGCTATTAACAATTTATAAATAAATCTTTGATTAGGAAAGACAGGTTGGCCAAAATAAGGTCTCAAAGGGCAATTTTTTTATTTCAATACCAATAATTCTTGGTAATTAACAATAACAACATTCATCTTCGAAACAGAGACATCCATTCCATTTGAAATCTGGCGAATTCGAAGAGATGAATAATAAAATTTTAAAATGGCGCGGCAATGCACAAATATTCAGTAACCAATCAGGGAGCTGATTACGTCACGCATAGAATTAAAATTATTTAAATAATCATACATAATAACATCATTTTTTAAAAAAATGCATAATTAAATTGTATTTTAATATTTAACAGCCATAAATAATGTTTTAAACATTAGATTAAATTTATAGATATTAAAACCAATTACTTTTAAAGTAATGTGACGTCATTCATTACATCATCTACAACATAAAATTCCATAAAATATCATAAACAATAAAATTTTTATTTAAAATAAAAATGTAAAATTAAATTGATTTTTAATATTTAGAAGCCATAAATAATATTTAAAACACGGAATTTATGCATAATAAAACGCATTATTTTTTAAATAAAATAACAACAAAGTATCGGTTACCATAAATAACTTATCCAGCAATGGTTTACCATAAGTTGTATTACTCGCCTAAAGAAAATCGCCAAAATCCGTGCAACCGTCTACCAAAGTAGCACCCTTAGCTTTTTTCCACGAAATTCACTTTTTAGTTTCCTTAAATGTGTACCCATTCTTTTTTGAACATGACCAACACATTCTATTTTAGAAATGGGATCACTATATGTGTTATTATTCGAAAGTGCTAAATAAATTTTACAATCACCATCACCAATATAGTTCACATAACGAACACCATATTTTTCTTCTGATCGAGAAAACATTTCAACCATCCCGTTCACTTCCATCTTGGCAGATGATCCCGAATGATTTTTTGCACACACTTTCGCGTGAAGACGTTTCCATTCTAAATAGTTTTCTGTTGAACGAAAATCTTTCGCAATTTTACAACCTTTACAGTGCGCACTAGAAGTATATCTGTCTATAACTTTGCCTGTCTCTCTGCCAATTATAGACGTCACACCGAAACGTGATTAGATGTTGAACTACGGTGCTTAACCACCAGGATGCCTGGGCGCCATAGCCCTACCCCTCATCGAATAACATGATAAAAGTTTCGAATTATGAGAAATATAACTGAATGTGCTAAATAATTAAATGAGCAAGAGTTTAAAATCATAATTGCTAATAGTTAAATACATATTTTTTCTCTTAAGTACCTAATTACTAATCCATACATAATTAACTATTTTTAACAACTATTTCACAGAAGAATACATGTACCCACACGAGAAACAAAATACGAAGTGCGACGCCTTAGTGCCACTAGTAAAAACAAAAAGCAATCAGGAGGAAAAAAGAACAATATACAATAAAGAATCTGAGCAACAATTTGCATAACACAGATACAAAATTACACATTACTAACATTTAGGATCGCCCTTGGGCGTTTACTGAAATTGGGGTCCCTAGTATCATAACAATAGTTAACAACCACAGTATTGTCCAGAAGTTCCTGTTTATCATAAAATGCCCTAGATAGGAGGCAATAAAAATCACAAAGATCCTCTATTCTTAACTCTTTACGAATTTGGCTATTCCGAATGTACCAGGGGGCATTACATATCATACGCAATACCCCGTTTTAGGCAGCTTCTAACTGCCTTCTCAAACTTTTGCACGAGCATGCATAACTAAGAATTGGACGCAACATGGTTTTGTAAATGAGCAACTTATTATCAATAGATAGAACACTGTTTCGAGCAATTAAGGGGAAGAGTGAAGCTTTACTAGCTCGAAATTTCCTGAGAATATGTGTAACGTGTGGGTTCCATGTAAGAGATTTACTGAGGATCACCCCAAGATAAGGGACCTGCTTGACCCAGAGAATGTCCACACCATACATTTGCAGGTGAGTCGGGAAATTCTTCTTAGTAGTAAACAGTATGGCATGTGTCTTGCCGACATTCACTTTGACTTTCCATTTGGTCAGCCAAGTCTCTAGCGAGTGGATGTGGTGTTGTAGCTGTTGTATTGCTGAACTAACAAACGCACTTTGCGTAAGGATCGCTGTGTCGTCTGCATACATGGCTAGTGTTGTGTTGTGTGTAGTGAGGATGTCGTTCACGTAAATATTGAATAGGGATAGGGCCCAGAAGGGATCCCTGTGGAACACCAGCCCGTATAGACCGGTTTGTGGATAATGAACCAGAAACATGAACGACAAAGTGTCTGCCGGTTAGGTAGGATTTAATTATGTTTGTGATGTAGCCTGGGAGTCCCAGGTTGTGTAATTTGTATATGAGGGCATCCAGCCATACTCTATCGAAGGCTTTGGCGACATCTAAGAAAAGTCCACCAGTGACACGATGTTGTTGCATCCCACTGCTTATTAACTCAACAACTCTGTAGAGTTGATGCGTTGTCGAGTGCTTACGCCTGAACCCAAATTGATAGGGTATGAGGATCTTCTGCTCCTCCAGGAAGATGTTTAGTCATTGGAAAATAACTGCTTCCACGATTTTGCTAATTGAGCTTAGCAAACTGATTGGTCGGTAACTCTCAGGAACAGTCGCAGGCTTGTTGGACTTTAGCAGAGGGACAATCTTGGAAGTTTTCCAACAAATTGGGAAGTATTGCCATCGTAGTATGATATTCACTAACTTGGTGAAGTAGAGTATTATCTTGACAGTGATTGATCTTGACAGTGCTTGATCATCTCATTTGTGACCCCGTCTGCTCCAGGGCTCTTCCTTTTCGCAATTCGCGTGATATAGAGACAGACCTCCGATGGCATGGCTGAGATAATGTTGTCTGTGCATGGCTGTGTTGTAAAATTGGAGTGGAAGTCAGCAATAAGCTGTTCAGTGTTTGAGTCTGAAATGTTGTTAATGCAGAACTGAGATTCCAGATGCTGAGCTAAAAGTTCTGCTTTCTCAGTTCCGGTGTAATGGATCCGTTGAGGGCGTGAAGGGGCAGGAATGGCGTTATAGCATTTTTTGTACCTCTTCACTGCTTTCCACAAGGAGTTATCCTCTGCAGATAGAGATCTGAGGTAGTTAGTCCAGCGATCTTGTGAGAGTTTATTTGTAAGAAACTTGACCGCTTCGCACAGGCGATTGAAGTTCCTTTTATCAACACGGTGTCTGGTACGTTGATACGCTCGTCTTGCAGCATTTCTCTCTTTAATCAATAATCTGAGCTCTTGAGGCTTGTGTTTAATACCAGGTTTAACTTCAACTTGTGCTTTCGCATAAGCATTTTGTATATTTTCAGTGAGGTCCTTGACCAAACTATCAATGTCACTCCCCTTGTGTATCGTGGGTAAAGTGTACTGGGTGTTGGAGAGGGCTTTGGCAAAGACCTGCCAGTCTGTACGAAAGGCCCTGGTGTCTGATGTAGTATATCTGCTGAGGTCCAGAATAATCCTAACAGGATTGTGATCACTTGAAAGTTCGTCCAGTACGGAAATATCCAGTGGAGTACTGGTGTTCCGCAACAGGAAAAAATCAATAATTGCGGTGGACCCAGAAGCATACCGTGTTGGGGTACTTGGAACTGCCAATTTAAACCGTGCCGACGCGACCAAGGAATAAATCAGTCTGCCTGTTGCATTAGAAGTGTAGCAGTTCCATGCGCGGTGTCTTGCGTTCAGGTCTCCACCAATAATAACATGTGTACCAAGTGTGAGTAGAATTTCAAGGTCTGCCTGAACAACAGCCACAGGTCTCATGGGAGGAATGTAGGTGGAGACAAAAGTGTATGGAGTGTTAGTGTCTGTTGTGATGCAGATAGCTGTGGCCTCTACGACTGAGAGCTGTGGAATGTTCACGTGATAATGGGGAATGCAGCGTTTGACAAGAAGTGCAGTGCCACCTCCACGTGGGCGAGGAGCGGTAGTACTTCTGTGCGACTTGTAGGTATAGTAATTTGCCACACACAATGGTATTTTAGGGTCAAGCTTGTGTTCTTGTAGGAAAAATAAGTCGGGACTGTGCTCACTTGCAAAATCCCGCAATTCATTAATCTTACGGAACAAACCATTTGCGTTCCAAGTAATAATACTTAAGTACCTATTATTTACACTATATATAATTATTCAACATTGGAAAAAACACTGTCAAAAACATTAAATAATATAAACAACTTATCGATTGATTGCTCCGCAGCCCGCAATTCAGGCATGGCTGCCGAGATTTTTTGAAAAACATTCATAACTGTGGTGCCTTTAAAAACATCACACACCTCTTTGATTATTTTGAGAAAGTCCATAAACATACCCGAACCAACAGTAGCACTAGCAGCATCACCACTGCTGACAGTCTGTTTATGCATATCAACATTAAAATTATTAACAGTATTTACAGATCTTTGAACGTCACCCTTGGCTTCACTAGCATAACTGCGCCCGGAGGCAACAGCAGAATAACTCAAATTTGCAGTAGAAGTACTAGGCATTTTAACACCATTATTTACATTTTCTGAGTTTGCACTCTTATTCACAGTTTTATTTCCGACTATGCGTCGGGGGAATTTAGGACATCCGCGATAATTGGCGGTATGTCCTTCTTGCAGGCAATTACAACAAATAGGAGAGTCTAATTTTTTAACATTACATTTATCAGTACGATGTGCACCAGCACATTTCACACATCTTGGTTGTAGTTTGCAATTTTCACTACTGTGGTGGAAGTGTTGACAGTTGTGACACTGCACAACATTTCCACGCACTTTATAAGGATGTATTTCAACAAAGAAACATAGCAGTTTTTTAACATCATAAATAGATTGCACCCCTGGTACATTCTCTAAATGAACCTGAAACAAAGGCATAGGAGCCTTAGATTTGGTTCTGTGCATTTGGGTAACTTTAAATTAAAGGTTTATACTTTAAATTAACCAGCTCCTCAAAAATGTCATCTGAGGGGCAATCGATAGGTAAACCTCTTATAACTATTTTGATGGGCCTATCCATCTTTCTGGTAATTAAATAATGATCTACACTTTCTTCATCTAAATATTTTGTTATCTGACGGTGACCATTTTCCGTTTTTCGGAAAAACTTTTAAAAACTCGCCAGTAACTTTAGCTGCAAAGTCTAAATTAGTTTCAGCCCTCAATATTTTAGAGAAATCCGAAAATTTAATTGGAGGCTTCACCATTATCGGTTTCACCTTCGTTTGTTGCATTTCAATAACCTCATTCTCTTCGGTGGTGTATTTAATTATGGCAAAGCACACTAGGGCTATCTGCCTAAGGGGAGGGATGCCTTTCGTGGAGAACTTTCTAAGGGAAACTGGCTCGTATACACGTTACACATGGGGAAAACCACGAAAACGCCCATGCAGCCAGCCCGTTCGCAGGATTCGAACCTCGGACCGAACTACCAGTGTTCAGCGTCTTTACCGCTCGGCCGCTGGTGGGCCCTCATTCTCTTCACTAACTTCCATATCATTATTAGTGGCAGTATTATCTGCATTAGCATTTTCCCCTAGCTTATCAAATTTATTGCTAACATTAATTTCTGCATTAGCTTTGACTAATTTAACAGGCCGAGCCGTATTACGCGGCTGTGTAAAGCCTTCTGAATCCTGAATTTCGCTCACACATCTTTTTCCTTTTTTCGAAGGCCGTTTAAGCAAAATTTTTGTTTTTTCTCCACTAGGAGTTTGTGCAATTGCACCATATTTATCACTAACATTGTTTACACTTGATATAGTATCATTACAGTTAACAGAATTAACACTAGATATAACCTGCATCTTAGGGACATGCTTAACAACATTCACATTCAACTTATCACAAGATAAATTTACAATACTAGGATTTTGGGCACTAAAAACGTAGCACTTACCCTGAAATAACAAAGCCAGTCTTTTGGATATTCCACTCCTTTTTTGGTGTATATCCAGACGCTTATCCTCCTCACTGGATAATGTATTGAGATCATCTTCCGTTAACTGCTCATCTACATGAACTGCAATATTCAGAAGCAGAACTTGCTGAAGCGCGAGTTGATAATCCTCCGCATCGTAACAATCCTTGTTTAATAGCTGACTCCAACCTTTTCCTAACACCTTGTCTACATACGCACATATCTCCTCGGGTGAACCAGAGAGATTTTCTTTACTAACGTTCACAACCTCGGGCGGAGGAAGCGGCGGGTAATCCTTTGGATCCATTGCTGACACTAGCACGTGTTAGGCTTAACACGCACAACGCACATCATAGGGAAAGTGATTTAGAATTCTAAGTTTCTTAGACACGTACTTAGTTTTTCTCTAAAAAGATGCAGGTTTTTTTTATATACAGGTTCAACACCTTTGATACGACATCAGTAAATACAAAATATAATTTTATAACAGTTCGGGAGGGTGATATTGCTTTCATTTAACAGTTTCTAGCGAATAAACATATAAAACCACCGAAACGTGACGATCGCCACTAACTGTCAAATCCATGGAACCAGTCAACTGGACCTCTTCATCAGCTGCATTTTTCATACTTTTTTTTTTCAACAGTATATGTAGCTGCATGTATATGACTTACAATCTTGTCATAAGATTTTTGTGCGACAGGCGATGGTAAATCCATAAGTCCACAAAAGGTTTTACATTTTGCTAGTCCTTTGCCAATGCACCTCATGGGCAGAATAAATCGTCTATTTAAGTCAGAAGCATTCTGTTTCTTTCCAACCATCTTAGAGTTTTTGAAAGAGGAAATTATTCCACAAGAACTGCATGTAACATTGATTTTTATCGTCAGCCCATAATTTATTTCTGAGTTTATATGTATTTTATTATGGCATATCGAACAACATAAACATTGTTCTAATGCTGAAAATAACAGTTCTTTATCGATAATAGCATAACCATCAAAATTATCATTCATGTTATCCACAAGTTCAGCTGATGCAGATGAATCGTTACCGATTTTTCTTGCTGATGCAGAAATGTTTAGGTCTATGTCAACACACTCACGCTTTGTATGTTGATTTCCATAATACTGATGCCTCTTCCGTCTTTTTGGTCTTTGAACAGATGCCCTTTTAGCATTAACAGCATTCATTTTGCTTTTAAAAAAGCAGTTTTGTTTTGTGAAAACGGCAATTCAAACTTTCAAAATTGAAAGAAAACGATAATGCGTAATTCTAACACGAGGTAAACAAACAGTTAACAGAAATGAAGATATAAAGATGAGTAGTTACCTTCCTGCTGCTCAAAAGAGGAGGGAAAATAAAAAATTGTGAGGCAGCAATCATAAAGAAAACATTCGACTGCAGAAATGGAACGTAAACAGTCAATTGGGCGTGTCCGACCCTTTTATCAGATTGTCTCTTGCATAAGGGTTTGCGTAAATGGTCATAACTAGAGAACTATTAGGAATTTTTCAATGCGGTTTTTTTGCATAGTGCTCAGAAATGTTAATAGAATCAGAATAAATTTAAAAAAATGATTTTTTGAATGCTCAAAAGGTGCTGTGCCCCCTTAACTACACTACTCATTATTTATTTCATTTTATATAGAATTATTTCATACCTTTTAACCAGTGCTTGTAACTCATTTGCTACATTTTACGAGCTTAATTATTGAGATCTGTGTTTCTATTTATTAGATTATGCAATGTTAGATGTAATTAACTTTTTTTCTGGTCTTCAACATATTCTGTATTTTAAGTTATTTCTTATATTTTCTGATCATATACATGACCTTTACTTAAGTTTAGATGTAACATTTTCAGCTTGTTTTCGCCTTTTAACTTTCATAATATTCAATGTATCCTAATTTTTAACTTATTTATAATTTCACACGATATACATGACTTTTATATGATTTCTTTCACACGTTTTAACCTTCATAATTTCAAATATAGTCTTAATTTTAACACAATTGTTATATTTTCAGATCATATACCTGACTTTTATTTAATTTTAGATGTCAATTTTAAACTTCTTTTCTATTTTTTAACTTTTACAGTTTCCAGCATACTTTGAATTTCAACTAATTTGCTATATTATCGCACTATGTACATGACTTTCGTTTAATTTAAAGCTACTTTTATACATTCTAACCTTCGTAATTTCAAACATACTTTTAATTTTAGCTTAATTCATATATTTTCTGACCATATACATGAACTTTATGTAGGTTTAGATGGTATTTTTAACTTAAACGTAGGAAACATTTCAAACCCATTTCAGCTGAATTTACTTGTTTCAATTTTTGAAACATACAGATACTTTTCAATTAACCATTTTATTTTACAACCGATAACTATTATTCATATTCAATTCGTTGGAATAGCCCTTATTTAGTCTATATTTTATAGTACTATTTTAATTTGCCAATTCTACTATTTATCATTCTGCAGTAGTCTTACCATGACTAATTCTACTATTTTATTTCATTATTAACTTCATTCAAATTTTCAAACTTTAACATTTCTTGCATATTCTGATATTTACTAAAAGTTTTTACATCATTTCTATCTGAACACATGCTTTAAAGCTCTTCACGTTACGAATGTTCAGTTTTGGACTTCGATTGCTATTAAGCTAACTTCATAGATTCCGAATTGTTGCATCATGCACGGTCATTTCTGCTTGCATGAACAACTTTCAAGTGAAATTAGCGAGTTACATGCAAATTTAAAGTTATATGCATAAAAGAAATTTCTATGATAAGCAGTTCCAGTATTGAATTAGATGTGAATTACCGTTGATTTTATCCATTGGTTATCATTTCATCTCTTGAAATTTTGTTTAATTGATATAATTTTATTTCTAGCTCATAATGTAATCAGTTGTAACTTAAATTCCCTAGACAATTTCATATATAGTCTGTTTCTTAATTCCTATACTAGGATTTTCTTTCATGAATGTCAGTTTACATTAATTTGTTTACCAATTTATTCTCTTATGAACGAAATCTTGTGAAACACTATCATACCTTTACACAACATATATCATTACCAATATACATGTAGTTGCAGAAGGAACCAAAAAAAGAAACAGTAAGAGACACCCAAATGTCCGCTATATTTTATAATTTCAAATACTTTAACGTTCATCAATCTCGAACACAGAACTTTCTTCATAAAACTACTCATTATATCAGTTAAATATTCCTTACTAATAACCTTTGATGAGGAATAAGTCGCTTTTAATGCAAAATTACATCCAAATAATTGTTCCATTTTCTTATAATTGTACATATAAGTTTGCATTATAGGAACAATATACACATTTCTATGCATTTTCGAGAACTGTAATTTAACTAATTTTGCTACGTATTACCTTTTTCCAAGAGAAAATCTCTAAAAAATATCCGAATCATTCCCCTTTTCCTGCAGTATTTCGTCAGCGCAGAATAACTACCTTAGAATTATTTTCTTAACTTTAAGAACTAAATACAAAATAAGCATGGTCCACTAAAGAATATTTACTGTTTTAATCCAAAAATGAGGATAGAACCTTTACCAAATTCAAGTTTTTTTACCCAGAATTCCAACAAATTTTCGAAAATGTGCTATAAAAAGCAACTTATTTAACTAAAAATGAGACTCTTATTGGCTTCAGATTTATTCAGTGGAAAAAACCTGAAGTTCACTTTATCTAGCCTTGAAACTATACACATAAAAACCGCGAATCATTGTGTATTACAATCAGTTCTTTAGATACATTTAATTCTGATTCAACTAATTTTATTTAACTTTCCATTAGTAATTTTAAACGATAAACATATTTATGCTATATAGTATCAGATTAGTCACAAACATTATTGGAGGAAAATGCATTTAAATATCCAAAACACATATACTCACTAAGAATATTCCGCTCATTAGGAACAGTAAAACTTCATCCATATTTACACAAAATGTGAAATCTTGTAATGCATTAATATAAAACCTGAGTAATAAATTATTTCCTATAAGCAGTATACGGTTAAAAAGAGTATTCTTATCAGACATTGGTATAAAACCTGAGTAATAAGTTATTTCGTATAAGCAGTATACGGTTAAAAAGAGTATTCTTATCTGACTTTAAGAAGTAAGGTTATGAAGAAATGTTTTTAGGAGTTTTCCTTCATTTTCTAAATCTACCCTTTTATATGAAAGAGAAAATTCAGTGAAACTACTATATTTTTCCTATGAAGGCATGCCCATTTTCCCTAACAGGTTAAAAACCGAAATATTTCACTTTTCCATAGATTTAGCTTTAGAATTACTTTCATCGGAAAAGAAAACGATTTTACTTAAGAAATAGGATATCTTCTACTAAAAAATCTTGAAACAATCACGATCAGATCTATATTTGTCACTCAGTGGTTCAGCTTCATGCAAGATTTTTTATCGTTTGATACCAAACTTTTCACTATTTCGTAGATTCATAGAACATATCCCAATCTTTTTCGAAGGCTATATATCATTTCACATTAATTAGGGAGTGCCATGAGAGTTTAACTGCAGGTGTTTCCAGAATGATACTAAAACTTTTAAATATTTTTAATCGTTCAAGAAAATTTATGAATAATAACGATATGTCATAAAAGCTTCAAAACTGTACGTGCTATATGATACAGCTTCAAAAACATAAAAATATTTTCAAAATCTCAATTCCTATAGAAAATTTTAGATATTCTTCTGTAAAGTTATATCCTTTATTCTTCTGTAAAGTTATTATATCACTTCAGTAGAACATGAAGACCAACCAGACTTATCACATGATGTGATAAATTTATGATATTTTTGCGCGAAAATAGAAGTTTATATTCTCCATACGCAAACTATTACAACGAATCAATTACATTTTATATCATATTACTTAATATTTTACCGTACAGAACTATTTTAAGTACCATATTCGAAGATCAACATCCATAAATTTCACGTAATTCTGCAGTTACACAGTGCAAACTAGAAGAAAAGCTGGAAAATATATATTACGTACAAAACATAAACTAGAACACTCAAGGACCTACTTAAAGAATACATCAAACTGTCCCAAAATTAATCACATTTTATATAATTGTATGCATATTTCATATATTAAACACAATTCACGTTTCTAGAAATGCAGTACCATGTTTTCCAGGACGATGCCAATATGTTCAGATAAAATATAGACTAAGTAAGGGCTATTCCAACGAATTGGATATAAATAATAGTTATCGGTTGTAAAATAAAATGGTTAATTGAAAAGTATCTGTATGTTTAAAAAATTTAAACATGTAAATTCAGCTGACATGTAAAATCAAAAGTGTGATTACTTTTGAAAGTTATAAAACAGAGTTAGAATTGAGAGTATGTCAGATACTAGACAGAAAAAGTGTCATAAAAGTATAAAAATTACATCTAAAATTAATTAAAGTTCATGTATACGGTAGGAAAATGTAATAAACAAGTTCAAAATTAGAGTACTTTAAAAATTACGAAGATTTAAAATGTACGAAACAAGTTAAAAATAGCATCTAAAATTAAATAAAACTCTTATATAGGTCTGAAAATAGAGGAATTAAGCTAAACTTAAGAGCCAGTTTGAAACTGCGAAGATTAAAACGTATGAAAGTAGTTAAAAATTAAATAAAAGTCATGTACATAGTGTGAAAATATAGCAAATTAGTTAAAATTCAGAGTATGTTGGAAACTAAAAAAACATTAAAAAATAGAAAAGAAGTTAAAATTTACTTCTAAACTTAAAGTTAGGTATAGAGTAGGAAAATGTAATAAACAAGTTTAAAATTAGAACGCTTAAAAAATTATGAGGGTATCAGGTTCAATGTTCCGCCTTACTTTCTTTGGGAACATGCAAGGACCTGACTCGGAACAGGGAGCTTACTAAAGCTATGTTCAATAAATGTGGGAAGTAGACAAGATACACGGGAAGGGTATACGAAACCCTTTATTTTTCACTCTTTACAATAATTTCCGTACTTCGGAATACAGAGACCAACTACTTGTGGTCTGAACGTAAGAATATAAAAATATTTAACTAAACTCTAACTTAACTTTTGAATAATAAACAAGGGCCTACGTGGAAGATTGGCCTTATATTAACAGGAAGCCGTATGTAGTACAGAGAACTGTTAACACTACAATACGTTTAAAAATTATCACGAGAATTAAACCTCTGGCCTGGAAGGCAACCAGCAACTGAGTAAAACTGCTAAGGTAAGCGGCCTGCATCGACTAACTCCTTCCTCTCTCTCGCTTGGAACTTTGGAACTTTGCGGTTATACTGGCTTTCAGCAGGAAATTAAAGTCCTGCTCTTGCCAGTTCCTGATGTGATCCCATGTGGGGCCTGACAGAGTAGAAACCTGAAAGAAATTTTCTCTCGTAGAGGTAGAAGTGTGCTGGAGAGAGAAAAAGAAAAAAAAGAAGCACTTTGCTCTTGTACTGCTACATCTTGGATGGAATCCGCCAAGCAGGGGCCGGAGAAACTTCGGATGATAGCCCGAATACTAACTGTTCATTCGTCGGAGCCAGTCACGTGGGAGGTCACCCTCCCAGAAACTGACCCCGATTGATGCTGCTTGAAAACCAGAAAACTGGAACTTAGAATTCTGAACTCAAGAGGTGGGCGGCAAATGGGCGGAGGTTTTTGTCTTCAGCCAGGATTTCGTAGATAAGAATGTCCGTGAAATTAGCGGGATTCACATTGATAATATTATTTAAAAAATTGTTGTTTATTCTGCTGAGGTAATCCTGAATAGTATCTATTTTCAAGTCGGAGTGGAGAGTCCTATTCCGAACATAGTAAGGAGCTTTTGTGATGATTCTTAGCACCTTATTTTGTAGCACTTGGAGTTTGCTAATTTCGTTTGCTTTGTAGTTTGCCCAGGCTGGGGAAGCATACGTGAGAATGGGTCGAATGACAGTTTCATAAATCCTCTTTTTCAGTCTGAGGGTGAGGTTTTCATTCTTTAGGAGAGGAAAAAGCCTGAAAATGATCCCGTGTGCTTTTCCGCTTACTCTAAGCATATGATCCTTCCAATTGTAGTTCTTGTTAAGCGTAACTCCCAGGTAATTAGCTTTATCAACTGTACGGATGATTTTGCCAAAACGTTTAACCTCAGTTCTGACCCGTTTCCTCTGTCTGCGATTTCGAATGAGTAGAATCTTGGACTTTTCTGGCTGAATGCACGTTTTCCAGCGACTTCACCACCCCTCAATAGCAGGGATTTTCGCCTGAATTCTTGACAAGGCATACTCTCTCGCTTGGCAAAAAGCCACAACTTAAGTACTTGGCGTTCGCCAGACAAATTTGCATAAATAAGTTAAAGCTTTTAATTCTGGCCGGAAGTAGAAAATAAGAAGTGATAGTAAAGATTTAAAATAAAATAAACGTTAGTAAAACTTAAGATCCGTACAAGGGTTTGAAATGTTTCCTACATTTAAGTAAAAATACCATCTAAAACTACATAAAGTTCATGTATATGGTCAGAAAATATATAAATTAAGCTAAAATTAAAAGTATGTTTGAAATTACGAAGGTTAGAATGTATAAAAGTAGCTATAAATTAAATGAAAGTCATGGACATAATGTAAAAATATAGCAAATTAGTTGAAATTCAGAGTATGTTGGAAACTGTAAACGTTAAAAAATAGAAAAGAAGTTTAAAATTGACATCTAAAATTAAATAAAAGTCAGGTATATGATCTGAAAATATAACAATTGTGTTAAAATTAAGACTATATTTGAAATTATGAAGGTTAAAACGTGTGAAAGAAATCAAATAAAAGTCATGTATATCGTGTGAAATTATAAATTATTTAAAAATTAGGATACGTTGAATATTATGAAAGTAAAATGTGCAAAACAAGCTGAAAATGTTACATCTAAACAGTGGCGTAACTAGAACTCTTGGGCCCCTATGCAAAAACTTTTTTAAGCCCCCCCCCCCAAATTTGGATATCCAAAAAAATAGGATTTTAACGGTCACTCCTGCTAACTCAGTGTTTCCCAACCTTTTTTGTGCTATGCCCCACCTAATCCTCTCTAAAATTCTTAAGCCCCCCCTAGCATATACATAATTTTTAATATTTAAAAATTGAAATGTTCACGAAAGAAACTTGAATGATAACTTTTAGGAAGAAATGACTATAAAATTTTCTGAGCAAACACGGTAAGTGAACTTTCAAAACATGGAGAACTGAAATTCAAGAATAAACTCATTTTAGTGAATTTTTTTAAATATTATTTTAAGTATTAGTTATTTTTATTATTTAAATTTAGCTAGTTCCTTGCACTTGATACTTGCTGCAAAGAAATTTTATGTCAGGTTCCAATTTAGATAACTTGAGTCTCAATTCTTCCGGTTTCATTATATCCAACCGACTTTTTTTTTTTTTTTTTAGCAGCAAATCATTTATGGCACTAAATCCGCATTCAGCAAAATATGAAGATGGAAATTGTAACAATAGTTCTTTTGAAAATTTTGTTGCATTTGCATATCTGATTCTGGTTTCCTCACAAAGCTATGTCATCGCTGCTTTTATATTAAATAAAGTTTTAATTGACTCATCATTTTGCATTTCTGCCAGTTCTTCTTTTTACTGCATATTTGAAATATCAGCCAAATCTACTAGCATTGGCTACATCATCCAAGTTGGGAAATAAATTTGTTTTAAGTTACAAAATCTTTTAAATCAGTCGATAAAATTTTCAGATGATCGCCAATAACAAGTATAGCGGTAGTTCGGTCACATTTTTGGAGCCAATGAAACTTTTCAAAATTTTTGTGATAAATAGTATATGCCTGACATAATTCAACAAAGATAATGAAACCAAATATCTTCCTTTTGCATCAAGTTTTATTTGCTCCTTGAAGTTGTTTATTTAATATATTTAATTTTTCAAAGATATGGGCTAAATAACTCACAATTGCCTTGTTATCATCCGTTAATGGAGTTTTCATTTCAGGTTTGTCGCTTAAAAATAACTAAGAGTGCCAAATAGTTCCATAAATCTTTCTAAGCAGTTCCCTTTCGACAGCCTTCTTACTTCAGCGTGATGTGCAAGTCTCATATAGTCTTCCTTTTGTTCTTCATAAAATAACTTTAAAATACGCTCACATTTGGCCCTAGCTTTAATAGCACTGACACACTTTATACTTAATTTAATACTTCATTTAGAACTGGCGAATTGTTTTTAGCTACCAGGTTTGTTCTATGAATAACATAATGCACAAGAAGCATTTCTGGATTCTCATCTTTTATCAATTTTAAGCAACCTTTTCTCTTAGTCCGTGTTTTATTTTATTTTTCAACTATCATATTAGGAGCACCATCTGCAGTATAAGATGTATTATATTTTTATTGGTATATTTTTATATCTATAATTTTTTAGCTTACTATAAATATCTTTGGAGGTAATGGTGCTTTCTAATGATTTACAGAAGAACATTTCTTCGGCAAAATCCCGTTTATGAATATATCTTACATAAGTTACAAGTACGGCTTCACTGTCTCTCAAAGTTGGTTCATCCATTTGCACCGAAAATTTTCTTGTTTTCAGCTTTTCAACAAGTTGTTTTCAATAGCCTCACTCATTTCATCTTTCTTCAGCAAACAGTATTGTTATTTAGTGGCACAGCTTTAACGTCTTTGTCATCTTTTTCTAGAGCAGTTTTAAATGCTGATATTGATGGTTTGATTAACCTTTTAACTGTCATGCCCGAGATAATCTCGGGCACAGCACTGATGTTCGAAAATGTCACGCCCGAGTATTACTCGGGGTAATTTTTTTTTTTGAGTGCATCGTATTGTTTTACCCGAATATATATCGGGAGACGTTTATTTAGGCTTCATCTCTCTGTCAAACCCGACTGTATATCGAGAAAAGTTAATGTGCGCTCAATTCAATAGATGACAGCACTTTACTAATGATTTTAAAGGTTAGAGGTTATAAGTTCTTTGGTTCAAAGTGCACGGGATCTTTTTGTTGGAAAATGGCGTCCAGTTCTTTGAAAAGTTATATAGATGACTTATATTCTTCAATCGAAGATGAAGGATGTGTGCTTGATGAGCAGTATTCATGATACTTCCATGGTCAGCCTCTGAAATAAAAAAATGGAGATATACTCAAGCGTAAGATTGTTTCTGACTACAGTCTAACTACGGGTGGTATAGATCGCTGTGATTAGGAAATATCCTTTCATCCAACAATTCGAAAACGTCAGAAAAAATATTATAAAAAGATATTTTTACATTTACTAGACAAGGTACTCTGGAACTCATATTTTCTCTATAAAAATGTAGTTGGGAAACGTATTACATTTTTAGAATTTCGAATCCAAGTTGTAGAAGAGCTTTTACATAAATATGATGATGCAGCTTCTGGACAAAAGAATGTTGGCAGGCCACCTACAATAGATAACCCTGTCCGTCTTACTGAACGACATTTTATATCCCATATTCCTCGTACTCCTGCGAAACATGAGCCTACAAGACAGTGCAAAGTGTGTTGTTCGAAAAAGGATAAAAATGGAAAAAAGATAAGGAAGGAAACACGATTCTGGTGTAGTGATTGTGGAGTTGGTTTATGCTTGAAAAAGTGTTTCCATTTGTACCACACAAGACTGAATTACTGAACTACTAATAGGTATTCACTTTTATTTATTTATTTTTTAGAAAACAATTAATTTTTTTCATTTTTAGAAAATAATGCTCCACTAAAAGCGAACTTTACAACTGCCATGTTGAGTGGCAGCCGCCTCAAGCAAATATGCAGTGGCTACAAAACTTTAAAAATTTTACACATGTACTTCAAAATAGCAATTTTTAACTACTTAAGTATATTTTATTTTGAACTAAACATTTGATTTTTGCAATAAAAAAAATGTGACAATTTGTGTACCCAAATCATCAAAATAACTTGACAGTTAAAGGGTTAAATTCTCCGCTGTAGTACGGCTTTTCCCAGATTAAGCGATGAGTATTGAAATTTGATAAATAGCCTCAACAGCACGATTAACAGTTGCATTATGAGCAGTATTATGAGCGGAATAGAGACTTTAATATTACTCTTTTTTCAAAATTTTTCCTTAAAGTGTGAAAATAATTCAAATCTGAATTAATATCAGCAATATGTTTCGCCTTCAAATGTGCCTTAAGACGACCTAGTTTTATTGATTCGTTGGTCAGGCATTTATTGGCATAAAAGACAGAAGTTGACCGTTTATGCACCGGGTATGAAACCAAATTTTCAATATGCCTCCGAATACGGACGAACATTTTTTCTTGCTTGCACCCCTTATTTCACTAAGGGCTGAAAGAAATAAATATAAGATCAATATAAACAAAGCTGAAAGCAACTGCTGTTGCCATTCAAGGAAAGAATAATATACCGGTTGCCATTTCTACAGTAAAAAATAAAATAAATTCGTTGGCTGAAATGTGCGAGAAACGCCTGGAAAGCGTAATGTGTCAGTTACTTAAATGCCAGGGCTGAAAGCTTTAAAAGCATTTAAATGTCCATGTCTACAGCGAGAATTCTTTATAAAATATTTAAAATGCAGCGCAGATTAAAAACCTTTTTTACATATACATCACTTACATTTTTCTTTATTTTGAGGAATAAAAAATGAAATTTTGAAAAATTTTGACTTCATGAAGCATATTTAGAAATTTGAACGTCCTTTGTCCCCTTAAAATCTGGACGAGTCCATTTTCGAATTGCCCCCCTTAAGAGTCGCATTGCCCCCTTGCGGGGCGTGGGGTCCACGTTGGGAAACACTGTGCTAACTGGAATTTTTTTTTTTTTTTTTTTTTTTTTTTTTTTTTTTTTTTTTTTAAGCTTTATTATTAAGCATCGTTTTCTTCGCATTTACGCCACATACAATTCAACAGCAAAATTACAAAAATTTTAAAAGCTGAATAAAGGAAAATGTTTAGAAGTTCTGATGCAGCATTAAGTGATTTTTATACTCGTTTCAGTTTTCCCATTTCAGTATATCAATATTCAGTTTCCTCAAAAAGATGGCATTTTTTTTTGTATGAGTCGTTTCATTATTAATTTTTTATGTGTTGAATTTATTAATTATGTATCACGTTCATCTCGCTTACATAAAATTCAATTCAACAGCAAAATCACAATATATTTAAAAAGCAGCATATCTTTAGAATTCCAGATAGAGTGTTTGAGTTTACCATACATACTTTTATATTTGCTATATCATTTCTTTCAAAACTAGCCTCTCGTGCGGCCAGCCGCCTAATAGTATCTTAAAAAAGAAAAAATATATAACGACTTTAATGAGTCCAGCTACTGTAATTTTAAAAAACATTGAATAGTTCTAATTAAACATGTCATAATTTTCAAACATGTTTATTTAAATTAATCACATTAAAAAGTAAGAAAAAATATTCTCAAGAATTTCGCTTATTGGCTTTAAATCAGTTAGTTAATTATTCAGTAACCTTCCAGATTAAAAATGAAAGTGTTCTAGGCTTTACTGAAGAGCAATGCGCTGGTAAGAGGAAGATAAAAAAAAAAAAAAATTCCAGCGGCGGCAACACATTGGCTTCATAGGGTCGAGTTTGTTAATTAAAATTGAAAGATAAGTAAATATCTAAATTTTTTTCGATTAGCAACAATCTCATGAGCTGAGATAAAAATGTTATTTCGAACAGTATTACCACTGCTTGCTTTTATACCGTTAAATTTGTTAATCAAAAATTCATTAATTTTTTTTAAATATGAAATAAATAATAAGGCAAATTGGAAATTCAAAATTCGGACTTCCAGGTACACATATTCGGGTGAAGGACTAAGTTATTAAAAATTTAATGCCTTAATTTAATTAGGACCCGTCGTTTTTTAAAAATGCGAGAAACGCACATTCATACATGCGAAATCCCTTAAATTTCTTTAATTCCTTTCGAAATTCTTTAATTCCTTTAAAAATACTACAGGGTGATAATATTTGGTGGCAACAATTTGAAAAAGGATAGACCGTTTATAGTGAATCATTGCAATACGTATTATATGTATTAAACTGTAAGAATCACTCATGTTGATAAATTTAATTTTCAGTTTAATATTAGGAATGATTTTTGGATTTGGTTTAACGGAAATGCAGATGAACAGATTAAATATATGAACAAATCAAACGCTGAAAATGATATGATTTGAAAAATGAGAACTGCAAATAACATATAATGACTTTATTTGCAAAGTTCATTCAAAGTAATTTCCGTGTCAAGTTATTTCTTTAATTTATACTTAAAAACTACGTCTATTTACTATTCGATCATAATAACAAAATATATAGAAACGAAATAATATACAAAATAGTTACATGAGATTAAAATAACACACGTATACTAAAAAAATTATTATACCTGTTTTCAGGCATCTGGTTATTTTATTCTTGTAATTATAGTTTAATTATCGTGTAACTATAGTTTGATTATCCTTCCTTTTAGCAAAGCAAATTCAGGTTTATGAATCAGTTCATGTTTATTGAAAACTTACTATTACAAATTAAAATTAAATGTTTTATGCATTTTCTTGCTCAAACACTTTATATACCCCTAAAAGCACAATAATTGCTGAGAAAGTAAGCTTGCTGCAAATTCCTAGTTACATCCTGAGTTTGATTCTCGAATGAATATTTATTTTTATAGTAGGAAACCGAAATAAAACCAATTGTTAAAAAAAATTTGCCCAAATTCCTCTTGTAAAAATTATCAGTACTGAAAGCAGACTAAATATCTATTTCGAATTCACTGACGAGCTTTCTCACAAAATTTGGAAAGACGAGGTGTTTTAATTTGTTTACTGTAACACAGAATGTTCGAAAAGGTCTCTGGAAGCTTATTTTACTACATATTGATTCTGTGCATATATAGCCAATAAAATCAATTACATAATATTATGAAAACGGCTTCCACATAGAGGAGGTTTAAGCAAATTATTTACACAAGCCTCACCACCTTCTCTGCGAAAAACTAATAAATAAGCTAATAAATTTTTATAGGGATAATAAAAAATTATAGGGATTTTATGAGGGCAAATTTCTTATTAATAAATTTAATTATTTAAATGAAATTTTCCATATATTTACGTGCAAACTTTTTAAGCTTCAGAACTTGGCTAAACCTCGGCTCGTTTCTAATTAGATGTACTCAATACATAAAACATAGCTAATAAAAATACATACAAAAAAGTCTTCTTTAGACAAAAACATTTAAGGAAAATTTCAGAGAAAACCTTTATGAGAAACTTTTAGAAATAACTTACTTTAAGTAACATTTTTATTTGGCCTGTATCATTATTAGAAGCTTCTATTGCGTCTCTTCATTTTTCAGGAAAACCTTCATTGTTTGTGTCAAATAGCTGATTGTTATATATTTTCTTTGATTTGGAAAGTGAATATCTAAATAATTAGAGCCTAAGAAAACATGCTAGAAATGTTAACACAATCGACGCTTGTTATAAAGCCGGTCTATTACAATGACCAGTATGAAAGGCCTACAATTGATGAGAGTGTATTTTAGGTCAAATTTCGCAAATAACTCTCATTCGTTATAGCGCATCTTTTCTTCTATGCAATGCAAAAATTTCAAATAAGTCATATCGAATAAGATTTCTTTATGAGATTAAAAAAATAATTAAGCAAAGAGGCTTAAATATTTTTTCTCAAAATTATGTGCACAAAAACCAATACTGAAATTAATGTGCGTCTGAAGAGTTATAAACTATTTAAATTCTGATTGCTGAAAACAAAAATGTAAAAAACTGTAAGAGTAGGAAGCATAAATAGAAAAAAAGAAAAGAGATTTTAATTCTTTTTTAATTTCCATCCGAAATGAACCATTATCGTGAGATACAGATGTAAATAAATTAATTACATAACCAAGTTTTAAAACAAGAACTAATGTGAAGTGTACAATGCCCAAATGAAGTAGAAATTTTTGCCTCATCCAACTCACTCTTTTTGTATACGAGAAAGTTTGATATATGGGTGCAATAAAAAAGCGATTCCTAAAACAGGAATTTCTGAAAATTCTAAAATTACAATGAACTTCAGTTGGCCTGACTTATTATATCTTCATTTTTGCCGCCTTTGTCAAGAAATTCAGAACTTATTCTCTCAATAAACCCCAACAAGAGTCTAGCCTCGGTTATATAGATAATGACTTTAAAGCTCTCCTCTGGAGGAGAATCAAAAGAAAAAGCTTCATTGCTTTGTATTCAGTGCAACACTGAATTTAGCAGTTTTATCTGCTTGCAAGGGCCTCCTATCTGCATAGTATATAATACACTGGTGTGCAAAAATTAAGGACGAGACGGTTTTTTCAATATAACTTTGTACAAAAGCTTTCCAAATCGACACATTTAATACCGTAAGATCCCCAATACGTAAGGACATGAGTAATGTAAGCAACATTTACTAAAAGAGAAATCAGAGGGATAAAAAGAAGCTTTATTGAAAAAGTAGCATGGAGCGCAATGCGACTGAAGGCCGAAACATCCCTGTGATGGGTGTCCAGCAAGAAAAATCCGGTCTTTAATAGGGGATATGATCTCCCCTGACTGCTAGGCAGGTTTCACAGCGTCTGCCCATGCTGAGAATGAGGGTGTCAATAAGTTGTTGAGGCATTGCTGGCCATTCGTCTTGCAGCGCCAATCGAAGCTCCGGAATCGTTACTGGTGGTAAGGTACGAGCTGCCAAGCGTCTGCCTAGAAAATCCCATACATGCTCGATGGGATTGAGATCCGGAGATCGTGCCGGCCAATCCATACGTTCAATATCCTCACTCTCTAGGAGCTGTTCGGCAGCTACTGTGCGATGACATGGTGCATTGTCGTCCATGAAAAGGAACTGCGGACCCATAGCGCCTCTAAAAAGATGCACATATGGAAGAATCTCGTTACAATAACGGATCCCGTTGACTGAACCTGCGTCGAAGATGTGAAGATCTGTACGACTACCAAGCATGATGCCTCCCCAAACGAGAACACCGCCACCTCCATACCTGTCCCTTTCAATGATGTTCGAGGGATGATTGCGGCTTCCCAGCTCTCTCCAGATGAGTATGCGATGAGAATCGCTACTCAGACTGAATCTGCTCTCATCTGTAAAGAGTACTCGTCCCCATTTATTGTCTCTCCAATTCCGGTGTTCCCGGAACCACAGAGAACGCCTTCTCCGATGGGCAGGCGTTAGAGGTACACACCGTACAGGGCGTCGTGCAAACAGACCACCACCGTGCAGTCTTCTGGCCACGGTAAAACGCGATATCGGTCGTCCAGTCGCCTGTGTCGTGTGTCTAGCGATTTCTCCCGCTGTCTGCCGCCTGTTTCTTCTGGCCTGTAAGGCAATATACCTGTCATCTGCGGGTGTGGTTCCTCGTGGACGACCACTACTAAACTCCCGGATAGCTGTTCCTGTAGTTTGAAATTGTCTCCAAAGTCGTGAAACGATGCTGTGAGCAATTCCGAACTCTGCAGCCGCACTTGTCACACTGCGGCCTTCCTCCAACTTCCCAATGATTCGACCTCGGGTAAAAGCATCCAGATGTCGTCTAACAGATTGATTATTCGCCATTTCTCGCTGAGGCAGCAACTCGGTGTGATTTTAACTGCTATACGGCGTGCAATCTCTTTGCCAGAAATACTGATCTTACACCGACAACATGCTTTATACTACTCAGACACTACCCCATTACGTCTACCTGCATATCTGCGCATGTGCTACCGTACATCACCTTACTTAATCTCCTGATTGGTCTTTCTGTCCGCTCTGCCTCTTCGTTCAGCTGATATGCTAATTTTCAGACTTCGTTCTTAATTTTTGCACACCAGTGTATATATACTCGCATATACACATATGAGGAGATAGGGGGCCCTTAAAAACATAAAAGATGTTTGTCTTCTTTTAGCAGCAGGGTATCCCAGACCCCTATGCAATGGCATTCCTTGCATACCCATATTTACGCCACTGCATCTAAACTTATGTAAAGGTCATGTATATGATCAGAAAATATAAGAAATAACTTAAAATACAGAATATGTTGAAGACCTGTAATGCGTTAAAAAGCGCGAAAAAAGTTAATTACATCTAAGATTGAATAATATAATAAATAGAAACGCATATGTCAATAATAAAGCTCGTAAAATGTAACAAATGAGTTATAAGTACTGGTTAAAAAGTGTGAAAAAATTCTATATAAAATGAAATAAATAATAAAAATGAGTAAAGTAGTTAAGTTTATGGCAAGTAAATGTGGTGTTATGAACAGAAAATTTAAGAAAAATGTTAAAATTCTTAGTATATAGGAAATAATAAGGCTTAAAATATACCGAAAAATTTATAATTTACATCTAAAATTAAAGCCCCCTGAATCAAACATGAAATTCGATGATAAAAGCCGTTATGGGTACCTAGAAAATAGCCACCATATGCATAGTAAAATAGCTGGAATACGAAGAAAAAATATAAAGTCGAAAAATTGATTAACGAAGAACCTCCGGAGAATCAATAAAAGATAATCTCTTATGTAAGTGTAACGTCATCTTATCGACTAAATAAAGAAACATAACACACTCCCTCTTATTTGCTGCGCCTCCACGTGCTGGCTCATCTGCAATCCGCCTGGCGAGCTTGCTCCGCCTGCGAGTTTGAATTCATGTCGCTGAACGGTACTTTTCTACTACTAACAATCTATTGCTTTAGATTATTCTGTTAAAATTATCAACCATATATCATTTATGGTTATTATTAAGGTTTATTACAATTAATAAACTTAAGAATTTTCCTTTAAATAATTTATAAAGCTATTTATTCTATTAGCGTATGCACTTTTTCATTTAATCTGAAATTTTTATTAAGATTAGTCCATTTGACTTTTTTCCACATCGAGAAGAATTTTTGAAAGTGCAATCATTTAAAAACCATGTTATAAACTTGACGTTTGAAACGAGATGCCTGAAACTGACGCGTCGAGCGTCAAAAAGTTGAAGGTGAGTCAACTGAAGCGGTCTCCGGCCATCCGGCAAATGCCGCCTCTGAAGTCGCTTCTAATTGGTTAACGCTTTACGCGCTAACGCGTGACTGCGTTGGTGTGAACGCAGCTTTAGAGCCAAAATATGAGAAAAATTATGCTGCCGAAATCTTTTTCGAGCAGTGTTTGAGCAGTCAATTGAAATAAATTTTCCGCCCTTCTATATCTCGTGACAAAACTCAAAAACTGATATTGTGCCTGCTTACAAAGAACCAGCTTCCACAATAGGAATACTTGAATTTTTTTTAGTGTATTGAGGATAGTATTGAGGATACGGCAAAGCACATTAGGGCTATCTGCCTAAGGGGAGGGATGCTTTTCGTGGAGGACTTTCTAAGGAAAACTGGCTCGTATACACGTTACACATGGGGAAAACCACGAAAACGCCCATGCAGCCAGCTCGTTCGCAGGATTCGAACCTCGGACCGAACTACCAGTGTTCAGCGATTTCACCGCTCGGCCGCTGGTGGGCGATTTTTTTTTTTTTTTTTTTTTTTAGGTGGGGAACGTAGGTTTTATACGCGAACAAATATCAAAGTGTTCATATCTTTCTATTCTCGGGAAGTGAATCAATTAAGAACTTTCTGCAACTTTTCTTACTCAGTCTTCAATTCTCACCGAACGGGGTTGTTTTCTTGGAAGTTTTCATGCGTAACGTGGATACAAGCCAGTTTTCTTAAAAATAGTCTTCTATGAAAACAGTTCTTCCCTTAGACAGATAGCTTTCGTGTTTGTAACAAGCATTCCAATCCAGTGTTACACAGCCACCGGTTGCTGTGTAACTAGTCAACCAATGGTCTGCAAAATGATCAAGAAATGCATAAAAATTTAGTTTATTTGAATATAGCAAAGCACACGATGCCTATCTTCCAAACGGAAGGGATGCCATTTGTTTATGATCGAAACTGAGTCGCACCATCTTAACCACGATATTCAGTAGTCTTAATCGCTCAATACACATAAAATAGTTTAATTTTAATCTGATTGTATATACATTCAAGCTTGTCACTGATATACGTGGAAGTTCAGATAGTTGAAAAAATGAGGGATATCAACTATGCCGGCGCCGATATTCAGACTCCGGACATCTCGATGGTAGCCGGACGGGCTTTCTATTTACACCACGAAGGCAAGGGCTAAGAAGGAAGAAAATACTTAGTAGTCAACCACAATATTGCAATAGTAGTCAACCACAGTATTACCTTAATTACCAAAAATTTAGAACTGGTGGGAAAAAAAGAAAATTAGGGACAGAGAGAAATTAAATGGATAGAGAGGGGGGAAACTTCAGCAAGTATAACTCTTATAATAATTATTGTATATTCGAACAATTTTGTTTATGAAATTTCAGACATACTTGTAAATGTTTGTTTTAGAATAAACAATACATTTTTTACTTTTAAGAAGGGCTCATATTTGTTTTTTATTTTATTTTATTTATTTATTTTTATTTTCCCGCTATTTTATTTATTTATTTGTTTATTTACTGTAAATCTTTGAATAATTCATATTTGTGGGCTAAATAAAGTATGGTACAAAATTCATTTCTTTTAGTATATTTGTCTGTTATGCTGTTTATCTCTTAGTCTGTAATTTAATCAGTCATTTAGTCATTTCTTAAAATAGTGGAGAAAAAATAATTATGATAAAGAAACCCTAAACTGGTGAAAATTTCATACAAATTTTTATTAAAATATGCTAAATCTGGTGTTTTTCTCCTTAACCCTATATTTTGCCTGTTCCCTTTTCTGGATTTTACATGACATGCTACTTTTCGTTATAGATTCATTTATTTGTCCCCGTTAGATCCATGATGAAAGGAAAATCTCATAAAAATCTGATTCCTCAAAGCATCAAATTTGGATTAAAAGCCAGTTGATGTAGGAATGATGCTCCAAACTTCAGTCTGTTGATCTTAAAAATAGAGAAACAAAAAAGAGAAGGGGGTACACTTAGGAATTTTTCTTGCTAAACGTTTTATTATGGGTTTCTTCTCTTGGAACCCTATAAACATGTGCTTATATTACTTATTAATTAATTCAGCTCCTACAAAAACCATCATTAGTGAAAAGCCATTGATTCCCTCTCTCCTTTTTCTGGAGTGATGTAAATCATGGGGAGCAGGGCCGGATTTAAGTATAAGCTACGCAAGCCTCAACTTTCTTGAGCCCCCGAAAAAATTAAAATATAATATAAATAGTACTAAAATAGATTAAAACAGATTTATGAAGGACCCCATATCTCAAATAGCTTAGGGTCTTATCAAGTCTAAATCTGGCTCTGGTGGAGAGTAGGGCTCAGAATTATGTTTCTGGAACTCGACTTACGCCACTGTGTCTAGGGAAAATATTTCCCTTTCTACTCCTTTTTCATGTTTGTTCCTTAAAAACGCGCTTTTATTTCTGAACTTTTAATCCAAATCTGATAAAATCATTATCAAAACGTTGACTTCCGATGCGTGAACAAAGTTCAGGTTTCTGTGGGCTCCTGGGTTACAAAACCCTCATCCCAGTCGAATACATGGATCTGTTTCCGAACGTTGTCGATCGTGAATGAAACACAGATAAGCATTGAGGTAAGGCATAAGTTCCTTTTCATGTAAGTTGTAGAAGATCTTGAAATTCATTTCGAGTCTGGGAAGGAGAATAAGCAATATGGCAACGGGAACGTCGATTTAGGATGATTACCATCGGAGAGTGTCCATCGAAGGAGCTCGCAGGCAGCAGCGGTGGCGGCTGAAGGCTGAATGAGTTGAAGTCAGGAAAGCATCGAAGTAAACCAGGAGAAGAACGTTGATTGGGGTGCGTTAGTCACGTGTGCTAGGGGGGAGGGGCAAAGGCTCTTTCCAGTCCATACGAAATTTTGAAGGGAAGGCCAAAAAGTAATGGGGAAGGGGGTTAAAATTGAGGAAAGCCTGCTGGACTTAGAAAATATTTTGGGCTGTAAAATAATTTCTAACTTCCATATTGTCTGAGGAGGAATATTTCCTTTAAGCATTACTTTGAAATCACATAAGCATTTGTAGTTGGTTGACAGTGCATTTAAGTTATAATTATTTATATATAAGTATTTTAATTATTTTTATTTATTTATTTATTTTTTATTTATATATTTTTAATTATTATTAGTTAGTGATAGTTTCTTAATAAGACACCTGGCCTTCTTCTGTTGCACTGGTCATTAATGTAATACTGTAATGAGGGAATGGTAGGATTGTTAACTTTAATTATGTTTGCAAGGAATCGCTTTGCGATTTTAATCATAGTCTCAACTAGTTGAGGTGTGTTGTTTCTCTGTGTAAGGCTTCATTTCTTATGTAATATGTGCTATTGGTGATTTGTCTTAATGTGATGTTTTGAAGTCGTTGTAGTCTTATTAGTGTAGTATTACAGACATAGCCCCAAACTGGGCAGGCATAAGTAATTATTGGAACGAGCATGGCTTTATAGATGAGTAGTTTTTACGGTCTAGTGCTAAAATGCTGTTTCGAGCGATTAGGGGGTGAAGTGTTATTTTACTAACTCGAAACTTTGTAATTATGTGTTTAATGTGGGGCTTCCATGTGAGTCTCTAATCAAGTACTACGCCTAGGTATTTGACTTCCTTGGCCCAAGGGATGGGAGTATTGTAGAACACTAGATTTCCTTCAATTTTCCTTTTCTTGGAAAACATGACAGCAACAGTTTTATTGATGTTGACTTTAATTTTCCACTGAGAGAGCCAGAGTTCAAGTGAATGTATGTGTGTTTGTAGCTGTTGGATAGCTGAGCTAGGAGATGCATTTTGTGCGAGGATCGCTGTATCGTCCGCGTACATAGCGAGTGTTGTGTTATGCATGTGTGGAATATCGTTCGTATATAAATTAAATATAAAAGGAGCGACGAGCGAGCCCTGAGGCGTGCCCGCGCGGATTATTCGTTTAGTGGAGAGTGTTTGATTGATACGAACGATAAAATATCTATCGGTTAGACAGGAGCGAAGTGTTGTTATGATGAATTCTGGAAATCCCAGAATGATTAATTTGTAGATAAGGCCATCGAGCCAAACACGGTCGAATGCCTTGGTTATATCTAGGAAGATAGAAGCTGTGCAGAGTTTATTTTGAAATCCAAATGAAATTAATTCAGTCACTGAATAATTGATGAACTGTGGAATGTTTGCTGCGAAAACCATATTGCTGTGGGATGATGATTTTTCTGTTTTCGGCAAATTTCTTTATTTCCAGGAGGATGATATGTTCAGCAATTTTGCTACATGTTGGCAGGAGGCTGATTGGCCGATATGATTCAGGTTCATGAGGAGATTTTCCAGGCTTTGGGATCGGTGAAATAATGGCAATTTTCCATCATGAGGGAAAGTAGCGTAAGTCAATGATGAGTTGAATGATTTTAATGAGGCGACAAATCATCAGGAGTCCCATTTTTTTAATCATAATGTTGGTAATGTTATCGCATCCAGGGCTCTTTTTCGTCTTTAATTTTTCAATATAGCCAAGAACGTCCGATGGATTGACTGCGATGCTGTTGTTAGCTTGTGTTTTTGAGAAAAATTGGGTAATGGTGCTTGTGACTAAGTTTTCAGTGTATGGGTCAGAAATGTTGTTTGTGACAAACTGAGTAGCGTAGTAATCTGCTAAAGACTGTGCTTTCTCAGTTTCTGTGTATGCGATCCCGTTTCGGCCTTTAAGGGGCGGAATAGTTTTGTAGCATCTTTTAATTTAGCAGCGGCTTTCCAAATGGAATAATCATCTGATGTAAGCCCTTCTAAATATTTAGCCCAGCGTTTTTGTGTGTGTAAGCGAGTTTGAACTCTGACTTCCTGATGTAATTTATTTAGAAGTTTTTTGTCATCTGGGTGTCTAGTTCTTTGCCAGAATTTTCTTGCATGATTTCTTCTTTTTATTAGGTCTTTTATGTCAGCATTCTGAGTGAGGTTTTTCACAGGAATTGTTTTGGTATTATTCTGGTATGCTGTGGTGAGGTCATTAGTGAATTTTTTGACTAAGTCGTCTAACTCATCACTCGTATGTATTGTGGGGGTAGAGTACTGGTTGTTGTTTAGAGCTTTGGTATAATTTGACCAATTCGTGATAACGGCTCTTTTGTCTGGTGTGCTATGGCAACTTATGTCTAATTCAATTTCGACTGGGTTGTGGTCTGAGGAAAGCTCATCTAATGTTTGAATTTTAGATGGAGCTTGGATATTTTTTAAAATGAAGAAGTCGAGGGTAGAAGCATAAGTAGATCCATAGTGTGTTGGGGTGGGTGGAGCTGCAATATGAAGGTTGGCTGTATTAGCAAATTTTCGTAGTGTGGTGCCTAAGAAATTAGTAGAACTGCAGTTCCAAGCGCGGTGTCTGACGTTAAAGTCTCCTCCAACAATGTTTCGATTGTTGAGTTTGAATATCATGCTTAAATCTGCAATGATATCGGTAGTACGTTTGGATGGTGGTACGTAGAGAGAGACTAAAGTGTATGGTGGTGTGGTGGGTGGTATTATGGTGATAGCTACTGCCTCGGTGGCTAAAAGCTGTGGGATTGTGATTCGGTAATGAGTGATGGAGCGCTTAATCAAGATGATGACACCTCCAGCTGTACGATTCGTGCGTGGTCTGTCATATCTATGTAAATCATAGTTTGCAACGTGAAAAGTGAAGTTTGGACCAAGGATGTGTTCCTGTATGAGGAGTGCATCAGTGTTATACTCATTTATAAATTCTTTTAGTTCTGGAATTTTCGTGTTGAGGCCTTGCGCGTTCCAAGTAATTATTCTCGTATCTCTGGTGTGATTATTCATGATCGGGTTCGTTAAGGTCTTCTATAATGAGAAATAAAATGTAAATTTTTTCCATTTGTGTTTGTGCTGATCTGAGGTTGTTGAGGCTTTTCTTGAGTAAGTTTGTTAGTTTTGTGATTTGCCTTTGGCCAAAGATGGATTCAATTTCTTTCATTATTTGAAAAAGTTCTAAAAATACAGACGTGTTTAAATTTTGATTTCCTTTGGAGTTAATTTGTCCTGTGGTTTTATTTGAGCAATTATGGGCCCTATTCACGACAAGGAGCGTAAATAACGATCTTCTCTTAACGGACAACCGCTAAATTTCACGGCTCCAGTAACCGTAAGGACTGTTGGTTAAATCAAGGCCAACTTATACTCAAGGCCTGCCAGTGTGAAAATATTCTTTTGTGTTTTCGGTTGCCTGCGTGATATTCTTACTGACCGCAAGATGGCGCTACAATTCTGCTACACTTTGCGATGTTTACAAAATTCGGAAAAGTACCAAAAACGAATTCTGTCTTGTTATATGCAAAGTTTAAAAAATATCAATCTATAGTAGTGAGATATTGTTGATTTCTTATTAGTAAACATATTTTAATTAGAATGAAAAAATGGAATTTTAAGCTATCTCACCTTTTTTTTTTCACACATAAATACCAGCTATTTGATCTCGATTTTAATTCCTGCTTTCATCTAGACATGCGCTATTCTGAATTGTACGCATTACAACTATTTACTCTAATTTAAAGGTAATTCAGAGTATACACCTTATTTTTTAATTATTTATATAGTAAGAAGTTCACAGATAGCTTCAGATCATGTACTATTTCAGTGAAAAATTTTCAAAATATTTCTATCGGCTGTACTGGGCCAAAAAATAATTTAGCATCCCCTATGAAAGATGTAATTAACATATTTTGGAGTAAAAATATTAAAGAGATTAATAAATTAAAATATTAAAGAGATTAAAGTAAAAATATTACTTAAAGAGATTAAATTTTACATACTGAAGAATTTTTTTAAATTATTAAATAACTGTTTTTAGGAAATCTTAAACAATGCAGATTTTGATCTCTGTGCAGTATTTGCATTGCAGACATTCTAAAAGTATTAGCCCCCCCAAAAAAAAGTCTTACTGTGGCATAGATTTTGAATGAAACTCAAACCCAAAGTTGCTTTTTTGACTAATTTTAATATTACACAGGTGTTTTTCTCTTCACTTTCATTTGTGTTCTAAATTTCATTGATGTTAACATTAAGAAACTAGTAATTGAATTAAGTGCATTGCAGCAATTTACATTTTCAGTGTTTTAGAGAAACTTCAATTTTTCAAATGAAATAATGAAATTTTTGATAAAGCTATTGATCAAATCAATCTGTTTGTTATAAATAAAAGAGACACAGACATCATAAAATATATTTTAACAGCACACAAAAAAATAATAACTCTCATAATTACAATATATGATTGAGAAAACGTTCAGTTCTGTATATCAAGGATAAAATTTGAAAACTAGCAATGGCTGAATATAAATAATATATCCATCACACATGCCCACAATGCTAAGTAGAATGAGGTATATACACAATTTTAGATATATATGCATTTAAAGTTAGGCAAAAAAACAAGCTTATTAAATGCATCACTTAAATATACAGCAGGTAGACATTTTTACACACATACAACATTTATCAGAATGACATGTGTACAAAATTTTATGGCTGGCAGCGTGAGATACTGATATAGTTCATTATCAAGAATAATGTATACATGAAATCAAATTACTGAATTTCACAAAACAATATTATCACTATTAAGCACACATATACATGAGTGCCATCTTGATACATTACCTACATGTAACTACCTGACATAAATCCATGTGTACCATTCCCATTCCAGATTAATCGGAAGAAAGTTACAAACAAAATTTTGAAAATAACAGCATTACATGCACAAAGATTTCAGAATTAAATAAGCAGAATGAGGAATTTCAGAACTGAGTTCAATGAGCTTTATACACAATTTTAAACCTATATGCATATAAAGTTACGCAAAAACACCAAGCTTGTTAAGTATAGCCCTTAAATATAAAACAGCTAGACAGAAAATACACTTTTTGTTAATAACGAGCTACGTTACAAATAGTGAGTTTACAGCAAAATTGTAGCAGAATGCGAGCGCCACCTAGTGATGAATTTCGCGAAAACCACTGAAAACTGGGAACCGGAATTTCGTTCAGTCTGGCAGGCCTTGAGTATAAGTTGGCCTTGGTTAAATTGGCATTCGTGACAACGGCCGTGGGAGGGATCCTTACAGTAAGTAACCTTCGTTCGAGAGTTGGGGAAGTTCGTTAAAATAAGCCAATCATATTACAGCTACTAGAGAAACAGGTTGACTCATCAGCCATGTTCAAGCCTGGGCCTCGTATTGTAGTCACGCTTTAAGGTTGTATTTCAGGTTTGGGGGTGCCATTTTTGGCTCTTTAGCAGTGTTCGCTAAAACGTTATTATTTAACATTCTAGGGTATCCAAACTTCCGAATTTTTGCATTCATATAAAGATGTGTGGCTTTTGACCCCCTTCTTTTCTCTGCAGTTCAGCTTCTTTCTTGTATTTTTTTTAAACTGCCAAATTTCTCATATGATTTAAGTTATTTTAAAAGTTTCTAAAACATTTTCATATTTTGTATTTCACATTTGTATATTAGCTAAAAATACTTTCTTTACTGAATTTTCAATTTGTACTTTTAAATACATGTATAATGTTAAGCATCTCAAAATCTATTTTTTGACAATAAATTTCTCCCAGCTGTATGCTGAAATTTTTATGAAGTTGTACTGGATTTATAATCATACTTTCATAGTTATTTAACTTTTTTCCTTTTAGAATTTAAGGTAATTTCATGTGTCATATAAAAATTAGAAGTCTCTCAGTGCTCTATTTGTATGATAATTCTTAATTTCTCAGCTATGGCATTTCAGTACTGATGGAGTTAAGCATATTAATTTTATTTACATTACATGTTAAAATATTTAGAGGCATTAAAGCTGTGGGTACAAATTGGTATGAATACAACTTCAATAATTTTTAAGTTTCTAAAGCTTTCCTGAATCAACGGATAATTTTCTAAAATTGTCAATAAATTTTTACATGATAAATATATAAGTGCATGCTGGCGCTTTAATATATCTAGCAAGTTCACAGTTTAAACTTCTGAAAAAAATTAATAGCATGTCTGCATATAAAGCATGTTTTTTATTTTAAATATACTATTTGAAGTTTGCTTGTATGGAATCTAACATCTATTATTGTAACAAACTGGTTAAAAATGTTATTTTGCATGTGTTTCCAGAAAAGGCAGCTAAAGGCTTTATGATTTTAAATACTGGTTCAAGACATGCACCTTTAAATTAAAATGCTTAGATTGAAGTGCAGAATGCTGTAAAAAATACTTCAGTTCTCTGATGGCAAAAAAATAAATTTTTGTATAGATTTAGTAGAGTAAAAATTCCACATCAAAAACATTTTTTCACCTTTATTTAGGTAAAACGAAGTTAAAAAAATAATACACACATAAATAAATAAAAATAATACTTTTACATACGGAATTTGCAGATATTATTTACTAATCAATTATTTGTTATTGATAGCTACATTTTATTATACATAGAAAAAATACTGATAATTTTTTAAGAATTTACATGCATTAAATGATGAAAAAACATACGTATGCTGTTAATGTTACACTTATCTGAATATTTAATGATAATTCCATAACCTATATAAGATTCAATCTATAGCACTGCAAGGACAATGCTTAAATCACAGTTCTTCTTATTAATTAATTTCCATATGTAAAAACATAAAAATATCATTTAGCTACAGATCTGTAGATTAAGGCCTCTTATAACAAGCATATGCAAAACACATATAATGAAAATAACGCAAAAATAGAAATAAATTGCACTACATTAGGAAAAAGACTTGCAGTTTATTCCATTATATTAAAATCTTATTAAAATACAGCAGTAATTTGATATTTTTTCTATTTTCAACAGCTTTATATAGAATGATCTTACTTTACTGGATTCTTATTTAAATGAATGTATATGAAAATATTAAAATAAATGGGGGGGAAAGGTCTGAATAAATCTTAGCCAACACTGCTAAGATAAAATTCTTATTTTCAATAACATGTTTCAATGTATATCATTTTAAAAAGCTTAAGAAAGTTTTATGTGCATACTGAGAAGGCAGGAAAAAGTAGCCTTGACTTAAAATCTGTTTTAAAGCAACAAGTATATAAAATACGCTGGTTCTATTAGCATGTCAACAAAAAACAAAACAAAAAAAAATACTGTTATGTACTGCAAAAACAAATCTCAAATATAACATTATGATACATTACACTCTTACAAAAGAAGTATCATATTAGGAATATACTCTTTTATGTATTTAATAACAAAGAAGAGTAAAACATATGCAACATCACATTATGAAAAATCCTGCAATTCATTACAATAATAAGGTAAAAATCGTTTGATCATTCTTTCACAGTAGCACTAAGTTTTCCAATCAAAATTATGAATACGCCAAAACAAATTCACTGTCGGTGCCTCAAAATTAAGGTCACACAAAAGTAAATTGGATTTAGCTGAACATAAAATCTTCCATGTATTAAATGAATTTAATCACACTTTTAAGAATGCAATTTTCTGATAAATTTTAATTTTTATACAAAAATAGAATTAATTTTGTAAAGCTACTTAAAACATATTTCTTGTTCACACATTTAAATAAATTTAAAGTAAGTATACTTAAAAATACAACATGAAGATTTACTACTAGATAAAGCATGATAATGGGCTCAAGACAATTTGTCGAACATTTAAATTAATACTTAACTTCTTCAAAATTCCTTAAAAACGCAGAATATATTGATCTTACTATAAAGAAAAAACAAAATTATTTATAGTTTAGATCACACTATCAAGTTTTTAACACTGGCGCCAACTAGCAGATTTGGCGACAATATATTAGAATCAAAATAGAATGCTACTTTAAATTACCAGTCGTACAGTAAAATTAAATAAAAATAAGGCGCATCACATTTTTAACCTTTGTGATAACCCAGCATAAACTTTACATGAAACGTAGGATACAATTTTACAAACAGTATAAACTATTTGCGATAATAAAAGAAACATTACAAACAGTATTGGCAATATTTTACTGCACAAATATATGCACATTCCGCAATTGATTTTGTATTTATAACATCAGTTGATCGTCAATAAGTGACAGTGAAATTAAAATACTCATTTTGAAGAAATAGGAAAAGTAATTTTTCTAACATTCTATGGATTCTAAAATACGAAGCTGAACTTACCTCACCAACGACACTCTCCTGGGCCCGGAAGTCATTAATCTTGACAATAATTAATTATCCGTTGTCTATATTGTATGTAAATAGAACGCATTGCTTCGATCACGGAAAATTCGCTGCCGACGCAAAGAAATTCGACTGATTTCATCCAAATACGCTTCAGCTAAAACTGACGAAAAACTTCCGCCATGTTTATTGCCGGAATTATAACCATATGTTTATTTAACACGAAGGGTCAGACCTGTCCTTACTTTAACAGCCGTCCCGTCAATTTAACGGTCAAATTTAACGCTAGCTTTGATGAGAATACCAATACTTGCGATTTAACTACTTGTGACGTCAGAGTACCACGTGATTCCGTAAATCTCACTTAACGCTGTGGTTAAAAATGTCATAAATAGGGCCCTATGTTCAATTTTGTTACTGTTGGGGGTGTGAGTAGCCGGAGCTGAGTTCTGATTGGTTGATGTGACAAATTGTGTATTTTCTTGTGTTTTTTGAGTTTTTGGATTTAGAGTTTCAGAATAAAGTTTTCTGGGGCCTTGTGAATTAATGTTTCGTGGTTTAGGGAATTTTTTTGCATCCTCTGTAGGAAGCAGGGTGTGAATTTTGGCAATTGGCACATACTGGATCTTCAATTAATCCTTTTTGGGGGCAAGAAATAGATTTGTGATCCCCTGCACATTTTACACAACGGGGTGTAAGAAAGCAGTTTTCGGATGAGTGATGCCATTTCTGGCAGTTGTGACATTGTGGTATGAGATTTTTGTTAACATATTTTTCAATTTGTACTATGAATAGTGATATGTGTATGATGTTGTAAATTTCTTCAATGTTGAGTGTGGGTATGAGTTGTGTTTGAAATAGAGGCATGGGCTGTCGTGTACGATTTCTTGTCATCTGAGTGATTTTATGTACTTTGAATCCTTGTTCTGTGAGAATGTCATGAATTTCATCTGTGTCCATGTCTATAGGTAATCCTCTGATTACAACCTTCACAGGTTTAAGATGTCGAGTGTTTATGATGTAGTGTTCTATGTTTTTGTCTTTGAGAAATTCTGTGAGTATTCGGTGATCTTCGGGTGAATTTGGGTGTATTTTTAGAAATTCGCCGTTGATACGGCCAAAGATTTGCTTTGGATTGGTCCGCTAGCTGTTTTAAATAGTTGTTGTATTTTACGTTATCTGGTGGTTTCACCATGACTGGAGGTACCGATTTGTGCTGTGGAGGTGTAATTGTTTGTTGAGTGTCTAGAATCATTTTGTGTTTCTGGATTGTTGTCATTTTGGGAAATAGTGCCGTCATTATTGTTATCCAGGGGGCTAAATCTATTTTTGGTGGCAATGTAGTTTGATGCGTCTTTTAAATCGGCAAATTTTTTGGTCTGTTTGCTAGTTCTGGTTGGTTTAACAAATCCTACATTCTGCTCATTGCAGTCATCTGAGTTTTCAGAAATGTCATGCTGTTTTCTTTTTTGATTCATGCTACAAGTATTAGCGTTAGAATTATATAAGTTTTCCTCAGGTGAACAATGATTTCGGTTATTTTCGGGGGTCCTAGCACATAATGACATAAAATGTTCGCACTTACCCCTAAGGTGCTCCATTTCCAATTTCATCTGCCGTGTATTTGTTGCCATTAGAGGAGTATACTGGTCCGGATCCGAAACAGCACGAACGGCGTCCATTTGCTTCTTCAGGGATTTGGTGTCATTTCGATCTTGGCTTCGAGTGCGTGAATTTGGTTCTTTATCTGCATAACGATGAGTTCGGGTTTTATATCCAATTGTTCGGTTTCCGATGCGGTCGAGGTGTCCATTTAATCTTGGTCAGCAGTATTAGCCATACTCCAGTCGTTAGTAGGTTTGTCCGGCGGTATAGCGGCACAAGCCGGCGTCGGATCATGGGCTGATGCCATAATTCAAAAAGAGCGTCCTTCACCCACGAAGGCTGAAGGCAGAATCTCAAAACGTTGATTTCGAGTCAAGGTTTTTTTTGGGGGGGGTGTATTGGAGGGTCCCGAGAAAATTTTTACATAGGGATTTAAGAGTTTTAGTTACTCTACTGAGTAAAATCATCGGGAAAATGTATTATCTCCATTCACAGCTCCGTACGGATTTAACTTTTACTTAAAATTCTGCGTCTTTAAATTAATATTTTAATACATGCGGCTAACATATTAATTTTATTTCTAGTGAATGTTTGAAATTAATTGTGAAATTAAAAATTTTCCGGCATCTAAATGTTTTTTCGTTGAGAAGAAGACAACATTTTCAGAGGGTCAAGTCAGATATGTCTGCTCTGAAATCAGAAAGGTAGGAGGAAATTTCCAGTGTATTTGTGGTATATAATATTATGTTCACATGTGCTATTAGATTTTAACCTGTGTAAGATTCAATGTATTCTCTGTATAAATAATTTCTTGAAATTCATTTGTTTCATTTTAGTTGAAAATGTTGTAACTTGGGAGGTGAACTAACAGTTTTGGCTTCCCATGCAAATCTATGTTTACTTATTTATTGTAGGAAACTTATTTAGTTTATAATTTCCTTGTATTTTGATTTTGAATGTATGTTGTCTTTGATACTTTTACAGGGCAGATCAAATGTTCTCGGTAATTTTTCTTAACAGTCGCATAATTTGAAGGAATTCATTTTATTACTGTTTACTTTAATAATCAACTGTGATGTGTAATTTAGGTCTGTTTCGAAGTCCTACTTGTGATAATGCTGGAAGAGGCATGGCGGAGGCAATTGTCCGTGAGTGGATTGCCGATTACAAGGTATGTAAAACAATCTTAAGAATTACAGCAGGAAATCTCACAATTGAATACATTTCTCATATATAAATAATATGGCTTCGTTAATGATTCAGAATTATAAATTTAAAATATTTTAATTTAATAATTAAGTTTTAATTCTGAATAATTAACGAATTGTATACACTTGTTTTGCATTAGCAAATGTGCAAACTTCTATAATCTTCATTTAAAATAAGGTTACTTACAAGACTTTAATTTTCTTTAATACACAGTTTACGTGTTAAATGCTTTCTTATTATGTATGTAAACTGTGTTCTGAATTTTGTTACTTATTTTAAGGGCTACTATTTTTCAGTACATTTCAAGATTTTTAGATTTCTGTGAAGTTGCCGGAATGTTTCACCTTCATTTTTTTTTTTTTTTTTTTTTGTTGTTGCCTAGTTAAAAAATGTCATTTCCTTGATCGTGAAATTCTTATTCAGTTTTAATTCTTTTAATGTTTTTAAGGGCAAAGTGAAGAATTATTTACTAATTTGTTTGGCACTTTTTACAAGAGTAAGAATTGGATTTTTTTCAATTTTTTTTTTACTTTCAAAGTGAAAATAGGTCGATGTGTACATGGATAAAGTCAAAGGAGTGCGCAATGACATATTTGTGCAATTCTGGGATTTGTTCTAAGTGAAAACAGGTCGATGTGTACATGGATACCGAGTATGTGCAATTCTTAAAAACGCGCCAAGCAGTGGGTGATTCTGCATTTCCCCGTTTTTAAATATTGAGCATTTTATAATAGTTTTATTTTACTACTTGAAAATTTAGTAGTGTGCTGTATTACATACTGTATAAATTATGGAGGAAATTAATATCAATGCCTACTTTATTTAGCTATAGCAGTAAGTGAAAAAGAGTAATACATCTGTACATGTTTAAAGTCTGTTACATTCATATACAAAATGATAAAAATTAGTTAAAGGCTCTATTATTTGTCATGTTTGCATCATATATTATTTATGTTCCCAACAAAAATATTGTCACATTTTCACCCTCTGGCTGATCATGCCGCGATTTACACTAGCAACTCAAATGTAGCAAAGTTTGCTCATCCCGCGATTTCCGCGGGCATATGGTTTTCTTCCTTTATTGAGTCATGCATCCCGTTTTTTCACCCATTTAACAATTGAAATAAATCATATACAGTATTAGGTGTTTAGTTTTAAGTTTTTGGCCAAAAGATATCGTTAGTTGTTCACTAAATTGTGGCATTTGAAGGCATGTGGTATTAGCACTTAAACTTCACTTTTTGCCACTTTTTTTTTACAGAACTGGCTGCTAGAAAACATTCAGCAATTATCTTGATTATTTAATTAAATTGTTGAATTATTGATTAGATTAATAATTAGATTTATTGAATCTGGTGCAAAGACTGTGAAGTTTGAACTCTGTCATACTAAACTGCATTTTTAAGGTATTTTTCCCTCAGCACTTTATATTTTATTAAATTTTGTACATTTTACTTTTTTTATATTATGCAATAAATAACTGTTATTTGACTGAAATTTATTTTAAAAAAGATTTTTTTGTTGTGACAACCTCTGAAATTGGATTTTCTGGCGACTTAGTTTCTCACGATAAAAATCTATATAAAAAATACTTTCTAGAAAAAAAAAGTAGATTTTTCAATTCTCCTATATATATAGATTATATATATTTATATACTATATATATATATATATAATCTATATAGATATACTATATATATATGCAAAAAAAAAAAAATGCGCAATTTTGGAAGCGGTTTCGGTCTACAAATTGAGCAGTCAGAGAGTTAATATTCACGGAAAACATTGTTGTTGTGTCCATATTGCATGGAACAATGGTTGCCAAAGCCTACTCCGAAGAGAGGTTGTATTTCTATTTTCCACCCCCAATTTTAAAGGGAGAGCACCCTGGGGAAGAATCTGGGGGTCACCCACCCCTCTCCACTCCTACCAATCCACATAACAAGACTTTCGGCTCGCCGCATATTTAGAGTGCCGCCATGCCACACCGACACTATACATTTACAAATATCCATGCCTTCTCCGGGACTTGAACCCGGGCTCTTTGGTACCGTAGAAGTCTCCCTGAACCACCATACCGTCTGGGCGACAATTAATTTCCTTGAAATGAATAATAAAATTTTTATTTGAATGTCATTATACAGACAAAAGTCATTAATTCGGACACCCGTAATCCGGACCTCAAAGCTACAAACTTTCTGCGCATGCGTCGGGTTGACGCATGCGCATAGGCGTTTTCGCGTGCATGTAAGACCTTTACGGCTGTGAATATGCTTGTGCGCATGTGCATAATACGTTTATGCATGTGCGTTTAATGTATAACAGACAGTATAAGCTAAGCTAAAATTATCTAATTCAGTTAATGTTGCAGATTGCATTGTTTCTTAATCTTCAAATTGGATCCGGCTTATTATTTTTTGCAGACTGTTAGAGCAATTTTATATAAGTAAGCTTGAACTTTCGATTATGTCAAATAGAATTTCTGATATATATTTACTAATGTGTAAAGGATCTACAAAGCGAAAGTATGTTTCGAAGTCCATTAAACAGAAAGTGGAATTGCTGCAAAAAAAATGGATAAAGGCATACATAGCCTTTGATTATCTAATCATTTCGAAATATGTTTATCAATTTCACACTGCTATGCGGGGGGAGGGAAACGACGCGGCGCTTAATGAATAGGAAGTTGATCTGTCAGCACTATCATTATCTTCAGGGCAGATGGTATTTTATTTGGCTTATAATTCCTTACTAAATGTAGTATTTCATCTCGATGTACTCTGATATGATTTAAATCAAGTTCCTCGTCATTATAATTCGCTTCCGATAGTGAAGAAAGTGACACAGAGGTTATTGAAAACGAAAAAGTCTTGATTGACAAATTAGTCGGTATTCTCGACACAGCAATTATAGAACTTGAACAGCGGAACTTTGTAACTGAACAAGAAATTATGTCTGTTTATAGAATTAAAGAGAATGTATTATCACATAAAAAACGAAGCAACTGAAACAACTTACATTGAAAGAAATGTTTAATAAAGTAAACAAATAAATATTAAGCTTTTTTTGTAAATTTTTATACCCTTTAGATCATAATTGTTCTTTATTTCATAAATTACAGTTTCATATTTTTAATTTTATAATTTCTGCGTGCCATCTTACCAGATTTAAACTGATGATCAATAATCCGGAATCGCCGAAGTCCTGATGAGTCCGGATTAACGACTTTTGACTGTATATTAAATCAAGTGTTTTTATTTTTTACTAGTGTATACGATCTGCTGAAATACACAGCTTTGGGTGCACCATTTCTCAGAACAATGAACTGATCCAAGCTGTGTTTACTGTTTTGGAAGAAAAGCGTTATCATGAAGAGGTATTTTATGCATTTTTAATATCTTATATTTTTGTTAGCATAAATATCTTGTAGGTAGTATAATATAGTTGTAGGTATAAGTTCTGAATAATATATAGCTTTCTTTGCAGTACAGATTTAAAAAGACTTATTTTTATTGGCCATATTTTATTATTATTATTACATATTCATATGAACAACTGATTTTCTTGATTGAAATGGAGGAACTTGTACTAAATTTGATGGTTCTGCTCTTATATGTGCCTTAAGATCACCAAATGTGGCGATATGTGTTCTGCGCTGGTTTTGGGCACGATTTCGTGTTGTATGGCAACCGAATTGATGTTGAATACTCTTTCCCGAAGTGTTTTAATTGCTCATTGTTTCATGTTATGCATGTTTTGAAATGGCCTGTGTTGCAATGAGAGACGTGGTTGCAAGAGGGTTTGGGAGATTATTTTTAGTGGCTGTGCATGATAGAAGTAAGGAAACGCTGATGCAGTATATTCCTTGTACAACTATTTTTTCGGATGGCTGGAAATCTTACAAGGATTTAGGAAAAGAAGGTTTTGAACGTTTATTTGTGTGTTATGAATTTTCTGGAGGGTGTGTCTGGCTGTCATATAAATACGATAGTGATTACGTGGCGGGATGAAATTGGTATTTCTGCTGTTCGAAAAAACATTCATTCATGGTAAGTGCATTTTATTTTATTCTTTTCTTATTTTGTAGAATGTTATTGTCGTTGTTTCTTTAGTATGAATTTCTGTTGTTATTGTTTTTTTTTTTTTTTTGAATTGTTTGAAATTTATTTTAGTTTATTTTGTGGATTAGTGCATAGTGCCTAAATTGTGCAATTCGTGGATGTTTTTTAAAGTTGAAACAGAATGCTGTGTACAATGTATTCTTTGAAATTTATTGTTGTTATGTTAACTTATTTAAGCGAGGTTGCGTAGTTCGTAGATTCGATCATTGCCTAGAATGTGCCATTCGTAGATGTTTTTTTAAGTTAAAACATATCGCTGTGTACATGGATTCTTGTCAAATATTTTTGGTTAGAAACTTTACGTTTTTGCTATCTAAATTTTTTGTTTCGGATTTTTAGCTTAAATTGTGTATTCAAAACATGTTTTTTGCATGTGCGAAATCCAAGTTTTTGGAGACATTTTAGGCTTAAAGTTCGAAATGTACACAAAAAATTTAGATAGTAATATGGCACAGTGGAGATTCTTGCCAAAAATGTTTGGTGAGAAATTTGACGACTTGAGAGTGTATATAAGAGTAGTTTCAATTTGATAGTGTAAGTATTTAATACAGCAATGATTGATTAGTTAATCTAGAGCTTTTATTATCTTAGATTTTGATTATGTATTTATAACTTATAGTTAATATCATATTAATTTTATTTTGCTTTGCTATTTTAAATTCATTAAAACTTTTCACATTTTCCTATCTGGTCCATTTACTGTCAAGAAAATTATTTTTCTATTCATGAAGTATGATATTTTCTACTTATTATTAAGCTTTGTAACCATTTAAACAATATGTAATGTGAACTTTTATTTAAAAACTTAATTCGTTTAAAAATATATCAGTTTTATTTAAATGTGACATACTTTATTAGAAGAATTGTTATTCAGGATGAATGCAAAATCCACATTTTATAATTCTAATTTTGTAAATAAAATGGCTAGCAATCGTTTTATTCCAAATTGCATGAAATATGAATAGGATTAAAGTATTAGGAAATTATTGTATTTATTTTAGGCACATACGTAGGTTGTTTTTTTTTTTCAATCTCCGATCGCACAGTATGATAGCCAGGTATGTGGCAGGTGGTTGGTGTGCATAGTAGGCGACTGCGTATCTTCCCCTCCACACGCTCTGTCACTGGCATATTCAACACGCCATTTTCTGTTGAGTTGCAGTCACGTAAACATGGCTGTCGTTATTGATTCTCCCATCAAGTGTGAATTGCGAGCTGTTATTCGTTTCTTGCAGGCAGAAGGGAACAGTGCAGCGGAAATTCATCGAAGAATGAGTTGAGTGTATGGAAACAGCTTTACGTGTGATGGCGTTGTTTTTGAATGGTGTCGAAAGTTTAAAGATGGGCGAACTGATGTGCATGATGAAGGGGGTCAAGCACGCAAGTCTGTCGCTACAGATGACATTGTTCAATAAGTTGACCAAGCGGTTAAGCAAAATCGAAGGTTCATCATAAGTGAATTATCGATGAAATTTCCAGAAGTTTCAAGATCTTCCCTGTACTCTATCGTTACTAGACAGTTGCGCTACAGAAAAGTTTGCACTCGCTGGGTCCCACAGATGTTGATTGACGACCACAAAACTCGCTGAATGGTTGCAGCGTTTGAGTTTCTTGACCATTGCAATACTGATGGAGAAGAGTTTTTGAAATCCATTGTGACAGGTGATGAGACATGGGTTCAATATGACGGTCGAAACGAAACGACAATCACAACTATGTATGCACACAAATTCTCCAAAGAGACCCACAAAATTCAAACGAACTTTTAACAACTGTAAGTTTATTGCAACTGTTTTTTGGGACCAAAAAGGTGTGTTGCTTGTGGAGTTTATGTAGCCCGGAACAATTAATGCAGATTCATATTGTGAAACTTTGCAATGCTTATGGAGAGCTATTCAAAACAAAGAAGAGGCATGCTGACTTCTGGAATTGTTCTGATCCATGACAATGCCCGTCCTCACAACTCTCGTGTAACCTAACGGCTCCTTCAGCAATTTCAATGGGACATTTTCGAACATCTACCGTATAGTCCCGACCTAGCGCCGAGTGACTTTCATCTGTTCCCTGAACTGAAGCAGTGGCTTGGTGGGAAGCGCTTCCAAAATGACGTGGACATGGGTTCAATATGACAAAAATGACGTGGAGCTGAAAGAAACCGTCGCAACTCACTTCCAATCATTGGCAGGGACATTTTATGAAGAGGGTATTTCAAAGCTTGTTCACAGATATGACAAATGCCTCAATCGTCAAGGTGATTATATAGAGAAATAACCTGTATTGTACATTACTTTTGGTAATAAAATCTTTTTTGTACAGTCAAAAGTCGTTAATTCGGACACCCATAATTCGGAATGATCTATAATCCGGACCTCAAAACTAAAAACTTTCTGCGCATGCGCCACATTGACACATGCGCATAGGCGTTTACGCGAGCGCGTAAGACCTTTTACGACTGCGCATATGAGTGTGCGCAAGTGCAGAATACGTTTTCGCGTGCGCGTTTTATGTAGAATGGACGTATAAGCTAAAATTATCTAATTATCTATTTCAGTTAATGTTGATGATTGCGTAGTTCCTTAATTTTCGAATTGGATCCGGCTTATTATTTTTTGCAGACTGTAAGAGCAATTTTATAAAAGTAAGCTTAAACTTTCGATTATACCAAATAGAATTTCCGATATATATTTGTTAATATGTAAAGGATCTAAAGCGAAAGTATGTTTTGAAATCCGAAATCTGTTTATCAATTTCACGCTGCTCGGCGGGGGAAACGCCGCGGCGGGCGCGTAATGAATTGGAAGTTGATCTGTCAGCATTGTCCTTATCTTCAGCACAGATGTTTTTATTTTATTTGGCTTATAAGTCCTTACCAAATGTAGTATTTCATCTCGATATGCTCCGTCTTTGATATGATTTAAAACATGTTTCTCGTCATTATAATTCGCTTCCAATAGCGAAGAAAGTGACAGAGGTTATTGAAAACGAAGAAATTTTGATTCACAAATTAGTCGGTGTTCTCGACACAGCAATTATAGGACTTGAACAGCGGAACTTTGTAACTGAACAAGAAATTATGTCTGTTGAATAGAATTAAAGAGAAAGTATTATCACATGAAACGAAGCAAAACTTAACAACTTACATTGAAAGAAATGTTTAATAAAGTAAACAAATAAATATTAAGCTTTTTCTTTTTGCAAATTTTGATACCCTTTAGATCATAATTGTTCTTTATTTCATAAATTATGGTTTCATATTTTTAATTTTAGAATTTCTGCATGCCATCTTACGAGATTTAAACTGATGATCTATAATCCGGAATCGCCGAAGTCCCGCCGAGTCCAGATTAACGACTTTTGACTGCATATTCACCCATCTTTTCTTTACAGCTCATCGAAGGTTGGAAAAAAAAATAGCCCTCATATAATTACTTTTGAAAGAAGCTTGCATGAATTTTTCAAAGAGCATAAAAACTTTTTAATTTTCTTTATTTTTCTTATTTCGTTTAATATTTGTAAAAATCTCGAATGATAATTGACGCAAAATTGACCATGAGTAAATAAATTGAGGAAAAACTGATGTATTTCTGATAGAATATTAAGTACTTGTGAATCAGTCGGAATATTGTTTAGTATAATAGCATCCAAAACATAATGATTCCTAAAATTTTTTAATGATTTAAAATTGCTGTATTTGTCGGCGTATAAGACTCACTTTTTTCTTTGAAAATAGGGCTGAAAAAACAGGATGTATCTTATACAGGGTTCGTACGGTCCTTAAAAGTCCTTAATTTTTTCAAAAATGATTTTTGGTCCTTAAAAGTCCTTAATTTTGGCCAAAATGAATAAACGGTCCTTAATTTTGCTCATAATGATTGCCACTCTAAGTGTGAATTACGATTTCTCATGAACGTGGAATTAAAATTACATGGCAGTTAACCAATCTGTTGGCGGATTTGTGTTGCAAACGATAAAAAAAAAAAAAAAAAACAGTTAGCTACCCGAACGAAAGTATCGGTGTCTGATTGGCTATTCACCCAATCTTTCAAAACAGGTGTTATCCATAAATTTAGGCAGATTGTGACGAAAGCGTAAAGCCGGAAGTTCTTTAAGAGGTGAAAATGATGATGAAGGTGCTCGAGAAAAAAAAAGGGGTGGTGATTCTGAAAATATTTGCCAAAATTAGAGCAATTCCAACCTGGAAGGCCACAACCCTTCCGACGCCAATAGGAACGAGATGCCTGGAAAGTGCATTTTCAATAAACTGTGGCTTCATCAAGCTGACTACAAAGACTGGATATTGATGGATGGCAATCCTTAAATGTGGTCTTTGTCTGAAACAAATTGAAATTTCTAGTATGGGAGAGTCAGCGCTGAAAATTCACATGAAAATTAAGTTTCGTTTTATCATTTCAATTTGTTTTTGCATGGTTTTGCTTAGCTTAATTTCTGTGTTTGTTTCAATTAAGCCATAAATTAATTTTTTATCACCTTCTACGGAGTTTATTCTATTTTGCACATACTATATGTATGGAATATCGGGATTATGAGTTTATTTCTGCAGAGGGTCTGTTATCGATTTCACAGGAAATCTGTTGGCTCCATTTCGATTTTAGGTCGCCAAGGGCAAATTCGGTAACACTAGCGGAGAAAAAGTGAAGTTCGGAAATACGTTTTGAAGCTTCAATAGATAATTAAGTATTTGGTTTAAACCCATGTTGTTGATAGTAATGCATAATTTTTGCTAATGGCGATACAATTATTAGTTGAAAATAACTAATTAAAAATTTTTTAATATTTTTAAAGCTGAAAACAACTAATTGAAACTAATTTTCCTGAATTAACTAGATGCAAAATTAACTTTCATGAATTACTAAAGTTATTGGGTAGAAGTTTAACTGAAATATTTATACAGTACAAAGTCCGAGGTCGGACTCGTCGGGACTTCAGCAATCCCAGATTTGAGATTTTTCCGGATATTAGATCATTTTAAATCTACTAAGGTGGCACGTAGAAATTATAAAATTGAAAGTATGAAATCATGATTTATGAAATAATGAAGCATTTATGATTTAAAGGGTATCAAAATTTACAAAAGAAAAGAGCTTAATATTTATATGTTTACTTTATTAAACATTTCTTTCAATGTGAGTTGTTTGATTTGTTTTCTCTGCTAATACTTTAGACTAACACTATAGACATATAATTTCTTGTTCAGTTATTAAATTCCATTGTTCAAGTCATGTAATTGCTGTGTCGAGAATTCCGAATAACTTGTCAATCAAAATTTTTTCTCGTTCAGTAACCTCTCTGTTACTTTCTTCATTATCGGTAGCTGTATTTTTTGGATTTAGAACCATACTACAGATTTCGCCCTCCATTAATTGATTAATGATTGGGGCATTGTCATCGCAATGAAAAATTTCTGTTTAACTTCCCTAGATTCTGCCGCCTGGTGCGGCCATGCGAGCTCTGGCGCTGGTTCTGGCTTTATGTGAATAACAAATCAGTTATTTTTAATTCAAATAGCACTAAATATAATCGTTTGTCCTATGAGTATCATTAACAAAATCTATTTTCAGCATAAGGAAAGAAATTTCTGTTAAATCTTCCCTTGTTAACATTTTAGCACATAAAATTTAAATTTGTAATCGGATAATACTCTGTTATTTGGTGTCGCTGCATGAGTCATCACTCAAGTTGTCATCCGTTGATAAACATGCGGTGATGAAAGCAAAATATAATAAATAATGATTCCCAATTTCGGCATCAAGGATATAAAATATTAGTTGGTGTAAAATTAACAAATGTTTCGGTTTGAGATTATGCCAAGCAGATACGCAGCTATGGAGTCAATTTACTAATCACCTAATCACACAAATTTATGCTAAAATAATTATTTCTTCAATAATGAGATATTTTATTTAGCTCCAAACTGAGACTAAGAATCGAGATTTCCGGCATGTTTTTTTATGATGAGGGAAAAAATCTAATGCGCGTGCGTAAAGCATACCCCTTCCCTTCAAAAAAGCCCTAAAAAATTGGTTGGTGGTGGCTTTGAGGTCCGGATTTTAGATCATTCCAGATATTGGATGTCCGGATCTCGGATTTTGTACTGTATATACATCTTTCAAAATATAACTTACCTGTATGGATTGACTCTTTTAAAATAATTCTACTTTAATTAAACTTAGGAGATAATATAATCAATTAATCAATATTGTTTAGAAAATAAATTATATATATATATATATATATATATTATATATATTATATATAATATATATATATATATATTATATATATAATGTTGTATGAACTTAAATCCATTTAGTGCGAATACAAGTTATTATTACTTGCACAATTGCTGCAAAGTTAGTTAATAATAATTTATTTCCTAAACAGTATTGATTAATTGATTATATTATCTCCTAAGTTTAATTAAAGTAGAATTATTTTAAAAGTGTGCATCCATACTGGTAAGTTATATTTTGAAAGATGTTTTGAAGTAATTTGAAAGCAAAATGTTAATAATGTTTTAACGGGGACTGGAGTTAAATCATCACGAAGAATAATATTACAATTGTAAAAGGAAAAATTAAAACATGTAATTATTGTCATTGATCAGAAATTAGTTGACTTTTCAAGGGGAACAAACCAACTCCCGTTCAATGAACAATAATTGAAAAAATACGTAAATATGAAAGTGTTTCGTCTTTACTCGAGTTATAAGTTAAAGCCAAACCAGCAATTCTAGTCAAGCCAAATATTTCCGCGAATAGTTGCTACTCAAAGAACTTATTCTCATGAAGCATTTTAATCAATTCAATTTGGAGTAAAAATCAATTACTGTAGAGAAATCCTGTAAAACTCGAGTAACCGTCCCCGACACTATCATCTTTATGTATTCGAGTACTATATTATTTGTAGAAATTAAACATTGGAAATTGTCATTATGAAATCGAAATCAAAGTAAAGTTGAAATAAACATGATCAGTGAATGTACATGAAGATATAAAGGCCAGAATGGTATTAAGTAACTTACATTCTTTCTAGTGGGGGAGTTGGCAAAGTGTTCTTTTCGTGTCTGACTCAGAAGTGTAGGGTGTCCGAAAATTCTTAGCGGCAGTAGGGGCTTTGAATAATATCAGTCGGTAAGACTTGGGTGAAGTAATTTATGGTAGTGGGTGGGACTTGGAATTCTTGAGGGATGTATTTTGTGGAGTTCTTATCTGAGAGAGACCGTCTGTTAAGATTTTTTCGAAAATACTAGTGAATGGAAATTAATTAATTTCTGGCTAATTGTCGTGTCGCAATGATTAAGAATTTAAGAAAGGAAAAAGGCATTTTCGCTGTCCAAGAGCTAGTAGACAGTCTAAAGGCAGGAAATAGGCCCATTTTTTTTAGTAACAGTATAGTAACAGTATATGTCTGAAGACAATTAGCTTTTTACAATATATACAATTGAGTAATTACACTATATACAAATCTTTCAACTGACAGTCATCCAACTTATACCGCCTTCTCAGGTTTAGGAATAAATTATCATATCCCTATCAGTTAAATGATTTAGAGTGAGTATTTAAACGCCTGCTCTTTTAAGGCAATGGTTGATAAATTGAAAGGGAATTAGATTATTTTTGAGAATTTTGATAAGGATCAAAATTTCGCGTTGTAAATCTATTGTATCTGTGCATATAGTTTTAATTCGTTGTATTTGATTAATTATAGTATTGTTAATTACTTTTTTGGATGTGTTGGAGTTCCAATTTATTAATTTGTTAGTACTGAAATTGAAGTTTCTAGTTTTGTCAAAAAGTAAAATTTTTTTGTCAAAAAGTAAAATTTTTTAGTATTGAAATTGAAGTTTCTTGTTTTGTCAAAAAGTAAAATTTTTTTGTCAAAAAGTAAATTTTTTTTTGACAAAAAAAAAAATTTTACTTTTTGACAAAAAAAAATTTACTTTTTGACAAAATTTTACTTTAAAAAAAAATTTACTTTTTGACAAAACAAAAAATTTTAAAATTTTACTTTTTGACAAAACAAGAAACTTCAATTTCAATACTAACAAATTAATAAATTGGAACTCCAACATATCCAAAAAAGTAATTAACAATACTATAATTAATCAAATACAGCGAACTAAAACTATATGCACAGATACAATAGATTTACAACGCGAAATTTTGATCCTTATCAAAATTCTCAAAAATAATCTAATTCCCTTTCAATTTATCAACCATTGCCTTAAAAGAGCAGGCGTTAAATACTCACTCTAAATCATTTAACTGATAGGGATATGATAATTTATTCCTAAACCTGAGAAGGCGGTATAAGTTGGATGACTGTCAGTTGAAAGATTTGTATATAGTGTAATTACTCAATTGTATATATTGTAAAAAGCTAATAGTCTTCAGACATATACTGTTACTATACTGTTACTAAAAAAATGGGCCTATTTCCTGCCTTTAGACTGTCTACTAGCTCTTGGACAGCGAAAATGCCTTTTTCCTTTCTTAAATTCTTAATCATTGCGACACGACAATTAGCCAGAAATTAATTAATTTCCATTCACTAGTATTTTCGAAAAAATCTTAACAGACGGTCTCTCTCAGATAAGAACTCCACAAAATACATCCCTCAAGAATTCCAAGTCCCACCCACTACCATAAATTACTTCACCCAAATCTTACCGACTGATATTATTCAAAGCCCCTACTGCCGCTAAGAATTTTCGGACACCCTACACTTCTGAGTCAGACACGAAAAGAACACTTTGCCAACTCCCCCACTAGAAAGAATGTAAGTTACTTAATACCATTCTGGCCTTTATATCTTCATGTACATTCACTGATCTTATTTATATTATTTTCTATATTATTATTTTTATATTATTTTTATGTTTTCTTTGATTTGTTTTTACAAAGTTTGCATTATTTATCTTTTTTATAATCTTCTATGTTTATTTCAACTTTACTTTGATTTCGATTTCATAATGACAATTTCCAATGTTTAATTTCTACAAATAATATAGTACTCAAATACATAAAGATGATAGTGTCGGGGACGGTTACTCGAGTTTTACAGGATTTCTCTACAGTAATTGATTTTTACTCCAAATTGAATTGATTAAAATGCTTCATGAGAATAAGTTCTTTGAGTAGCAACTATTCGTGGAAATATTTGGCCTGACTAGAATTGTCGGTTTGGCTTTAACTTATAACTCGAGTGAAGACGAAATCAATTATTGTTCATTGAACGGGAGTTGGTTTGTTCCCCTTGAAAAGTCAACTAATTTCCGATCAATGACAATAATTACATGTTTTAATTTTTCCTTTTACAATTGTAATATTATTCTTCGTGATGATTTAACTCCAGTCCCCGTTAAAACATTATTAACATTTTGCTTTCAAATTACTTCAAAACATCTTTCAAAATATAACTTACCAGTATGGATGCACACTTTTAAAATAATTCTACTTTAATTAAACTTAGGAGATAATATAATCAATTAATCAATACTGTTTAGGAAATAAATTATTATATATATATAAATACATTTTTTAAAAATATACATTTTTTACTATATATATATTATATATATATATATAGTAAAAAATTTATATTTTCACTATTCAAGTATTCACTGTGACAAGTATTCTTATCTTGTCACATGAACAGGCCTCTGTGGAAAGGGTCTTCTCTGTAAATAAAGCAATTGAAATTGAAAATTTAAGTGACTCATCGTACATTTTTCAACGCACAGTATTTGATTACATAAAATTTTCTGGAGGTGTTCTTAATATCGAAATTAATAAAGAAATGAGATCAGCAATAGCTTCTGCAAGAAGTGGAGTTCGTTATTTAGAAGTTCAGTATTTAGAAGAACAAAAATCTTTAACTAAATCTGAAAATTCAAAGAGGAAAAGAAATATTATTGAGGAAGAAATTGATTATATGAAGCAGAAGAAAACATTTCTTCAAAGGGACATTAAAGATATTAATGAAGAAGTAGATGCTTTAGCAGATGAAGCTGAGACCAGCATGAACATTGATTTGTTTATCAAAGCAAATGAACTTAGAAGAATAGTTAAAGAAAAGGAAATAGACATAAATAAATTAGATGTTAAAATAGCTGAAATGATTTCAGATTTAAAAAATGCACAAATGTTTTGTATCTTTTATTGTACTGTTTACTATTCTAGTATCTTTCAAAAAACCAAGGAAATAAATTGTATGTTTACAAATCAGTTATTTTAATCTGCAAAATATTCTTATATTGTGATTATAATAGTAGTTGACTGTGTTTGAATAAATATCAAATAAGTTAGTAATAATCATGTAAATCTCTAAGATAGTGAGTGTTATTAGTGTAAAATACACTTATACATGTTTTTAAAGAAATTATGTTCCTAATTTAATGTTATCTACTTCATAACTAGTAGGGAGTTAGTTTAATTTTCAAAATTGTTTTATGGTAAGTATTAAATTGAATTTAATAATAGTGCATAATACACACTTCTGTTAGTTTTTTAAAGTGAAATTACAAGCATGAAGTCGGTTGTATGGATAATTGCTTTATTCTATTCATTTTTTTTTTTTTTTTTGTTTGCTGATAGGTCCTTAATTTTTCTTTCATGGTCCTTAAAAGTCCTTAATTTTCATGTAAGGAAATGTGTACGAACCCTGTTATAAATCGATACTCAGTATATTCATTTCTAGAAAATTCCTCTATTCAAAGTTATGCGATTTCTTTCCCCCTTGTTCCCTTTTTTTCCCCCTTCATGGGATGTTGTGAAAATAGAGACAGTGGTTAAATCATTTAAAAAGTGTGGCATTAGTAATGCATTGGATGGGTACACAGGACAATTTGTTGTGCAAGGACTCAGATGCTGATTTAGAAGAGGTTTCGGTTAATCTTTGAATTATGGTAACTTGGCGTTTTTTTGGCGAAAATTTGGCAACCAACCTTAGTACAGCAACCTGCTAGTTTTTTTTTTTTGGGGGGGGGCACCATTTTGTTTTCATGAAGTAAAGGCTTTTTTTTCACTCAACATTTTTTTCCAACAATCTGCTAGCCAAATTACGCTTGTGCTACAACTTTTATGGAACAAAAGTGCTTAATCATGACGAAGATTAGGTGCGAAATTAAGAGAAAGTGCAGAATCGGCCACTGCTTGCCGCATTTTTACGAATTGCACATACACGGTATCATCCATGTACACGTCAACATATTTTCACTTAAAAAAAATCCCAGAATTGCACAAAAATGGCATTGCGCACACTCTTGACTTTATCCATGTACACTGCTAAAGTCCTTGCTAGTAACCTTTATCGTCTTACCAAAATGTCGCCAAACTACCTGTTACCATATTCCAAAGATTAGCCGAGATTTCAAGTGACTCTTCATTTAGCTGTGGAGATGAATGTCTGGGTTGACATAGAAGATTAAAAGTTGTTTTTTCCCAGATAGATTGGGTATTTCTAGAAAGTGTTACTTTGTATGTATATTACTTTATATTCAAAATACTATAAATTTATTTTAGTGATCAGTAATAATGTTTTATCCTTGAAAAATGTGTATAAAAAAGGATGTGCATCTTGTACTGTGGCAAATATGGTATACACCAAGTCCACCAAGAATAAATGTTTAAAATCTATTAAATAGCAGAGCATGACTTTTATATTCCATTAACTTCTAATGAGATTTTAATTCATAACTGATAGGAAGTTATGAATTTCTAACTCTAATCCATAGTTTTTAAACTGTGGGTCGCAGCTCCAATTGGGGTCACTGGACCTGCAGCAGGGAGTCGCCACAAAAACTTAGCAATTTTGATATTTCTTTAACTTATTATAATAATTTTGTAACTACCAAATATTTTTATATAATGTATCTGAAAATAGATAAAGATAAGACAATACAGACAAAGAAAAAATGAAAATCGGTCACGTATCAGTTTTAGTGGTGTGTATTAAATTTTACTTTGTAAAGTCATTAGTTTTTTTTTTTTTTTTTTTTTGTTTTTTTGTTTTTTTTTTTTTTTTGTTTTAAAGATGGAGACGTGAAAAATGAACAGTGCTCTTGCTGGGAGAAAATATAACTTTTTCAGATTTTAGTTATCTGTTTAAATTGTTCATTGACTGTACGTAGGGTGAATCTCAAAGATATGTTGCAAGTTATATTATTAATGGTATTGCACAGTGTTGATGATTTTAATTTCGTTTTTATTTTTAATTAAAGTTTCTGGAACCTGTGTGTCATCAGTTCTTCAGCTTCTACAGATCACGAGAGGAAAATCTTCAGAATTTTGCTCGACAATATATACCTTGTCTTATCGGCCTGTACTTGAGTAGTGTTGCTAAAGGCAATCGAAAAGTAAAAATAAATTATCTCATTCTGTATAATATATTTTACATTTAGATGAAAAGAAAGTAACATTTTCTTTCTCTCTCTTTTTTTTTTTTTTTTTTTTTTTTTTTTTTTGTAGAATGTGCGGTGTGTTGAAGTGGTATTGCTTGGAATATATAATTTGGTATGTAATGCATTTTTCTTATTGATGACTTTTAAACTGAATTTTTGGCATTTTTTTTAATAATTTATGTTATATTTTTCATTGTAATTTCCTCTTTCAGGAAGTTACAGATTCTTCTGGGAAATCCGCTTGTGTGTCTTTTCGTATCCCATTACTTTCAAAACCTTCCATTTATCATGAAGTAAGCTTTTTTGTTCTTAAAAGTCTTAAATTTTAATTTCTTTAAATTAAAAATATGGTTATTAAAATGTTATCTTAATTTTCAGCCATCAATAAAATTTCTGACTATCCACATCCCCACCAAAAAATCACACAGATGTATTCATGAAGCAAAATAGTATGTCACCAAAATAGTTATATTGCAACCCATAATAATGCCAAATGCATTTAAGTGGCAATCCAGGTATGCAGGCAACACACATTCGTTTAAGTTCATGTGGGTTTGCACTTTGAAATTTAACTGTCATTTCTATGCTGTATGAAAGTTTTAGGGTAGTGCCATTTAGAAAATGGCTCATGCCTTTCATGCAGTAACTTTGCAAAAAATTATTAGCAACGAGTTTGCCAAAGTTGCCAGCAAATTTGCGACTTTGCATTGGTGCTGCGGATAATCAGAAAGTACCATATTTCATAATGGACTTATTTATTGTCTGAATTAGAGACTATCATTTTATGCAGATACCAGATACAGATTCTAAATCATCAGGCAAAAGGTGTATGAGAATAACTCAGCAATAAAGGTTTATAGATATTGATAGCCATTAAACTCTTAGGGAAGTTTGTTAAAATGCCTTCTTGTTTAGTGATCGTAAAAACTTATTCCTGTAAGCATTTTAGATCCCTCGTGCATTATAATGAGTGGAGTTTTAAGAAAATTTTAAAAAAAAAATTAATAGAGGTAGGTGTGGGTATTTTCATTTATGCCGTTTTTAGGATTTTCTGACTCTAAGCCTTTAGGATATGTCTGTTTACTTGGTAATTATTTAATTTGGTACGTACATATTATCTTGTCTACCATAAAACCGTAACTAAGGAGGCTGGCTTAGTGCCAGTTATGGATAATCTTGATGACACAACAAACTCGTAATATCTGTGCTTTCATCTGATACAGTCCTATTTGAATCTCGATAAGCCACATTTTGTTTTTATGATCAGGGGTATAAATTAGCAGTTTGTGTACTTTTTCTTGAATTTTTTTGGAAGGGGGAGAAGATTTGGAACCTGCCCTTTATAGAAAAGAAAGTAATAGATTTATTTTCAAAGTTATGGAATACTACCATAAAAAGTTGTGCGTTAATGGGCATGGTTTGGTCAACAAAACAATAATATATTGGAATAATTACTTTAAATACTACAAGTACATACCTGCAGTTTAAAAGCGACCTTCCAGTAAAAATCGGTGGGCCTAACAAAACAGTGGAATTTAATAAAAGTGTAGTGCATTGAATATTAATTGTTTATTAAATAAAGATGTGGCAGCTATATTAGCATTTCACAGGAACAGTTGGCACAATTTGAATAGATTTTTTCACCATCTTTTCATGGTCAATGAGACAACGTGCAAGTACCTTTAATTTAAAAAAAAAAAAAAAAAATTAATTAGAAAGCTTGTGCCCTTTATTGGTGGAAGAGTAGAGGATGATAGGTTGAAATAACTATCTAAAATGGGATGACAGCTTTAAATTGGGGACTGCTCACTAATTCATCACAAATCTGAAGAAATAAAGCTTAATGATAAAAATACAGTGATATTCTTCCATCGCCATGTAGAACCCAGACAAAGTTTTATTAGAAGTGGTGAAGGACATCACTCATGAAAATCGCATTGAGCAGTTCCAAACATGGCAGATAAGAATGATAAAGCTAAGAAATAGGAAGCAGGTATAGAAAGTGAAAATGAGTTTTGATCTGTCGAGCTAAAATTAATTATTTTTGGTAATCATATAAATTTCCAAATAACTTTCCTCAAAATTCTGTCAAATGCTGTTTGCCATTTGAATCTTGCCAAGAAAAAAGAAAACTTTTCAGGAAGAAATGACCATACCTGAAGAAAGATGACTGAGAAAACTTCAGATTTGACTTTTAAAACTGATTTTTAGTGATCATTATAAAAAATATTGCAAAAGTGTTAGAACAAAGCAGTAAAATATAAACATTCAAAATGAAATAATTATCTATACCAGGGCTTCTTACACTTTTTTCAGTCGCGACCCCTTTTTATCACTGAGTTTTTTTCGTGACCTCAGGACCCCTAATATTTTCGAAAATTTTGTGGGACCCCATAAGCATTGCGCAAATCTGACACATGCATGAGTAAAACTATCAATTTTTTCACTTGTACTGTAATAAACTATTACAGTTTTAGGCCATTAGCTTTAATTTCTGATTTTAAGACATAGAATAATGTGATATTTTCATATACATTGTGTAAAAGTATTTGGTAATTATAAAATTATTATAATAAGTTAAAAAAATATCAAAACTGCTAAAATTTTTGGCGACCCCTTGCTGCAAGTCACGACTCACAGTTTAGGAAACTCTGATCTACTAAAAGCTATGCATATTATCTATCTGTTACCTTCTCCGTAACGGCGGGGAGTTGAGTTTCAAGAGAGGTACCTCTGAATTCCAAAACTTCATGGAAAGCCATTTCGACCATTCTCATCTTTATACAGAAATATTAATTAAAAACTCTGAAAATACTAATTTCTTTGCTCATTTTTCCAAATGGCAACAGTCACAGAAGAGAAAAATCTGCTTTATTTCGAAAAGTGTTGCCGCTGCTCACCTTCAAATTGTAGAGTTTGTTAATAAACAAATTTTAAATTTTACAAAATAAGAAATAAAAATAGCATTGCCAAACATTAAACATATTATTTATGATATGAAATTATATTCTGATGTTGAAGAAACCATGAGATTGCTTGTCAAAAAAATTTTTTTAATGTCAGTTTTTTTAAATAAACAGCTGCTGTTGGCAACTTTTTTGTTTCAGGTTAGGATAATTGACATGTTATGTTATTACACTTTATTCTATTCTATTATTGCTAATTCTTTTATTGATATTGAGAAAAAGTTATTACATTAAATTACAAAACTGAAGTCAAGGAAATTTTAGCAACATGATGCCAAGACTTATCATAGCCGCTATACAGCGCATGGTGTTACAATTTCATGTTGCTGGCCACAAGAGGGCACAGCATTTTTACTTTATGTTTATTATTTTTTGATTGAGATGTTGTGGCAATAATAGAAAAAAAATTATTAATGTTCTTCTGTAAGCAAATGAATTGTAAGTAGCTGTAAATAAAGTTTCTTCAAGGAATGGTTAGCAGAAAGGTTTTGTTATCAAATGTTGTTAGATGCTGAAGGTAAAAATAAGAAAATAATATTTAGAAACATAAAATATTGGTGAGAATCTGAAACTTATTTTTTCCCAGTGGCAGGGTCCAGCCATTTATAAGCACTGGCCGCTATCTCGGTTCCGTGGCAGTAGTCACTTTATAATGGAGACACCTAATAGGTGGGCCACCGTTGGCACGGACAAATTACATTCATGTCTTCTCCAGGATTCGAACCCTGGCCCTTCAGTGTAGTAGTTAGAGATATCAAGTACCTCTTCATCTGGACGTCAGACTTCGAAACATATTGTTAAATAAAATTACGCTGAATTTGAAAACAAATATCAACATCCGCAGCCTCAGAAAAATGTATTTAGGCTTAATTTGCATAAAATACTATTGAAACTACCACTGATCTTTCAGGTTTTACCACGTATATACATTTGTGTTATAGTTACCATTTACACATTTTCATGTATACCTTGGTTTGATTAAATTTGAAAATGTTATTTGTAATCCACAGTCTGCTAGTTTTTCTAATAAAAGTTGAACTCCAAAATTCCAAAAATTATGTAAATCTTTATTCATCAGATCAGTTAAAAAAGATAATTAAGTAATTACTTTTTTTTTTTTTTTTTTTTTTTGTGTGTGTGTGTGTGTGTGTGTTTTCTAATTATCTGCCCAGCACTCCCAAAAGGTTGGCAATCATTGGCAACTACTTTTCCACCAACCAAAGATGTGAAAAGCAACAGCCATTTTGAAAATTTATGACCCACTAAGGATTTCACAACACAGCAACCAATTTGTAAAACTAGAAATTAAAGAAAACATTTATAATAAAACAACTTTCTTGTGCTCATCTTCCCATGTACATAATGATCTGTTTTAGCATCAAAAAACGTCAGATAATTACAGAAGTCTGTGCATACTGTCATTTCCCCATGTACATGAATTAGTTTTCACTTTAAAATAAGAAAACACAACTGCACAAAATATTCCATTGGTGATCAGATTTGATATTTTACAAATTATAGCTTCATGGAATAAAAATTTTTATCAGCTGGCAAATTCTGCAGGCCCATTATGACTCTAATTTATGAAATAATTTATTTACAATGGAGGAGAAAGTACAAGCTCATGAAACAATCAGAACAAGTACTAACCAGAGAACATTGAATTAAAAAAAAAATGGTATCTGCATTCATGAACTGTGTACTTGCGCATACCTGGGTTCCTGTGCTGTCAAACATAGTGCATTGTCTGGTGAATTCCTTTGAGCAAATAATCAAAAAGTACCAAAATGTAAAAATTTTGCAGAAATAATGCCAGTTGTTGAATTCCTTTGAAGTGAATGTGACTGAATAAAGCCCCTAGATATTTAACAACCAGTGAAGAATTACATAATTTAAATAAATTGTTAAATATTGAGGTAAACAACTGATTAAATTTAAACATTTATAACTTAAAGTCGGTTTATTTTGAAATAATGCAAGTGCTTCAAACCTTGAGTTCCTGAAAATAACAATACTTTTGATTTGATAGAAATTATTTAAAATAGCTTTTCCTGGACTAACATAATTTTAGAGTTTAATTAGATTGAAATTAATTGCTAGCTTGAACTAACTGAAAATATAGTTAATATCAACACAACAATATATCTATGAAATAATTTTATTAAAATATTAAAATGTATCTTGTAAATATTTTACAGCCAATGAGCCTCTCTCATACTGTTTTATCAGAACGAGCTCTGTCGACATTAGAATATGCTGACAGCCGCATGGTTACCATAGGGCCATATCCTGAAGTCGAAAAAATTAATGCTAGTAATAGGTATGTATTAAATTTTTGATGTTTTGTGTTTCAGATTTAGAATATGTGGAAGATACAAAACTTACCTTTGCATTTATATAATATCTATTATATATATATCATATACATGATATTATATATATCATATATGCGAACGGGCTGGCTGCATGGCCGTTTTCGTGGTTTTCCCCATGTGTAATGTGTATATGAGCCAGTTTCCCTTAGAAAGTCCTCCACGAAGGCATCCCTCTCTTTAGGCAGATAGCCCTTGTGTGCTTTGCCATAATTAAATAATACAATCCAATTTATATAATATTATATATATATATATAATACGAGGTCAGCAATCTAATAGGAAGTACAGACATTATAACTGAAACAAAAACAAAATGATTAAAAAATATCAGAATAAAAATCCTATAATCAATTGTTGAAAATTCTTTGGTCTTTTTCAAGGAGCAGCTGAAGAATTTTCAGCAGAGCTACATTATTGAATTATATCTGGAGGATTATAAATTCTTGAAATAATTCAAAAGAAAGTGCCAAATAAAAATTAAAAATTCAGATTAATTTAAAATGAAAATTTCTAATTGAAAGCCATAAAAATTTTGCTTTAAAAGAATTCAATGAAGTACAAGATTTTTTTATTTTAATTTATTGGTCAAGATATCAATCTGTTCCAGCATGACCCTAAAACAAATAGGATTGTAAAAATAAACAACAGTAGGAAATAAAAATTCTTGAAACTAGAAACTTAAGCAACCATAGGGTAAATATAAAAATAGTAGGCTAATTAAATATTTTAAATAAATTTTGAACTAATGAAAATGCAGCACTGCTATTTAGAAAACATTGTAAATCAAAAGTAGTTATTGCATTTAAGAAAATGTACTTTAAAGTCAAAATATGGAAGAAACAAAATTAATTATTTTAGTAGGAAATTTACTTTAGACAAATAAGAAGCTGTAAAGGATTATTATGCACACAAAATGGGGGGGGCGGGAATCCTAACTGAGGGAAAAACTATACAGAGGCCTAAAATGGAAGCTATATTAAAAAAGATTTTGATTTGCATTGTTACAAAATGTCCAGCTTCTGCACGATAGCTTCTTTGCAGAAAATGTTTAGGGTTGCAAAAAAATAGCAAGGGAAGGCGGGATTGCCAGATTTGGTGCAAAACCGCCCATTTGCAACCAAATTCGCGATATGCCATAGACAGATGGAGAACATCCTGGAATTAATTTTTACTGGTTTAGCCCAGAATGTCCTTGAAGGCAGGCCAAAAGCTATATAAGCCCTGCCTGTGTGCGGAGTAGTAGTCTAGTGTTGAGTGTATCGTGAGTTGGTGCATTGTTGAGGCTATCGAGTGCATCACGAATTATAGAGCGGAGAGTCTCGAGAGTATGTTGAGTTCCAAGAACGACCGAACCGAGTCGGAAGTTGTACTCTAGTGCTTTGCCATGAACCTGTCTTCGCCATTATAGCCGATAACCTGGAGGCTGTGTTGCTGATATTTTCAGTGTGTTTGTCGTCATTTTTGGACAACTGTAAACATGTTTTTGGAGCTGTCCTGAGTAGTACTGGTTAATAAATTGTGTTTTTATTCTTTATCAAGTGTTGTCGTTAATCACTCCAAATCCACAAATCCATAAGAAATGCAATAGTATATTTCGTTTCTTACATTCATGCAGACATGTATGTATGTATTTCCCATTTGTAGATTTTGTAAGAAAAGTCGAATTTTTTTTATGTTGACGGTGAGGAAGTTCAGATTTCAGTTCTATTCCTTTCTAGTGATTAATTTTAGTAAGTACTTGAATATTAACATAACCACTGGCAACTTTTTACACATGAAAAATAATGATGCAAATCTTCATAAAAATTATTACATACATATTTTGCATTCTAATCAAGTATTTATTTTGAAAATCAATTCAATAAATCTACTTACAAGCTGGTTTTTATTTCTCTTGTTCTGGTAGAAGCTGTGGTGATTACTTTAACTACAGATTCAAAGCAGTTGTTCCCTATTGAGATTTTATGACAAGATGCTATATTCCTGCAGAAATTTTACTGCAGTTTCTTACATTGTTTGCAAATTCCACAAGCACATATTTTAAAATTGAGTTTAAGGTAAAAATATCACATTTCGTTAATTAAAAATGTAAGAGCTTGAAATACAATATTAACATATAAAAGAATGTAACATACGGATATGAAGAATGCATTCAAAAATGGGGATGTTGCTCAACTGAAGGATTATTACGAACATGGTTGGTTGACGTATAGTTAGTTATGAACCTGGTCTCAAGATTTTGGTGCATTCTAAAAATTTGAAGACTTCTACAAAGGGGTTGCAATGATATGCAAGTACTTTTTAGTACTTGTTACGTATTATGGTTTTATTGCATTTTCATATTACAGTTTTATCAGAATAGTCACTAAAAGTGTTCATATGGAAGTTGCCAGCATGTTACACATGAAAGAATAATGTATTGTGAAAAATGTCTTTAGTTCCTTTATTCTGGAAACTACAGACATTGTGAATAAGTGAAAAAAATTTTAAATATGTAAGCAAGTATTTAATCCTTTTTTAATAATTTCTTTGTATTCATTTGAATAAATATTAGTATTTTTCTTTAATAATGTTATCATGTAGCCTTGTATGCAAATGATGCATTTGTCCATTTTAATGTCTTTAGACTGATGGTTATGACAGTTCTGATGTGGCTGTATAATCAATACATTGGTAACATGTCAACATTTTCTCATATGTCTGTTTGCAAGATGTGTTCCAGGTATTGCTCTTATATTCATATTTTAAATAATCCATCTTTTTGATTTTTTTAATATGCATACATGAATTTCTTTATTCTTTTGTGGATTTTTCAGTTTTTATATTTTTGCATGCTGTTTTGATAACAAACAGTTACTTAATTGTAAATCATGTTATTCTGTAAGTTATGACAGTTTTTGTAATTAATATTGTTTATTTTTAGCATTTTCTTATCCAGCATTTAATTGTATTTTTGTTAATAAGCTTTTTATTTGATCCATGTATGGAATTCAAATCATTAAAAAAAATCATATGAAGAAACATTTGCAATCTGTTTTAATATATGAATACCTGAAATATATGTAGGTTGAAGTAATTTAATTCCTTGACGTATTGTTTGAAATTTTCCTTTTGTATAGCATTTTTCCTTTAAGTTTTAATTTTCTAATCTTTTTAATATTTGCATTTATTATTTCTTTATCTTTTTTTGCATAAAATTAATTTTTGCTTTCATTGTGCTTATATCTGTGCATATCTCATTCATATAAAGCTAATTAAAATTTTAAATTATGAAAATTCAATTGCAAACAAATAAAAGATAAATTATCGCTATGAACTAATTTGTAATATCATTCAAATTTAGAAAGCATAAGTAAATTAAGTGCAAACATCTTAACACATGACAAAAAAGAATTTAATAATTATTATAAAATAATCCTAAACACTTTAAAGAATTTTTTTAAGACTATTTTTTTTTTTTTTTTTTTTTTTTTCATGTATTAAGATGCTTGCACTTAATTTACGTATGTTTTCTGAATTTGAGTGATGTTGCAAATTAGTTCACAGCAATAATTAATCATTTATTTGTTTACAATTGAATTTTCACAATTTAAAACTTTAATTAGCTTTATATGAATGAGATAATGTTTTTGCACTTGTTAAATTCAAATTTCATTCCTTGCAGCAATGGTGCAAGAGAATTATTTAACTTTATGTTAGTTTCCTATGAAACAATATTATATATATATATATATATATATATATTCACTTTTCCTTTTAATAGCTACATTCTTCTAATTTGCCATAGTTATGAGACCTTTCTCCAACTTGATTCATCTTTGAGATCCTAATCTATTGCTGGAATAGTATATATCAATTCTTTTCTAGTAGTAACCTTCTTGTTTTAATGTAAATAGTAGCTTTAAAAGGCAGACTCACAATAACTAATATTCAGGATAATTTTTCATTTTTCTGTAACTCCAAATGAGATCATTCTTGTACTTTCAATCCCCCCCCCCCCCGTCTCTTATAAGAATGGTTCAAATAACAAAAAAAAGTTTGTGTTATTTAATCGACACTGCGAGCAGACTGAGATTCATTATCATCAATATTAATTTCAAGTAACTTAATTTTTCAAAAGTATTCCAGAATGGCAATAATTTGATGTGATCTGTTGAGATTATACATTAGTTTGAAACTTAGTGAGTTTTACTCAGTGACGACTGAATGCAATTCCAGGGTATGACTTAACTTTTTTTTATGTGTTATGAGATTCTTTCCTGAAGATTAAAGATTTTAGTTTTTTATTGGGATATTAATATTTTATCACAATTCTTCAAAATGCTGCCAGATTCCTACATGCAGCAGCTAGCCCTTTCAACTTTCCCTGTCCCAGTGTAGTAATCTTTTTCCCTTCCACATACTTAATCCGTTACAAAACCTCGAGTTAAGTGAAATTTAGAGAATATGAAAAGTTATGACTAATATTATTCATGCAACACATATAAATACAGTAACGTTTTGTGAATGAATTATGTTTAATAAAATACTGGGGGGTAGCATTAATTAAAGTACACTCATAAATGATACAGTCAAAAGTCTTTAATCTGGTCATCCATAATCCTGAATGATCTATAATCCGGATCTCAAAGTTACAAACTTTCTGCGCATGCGTAAACGCACAATACCTTTACACATGTGCATAATACATGTATGCATGCGCGTTGAATGTATAACGGACGGTATAAACTAAGCTAAAGTTATCTAATTATCTATTTCAGTTAATGTTGCAGATTGCATTGTTCCTTATCTTCTAACTGGATCCGGCTTATTGTTTTTTGCAGACTGTTAGAGCAATTTTATAAAAGTAAGATTGAACTTTCGATTATGTCAAAAAGAATTTCCGATTCTGGAGCTGCCAAAGGATCTACAAAGCGAAAGCATGTTTCGATGTCCATCAAACAAAAAAAGTGGAATTGCTGCAAAAAATGGATAAAGGTGTATTCTTAGTTTCTCTAACCATTCCGAAATCTGTTTATCAATTTCACCCTGCTCTGCAGGGGGGGGCGCGCAATGTCGCGGCACGCATATATGTCAGCACAATCCTTATCTTCAGAGCAGATGTTTTTATTTTATTCGGCTTATAATTTCTTACTAAATGTAGTATTTCATCTTGATGTACTCCGTCTTTGATATGATTTAAATCAAATTCCTCATCACGAATATACATCAAATAGTTTTCTGGTTGCAATTTTCTAATTTCGACTGTGCGTAACGTGTGCTTTACGCATGCACGCGTTGAAAGAAATGTTTAATAAAGTAAACAAATATTCAGCTTTTTTTTTTTTTTTGTAAATTTTGATACCCTTTAGATCATAATTGCTTTTTATTTCATAAATTATGGTTTCATATTTTAAATTAATTTTATAATTTCTGCATGCCATCTTACCAGATTTAAACTGATGATCTGTAATCCGGAAAAACCGATAATCCGGAATCGCCAAAGTCGTGATGAGTCCGGATTAAAGACTTTTGACTGTACTGTATTCTGCAGTATATATATGTCGTGTACCATCATTCTCCTTCTCCTATGTGAAATTTAGGGTTTTCGAAGACTTTAACTTAGACCTCAAGATGTAACACAGTAAGAAAAAAAATTCATCTGCCTTACATAGTTTCATATAGAATTTTAGAAGATAATTAAGTAATAAAACCTTATTTTATTGCTTAATTATCCTTCAGTGTACTTTGCTAAGTAACTCAACCCAGTGTAATTGTTTAGTAACAATAACTTACTCTTTGTATTGATGAATGTTTTATTTTTGTATTTTTCACATTTCAGAATTGTCAAACAAGGTTTTAATAGAGCAAATAGGCCTAACTATGGAAGTGAATGTTCTAGTGGATATAATAATCCTCACCCTCGTCCAATAGCTAGGATTCCCGTATCTTCCTCCCTTCTGTTAGAAATGATTCATGCAGTGTATTTTGCTACGTAAGTTTCCTGTTCAAATTTATTATATTTGTACATATTGAGGTGTAAACTGATATACATATTAAGGTATAACTATTCATGCAGTATAAACTACACCAATAAATTTCATGTTTAACATAAAATTTTTATGTTTACTTTCATATTCATATTTATGATATTTAAGGTTATTGTGACTTGCTCACTTCTAAGTAATTCAATATTAAACTCTTTTTTTTTTTTTTTTTTTTTTTCCCAACCAAATACCAGAAGTGCATATGTGGCATTGTATGCTTTCTGAGTTTCGCAAGGGTACACATACATTTGTTTTTGATCGCAACAGTTGCGACCAAAAACATTTGTAATGTTTATCCACATGCATTAGATGTTGGTAAATGCCAAATGGATGGTTTTCCAAGTTCAAATCCAGTAATTTTGATTTCTCTGACTCCTATCAATCAGGAAGACCAACAGCATTGGACAACGGCATGCTAAGGGCAGATGTAGAAGAAAATCCTTGTCAAACACCCTTAACCAACCTTGGTTGACCATCCAAGAACATTTAAAGCAGAATGGAAAAATAAGCAAGCAGGTGTTTGGGTCCTCTATAATCTGCTCGAAGAGAACAAAGCCAATGAATCCATCATATGCAACTTATTGCTTCAACGACACCATACAGAACTGTTTTTTGATCATTTGATTACTGGAGATGAAAAATTCGTCCTATATGATAATCCAAAACGCAAAAGGCAGTTTTAACAGGGATTACAAAGGGTGTGCATCCCAAAATGGCACTCGGGCAACATTTTTTTCTAGTCTAATACAGTGATTTGCCAATTTTTTGCTTGTTTGATGTGTAATGTTTCTAACAGAAAGATGGCGCTAGTAATCCAGTAAAGTTAGAATTGCAAAACAACTGGTTTCAAGGTTAGGTTTTACGGAATTCTTTTACGCACTAAATGTTTGTGGAAGTAATGACAGTTTGTTGTCTAACTTCTCTAGAGATGAAGAAACGGAAAGTGTAGATAATATAATGCAAATTCGGAACTTTTGTGAACTTAATATTAATAACTGTTCATTGGAATCGAACAGATATATAATAACAATAAAACATTTTAAATTCTGACATCTATTTTTGTAAAGTGTTCTTTCGAGTTCGCTTATTTGTTCGAAAAAAGCCAACTTTAAGGGAAAATGTGCTTTTTACGATGAAAATAAAAATTAGCATAAATCAATAAATTCAACACTTGTAATAGTTCTGACTGCTGACCATTCATGTTTATGAGTTTTTAAGTTTAATAAACCAGTTATGTATATATATATATATATATATATATATATTTCTTGCTGCTTATCGATGTAGTACCTTTTAGCTGTTTCAAGATAGATTTCCAGGGTGCGTCATGAGGAAATTGATCTACTATCGCACCTGAAATCAGTTTTATATAAAATTATGAAATCTAACTTTTTATATGGTCTCCTAATCTCTTACGTTCAGGATAATTTTATACTCAATATATTTTTAAAAAGTTTGACTTCCATGTGAAAAAAATTGACCAAGATATTAATTTCAAAATTTAGGATATTTGTTGTCATTTCCGTTTGCCTTGAAGGTTCAGTTGACAAATAAATTAGAATAATTTGAAGTTAATTTTCTTCTCAAATGCCATTCAGTGATATTCTTTTGTTATTTACTAGTGTGTAACTTTGCCTTGAATATTCAGTTAACGAATAAATTAGAATAATTTGAAGTTCATTTTCTCCTCAAATGCCATTTAGTGATATTCCTTTGTGATTTACTAGTGTGTAAATAACTCTCTTTAAGTTATAATTTTGTTACCACTGGTATGCCAAAATAATATTCAGGCAAGTAATTTAAAAGTTTTCAAATGCTAAAATGCATTAAATACTTCAGAATCATGATCTAATTAATCTTACAAAAAAATTATCTAACTATTTTTTTCAATGCAAATAATGTTACAGCATTATTTTCTAGAATACGAATTCTATAAGTTTTTACAAGTAAAATATCCCCCCCCCCTTTTTTTTTTTTTTTTTTTTTTTTTTTGAAAAAATTAATATTGATGACAGTCTGTATACAAATGAAATACTTTTCATGAAAATCTGTATACAAATACATTTAATCAATTAACATCAAAAACCTCTTTCTAAACAGGTATTGCATTTTTATGTATGTACAAGTGCAAACAGTTCATTCTTCACTTTGTATATAGTCCCTAAATATGATCTCTGATTTTAAAATATGACTTTCAATTTTTGTTGTTTTATAAAAAAAAAAAAAAAAAATGTAAAATTTTCCTAAATATAAGTATAGAAACTGTGGTAGCGTATAAAAAGTCAGATTTTGTAATTTGCATTAAATTGAATTTATTTTATTTTGTTTTATTACTTTATTTATTTAAATTTTTAAAATTGACAAAACATGAAAATTTATGTCACTTAAATCACTTTCGTAACTGGAAGTTTATGTCTACAACGCCAGCAGTTTTATAAATAAAATCTTATATGGATGATACAGCTGTCTTTTGCAAATTATGAGCCCTAATTTGAAATGTAGCAAAAAGTATCACAAAGAATAAGAATGAAAAATATGGTGCTAAGTATAACTTCAATACATTCTCCTGCATATAAAAGCCACATTCTTAGTTTTCACTCCAGTTAAAAAAAAATTTCCCTGAAGATAAGCCGTACATAGCCCATCTACATTATTTTTTAAACCCAAAAGGCTATTAAATTCGTTTTGGTATTTTGCATTGAAAAGTTTAAATGTCCATTTTACTTTTAAAATTATTGCCAGCATATATTATCGCCCTATGTTATATTTATGTAAATTAAGTAATGAAGAATCTGCATAATTATATGTTTCTCACATTTCACATTACAATAAAACGGTTATGTATATAATTATATTTCTTGCTGCTTATCAATGATCAAATTTTGAACCTAGAGCCATCAAATTTTGAATAATGTAATCCTCCAATGAATATAACCATCTGGAAGCCCTAATTTGGAATTTGTTTTATTTTTGATTTCATATTGTGTAACACATATTGTGTAATTTTTGAGTAACAAACTCAGTGATTTCAAAGCAAGCAATAGCAACACTATACAGGGGGGGGGGGGAATTTATCTCCAGTGTGCGAGACCGTGCATAGGAAATTATAAAAATATGCTCATGTTAAAATTATTTTGCGATATTGCTGTTGAATTGAATATTATGGTTTAAGTGCAAAGAATATGATATTTAATAAATAAAGGTAACCCACAAAACGTTAAAAAAAAAGCCCCTTTCAGATTTTCTTTTTTTTTTTTTTTTTTTCCCCCTAGCCCAGAAGTTCTGTTAATTTTGTTTTGCCATTTTGTGTCGATTCACTTTAAACGACGAATTACTTTTGAAATCGTTGCCACCAAATATTATCGCACTGTGTAGTATTTAAAGAAATTAAATAATGAAGAATCTGCATAAATGTATGTATGTTTCTCGCATTGTGATAAAACAACAGTACATAGAGCCATCGAATTTTGAATAACGTAATCTTCCCCTGAATATGGGCATTTGGGAGCCCTAATTTGGAATTTTTTGTATTATCGATTTCATATTTTGTAACACTTTAACAAATTTTTAATTAAAAGAAATCAATGATTTCAAAATGAGCAATGACAACACTGTACAGAAAAAAAAAAAAAAAAAAAAATTATCTCCAGCACCTGAGACTGTGTATCAGAAATTCTAAATATATGCTCATTTTAAAATTACTTTGCGATATTGCTGTTGAATTGAATTTTATGTTTTAAGTGCAAAGAACATGATATTTAATAAATAAAAGTAATATGCAAAGGGTTAAAAAAAGTCCCTTTGTGCGTAATGTAAAATCTGAAAGCTTTCAGATTTTTTTTATATTATTACTCAAAAGGAAAATGTTTCCATTTTTTAGCACTTCTTATTCACTATTGAAGTTTCATTTATATATATAAAGTCCTGTGAAAAAAGTGCAGATCTCAATAGCAAAGAACAGCAAATATTTCTAATTTGGTGAGATTGCTTTGCATAATCTTATGTCAAGTTTGAATTTTATGCTGACTTGGTTGTTGAAATTTTTTAACAATAGTGCATTGCCAAACCCAGTGGAATAAAAAATCTTAATGGTTTGAGAATATATCTAAATAAATATATACTTTTAAGATGATACGAAAATTTGTACGGGTTATAAAATTTTTAAAAAATTCCATAAAAATTAATTGTTTATTAAACTGGTGAGAAAAATTAATTTTTCTTGGACTTCAGTTTATACAAAAAGAAAACAAAGATGATGAAATATTATTAAATATGAACTAAATTTTGTTAAAACTGCAGAATAAAATTTAATTTTTTTTTTTTTTTTTTTAAATCACTTGTTAGGTCTTTACGAAATTTGATGGTTGACTTAATTGTAGAAGCAAAATGAAACTACGAAAAAAGATTGGTATATCATTTCAAGAAAGTCCTATTTTATTTTATAAGCATATCGAGAACCATGCAGTTTATAGACCTGGTAAATTTCTTCTTTTCCAAAGAAAGTTAAAGGAAAATTTGCTTGTCAATTACTTTCCTATGAAGGGAGTATTGAACTATCCTCTTTTAGGGAAGGAGTGAGGAGCTTAATGTATGTGATATTTATGTACATGACTAGCTCTGAAGTTTTGAGATGGGCAGACAATATGTCCTAAAAAACATTTCATTTGTCTGCAGACAATAATTAGTAACAACAATTACAATTTATCCATCATGCAATAAATATAGGTAGAAAAAAAAGGAGCTGAAGTGAGAGCATTATAATTTTCTGTGACTTAAGCATTATGGATTATGGATTAACAAAGCATTATGGATGTAAAATTCCGTATAGAACATTGGCTTTCATATTCATTGCATACAATTTTTTGATTTTCCAGCATGTTAATAATGTAAAGTATAAATCTTTGAGATGACCTCAAACTAACAGTGGTAAAAAGATAATGTGCAATGAAAACAGTAATGTATGCCATTTTCTCCAGAAGTACATTAATGCTCAAAGCTATCATGTTAGAGGGGAAGAAGATAGTTACAGTAACTGATATACCAACCTCCTTCCAGCTATTTTATAAAAAGTGAGTGTCAAGGGACTTGTGCTTTGCCATGGTAATCCATGTTCTCAGTCAGCAAGATTATCAGCAGAATTTCTTGACCAAAAACACATCAAACCAGAAGAACATCCATACTGTTCTCCTGATCTTGCTATAAAGTATGACTTTTGGCTGTTTTTTTATCTGAAACAAAATTTACGTGGCTCTCATTTCCATTCTGAAGATGAGACCATAAGAGCATATTTTTCATCAATTCCAAGAAGTGAATAGCTTGAGACATTTAATCTTTGGGAAATATGCTTATAAAAGTGAATTGATGTTGGAGAAAAACTGCTTTGAACACACCTAAAATTTAGTTAAAATTTGTAGTATTTAGCTCTTTCTCAAAAGTTTGAGTGGCCATCATATTAGTTGCTTCTGAGAACATTGGTTGGTACCAAAGAACTGAGGGGAGAGCAATTTGTATGTTACAGATTTGGGCTTGCAATCTGTATGTATACTTTATTTTGTAAAACATCAAAGAGACTTTGCAAAGTGTATCGCATGTAAAAAGGCACAAAATAAACTGTCTTAATAAGTAAACACAATTTTATTAATCGGATTGCAGGTTTGAAAAGTATTCCTGTTTATATAATGCTACATCGAGAAAACATTAAAAGTCAGATGCTTCTATTTAACTTGGGAAATTCATAACAAATGACAAAATATTAACCGTTTGACTGCTACACGGCACAAAAGCGCTGCATTCATTTGTCTTGAACCGCGATTGCGCTGCGAGTTTCAGTGTGTCTTTGTTGCTCCGTGGGTGTGAACGTACGTAGTCTGACCTTACGCATACTTTGTAACACGAGTGCATTCTAAAATAACTAACTGCTTCGTGGTTTTCGAGACAAATGAACGCAGCGCTTTTGCGCCACGTAGCAGTCAAATGGTTAAGAAACGTGATTTGATGTATGGTTTCTGCCCACCCCCCAGTATGCATACTATGGAACATAAAATTAAGTCAAATCTTTTTAAATTTTTCTGTAATTAAAAAAGAAAATATTAAATTCGAGGATAATGTTGATTGTTAAATAAATTATTCTTAATATCAAATTGAAAGCTGCATGGGTGTTTTCCCCCATGTGTAACGTGCCAGTTCCCTTAGAAAGTCCTCCACAAAGGCATCCCTCCCCTTAGGCAGATAGCCCTAGTGTGCTTTGCCATAATTAAATTAAATAAACCAAAAACCAAATTGAAAGAAAATTTATAACAAATTATTTTTGAAAACAAATTTTTTTAATTTAATATTTGTTGGATTAGTTTAATAAATATTTTTCTATCTTTATTAACAAATTCTCATTTAGAAGGTTGAAATTGTAAGAGATTTGATTGTATATTTAGGTTTCATATTAAAAAAGGGGGAAATTTCTATTAATTTTCTTATAAGAAACATTTGATGTTATTTTTAGTAGATTTTGAAATTCTGTTATTCTATTATTCTAATAAAAATTTATATGTAATGAGTTTCTGTATAAAGTTTTTTTATTTCTGCTACAATAGTTTTATTTGGTTTCAGATTCAATGGTTTAGCCTCTATAGGTTTGCAGTCATTGGATGAACTTCACAGCAGAGCCATGCATGAAATGTTATCAGATGTATTATTGGTAATTAAATTATCTGTAGTACATAAATTTTGGGTAATAAATTGATGATTCTGAACACAAAAGGTGAAAGATTTTTATATGTATTTTGATAAAATTTTATTTACTTAAAATTAATTAGTTTTTGTTCCTGGCAGCCAAATGCATTACTTGCCATATTTTGCATATATAACTTAAATGCGAGTTAATTTTACTTAAAAACTTTCTGCAAATTTACATTTTAAGCAGATAGCTCTTGAGTGATTTTCTATAACTAATTAATTAGTTTAACTAATTATCTGAAAATTTCAATATTTTAAAGCAAGATTAATTTATGCAAGATTTGTATTGTTTAATGTATTAGATTACTTCAAAAGCAATTTCTCACAGTTTCAATAAAGTATGTATTAGTTATGTTGAGAGAGAGAGAGAGTTTATATCTAAGGAACTAAGATTCTTGAGCTATCTTTACTGCATTGCACTTATAGCCAGAAAATAAAAATATGTGAAAATCTCTCGTGGTTTTTAGTTAATGTAGCCAATACAGCCTGGATATTAATTAATGGGGATACATTAGTTAATAAGCCAATAAAATCCATCAGTATGTAGTTTAAGTAATCTGTCTGATTATTTTAGTTAACTACTGAATCCTACATCCCTCCAAAAAGTAATGAAATTTCACAATGTGTTAATACATCAAAGTGGCTTCTCCTATGAAATAGTTCTACAAAACCAAAACAAACTCTTACTTAATAATTTTGTTGTATATCATTTTGAAAATGTGCAAGTTGTCTTTTTTGATGCTCTTGATGATTTTAAAACTGTTGTCTGTTTTATTACTTGTAAAAATATTTTCCTTATAATAAATCTTCCTATTTAAGAGTATTATAACAAACCTATGGCTTCTGAAGAACTTCATAATATATATCCTCTATATTTTCTTCTGAATCAAAAACCCGCCAGCTCTAATTCATATGAAATTTCAAAATCTTTCTTGGCTGCTGTAGGATTCACATCAAATTAAAATGATGTCAGTGTTATGGCGTTTTCAGGTTTCTTTTTGTATGTTTGTGCAAGTACACAAAAAGTCTGTATGCATAAAACTCAACTTTTATTGATAATATTGCATGAAGACTTTTTTCTTTTACAGATATAAAATTTGGTTATTTTTTATTATAATAATCTTTGACAATTATAGAACTTTATGTATTTTGACATACAATGTATAAATATCTATATACTGTGCTTGTAATTTTTGTTTATTGATGCTGCAGTTCTATTCAAATTATGTAATTTTTATTTACTACTGAAATCTGTGTAACTATTTAGTTATCTTACTTTTTTTGTAACAATATCTCATGTGTTCCCACAGGTAACTAATGCGATTCGTAATTCCTTAAAAGTCAATCCCTCAGGACAACCTTGTGATGGACCCATGGGTATTAGCGTAGCTTTATCTCCTACTGCAGTTGTTAGTACTGTTTCACGAGCCATCACTAATGCATCTTTTAGAGCAAAGAAACTACCAGGTATTTCATTATTTTTCCTTTCTTAAATGATTAATTATTACTGTAATAAATACAGCCTCATAATCTCAACGTTTTTTACTTTTTTCCATTTTTTATTACTATTCTATCTTTAGTTTTACCCAAATAGTGTTACCTATGACTGTATGTATTTTACAGATGATATTCCTATTCAAGAAAATGAAAGTGGTGAAACTCATCAATTATCATCCATCAATGAAGAATGTGAAGAGGGAGAAAACCAACCTGCCAATCACCGTAATCGAAAACAAGGAAGCAATAATTCCTCATTTGCTTCAGCGATAACAAAAGTAGGTGTTTTACAACTTAGAAAAGGAAAGGACAAAAAGAAAGATAAGGAAGCTGTAAATGGTGATACAGTAGATTATAACAAAGGTAATGGTAAAATAAATGAAACTTCGTCTGTGAGTAATGATGAAGATAGAGTTGAAGTATGTTTCTCCAATACTGATCAGATGTCTTTGCATAACTCCTATTCATGCAGAACTGATTTACCTAAAAGCCCAGTAGGAAACAGCATTCCAAATGCAGATAATTTTGATTTCAAAGACACTTTAAATAATGCCAAATATGTCAATCATTCAAATCAGGGGTCAGAAGTAGTGATCACAAATGATGGAACCTGCATCTTGAAATCTATTTTGCATAAATCAGAGTCTGCTAATGGTCTTCAGAATTCCTCATTGCAAACTGCTGTTTAGAATTCTTTTCTTTTAAAATGTGTGAAGGATTTAGATTCAGCTTTTACTGAATTTTTAGTTTATTTGTATATAAAAGTACATATGTAAAAATGCTCTGAGTGTCAAATAACCTCATAATCTCTTTTCTGCACCCTTGGGAAGTGAGATATAATAATGAAAAACTATCAACTTCATTTTTTCTTTGTCAGTATATAATTGTATATAAGTTGTGCATTCTTTAAAATGTGGTGTTAAAATGGTGTATATTTGCTTTGCTCATTTTATCATATTTCTGATAGTATATAAACTTTAGTATAAGGTTCTATTCTAATCTGATTGATAAAAAAAGTTGGTTTTAATTTTTATACTCATGTTATAACTTATGACTACTGTGAAATATCTGTGTATATCTTGTGTACCTGGAGTGCAGGTCTTTTGATCTGCAAAGATGTGATCATTTCTTAATTTATTACAAAGGGAAAATTATTTGCCAAAACAGTGTTCCATAATTGCTTGTTATTTTTATGCATAAAGATTGATTTCAAATTTTTACTTTCTCCTCAAATAATAATTTATATATACTCAATTCTTATTTTAGCTTACTGCCTTTTCTTCTTTTTAATATGCATCTCATTTTAATGTTATTTGTGATACTTATTAAACACATCCATATAGAGTAATAAAATATTTATCTCTACATAGTTACTTTTGAATAGGCCATGAGAATTCTGTCCAGTGTGTTTATAGTTTGTTTAAAGTACAATTTAAAAAGAACTTATAAATTAATGAAATTGTTTTTTTAGTTGTATGACATCTTTCTTTCCTTCTCTCAAGATTTATGGAAGTGAGCTATCTCAGTTTTTGTTTGAGGGTTTGATATTGAATTTTGATATTTTTTATTATTTGCTTTAAAATATGGGAAATTCTCTTACTTATCATTTCTAACATAACTCATATAAATTAGTTTTGGTTCGTCAATGTATGATCTAATTAATCACTTTATCTGTAATTTAAATAGTGATAAAAATGGGATCATGATCTATAAACTCATACTAGTCTTCCTTTTGAAGGAAGTTTTCATAAAAGAAAATAAGTGTTGGTGAAAAGAATAATTTTTGCATGATTTAAATGTTCTGAAACCCAACAATTTTGGTCCAAATCTTCTTTTATTATCTTTTACGTATTTTATAACACGTTAACAACAAATTGAGGCAATTCATAAATTGTTACTGAAAGTCTCATTTTGACTTTTATGTTCATCATATTATGTAACAACTTTTGCTAATATACTTTAAGTACATTTACATTATTTTGAAGTATGATGAACTTTCATTTTGGCCAAATCACTTTGGTTTTCATTAGGACTTATAATGCAAAGTTGTTGCGTATCTTTTCATGTAAGTTACTTATAATTTTATAAATTTTATACTTTTTAACATTTTCATTTCAATTTCTTGCTATTATTTCCATGTTTATTTTTCTTTCTCTCCCCCTTTTTATGATTTTGTTCTATGGTTTATATAAATTCAACCTAGTTTATATTTCATTTTTGTAATAATAATTAGCTTTTCGATAATTTGTACTGAATAAAGTTGTACACAGCCAAACGTTGTCGATATTTTGTTATGCGATAAAGTGAAAGCTTTTTAATTTCAGTATTATTTGATTCATTATGTGATAGTATATTGATTGCTTTGCCTGTTTTTTTTTATGTTGTTTGTATTATTATTGAATCATAAGAAGCATATATGTATATTAGCAGTTTATATATATATACATTAATGTCAGCAGTGGACTGCAAACTGAATAACAAAAATTTAAATTTAAATTCCTGCAACAAAAATTTTTGTTTACTTGGGAAAAAAAAAAAAAGTATTTTTTGAATTTGTAAAAATGGAGTCATATTAGCTTAATATTTATAAATGCTATTAAAAATAAATCATGTCCATTTATGAGCCTATGATTATTTATAAATACTATAAAAATAAATCATATCCATTTATGAACCTATGATTATTTATAAATACTATTAAAAATAAATCATACCCATTTATGAATGGTTAGAAATAAATGATATTCTATAAATTACTTATACTATAGCCCCTTGTATGATGCGTATCAAAACACAAGTATTGTACTGTTTAATGTGTTATGTTATCAAAATTTGCTCATTTTTGCAATATTTTGGTGCCTTTAAAAGTAAACTTCCTTATTCAGACTCTCTTTTTTTTTAAATTTAATTTCATAGCATTAAATGCAATATTTTCCATAGTCACAGAATGTGCCTCATTTCTGAACAAAGCTGATCTGTTAAAGTGAATTAATTGTGAGAGGTGTTATCTGAAAATTAATTTCCAACTAAAATAGATAAGGTTATGGAAATATGGGACAGTTAATTAAAATTATTTAAATATAAATTTATTATATTTAAATATAAAATTTATATAATATATTTTTTGGAAAAAAGACCATAATGCAGCCAAAATTATGTTGAGATTTTGTATGTTATTTTCCCCCCACTTGTTACGTTTGAGAAATGCTTGTTATTGGCATATCCCTAGCAATACAGTAAATGAATTCAATTGAAACTTCCAAATTAATGTTGTAATCATGAACATTTCTTTATGTCTAAGGCTGTATAATTTTGGCTAACAAGAAAGTAATCTTTTAAAGTTCTGTTATTTAGCATATAAAAAGCAAGCAGAGAATTATTTCCTACAAATAAACATTTCATAAGCTTCTGTACAAAAGCTTGCTTATTTCAGAGCTTAAGTTATAAAGTGTTTAATTTGTTATTTTGTCTGTTAGTAGAGCTTACATGTTTTCTTATTTTATTAAAATATTTATTTTTCATTAGTAATTATAATAGTGTTGTTTATATATATATTGTATGTTATGCTTTAAAAATGTTATGAAGAATATTTTGAATTTCTATTTTTTATTATCATGACAATATAAATCATCCTTAGAACTGTTTCTTTTCTCCAAAATATTTATTTGTTGTGCTCTTAATATTTTGTATGTGTATAGCCATCTGCTGTTTCAATGGTTAGTGGAATTCTTTAGATTTTGTCTTCTAAATATATAAAACCTCTCCAAGTGTAATAATTTAACTAGTGCCTTCTGTGTATACCAGTACACATTTTCCTCACCAGAAAATATGTAAATGTTACTAGAAATTTGATATGTTCAGTGTATAATAGGATAGGAAAATAAACTGCATTTCATGATGTAAAGTACTTCTTTATCAGAATGTTAAATTTTCTTATACAGTGTCCAAGTTTTTGCCCCGTATTAAAAAAAAAAAAAAAAAAAAAAAAATTAGTTTAAGTGTTGTTGATTTAAAATGCAAACTAATTTCGTATTTCTACTTTTCTCTATGATAAAAGGAATAATATAATTCAAATTTTCATAATGCTGTACAATTCAAAACAAATTTTGATCTAAATATATGTTATGCTGTTTCAGCAGTATTGCTAGCAATACTGTAGTGAAGTTGTGTTTTATTGTACAAACTCAGAAGTTTTGCATTTTAAAATTTTTATCAGAACTAAAATATCTGGCTGTATGTGTGATATTATGAGTAATATTGATTTATTTCTTAAAATAAGAACCAAAAGAATTGTTGGATTGTGATAAAGAAATAAAATGGCGTTTAAAATGAGAGGGAACCTAAAGTGGAGCCGTTCAGAAAACCATTTCAAATAGGATTGATAAAAAAATAAATGTAACTTTTTTAAATGCATGTGAACTTTAATTTGTTGTTTTGCTGCAATTGTTTTATCAAATTCAATGTTTTAATTTAAATATATGTGTTTTATAATGAAATATCTATTTATTTTAAAATACTGAGTAGTCGTTTTTCATCTTTGCATACTTACCCTAGAGTAAAAGTGCATCCACTTTCTTCCCTTGTCTGGTGTTAATGATTTTTATTGTGTACTCTATGTTGAATTAATTATAAATAAATCTATGGCTTTTTTATTCATACGAAATTATGCAGTGTATTTCATAACGTTCCAGAAAGTGCTGAATTCTGAAGAGTAGTAAGCTACTAATCGGTATTAAAAAAAACTTTAGATTTCATTTTAATAAAACCGAACCATTTTAAGCTTTAATTATTTGTATTCTGTAAGCAAGGAATTGAGTTTATAAGGCATTTCTCCCGCCATCCTAGCATGCCTTCACGGTTTAGTGGTTCTGCACACTGGGCCGCTATTCCAGAGGTCCGTGGTTCTATTCCTGGTAAAGGTGGTTGCTAATTTTCATCTCTCCTGCTTTTCCAAAAAATCCTAATGTCTCTACAGTGGCACCCGAATTAAAAGGGTGTTGGATGATGATTCTCCTCACCCAGGATTTGACGATTGGGTCCCCTTTAAAAGTCAGTTGCCCTTTAAAAGGGGGAGTATATAAGGTATTTCTCCCGCCTTCCTAGTGTGCCTTCGGGGTGTAGTGATTCTACACACTGGGCCGGTATTCCAGAGGTCCATGGTTCGATTCCCACCAAAGGCAGTTGCTAATTTTTCATCTCTTCGGCTTTTCCAAAAAATCCTAATGTCTCTACAAGTTAACCAAACAAGAATAAAACAATTAAGTCAGCTTGTGAAAAATTTTATTCTTAAAAAAAAAAAAAAAAAAAAAAAAAAAAAAAAAAAAATTCATATAGCTATATTATTTTATCATTACACCTTTGTGTTTTGCATCATTAAAATTGTCAAGACTGTAATGCTAATACTGAATATCTGCTAGCAATTTTTCGAGGGAAAATGCATAATTTTTATCCTTTCTGTTAAAAACAACTTTCTGTAAAACATATTACTTTAAAAAGTAATTTATTGTGCATTCAAGTATAAAATTTATGTTTTACAAGTACTGAAATAAGTAAACTGTGAATATTTGCTTCATGTAATTTTCAAGTACATTTTAGGACTTCATACAAAAGTATTTAAAGAAATAAGTTATGAGGGAGCTTTGAAAAGTAATGCAAACATTCTCTGGGAAGTAACAGACTAAGCAAAACATATACACAATAAAACTAATATTTTAACTATTTTTTAAAGTAAGAAGTGAGGTGCTTTAAATATTTCTTCTATGGTAATGAGCATAACAGTATACCTCATGTATGAAGCTCATTTCTTGGTTGTTCTGCCAATTGTAAATGATTAATCAGTCAAACTTCTTTAGCTGAATCTAAAAATGCATCATCTTAAGATTTTGCTAGAAGCTGAAGAAATTTTACATTTTAGGGTGGGATAGATTTGTTTGAGTTTACCCCATTTAAATATACTAAAAAAAAAATTCACTGATAATTATTGTTTAGTTGTAGATGATGTTAACAAATGCATTTTGCTCCATAATTCAGACTTCATCTGCGAAGTCAAAAGCTAATTCAGCAGAACTTGTCTATAGCATAAAGTCAGATTAGCCTTCTGCTCTGAAGCTTGTTGCTCACAAACCTTGGGGGGGGGGGGAGAAAGAAAATATATTATGCATCACTTCTCAATCCACCCTTTTATTACCCTGTGCATGGTGCATGGAGATTTATCTAAGAAAGCATTTATATAAAGCTAACTTATTGCTTAAGAATTGTTATGAATACTGAAAGTTTTAAAAAGTGTCTCCATATGCTGATAATAATGCATTTGATTATTTCATAATATGATAGTTTCACCATCAGTTGAAATTTAAATGCTCACTGCAAAAATTTTATATTGCTTAAATGCAATTTAAATTAAAAATATGCCTTTCTTATTGGAGTCTGAAGAATTTTATGAATTTGAATAGTTTAAATTAAATATATTTTTTTTAATTTTACATTAATGTACAGAATATGTAACTGTTGAATATTACAAGAAGTAGCATAAAAATGCATATTTTGCTGTTATACAATTTTAAAAAGATTGGAAAATTGGTAAAAAAAAGGATAAAAATTGATTTCTGTTCTTCAAATGTAAGTATACTTTGTGCTGCTTGATTTTCAAAAATGTCAGACTTTTAAGAATTTCTCATGAAGTTATTTTCCACAGCATTTTTATTTCTCATTTTCAGCCAGTTGCATGCTTTATAGTACATTTATTACAAAATCTGCATGTGTAATATTAAATTTACTATGAAATTAGAATTTTGTATTATAAATTTAAATTTGTATTAATTTATAGCTGATGGCATATTTTTTAATAAATGAAAATAATGAATTATTCTATCTTTAAATATTATGGTCATATTTAACAAATACATATTTCATATTTCAAAATGCAAAATTATCAGATTTTCAAAGTAATACTGTGTAGTTGTGTTAAGTATGTTGAATACGAAATATATTTGAGCACAAAAGTCATATCATATGGAACATTTGTCATCACATCAAATTTATAGAACGTCACATTTTTTTGTTTCTTAAATATTTGATACAATACAGTCTAGATTACCACAGATAATGTACACTGTAGCTGCTTTAAATAACTGGAAATCCATTAAAGCAGACATATACAAGTCCTATTTTGAAATATGTAAAATCCTCATTATTGAAAGTTCTGCTGTTCATTTAGGGCTAAAAAAATAAAAAAAAAAAAAAAAAGATAGCTCAGAATTCCCCTTACTTATTTCAGAAAATTTCATTTTTAAAAACTCGTAGATCAATTTACATTTTTTTGTTTCTTTTGATTAAAAATACTAACCTATTTTTTTCAAAATGTTGTATAAAAATTGGATATAAATGTATATTTCTAATTACAAAAGTGTTTTATATATTGCATATATTTAATATTTGAACTTTTTTTAATTTAAAAAAATAAATCAGTTTTGTGAAAAATTGAAACCCTTATGTATCTTCCCTTAATTTCTAGACTCATATTTAGAAAATTATTGCGTTTGCTATAAAAAAATTGACGAAGATATATGAAATATATAGTTTTAAAGTTGGATATCATATTCAGGGGCTGTACACAAATTGAAGAATAAAAGATTTGCATTTGTCTGCACTGAAATTGAAATTGTAGTTAAGAAAGGATTTCTGATGTTAGCAGATCGAGTCATAAGCATTTCTATAAATATTATCATGAAAAGTATTCATCAGTGTAATTATTTTTGTATAAGATCTTATTCATGGATCTTAGAGAATTATTATTCTTGAAAATACTAGCAGACTTCAGTATTGCCAACTAGGAATTAAAAATATTTCTAGTTTAATGAATTTTTATATTAGGATTCTTTTGTAATATAAGTGGGAGAATATTAATAGTGCATTTCTGATGTTTCAAAGTTTGTAAATTGTTTGTGTGGAAATTTTTTTAGAATTATATGTCTAATAATTAAAGAATATTAGATACTAGTAAATAACAAAAGAATATTACTGAGCGGCATTTAAAGGGAAAAAATCAACTTTGAATTATTTTAATTTATTTTTTAACTGACTCTCAAGGTAAGTTGTATCAAAAATCGCAAATTTTGAAATTAAATATCTTTTCTAGTTTTTGTCACGTTTGAGTCACATTTTTTGTTTTATTTTTTATGATGAGTATAAGATTTTTCTAAATGTTATTTCATAGGTACTGGGAAAGTGTATAAAAAAATTTAATTTCATTTTTTAATATAAAAATATGAAAGCATGAATCTTCTCTATTTAAAACGTTTTTTATTAATGGGAATACATGTCTGTGCCCAACAGCTGCAAATAAAGGCTGAGGATTTTTGTGGGCAAGATGTATAATAAAAAATTTGTATTATGTAAAATTGAAACCTGTTTATCTTCAACTGGTAATTAATATTTCCATGTCTGTTCATGTAATTTTCTCTCTCCATATCCCTCTTGTCTGTCCTAACATATGTGAACATTTTTTTTTTTTTTTTTTTTACATTGCAGTTAGAATTTCTGTGTGTTTTTTAATATGACGATTAAAATTTCCATGGTCTTTCCTTTTTATAATTTTCTCTTTTGCCATATCCTTCATGTCTGCATCTGCCCTAACATATGTGAACATATTGCTTTGTTTTATGATATAATGGCTTACCTGTAAATTTAATAATAAATTTTCTCTCATTAATTTGCTTAGAGTGTGATTATACTTTATAACTATTAATGGAATCCTGCGGTCTAAATCTATTCATATATTTTAACATAAACTAAATGTTCATGTCCTCCTTTACTTTGTTTTGAATTTTAAAACTCGTGTTCATATGCCTTAACCTTAAATACTTGTGATTGTCAGATATCAAGTGAATAGTTTAGAATTACATAAACATTATATTAATGTGTCATATGAAAGTGCAAATCTGTGTAATAAAATTATAAATATGTTTCAAAATTTTGTTGTAAAAATCTCTAGTTCTGTGAAAGTTCTGGAATTGTACAAGTGTTCTATATATTCGTTGATTGTATAGAAACAATAATTCTGAGAGATTTTAATTTGTTATAATTTATAAAAATTCTAGATAAAGATTATTTCAATATTATTTTGTTTGTTCTCATTATATAAGTTTGAAATACATTCTGATTTTTAAGGTTTCATAGAAAAGGCATTGAAAATATCTGTACAGTTTTGGTGGCATTTAGTAATATAATTCTATAAATTTATTTATTTAATTTTCTCCATCTGTATAGAGTTTAAAATTTATTTTAAAAACATGTAAAATATTTCCTGAGAATTGGAATTTCAATATATTTTTATTTCTTGCTTCAAAGAGTTTAAAGATTTCAAAAGAACATAAAATTTTCTTAAATTTATTTTATTAAATGCAGTAAATTCAAAAGGAAAAAAGTGCATTAAATTACGGGATTTTTTTTTTTTTTTTTTTTTTTTTTTTTGTGTGTGTGTGTGTGTGTGTGTGTGTGTGTATTACATGCAAAAATGACTTTCAGAGCCTACTCCAAACAGAGGTTGGACTTCTATTTTTCACCCCAGTTTTGAAGAAGAGCAACCCGGAGGAGTGTCCAGTGGTCTCCCACCCCTCTCCCCTGCCACCAAACCACACGAGAGGGCTCTCATCTCCTCCTACATTAAGAGTCGCACAGACATTACATGCCGCACAGACACTATACATTTAGAAACATCCATGTCTTCTGCGGGATTCGAACCCGGGCCCTTCGGTACCACAGTAGGCTTCCCTAACCACTATACCATCTAGGCAAAACAGTAATTATTAGTTGTTTCAATGGTCTGGCTCCATTATGCATAAAAATAAGTGGGGAAGTTCTCTCCAAAAAAAGTTGGCACAACAGACTTATGGTAATATGGAAACCTTTGGCATTTATATTAAAAAAAAAAATAATAATGGACAAAAATCAGGTGTTTCATAAATCATGCAAATATGAAATTCACTGCTGCTGTAAATAATCTATCTTTCATACCCCTTTTACTAGGCTATATATATTTAATCATATTGTTTTTGTAAAAACATTAAACTTCATAATGTAAAAGAATGTTTATTAAGGTAATTACGGCTTACTTTCAAGGCCAAAATCTGTTAGTTAATATTTCATTTAATTCTGGTAAATTTTCCATATCGATGTTCAGCAGTTCCCAAAGTGTGTGCCAGGGAGCCCTAAGGTCTCTGCCAGCACTTCATAGGCACTCCACAGCTGTTCCAGGAAAATTAATTGATGAAAATTAGTTGATAAAATTAAGAATAAAGAACAAAAGGTAGACTCAAAACGGGAGGAGAGAACAGAAATTGAATAAAATTTAATTTTGCATGACCTCTAAGCAGACAATACGTCGTTTGCTAAAGGTCGCACAATGTAAGTGCTTTTTTTATTGTACGAAACATATGAAACCAAATGTTTCATATGTTGCCTTAACATAGTTGTGGCTTAGGCGACACATTTGTTTCTGTCAGGCACACTGTCCTACGTATAATTGGATGGAGAGTTACTTCGCATTTTTTATGGTTACCATGAATGCATAGATGACAAGTGAAGTGAAAAAAAGGAATATGTGATAAACCGCTAGCTAGGCACAGCAGGTACTACACTGACTACCAATACGTATTTTGACACCTATGCAAATGACGATATCTGCGGTCCTAAGGTACGTCACGGACTCCGCCGGTATATATCGTGTAGGAAACAGCATCGGCTTAAATTTTAATTAAATTAGTCGCATGCAAGATGCCTCGCAGTTCGGAGCTCTCTGATTTCGAGAAAGGTATAATTATCGGGTATCACAAATGTGGTCGATCCTTAAGAGACATATCTAGTGATCTGAAGTACCCAAAATCGACAGTGGCCTATGTGATTAAGGGGGTCTAGTCTGGACACCGGTCGAGATCGATATCGGAAAACCAGTCGGGATTCTTTTTCCACTCGACAGCAGAAGGGAGAGCGAGTCTGGCTAAGGCTCCTCTAAACCAGGCTGAATCACCAACTTTTCTCTCTTGGCGAGGGAGGGAACGCGCTACAATTTTGGCGCGTTTATCGCACACGCTGGCTGAATGTCTGCTGTTTTTTTTTTAAAGATGTATTTTATAGACGCGCGGCATTCAGCGCACATAAACTTTTCGGATAATTAATTAATTCTCGAATAGTATATAGACGTTTTCACTTAAATAAAAATTTCGCGTATATTTTGTAAACATATTCAAAATAACTTATTCTTTAGATGTTTCAGTTTCGTTAGCAGACTAAAATAAATAAGATATGAATAAAAACTTTCAATAGTGTCAAATGGGGAAATAGTTAAAGCGTAGAGTGTGCAAATAAATTTATCTTAATGACATTTTAACAAAAATTTCCATAAAAACACTGTAAATTCATACTAAAAAAATAACTTAAGAATATGTTGTCATTTTAGTCTGAGGTATATGGAAATAATTGTGCAAGACTCTGAAGAAACACTTTCTTTTAAATGTGTGAAATATTTCATAACATATATGGAAGAAGAAAGTACAGCATTCTGTGTTTTGGATGACTTTCACCAAATGTAATATAAATACGAACTAGAAACCGTAATAAAAAGTCCTTCCTCTCCAATCAGATCACCTTTGTGTTGCATTGTATTTGTAATACTTCTAAAAATCCAATTTTTACCTAAATTAAAAAACAGTTATTCCATAAAAGATAATAAATTTGAACGTATATAGAATGAATTTTGTAATTTGAGTTATGTTACAAAATAATTCATAGTTTATATATTTTATACTAATAATTTAGATAAAACCTGTCCAATTTAAGAATGTGTGTTAACCACATTCTTAAATTGTAAAAGGACGACTTAACCACATGTAATTCATTTCAAAGCATAAAAGAAAGCTTATTTTTTATTTTACACAGCAACAGCATTTTCATGCAGTCAAGTTTTTTTAATTGTTAGTTATTATACATAATACTTAATTTTTAACACATTTTTATTAGAAAGCATAACTAAGAAACTTCTTTTTAAAGCCCCACAGTAATTGCAAAGAATGCCGTTAAATTTACAAAAGTATTGAAGATATATTGAACAGCATTATAACAAGAAACTACTGTACAAAATATGTAAATTTAACATAACTTCTTTTTTAGTATTTGCATAGTTTCCTCCAAATGAACCTTAATGGGAAGTTATCTTGCAAAAATTTAAAAGTATTAAAATGGCCTCTATTTAAGATGTAACTGCATTTATAATTATTTTGTAATTGTGAATAGATTATATTATTGCAATTAGATTATGCACTTACAACATAATTGCATAAAGTAATGAAATTAAGAGTTCACAGATACAATGTAATATAATTACAAAGCAATTATCTAAATTGTAATTATAATCACTTATTTAATACCACAATATTATTACAATCACAATGTAATTTAAATTGGGTACTATATTTGTATACCCTCCACTCAAAAGGAGGTACTGATAAGCCTGGAAGTTATTATCAACAAAAAGCCTGTTCAGGACAGTTTGATGACAATTTCCACCGGGCGAAAAGTACATTCTTAAGCCCAGGCAAATCATGACAATAAAAATCATTTAGTCTCATGATTCACTATATTTCAAACCCTAAATTTGAATTCTGCACCAAATTATTTACCTATATTTTAATATACTTTATGAATTATTAGAAGCGATATGGCAAATATCTTCTAAAAATAACTGTAAAATATTTGTATCCATTAATTGATTCAGATACACACTTTTATTATTTAAGTATATCAAAATAACAGTTTCATGTTCCTGAAATACAAAAGTTATGAAAAAAGTTAAAGTAATATTCTTAGAAGCATATGATATTAGTCACCAGCTGCAAAACAGTTAATTTTTTGCCCTAAATACAAGTTTATTACACAGTAGTAATACGTGTAACTTAATAACATGGTATATAAAAAATTAATGATAATAAGTTTATCAGAAATGAATTAATTCTGCAAATAAACTTTCTGCATTTGAAAATTTTCTACACCTGAGGGGAGGGAGAGATCTAGTAAAATTAGATTTATTATAACTTCAGTTGGACCAAATACCTTCTCTCTCTATATATATATGCATCACTAAAGAAATAAATAAAATTATCATGCTTAAAAAACAGATGTACCATACCAGTTTTTTTCCCCTTGTTACCCTTTACATTGAGAAATAACAAACAGTACAACGCTGAAAAATACTATCTTTGAAATTTTATTTAAATGAAGAAACACACACCATCTTTTTATTTAAGCATTACACTTCAAAAACAGATACACATACCAATTTATTTTCACTAGCCTTTATACTAATAACATGCCATATAAAAATGAAAAGAATTATCCTTGAAATTTAGATAAAATGAAGTAACACAATGAAAAATTTATGCACACGGACATCTTTTTTCTATTGCATGTTGTCTGACATGATCCACAAGTGCCTAAAAATGTACCCAAGGAAACACATTTCAATATTAACAAAAAATTGTTTACAGATTAAAATTCATTCATTTCATACCAGTATTATAAAGATCATGCATGAAACAAATCTGCTTTCCCATACTTTTAAGTAAAACTCAACTGAAATTTTATACTGGAAAATATGCTATATTTCTATATATTAGAAACAAGAAAATAATACCATAATAATATACTCATAGCCTAGCAGAAAGTAACATATATTACATCAAACACAGAAATTTATATACTCGTAGCCTAGGAAAAAGTAATACATATTACATAAAACACATAAATTATTTAATATAAAACATACATACCTTCTAAAATTATTTTACTTTTTGTTTCTTATTGGCCGATGCTGATGAATATGAAACGTTATGGGCTCTTTTGTTGATAAGATGCTGTGTAAGGCCTTTGCATCTAGTAATAAAAAAATTATCAATAATTACTTTCTTAAGATTACAGCATTCTGGCATGGCCACATGCGTACATTTATCAATTATTCTTTCAACTAATTCTTTTGTGATGGCTGATTGTAAACGAAGGAGTACATCTTTACATTTTTGAAATTCTCGTTCAGCTTCCCTACATATTTGATACATTCCTGAAGAGATGACCTTCAGTCCACCTTTATTGCTATGTTTTGTAAGAATTGTGCGATGCTCGGGTATGTCAGGTTCCAGCATGTCCTCTGAAATGGTCATAGCTGTTTTACAATTTTCACATATGCTTTTTTTTTCAACAACTTATTATATATGGCTCCTGCGATGTAATGTATATCATTTTCTTCCACAGCTGGGGGCAAGCGACGTTTCACTGCCACTGCAGAAGAGGTAGATGGCACTACAGAATTGGAGATAGGATGCAAGACCTCCTTTCTGATAGCAACCTCTAATTCAGAAGCATCAAAGAGGCTGTGGTCACTTTCAGAACAATAATTTGGATTATTGATATCTGAAATGAACTGTGATAGGCACACTAATTTCAGTGCTCTCTTGGCTTGCAAAGCAGTAGGCTTTGCACCCAACTTTCGTCTAATCTGTGAAAAGGCATTTTCCAGCGCATCTTGTGTCAACCTGCCTGGTAAGAAAAATGTAAACCCCTCGGAAAATAATTCTTTTGAGAGTTTCACAACACTCTATGTGCTCATAATAATGCCAGTTTGAAATGGCTTCCATGCTTTCCCAAACTGAACAGTTTCAGTCACATGAATGAATTTCAATAAAATATTAAATTTCTCATCTTGATTTTTGATAGTGATGCCTTTTTTTGGATGCCTTGTAGTCATAATTGTAAACCATTCTGCTACAAGTCTCAGCCACCATGCAGAAGTTAATGCTTCTTTTGCAACTTGGTGTAAAATACCTGCTTTTTCAATAGCAGCAGCTGTTTTTACAGAAAACAATTGCACAGCAGATGCCCCATTCATCGAGGAAAAGTGTGTTGGGAAGAGATGAACTCTGTTCAAGTGATGTAGAGATCTCAGGGCAGCATCTGCTTCTATCTCACTTGACCAGAGTCGTTTCACATACACTGAAGATACTATCCTCGATGGCAAGGCATGCTGGTGGCGAAATTCCTCTGGTAATATTATAATACTTTAAAGAAATGTATTTCTCATATTTTTAATGAGATGTGGTACATCTGCAATACTGTGAATGAAAACATCAGGTCCTCCACTGTTGTAATTTGTCTTCCTATCTCTCCTAGAGACAGACACATCCAATGACGACCACATTGCTCTGTTATTGCTTCCCATATCTGAAACAGAGGCTCTTACAGTTAAACCTATTTCTGTAGCTGCTACTACAGTTCTATGAATTAGATCTTTCATGTCAGAACCTGTTGTTGAAGGCCCTGTTAATTCATTGGCAACAATCTGTTTCCATGATGTTTTAAGGCCTCTAAGCATTACAATAGTGTAATGCTTAGCTTCCTAACGTAACATTTCCAATGAATGACTTAGACGATGTATCAAAATCTTGATATGAAGCTATTTCCATTTCGTCAACTAAAAGGCAGCAGTTCCTATCAAGAGCATCCAATGAATGAACTTTTGTCTTGAGGAAAAAAAAACAAATTTTCTAAAATGCCGAAATTAATTTTTATGTCCCTAATCCTCCTGTTCAAGGTACTGTACGATGGTGCTGGATATCCAGTACTTCTGAGGTAATTATATCCATGTTTGCTCAAAGCAAATCGCATCTTCAGTCCTTTTATAATGGACTTTTCTGACCAGTTCCTTTTTGACTGCACAGCAAGGGTTCCTACTTGCTTATCGGACAAAAATGATGTCAATTTTGCATCTTTTTCTTGAAGCTGTTGCTCAAGGAATTCTATTTTTTTTAACAACTCTTCATTTGAAGCAGGTAGAGTTTCCTAAATTCAAAAAGAAATAGTAAACATGTTATGCTGTGATTATTTTTTTAAACAATGGTTGACTGAATTAATATATTTGTAATAACAATGATTTTTTCAACAATTTTTTTGGAGAATATTAAATAATTTACCACTTCAGTATTTGGCTTAGGACATCTTACTTCTCTTATCCTCTTGTCAGTTACAGATGGTGGTGGATTTGGAATGCTAAAGAGTGTTGGTACTGCAGTTTTTCTTAGTTTTTAACTATCTTTGCATAGTGACTCAAATTGAGATTCCTCAAAATGATCCTGTAAATACATAAAGTAATAAAAAAAAGTATACAAAATAAATAAAAGTACAAAAAACAAACCACACGAAAGAAATGTGAGAAAAGTGTTTCACACAGTGAGGTTGTGCCAAAGGCAGCAAGCATGAACTGTAAGTAAGTATAGGCAATAAATAAATATGCAGGTAATTAAATTAGGCCCAGTATTATAAAAAACTGAAACAATAAACAAACCATGTCTAACATATCAGCAGCAGCATCTTGTAAGCTTGGGCAGAATTTAATTATCCAATATTTATTTTTTGCCTATAATTTAAAGTGTTCTTTAGAACATTATCCAAAAATTAAATGAAGTAGTGTTTTGCTATAAAATTAAAAACAACTAAAATAAAACTTTATATTTCTTGCTATAGTGCTCTTACAATAGATAAGAAAATATGAGTTCACTTCACCCAACTTTTAAGATACTAGGCCGATAAATACATTTATAATTAGAGCAGACTATGATTCTTGTTATAATTGTAGTAATGTTTATTGCTTTAATTGAAATATTTAATTTTTAATTCTCTAATCATTCAAAACATAGGCCTAATTTCGAAGCACAGTGCCAACATGCATTTTAAAAAGCATCAACGCCAGTTTAAACGACAATTTTTTAAATTACATCCCCACAGACATATCCAATTAAAGTTATTAAAAACTCTAGAACGTAGTTCAGTAGCTTTCTGAATTTGTAGGCAATTTCTTATTTAGAGATGACAACACAAAATAACGCTTCAGAAAATATTATTTATCATGTATAAAAATCTGCTTTGTAACACATATCAGTAATAACTGTTTATCAATGTCATGAGGATTTAATTTGACGAGATCACATTCTTTAGAAGTATCAAATTCATGAAAGGATTTTGGCTTGGCCTTTGAAATTCATCATTATAGGCAGATTTATTTGATTGTTATGCATGCATTAAACACTACACATGCATTAAAAACACTACAATTATTTTTGAAAAATACACATGCAGTTTCACAAGTTTTCTGTGCTTATTTGAATGTTCTGCATTCATTTCTAAATCTTTACTCCATTGCCAAATTGTATAATACTGTGATTATAAATATATGGTACTTGCAATTATTGAAGTCAGATTATATATATTTTGTCTCATACTATTCAATTTATTCTATTGACTTCAGATGTCAATGTCAAAATTCTGGAAGTTATTTTAACCAAGAAACATTAGTGGGCACCGTGCATAAAAAACTCATCTAACTTTTTAACAATAGTGATTATAAAATAAAGAAAAAAATTATATATCATTCCAACGATATTGCAACTATAGTATAATGTTACATATATCTTTAGCAAACATTCAGATTTTATCTTGACTTTCCAAATTATGATTTGTTTTTTAATAAATTTCAATATGCTAATGATTTTCATGTTACATTAGTATAATTTCCACAATTAGCACAGGAAAACAAAATTTGCGCTTTATATTAGAAGAGAAATTTCTTTTCCACATTCAAAACATCCACATTGGCGATGTTTGGCGACGGGTACATTAACCCTAGACTAATTTAATTATAGCTATTATTACAGAAATTAGCAGATACTTAGGTTATTGTACACAAGAATTTCACTTTACTTACACATTATAAACATCAGAGAAGATATAAACTCTAAATCAAGGCGTAATTAACATTATACTTACTAAGCAAATTTCAGCGCTTGGACCAGGTTTCCAATTGTCTCTTCGGCAATTATTTACCCATATTTTTCTTCTTTCTTCATTTTTAGGAAATTTTACCAATGTATGACCTTTCCGTGAATGATTTGAACAATTAATAGCTGCACATCCGCCCATTTTACACAAAAAAAACACAAAAAATTGTTGCACCGTAACTACACAGCCGCCATTTAATCTCCCACTTGGGATAGCGAATGCCTGATGATTCAGCCTGGTATATAGGAGCCTTATCCTTAAGAGACATATCTAGTGATCTGAAGTACCCAAAATCGACAGTGGCCTATGTGATTAAGGGGGTCTAGTCTGGACACCGGTCGAGATCGATATCGGAAAACCAGTCGGGATTCTTTTTCCACTCGACAGCAGAAGGGAGAGCGAGTCTGGCCCCTTCAAATTCCGTCGGCGGAAGTGACGTTTATTGCATAGCAACCAGTCTATCTCACCTCTACATTGCTTCAGGCTCAGGAGAAGCGGGTAGTATGGAAAAAAGAAATGGAGAACGTTAATGGATATTTTAAATGCAGAAAGAAATGGCCTTTTCAAAACTTCAGGTATGTGAAGAAACGTAAACATAATTTTACGTATGATCTTTTGCAAAATTAAAATTTTCTAAAAAGTTACATGTTTGTAAACTATTTGTTAACAGGAATTTTATGATTAAAATACATTATTTTGTCTGAAAAGGTTATGCAACAACGTCATAAGTCAAATCATTGAAATATAGCACCGCGTACGCGTGTTTAATATTCCTAATGAATTTGAATAAAAAAAATTTAATTTTTAGCAACCCATGATTATATCAATAATTTTATTTATTCAGGAATTATACCTATCACGTAGCTACAAATATACTATGTATCGTAGATACCAATAAGCAGTGAGTAAAAATATAACAAACTTTTAACAAAAATAATAGGAAGAAAAATATTTAAAAAAAATAAATAACTATTTGAATCAAAAAAATTTTAATTTTTAGCAACCCATGATTATATCTGTAATTTTATTTGTTCAGGAATTATACCTATCACGTAGCTACAAATATACTATGTATCGTAGATACCAATAAGCAGTGAGTAAAAATATAACAAACTTTTAACAAAAGTAATAGGAAGAAAAATTAAATAACTATTGGTTAAATCAAAAAACATTATCTTGCACACACACATATATATATATTTTAACATATGCAGTGAAAGAAAATTGCAATACATATTCCTATTTATACTCTTTTTAAATCGATCACACCAGTGACCGTGTGGTAAAATCGCTGAACATTGGTACTTCGGTCCGAGGTCCAAATACTGCGAACGGGTTTGTTGCATTACCATCATATCTCTGATAACCAATATATCTGTCATTACCAACATATTTCTCGTAATTTCCAAAAGCATAAAAAATTAAGGCATACAAAACCTGTTTTAAATAAATAACTATATGTATATATAAATGTATTATAAATATATTAATATATGCAGTGAAAGTAAATTGCAGTACATATTCCTATTTAAGCCCTTTTCAAGTTGATCCCACTAGTGGCCGAGCGGTAAAATCTCCGAACACTGGTAGTGCGATCCGAGGTTCGAATCCCGCGAACGGGCTGGACGCATGGGCGTCATGACAGATATATTATTGGTAACTTCCAGAAGCATAGAAGTTTAAAGCACAGAAAATCTGTTTTAAATATATATATATATATATTAATTAACAGATGCATTGAAAGAAATTTCAGTACATATATATTTATACCCTTTTTAAATCGATCCCATCAGCGGCCGGTAAAATCGCTGAACACTAGAAGTTCTGTCCAAGGTTGGAATCCCACGAACGGGCTGGTTGCATGGACGTTTTCCTCGCTTCCCCCATGTTTTACGTGTATACGAGCCAGTTTTCCTTAGAATGTCCTCCACGAAGGCAACCCTCACTTTAGGCAAATAGCCCTCAAGGCTTTGCCGTAATTACATAAAACCAAAACTAAGCACTTTTTATCTGAATAAATATACACAAAACTGATGTAATATCTAAAAGTAGACCACATTTAAAAATCTGATAACTAATTATAAATCTTGCATTATAATATTGACAAGAATTTAACCGAAAATTATACAGGAATTTAACTTGTTTTATACAGGAGATTCTAGAAACTATTGGAAATTGACATTGATATCGGTACAGTTAAAACTACTTAAATCAATTTTTTAACTCAAAGCAAATTAATGTAAATGTTGAATTTAGGATGTGCATAGTTTGAATTATATACTGCATATTCTTTAATGCATGTCTAATGTATTACATTTTTATACACTAGAAATTCAAATAAAAGTAGAGAGAAATACATTATGATTTAAAACATAAAATTTCAAAATTTATAAATTACTCATCAAAACATGAAATTAAGTACATTGATAAAAATTACAATTTTAAATTAAAAGTATGCACCCCCTTCTTTATATGTGAAATAGGAAAACACCAAATATATTATTTTCACTAAAATTTAATTAAGGCATTGGTAATGTAGAATCGTCAGCATCAAATGCGTTATTTCTATAGCGAAATACTCGAGTTTTTTACAAATTAAAAAGAATAAGAAAGAAATTAAAAAATCTATTCTATCTAATTTTTATCTTAAGAAATTAAAATATCTATTACGTACACTTTAAAAAACAATCCGTGACCTACGGTCCTCAGTTTAGCTCTAAAACGACAGTCAAAAACTTGGCAGCTGTCCAGCTGACAGAAAAATTTCCGACGCGTCGATCTCTGTAATGATCGAGACGATGACACCAGACTCGCTCTCTGTAGAGTAGATCACAAAAAGCGACCCGTTCTTCTATCTCGACGGTGTCCAGACTAGGGCCCAAGAAGTGGAAGGTGAGCGGTGATTGTCGGAATGTGCCCCGAGTCGGCAGACCGACGAAACTGGGAGATAGAGACCGACGAGTGTTGTCCAGAGAAATTCGCAAGAACCACACCCAACCGATGGCCCTCATCCGCGAGGAGTTTCAACAGGCATCCAGGAGTATTGTTTCAATGAATACTATCCGTACGGAAGCACATCTGCTTGGTTTTCATGGTCGTGCTGCTGCCGATAAGCCTTTGATCACAAAGTCCAACCGCGCTGCTCGGTTAATGTGGTGCAAAGCACATCGAAATCGGACCGTAGATCAGTGGAAACGGGTTCTTTGGAGTGACGAATAAAGGTTCACCCTTTACCGTTCAGATGGCAAGGTCTGGGTCTGGCGTCTACCTGGAGAACGTCTCCTGCGAGAATGCATTGTGCCAACAGTCAAGTTCGGCGGACGTGGAATTATGGTCTGGGGGTGTGTCTCCTGGTATGAGCTGGGACCCTTGGTCCCCATTCATGGTAAGCTCAACTGCGATGCCTACTGTACTATTTTGGATGACAATGTGCTTCCTACGTTGTGGCAGTTAAACGGGTTGGACCCCTGTTACTTTTAGGACGACAATGCCAGTTGTCATGTTTCGACGTTAACCAAGGCTTCGTATGGTGCCAATAGAGTTCATCGAATGGACTGGCCTGCCCAGAGTCCAGACCTGAACCCTATCGAGAACCTCTGGGACGAGTTGCATCGGCGAATTCAGGGGTGAACTACCCGTGCAAAATCGGTGAAGGAACTTCTATGTCTTCTCCATACCGAGTGGAAGAAAATACCACTAGCTGTCATACAAAGACTTGTGGAAAGTATGCCCCGGAGGGTCCACGCTGTAATTACCTCTCGTGGAGTCGTTACCTTTACCAACTATTGATTTTGAATAAAGTTAGTTTTTCTTATCTATCGCAGGTGTCCAAATACTTATTGATCGTCAGTGTATACTTTAGGAGCAGCAATGTGACGTAAAACATCAAGGAAACGTTGTTTTGCTGTAATTGGCTTGTGACTGAAATTTTGCAGTTGACTGGAAAAGAGAAAGTGACTATGCTAAATAACAAGGTTTAGTAGTGGGGGAAAAGGAACTAAATTCAGTGCCATATCAACTTTTAGAAGGGGGGCAGGCAAGTAGAAGTGACAATGAATTTTAAGAATTAAGATACATTACTTCAAACAAAACGTTAAGCGACTATGAATAAATATTGTTACGAATTTTGTACTTATGTATATAAATACTTTTAGTGAAATTGTAGTATTTATTCTGTATAATGTAATATGAAATGCTTGAAGAAATGATGCAGTGTGTAAAAATAAGATTACAGGGGGTAAGTATATTTAACAGTGAGTAAATGGCTATCTCGCTAAATTGGTGAGATATCGTCAAAGCAGCTATGGTAAAGTCACTATACTTGGCAACACTTTAGTCCAGTCCTTGTCTAAGAATAATGGATATCGCAAATGAATAACTGTAATTGATCTTATATGTAACTGTAACTGTAATTGTATCCGGCCTTCATATGCTTTTTAGCAAGGAGGTTAGAATAGAAGGAGGGAGAGATCGCAGTTTCCTCTACTATTGGGCAATGAAACCCTACCTAACAAGCAGTATCCATGTTTGTTCTGTCAAGCATTGCATTGCGGCAATGAAACATACGTGTTTCTAAGCTGTTCTGTGCATTTATTTTCCAGTAAAAATACGTTAAATTTTCGTTTTTAAAGTAATAAAGATGATATCCATAATCGGTAGCGGACACTTAGCAGACACCAGTTAGCCGACAAGACATTTAGCCCACACGGACACTTAGCCGACATGGACACTTAGCCGACAGGACATTTGGCCAACACAGCGAGTGAGCCGTCAGGACATTTAGCTATGGGACACAACTGTCAAGTCATTTAGTCAACAGGAAAATAAGCCGACAGTGACGTTTAGCTGAAACGTACCCAATAATAATTCAAATTTACTATCAATTATAAAATTTATCGTCTTCTCCATAAGTTCAATATTTAAATCATTTTCTTCCCTTATCAGCAAAACTAATTTTTCGATTCTTAAAGATATCATATGTGCTTTTAATTAATGTGTGGTGTATATTGGCCAAATTGAAAAAGCGCTGAAATTTCTCGTTAGGGAATATGAATTAAATATCGAAAGGAAAAAAGATTTTTTTACCTAAGTACGGCGGTCATTTAATTACATTTTAATATGGGATTTTCAAAAATTATCCGCAAAGCTTCTTCATTAATCAACTGGGTTCTTTTGAACACTTTCACATCATTAATAATTTTTCTTGCTTACTTAATAATATTAATTTTCCAATCTGGCTCTTCTTAATGCTTTCAAATTTATAGGAAATTAAGAGTGCGATTCTGTAAACATTTTGTTGACCACGCCTCTCGCTTGAAATACTTACTTAGGTTAATGTTTATAACACTAAACTGTTGCATAATGTTTCATTTAGAATTAAAATATTTGGCTAATCTTTGAAATATGTTAACAGGTAGTTTGGCGACATTTTGGTAAGGCGATAAAGGTTAGCTAGGACTTTAGCAGTGTACATGGATAAAGTCAAGTGTGTGCGCAATGCCATTTTTGTGCAATTCTGAGATTTTTTTAAGTGAAAATAGGTCGACGTGTACATGGATACCATGTATGTGCAGCCTATTGAATATGATTTATCGGAATTGGATAGTGCACGTTTTATTACACTGCAAAAATATACATAGATTTCTCTTTTCCTAACTAATTTGTATATAATATTATGTACTCACAATCATAATATTAACACACAATCATCTTTCTTCTTTCATCAGGCGATAGAACCCCAGGATAAACACCGTGTATCGCAGTTCTCTCTATTTATATATATAGTATACGCAATCATTTTTCTTCCCTAAATAAAAATTATGCAATAATTCAGCTCTCTCAGTATTAACTTTTGAAGTTTTATCATAATGGCCATAGTTAGTAGGTAAAAATGAATTTGCCCAATTCCGACATTTTAATAGAGTTGCTTATTTTTATCTTAAGAATGGTAAATAACTGCCGGCTGACGATGAAGTGACAATGATTTTTAAACATCTCTTTATGGTCACCAAAACCTTGAAAATTCTCTTTATCATTTTTTTAATAGCAAAATAAAATAGAGATGCTAATCTAACACTAACCGCCAATATTTCCTTTAAAAGCATAATTAAAAAGTAATACTTACTTCGGTATTCAGGTTTGGGACATTTTCCAGCAACGCATTTATAAAGGTTTAGCCTAAAAAAGCAATTTTCATCGGAAGAGACTGGTTCTATATTAAGTAAAACGGTCTATATTAAGTAAGTATTCTTGATAGGCCCAGTAGCGTCTGAGCGGTAAAGTCGCAGAGCACTGGTAGTTCGGTCCGAATTTCGAATCCCGCGAACGGACTGTCCTTAGTTTGGGTGTTTTCTTAGTTTTCCCCATATGTAACGTGTATACGAGCCAGTTTTCCTTAGAACGTCCTCCACGAAGGTGTCCCTACCCTTAGGCATATAGCCTTCTGGCTTTGTCGTAATTACATAAACCAAACCTACTTCTGTTAGATGGCCGCAGTACCATGTAGCTAACCCAAAAACGAGAAAGAGAAGGAATGAAAGAGAAAAAAAAAATAAATAAAATTAATGAAAATTTATACATTTTTAACAGATATTGAGAAAAGTTATATTTTAGAAGAAAAACATTAATATAACATATTATATTTAAAATTACACATCACGACTTTCAAAACACAGTACATAATATTATCTATTTACATGACTGATCTAGTTAAATCTAGCATCGATAGATGGCACCACATTACGGTGACTTTTCAGGATCTGATGCTTTGCTCCGCTCTACGTTGTTTGTGGCCGCCTCCTTCTGCAGCTTCAGTTATGAATAAAACAAAACCTTAATATTTTAATTTTAAATTAAGCATTATGCACTAGTTTAGGGCTATAAACATTAACCTAAGTAACACCCCGGGGGGTCGACGTAGAGAACTCTGCGAAGCTACTGGCTAGGATCTGTACCTGGGCAGTTTCGGCCACGGGGGTATAATATTATTGAACTTGGCGGTTTCACTTGCCCAGGAGGAGATACCTCAGGACTAACTCTGTTGGCCTGCCTGGGTGGGTCGGCATAAGTCACGGAGCAGTTGGCTCTGTAGCTCGGTGTGATGATCACACCTTGGTGTGGGACGGCACCGTAGTTTGCTAGGTAATGACCTATTGTGAACTGCAGCCCGTGTAGTACTGGTGAGTAGCCTTTGAAATGACCGGTCTGATCTCCAAGTTGATAGTTTCCCGCCTCGGTGAAACCTTAGAACCGGGAGTGGTGACCCAGCGGGCCCAGACGGTAACCGTGGTTATAGAGACCATTTTAAAGTCTGCCACCCAGGATTGGGACCCCGGGGTGGTAGCATGATTAGTGTATATTTCTACTCTTGGGAAGCCAAAATCTGGGATCCAGCCCCTTGCCTGATATGGGGGTCTCACAGTTGGTACCAGATGTGTAATGTCTAAGACGGGGCACGTATACAAATTATTATTATCCTATGTAAGTATTTTAAGCGAGAGGCGTGGTCAATAAAATGTTACAGAATTTTTATCTCCAGGATGGTGGCATGAACTGCAAATTATAGAGGTCACAAATAATTTATACCTTTGCTGGTCTTAAAAATTCACTTTTTTTAACTAGTTTTAATAACAGAATAAAATATATTTGCTGAATCAACCCTCACCGCCATATGTTTCTATAAAAAAGTATAATTCAAGAAAAACAAAAATTTTAATTGCATTATTCAGATTTTTCACGATAGGGAAAGGAAATTTCATTAGTGGGAGGAGCCAAACGATTTTTTAAGTGAAGGAATGTAACATGATGTCATGAGCAAAATAGTAATGAAACGTAAAGATATTAGAAATTTGAAAGCATTTGGAAGAGCGAGATTGGAAAATTAATATCATTACGTAAACAAGAAAATTATTAATGATGTGAAATTTGATTAAATGAAGAAACTTTACGGATAATTTTTGAAGATCCCATATTAAAATGTAATTAAGTGACCGCCATACTTAGTAAAAAAAATTCTTTTTCTTTTCGAAATTTGATTCATATTCCCTCACGAGAAATTTCAGCGCTTTTTCAATTTGGCCAATATACACCAAACAGCACGATACATATCAAACAATGCTAAATTAACACAATAATTAAAAGCACATATGAGATCTACAAGAATCGAAAACTGAATTTTACTGATAGGAGAAAAAATAACTTAAATACTGAATTTATGGAGAAGTCGAGAAATTTTGTAATTGATAGTTTAAATAAGTTTTGGGTACGTGTCAGTTAAACGTCACTGTCGCTTTAATAACCTGTTGAATATATGTGTTGACAGTTTATGGAAATTTCCTGTTATGTTTTACCACCAATCCTCGAATTCCATATCACAGATTATGTTCTTACTGCATTAATATAAATATTAACAAGACATAGTGCACAATAAAAATTAAGCTTTATTTCGGAACTTCGCGCACACTGCCCGACAGCCTGCCTGTTTCGCTCTGCTCGCTACTCGTAAGAAGCTTCTCCTCTAGGGTTGCCACACTTATCGGAGGGCGCAAGGCGCGCTCCTTATCGCCATCACCACAGAGTTTCCCCCCAGTTCCTTTAATGGCTATTCAAAGGAACGACATAGGTTATGAAATTATCTCAGAGTATCCGTGCTGTCGGGTATTTTTTTTATGATTACAAAATTAGAATATAAAATTAGAAAAGATCAAAATGCAATTCAATATATAACAAGGTATTGACACATATAATAAACATGAAATAACAAGAAATATGTTAAGATATGAATTTTAAAAAAGTGTTTTAAATTGTTATGTAAGAAGCAAGTTTCTTAGGGAAGTGAACATATCTTCCCGACCTGGTGACAGTTTGTGTCTTAGAGAGTTCGTTTGCAGATTTATTCTGCTGAACTGTCTTTAAGTCTTTATTTGTTTTTAGTTCAGGCAAATTAGAGTCCGAAAGCAAATAGGCTGGTTTCACACGGTCTATAGACACAGTAGATTTCAGACCGTTAACATCAATTGTGAAAGTTTTGTTTGTTCTAGAAAGGACTTTATGCGGACCTGTGTATGGTTGGCACAGAGGTGGCTTTACTCGATCGACACGTAAGTATACATGCGTACACGACTTTAAGGTAGCACTTACGTAACATTTTTCTTGGCAATGTGCAGATGTTGCTATTGGATTCAATTGTTGCATTCTATGCCTAAGATTCGTGATAAATTGTGTGTCATACGGAGATATCTTAGATGACGTTATCATATCACTAGGCAGCTTGAGAGTTGTGCCGTACACCAGTTCAGCACAAGATGACTGTAGATCCTCCTTTACGGCTGTCCGAATACCAAGCATAACAACTGGTAATGTTTCAGTCCAGTTATTGGTCTCGTGAGCCTTGAGAGAAGATTTTAAATGTCGATGAAATCGTTCAACAATGCCGTTGGACATTGGATGATAGGCTGTTGTTGTGATTCTGTTCGTACCTAAAATGCGCGTAAATTCTGCAAAAAGTGCGGATCTCATTTGAGAACCTTGGTCTGTTGTTATGATCGATGGGCAGCCAAAACGAGATATCCAACAGTTGAAGATGGCTCTGCAAATGGTTTCCGTTTTCATATCCGGGATGGGAATGGCTTCAGGCCATCTGGAGAATCTATCTATTAGAGTCAAAAGGTACACATTGCCTTCTGATGGAAGTAACGGTCCGACGATATCCATATGGATTTCTGAAAAACGTGCATCAGGAAGAGAGAATGTGCCCAGTGGTGCTTTAGTATGCCTAGTAATTTTCGATTTTTGGCAAGATTCACAGGATTTCACCCAATTTTTGATATGACGTTTCATATCAGGCCATACATAACGAGAACAAATAAGCTTCGTAGTAGCTGCAATTCCTGGATGTGACAGATTATGCAGATGATTAAAGATGAGTCTGCGAAAGGAATTCGGAACAAATGGACGAGGAATGTCTGTTGATATGTCACAAAGAATATTACCATCAGAATATTGGCACGGTTTAAATTCCAGTTTCAAAGATGATGTGTTGTTTTTGAGAAGGTCTTGTACCTCCGGATCATGCCGTTGAGCTTCCGAAAATTTTTTAAAATCCAAAAATGGAGATTTTGTTATGGAATCAATTTCGATTCTTGAAAGAGCGTCAGCAACGACGTTTTTTGAACCTTGCACATGCCTAATATCAGTAGAGTACTGAGAAATAAAATCTAAATGTCGCAATTGTCGAGGTGAACATTTATGAGGGTTCTGTTTAAAAGCGTATATTAACGGTTTTTGATCCGTATAAATTATAAAATTTCTGCCCTCTAACATGTGTCGGAATTTCTTAATTGCAGAATAAATAGAAAATAATTCCCTATCGTACGCGGACCATTTCTGTTGACTTTTACTGAGTTTCATAGAGAAAAATGCTATAGGTTCCCATGTTTGTTGAGACAACTGCATAAGTGTGCCGCCGATTGCGACGTCTGAGGCATCTGCCCAGATGCTTAGCTGGGCTCCGGGAATAGGGTGTCTCAAAAGGGTAGCCTGAGCAATGGCATTTTTGGCAGCAATAAAGGCTTGTTCAGCATTCTCGTTCCAATTTAATTGTGGGGATGAATCCTGAACACGAGAACGAGATTTCTTTTTATTAATATAGCCTTCTAACAATTTTATTAAAGGGGAAATAATATGTGCTGCTTTAGGTATGAAACATCTATAAAAGTTAAACATGCCTAAAAATCGGCGAAGCTGAGTGAGAGTGGTAGGTTGAGGAAAATCTAAAATACATTTGACTTTGTCAGGAAGAGGTTCAATTCCGTTTTCACTAAGGTGAAAACCTAAGAAATCAATAGATGTTTGACCAAAGGTGCATTTTGAAACATTTATGCAAAGTCCATATTCCTGAAGTTTGGAAAATAAAGCTTTCAAATGCCTGCAATGTTCCTCAGAATCTTTAGAGGCTATGAGCAAGTCATCGACAAAAGCGTAAACACCTTCTAAATCCCGCGTGACTTCATCTATAAAACGTTGAAAAGTCGCGGATGCATTGCATAAGCCGAATTGCATACGGATACTTTCGAATAAACCGAATGGTGTGCATATGGCGGTTTTGTGGATGTCGGCTGGGTTAATTGGTATTTGATGGTATGCCTTAATCAGGTCGACATGACTAAAAATTTTAGTACCGTGCAATGCAGTAGTAAAATCGGCTAAGCATGGAATAGGGTATTTGTCTTTTATTGTTTGAGCGTTCAATGCTCGATAATCTCCTACAGGTCTCCATTCCAGACTTCCCTTTTTTGGAACCATGTGAAGTGGGGATGCATAATTGCTGCTCGAAGGTCTCAAATGCCCCAATTGCATCATAGTTTGAAATTCTTGTTTTGCTATTTTTAAGCGATCTGGAGCTAACCGACGAGGTTTTGCAACCACAGGTGGACCTTTAGTTATGATATAATGAACGGTGTTATGTTTAACAGGTTGGTTAGGATCTGGTAATCTAGTAACTGAAGGAAATTCTTTTAAAATTTTGTGATATGGTGTATCACTAAATACAGTTTTTACTGAATAAATGCTTGCATTTTTCACGCAACCGACGGTTTTAAAATGCGTTTTTAAATCTTTGAGACATTTGTTTCTGAGATCAGGCACCAATTCAAAGAAATGGAGAAAATCTGCTCCAAGAATGGGTGTACTAACATTTGCTATAAGAAAAGTCCATGTAAACTGTCGTCTTAATTTGAAATCCAAAGTAAGTGTTTTTTGACCATAAACATGAATAGTAGAAGAATTACCAGCGAAAAGTGTTTGTTGGGACGAATTCCGTTTTTGAGAATTATTTGCTGGAAGTAAGGACACGTCAGAGCCGGTATCGACCAAGAATGAAAGGTTTGTTCTACGGTCACGAACGAACAGGCGACGTGAAACTTGAGGCAAAGAATAAGTCGCCTCTATTCTTTGCTGGTTTCGTTTCCCTGCCATGAACAAGGTTTTGTACATTTGTCATCTCTACACTTTTTCCCAAAACGTCTATGATACCAGCAAACAGAATAACCTCTCCTTTTGGAATTGCTTCTTTCTCTATTGCGATCTCCGCGGTTTGGCGAGCGACCACGAGAAAGAGAAATGCGATCAATACGTTTGTTTAATTTTTCTATTTGTTTAAATAATTTATCCTCAAGAGACTGATCGACTGTGCGAGAAACGGCACAAGTCCCTGGGGTTGGATTTACTTCTAAAATTTTGTCGGCAATTTCTGCAGCTTTATCTACAGTTAAATTGGAAACCGCTGCCAAAATAGACTGAACAGTCGAAGGCAAACGTTGAAGGAATAATTCTAACATTAAGTTATCAGGAACATTTAAAGATTCTGCTCGACGTTTCATATTTCTAAGCAAATCGGAAGGTTTTCGAGAGCCTAATTCTTCTCCAGATAATAATTGGCGAATTTCTTGCTGAGAAGATTCTCCTGAACGATTTATTAACTCAGTTTTAAGCTTTGTATATGGATCAATAGGATCTGGTTTCATAAGTAAATCCCGTACTATTGATGCAGTATCTGGAGGAAGATGCTTTATTTCGGAACTTCGCGCACACTGCCCGACAGCCTGCCTGTTTCGCTCTGCTCGCTACTCGTAAGAAGCTTCTCCTCTAGGGTTGCCACACTTATCGGAGGGCGCAAGGCGCGCTCCTTATCGCCATCACCACAAGTTAAGTGTCTCGTAGCTAAATGTCCTGTCGGTTAACTGTCCTTGTCGGTTAAATGTCCTGTCGGCTAGCTGTCCGTGTCGGTTAAATGCCCTGTCGGCAAAGTGTCTGTGTCGGCTAAATGCCCTGTCGGCTAACTGGTGTCGGTTAAGTGTCCCGTCGGCTAAGTGTCACGGACCCATAAGGCATATAATGTGTCATTGCATAAAAAATGCCAAAGAAACAAAGTAATATTCAATACATGTACCTCAACTGACTACGTAATTATAGAATCATATGGTATATATACCCATATGAGATGGAACTGCCTTTCGGTCATCAAAAATAAAAACAAATACATCATTATTTTGAGCGATGGGGAACCCACATAAAAATTTCGATAGAAAAATAAGCTAATTCTCTCTTATTATATCAGCAACAATAGCACGCAGCGATTGTTGCTGATATATCACTGTGGCCATTGTTGCTGATATCAGCACTGTTGCGACTGGGAAAAATGAAAAGAAAAATTACTGCCATGACCTCACCCCCCTCTTTCGCCGCCGCTAGCGGGGACCTGACCAGTACCTCCTACATACAGGTACTACATACAGGTGTATGTAAGAGGTACTGACCTGATTCTCTTTTTCTCCCCTCCCACACCTCCTATTACACTACTTCTCTTCCTTGTTCTTCCAGATTCTTATCAAAAGTCGAGTAAAAAGTTGTTTCTACATCTTTTTGACACTCGAGAATAAAATACGATCTGTGTGTGTAACAGAAAATTCTAGCAGTGGAATGCAGAATAAACACGGTTGAAATTAAATTAGAGATATTCAAGGAAGAGTTTACTGTCAAGCAACATATTGAAGAAATAGTTTCTGCTGACCAACAACAAATTGATGACAGAGTTTCTGCTGCTGTCGACAAGGAAGATTGCAGTTTAAAGAAACCCATAATGACAGCTGGTCACAATTCTAACACTAAGTATATAAGATAATTCCTCTCTCCTTCCAACATGCCTTAGTTGCGTAACTGTAGTACACTCAGTGCGTATTCGAGAGATCCAGGTTCGAGTTTCGGCGAAGGCATTGCTATTTTTTCATGTCTGATGCTTCAAAATATCCTAGTTACCCTACATAGTAATTTTAATTAATTATACGTTTGCTTTTAGGTATTTGCATGAAGAAAATTAGTTCTATTAATATATAAACAAAATTAATTTTAAAAATCTTTTTTGAATCTATTCATTATACACATACTGCATTATAATCTTTATATATTATACGCTAATAATGCTTAGGTATTTAGAGATCGAAATGCAACGCTAATTTTATAACTTTAATTAGATAATTTCATCGGATTGGGTTTCATAAAGATGATTTTTAGTGGTAAGGAATATAAGAGATCATATTGTACTTTTAAGCTCCGATTACCGTGAACATTAATTATAATGTTTTTCTGTTTATTGAAACGTGTTTTAGCAGCGTCGGAAACAGAAATGAAGTTACAAGCCCCAGTCAGCAACGAATGATTTTCAAAAGTGTTTTGGAGCAGCCGCTGATACAGAATTAAGGTGATGGAACTTCTAGAAGCGTCATTTTAATATTTTATGGGCTTGATTCTTATTAATAAAAACCTGAAACCAAATGATTCAAAACGAAACCTGACAGCACTGATCTCAAAATGGTGAACCGCATGCGACCTCCGAAGTAATTTTATGCGGCCCACGAATACATTTATTTACGTATTGGTTATAAATATGGCGCTAACATTTTGCAGATGGATAAGGTTATTAAAACAACAAACATTGTCTGCAAATAAGCTCTGAAAAATGGAGATTGTTGCATTGCTTGAAGAAACTGAAAGTGAGTGCACGTAAATTAGTTATTGGAACGAGGTGAGTTATGTTGAGGAATTGTATTAAAACAGTTTTTTGATTTGATAAATAAAAATTTTCGTGACACATAAATAAATAAATAAATGAAACTGCTCACGAGCTATATACATGGGTAGCAGATTTATTAGTTTTTCTTGTTGACTTAACCATACATTTAAAATTCTCAATAAAGAGCTGCAGGGAATAATAAACTTATCACTGAACCTGTAAGCTTGTATTACACTTTTTTAAAATTAAATTGCAGTTTCGGAAAAAAAAACTTGAATCAAAGTTTTTCGTGTATTTTCTATGCCTTAAACCCTGACTTATTATTCAAAATGAGAAACCTCAAAAAGATTTTAAAAAATGCATTATTGCGGCAAGATTTTGAAGAAAGATACAAGGTGGTCAGAAATAAAACACCCCTACGCTGAGCATCGAACTACTGAATTAAAAGCTTCCCTGCCTCGTCAGACTAAACGACATATAGAGGCCCACTCCTCCCTTTAGGGCACGTCGCAGAGGTTCAACCTCTCCTGTTACCCCTCCAGGAGAGCGGCGCACCACCTGGAATTCACCAGGCAGCACTGGTCGTATGATTTGCTACCTGCCAGTCGCTCGGGCTGCCCGTCGCGGTTAATCTATGCTGGGGTAGCTCAAGGTAGCCTCCTTGGCCCTTCAATCTTTAACCTTTATGTATTCCTAAGGCCCCAAATATCAATCTTGCGTTATACGCAGACGATACAGCCATCATTTCACAACACTCCAACACCCTCCAGGTAATCTCCCAATTGCAGAGCTACCTTACGACCTTAGAACTATGGCTCGGTCTGTATAAAATCAAAATTAATGTCGCAAAATGTGCTGCCACTATGTTCATCCGAAGAAATATCTCAAGTTTACCTAATCTAATGCTCTTCGGTGAACCCATTCTCTGGGTCTCTTCTTACAAATATCTAGGTGTTTTACTAGACTCAAAATTAACTTGGCAGCCTCACATCCGCAAAATCATAGCGGGTGCGACAGCCGTCAAAACCACCCTACGCCCTCTCTTAGCTAGTAATAGTGACCTGTCAACTGATAACAAAATCTTGCTCTACAAATCAATGATTAGGCCTGTTCTTACATATGCGTGTCTCGTCTGGGGCCCATCTGTACTGACTAACAGAAAACATGTCCAAATTTTTCAATCTAAAATGCTTCGGCAAATTTTAAAAGCTCCGTGGTTTGTACGGAACGAAGAGATTCATAATGACCTCAAAATTTTGCCCATTAATCGCTATATACAGCAACTTTCGGAAAAATTTTTCAAAAATATTCAACGTGTTGCAAATCCTGTGCTTCATATGCTACCCGTATACGATCCTGCTGTTGCTTCTTCCCAGAAAAGACCCAGAGCGGTTCTTAACCGGAATTATTCAGCTCTTCCATTTAAACGGGCTAGATATGAGCACACTGACAGCCACGTGAATAACTACCTCTCGTTCCTTAACCCCCCCCCGCCTCTAAAGTTCTTTAATGCACACGGCATTAACTCGAGGAACCCTCTTTAACGTTTCTTTAATAAGAAACATCACAGTCAAATAGGACTGATTTAAAATATTTTAACTTATCAATTGAATTAAACTGTAAAAGATTTTTAATTATTGCTTCTTTCTTCCTTTAAAAAGGAACTTTCTCAGGCGCTTAACAGCGTCCTTTTCGGCCTTTAAATACCGCATAGAATAGCGGTCAAAAACGGAACTTCTCCCTCCCAGCTGATCACTGGCAGAACTACTTTTTCGACCTGTATACAGGTTCCCCCCTCCCTCCACCCTTGAAGAATGCGCATCGGAAAATCTCCCCTGTGTGTTCTTCACCTCTGACATATGCAAAACATGATTATCAAGGTTCAAGGAAACTTCACCTTTTATTTTTCTAGTCTAAATTTTATGGCTGCCCCTATCTAAATTATTCTGGCCCTTTTTCGGCGCAAAATTAAGACCTTCAGAGTTTTTTGCCTTTTTTTGACTCAGTGTGAAGGCACTTATTCCAAGTCATTCGGCTTTTCAAAATTTTATCCTATTTGACAATCCCCTCTTTTTGATGATGTAATTTCCTTTGAAGATGTGGAGCTAAAGGCGTAATTGCCTATGAACTCCATAACTTGCACTTCCTTGATCCTTGATCCTTGCCCGTCGCGGTGGAACATTACTCAGTGAACCCGGGACGCTACCTCCCCCCGGGGTACTAGAAACACGCCGCGCTCGCAGTGGCTAATCGCACCGACGGTGCGAATAGCTAACAGGCTATTCACACCACCTAAGTTCGCGCATGCGCACAAGCAGCACAGGTACCAGCATTTTACGCCGATTTCCGTAACGCAGGCGGTAGTGAGAGCGAAGGTTGTTAACCCTAACTCAGCAATAGAAAGGGTTGTTAATAGTTCAACAGCAAGAGAATAATTTGCAAGTAATAACTATCAGTTAGAAAGACGAGGTCAATCTATATTCATGATAATGTTCAGGAAATGATCAGATAAAATAGGGATTTAATGATGGTTCTAATTGCAAGCGAGGACGAGTAATTAGTTAAAAAATCTTTAGTGTATTGACAAAAAGGCTACAGAAATTACTCAAATTCTTTTATTTAACAGAGGAATTTTTATGCAAACTTAGACCCTATTCTTATAGCATACGACTGTCAGAATTTATTATTCAATAAGAAAACTTACTGAAAATGATAATATTCTTATATATTCATCACTTTTTCAGTATCCACACAGGTTTATAGGTTCAAATGCCATATTTCAAAATCAAAGTTATTTATGAAATAAAACCTTACAAAATCTGATAAATCATTTGTGTGTGCAAATTTTTAAATCTAAATCTCTTACATTAAATTATTTCTCCCTTTTAAATTACATCCTATTATCTATTTTAATTTAATTGATTAATGTGTTTGTACTAATATTTCAAAGTTCTTTGAAGCACTTTTTGTGTCCTGAAAATGCCAAGTATTTCCATAAAAAAAATAAGCAGGCATACAGAATAATTCATTTAATAGTTCATATAATCGCTTTTAACTTATTTCATGTCTAAACTTTCTACACAGAAATCTTCTGTCTAATTTTTAGTATCTTTTATCGGACGAAATTTTTCAAAGAGGAATGAATTAAAGGCTTGATTGCGCAAAACACATCTTTAAAGCTAAATGTATTCTAAGAAGTACAAAAAATGTCAACATGATTTTGTCTCCCCTTCAAATCAGTCATTCAAACTATTCAAACCATTCAGAAAAAGGATAAACATTGCGAACATAAAAATCTGCCCTTTTTTATATATACTTTAATAAAAGGAAATGTGTTCCTTCTTTTTATAAGAAAAGGAACCCATTTTCCTTTCTAAACTTTTGAAAGTCGCCAACGCTTAAAAGGACTCTTTACAGATGAGACTGGTTGATGCACAAGCAGGTTGATGGAGTTTTCTGATGATGGACTAGAGGCAGAATGAGGCATCGCTAGGAGTGACAAGTGTTATTTAAGATTCTGTGCTTAGCAATGAACCATTACGGGCATTTCAGTAGAGATTAAAAATTACCTTCAGTTAGTCATTAATCTTCAGTAACATACGAGAGGATGCTGAACAGGCTCTGGAAGCTGTAGACACACTAATGTTTGTGAAAAATGCAACACCATGAAGGAATTGTTGGAAATGAATGAAATTTATTCCGCATATTACCGATAGTGATATAAGTAAACGATCACATTTACAAAGGAAAAAAAACGAAAGTTGGAAAATCAGTACTTTGGGTTTCTGTCATGCTGAGCGAGAGCCTGTACACATCGTGGCATTGAATCGTATAGGTTCTGAATGTAATCCTGGGGAATGGCTTTGGTTTGATGTGAAAATTCAGTTTCAGTGTGTGCCCCACTAGCTGTACGTGCGAGTCGCTGACGGATGAAATCCTAGGCATGCTGATTGAGCAACATATCTGGGGAAGATACAAAACCTGTTGTACCTTAAAGAAGGCTTGTGCACAGGCATTTTTTCCCTAAAAATATAGTACCTGGAATGCATCGAATAATGCATACTCTGTCATCATTATACTCCAGATTGTAGCAAGATTTGTTGGAGAAAGCAACTTGTTGCCACAGAGCACGCCACGCACTGAGTTGCAGTGCTCACTGAAGTCGGAGGCGTACTCAGCGACAGGGCAATCCTGCGTAGAGGAACCCTTGCATGCAGTTCATGTTGCAGCAGACAGCGACGAACACTTGTAACCGTACTCCAATATTGTACTAACATACGAGAGGATGCTCTACAATCCATCACAGCCATGCAGATGAGGTGTTTGTCGTTTGCTGCTGTGTGCCCCATTGCCAGGATTTCACCTTGTTTGGTTCTCGCTGTCCATTTCTTCCAAACATGCATCACTGTTGTGGCATTGTGCTGCGTGCGGGCTGTGATTGTTTGATATGAAAGTCCACCCTCTTGCATACAGACGATGTGGCCTCGTTCAAACTTGTTGGTATGGCATCCTCCGCTGTTGACGAGGCATACTGAGCACAAATTAAATGTTCACTGCAGACGGAGGATGATAAACAGATTTCAGCTCAACTTTACAGTCCTTTACAACTGCCAGTTCTCATTTCATGCATGCATAATCCTTTTGTAATTCTAATCATTTGTATGTCTTAACTCACTTTACATTTCATGTAAGTTTGGTTCAAAGTGCATAATTCCTTCATGGTTGTGATTTTCACAAACATTAGTGTATATTAGGTAGTCCTAACTAAAAAAGCATCTTGAAATAAAAGTATGCAGTTGTCCAGATCAAATGTTTATTTTACAGAAAAATATAAACAGCTTATGCATACATGCATTGTTTTTATAGGATTCTGATCATACCTGAATAACAATTTTTCACTAAGTTGTATTTTACAATAATTCTTTCAAATAAGTAACAGTTACTTATCCATTATTTTAATTAAAAGAATTTTGTATGTATTTTTGTTCTTATCAACTAATGAAAGGGATGTATATGTATTAATTTTATAAAATTCATGTGAATGTATGCAAATAAATTGTTTATAAATGTCACATAAGGTTATACCTCCTTAAACCATTTTCATGTGAAACAGAAGCCTTATTCATAACAATATAATCAAACATACCAAGGTATAATTTTATTAAGACCCTGAGTTACATCAGTATGAACTTATGATGGAACTATTGGAACAATACTCATCATGAGTTGAGGATTACTTATAATTTGTCAGTAGGCATGTATGAAAATGGGTTTTGTAATTAATATTGAATGTATAACTTTTTCTTTTCATATAAATACAGAAGGATTTCATGTCTGCAGATAATGTATTACAAGAGGCTGTTGTGTGTCAGTGGACAAGCTGGTGAGAAGCTGAACACTAATATCTTGAATCCTGGTGAATGGACTGCCTGCATAAGCGTCGTCATGATTTTTCCACGTGTAATATGAATGCAAGCCAGTTTGCCTTAAAGCATCCCTTCTTGAAAAATATCTTCAAGTGTTGCATCACAAAAATCAGTCAAAAACTGTTTCTCATGATTTGAAAAATACGTATAAAGGAAGTCAAATTTAATTGATAAATTGTGCATGCTGGGATTGTATACTCTATCATATACATTTTTAATATATTTTCTGTATCTCTAATGTTGAGAATTTTGATGTTTTAAATTAACCCTGAATGAAATGTTAAGTACTATTAGCAAAGTAAGCAGTATTGTATTTGATGTCAGAACTATATATTTTTTTTAATTTTATACTTGTATATTTTTGCTTATGATTGGAATTTTAGTAAACATTATTTTGGCATGATGTGGCCTGTTCTCATTTAAAATGCATTTTGTATTTTTTTTTCTTCTGTTATTTGCATTATAATAGTTTGGCCATAACAACTATGGATGCCAAATCAACATGTATGGGAATAACTGTATTAAATTTTGAGAAAACCTTTAGGTGTCATTTATTATAAAGGTTGAGATGATTGTTTTTATAAATTCATTCATTCTTATCTATTTAAGAATTATCATTTAACATAAAAATATGAAAAAGAATAATATATTATAATACTAAATAAAATATACTTATATATATATATATATATATATATATATATCCAAGCTCACTATATGCTCACTCAAAGAGATACATTTCTTTTTTTGTGATGTATGTGATGATAATTTACTGTTAAGTATCTTAAGTTGTTCATAAATAGTGCTCATTTTTCATAATGCACCAAACAAACCTCACATAATTAATTTAATGAAATATTATTGCAGAGACATATTTTTGAAATTGACATTAGTCCTCTATCCGTCCGTCCCATAGGGATAACTATGGGCCAGCTTCTGGGCAGATTCCTACTGTCATCTACAATATGCCCAAGCCCTTCGCCAATGACAGTTGCTTCTCAATACCCGTATTTTACAATTAAATTCACGAATCTGATCTGGCTGAGTTTCATATCAGGGGAATTAAAAAAGCAAAATACATTCATTACCTAAAACCATTTTTCTCCAACTAGCTGGATGATTATAATTGGTGTGCATGGATGGTAATGTGAAAGGATATGATTAGATTTCTTCTAGGTCATAACAGTTTTTAATAATGAAAAGCTCTTGTTCTTTTTTCTTTAAATTCTTGTGTTTTTTTTTTTAATTTCAATGCACACTTTTTTAAAAGCAAACTGAATTAGCTGGATGATCACTACGAGTTTCTTGACATATTTAAAAGTAAAATATTGCATCTACATTCATTTTGAATAAATTGTTATTACTATAGTCTGCAATCATTGAATTCATTTTAAGATTATTTGTCCTTTTTTTGTGGAAAAGGAGGCTGTATTTTTTAGATTTTCTGTTTATTTAGCCAGTTTTCTATATAATGGCTAACATAAAATATAATTTATGTTAGCCATTATATAGAAATTTATGTGCCCTGTTTTAAAAATTATGTATATCTTAATTTAAGTTTGTCTCATGTCAGATGAACAATGCTGCTAGTCTGGTTGAGAAATTAAGAAAGTCTGACCATTCCATGAAAAATCTTTTAGAACAGCTCACTGATTAAAATACATATACACACCAATTAACTGTGCTCATCAAAAGTGCTGTATTACTTAATGCTTCTTCTGATAAGCAAAATTCAAAGCATTATTTCTCTTGTTTTCTGTGTATGAAGTTTGTAGCAAAATGGAATTATTATTTTTTTTAAATTTCATTCACTGATATCCCTATTTTTATATGTCTGATAATGATCTACTGCATAAGTAATATCTATATGCAAACATAAACCAAAATCTTGCTTTAGAATAATTCCACTGGTTTCGGTTCTCGAATAGATAAGACCACAGAAACTGGTGATACAATTTAGGTTTGAATTCTATCAAATGGGTTAGCTACATCTCTGTTTTTTACAGTTTTCCCTATGTTTAATACGAATACAAGTCAGTTTCATTCAAAAAGTGCTCAAAGAAGGGCATCTCTTCTTTTAAGCAGATAGCCCTCAGGACCTTTGCCATAAAAATTCAACAGCTGGGCATGTACTAAAAGATAACATAGTATGCAAATGTCCATTTTATAACTTTCAAATGAAGCGGTCGATTTAAATTTCACCTCTGGTGCTATAGCAATATATGTGACTTGGGTAAACAGCCAGTTGATATGGTCTAAGGAACAGGGTTTTTAATTTTATTTTCTTTTCGTATAGCAAACTAGCTTGCCTATGCATATATGCAAGTCTAATTTATTTTTTTACAAAAGATTCATATTAAAATACATACACATATGACAAAGAAATGTATGCACATAAACTATAACTAATATAACAATTGAGCAATATGTGAACATAGATGCTAATGGTTCAAGTGTCGTGTAGCAGGGTATGACTGCAAACCCTATAGTGGTGCTGCAAACAAAAATTAGTATCTGATTCTAAGCAGGCATAAAAACTAGTATACAGTTTGTCCCCATATGACACAAAACAAAAAGTATGTAATCAGAAAAAATATCATGTAGACATTGATTTACCCAACTTATAAGCTTCGGTAAAGGCCTTATCATTCGCCTTAAATCTGTAGAATGATCAGCACCCTTCTGCTTTGGAAACAGCTCCAGAAAGACATGTTAACCTAATCCACACTACAGTAGAACATGTGCCTCTGAACCATTACCATCGAAACTGCAATTTCAGAGTCACTATGTACACTAATCTCGATATTAAGCACTGGTAGCTCTATTTGCGATTGTGCTACTGTAGATGAGTGTAGAGCACCATAGAATGGTGATGTATAATATTAGGTTTATTTAGGAGCAAAAAAAAATATTAGAAATGACCTATCCTGGATTCGAAATCTGGGCTTAAAGACTGCCATCCAGAAGTGCTTCTAATTACATCCTGAAAGCATGCGTTGAGAAAAAAGAAAATTCCGTACATTCTTCCCCATTTAAAAGGCAGTTGGGGAGGTGGTAACCTAATCGTCACCTGTTGGTGGTGAAGAATTTTCGTCTACCACATTTTAGTTTGGGAACCACTTGGTTAGTTGGTTGAGCCTTATTTGAAATAGAAAATATCAGCGAATGACCGCCCCAGGATTTGCATTCTGGACTTCCCTATTGCCAGCCGAACGTGCTTCTAATCAGAACACGAAGCCAAGCGGTAAGGAAAGAGAAAATCAGTGACTTAGTATCTTATTTTATTTTGGCTGCACACAGTTCCCATCTGTAGCTAAGGCGAATTTCCCAGTCAGTAGCATAAATCCAACCTTCCTAGTGGACAGCGTGCTTCCGCTCCTGTAAAATATTGCGATTTAAGAAGTCATCCATGATAGCTGATCAGTTCTGCAATTATATAAATAATAAAAATTAAGAATGAAATGGAGAAATTAATGTAACGTTAGTACAAACAAGAAGATGCAACAAAAAGATCAATTAGGAGATCACTTAGGGTCCGGTATTGTACAGCATGCACATGTACGTAGCATGACATCTAGGGGGTGTAGGAGAGGGTATAAAGCATGGTTGTATGCTCAAAACATGAACGGAAGCTACTGCACGGTACATTTGGTTTTAACAACATCGATTTGTAGTCTCAGCGTGACAGTTCTATAGACAATATCTGGACGACTTTGTCTGGAAGTTTGAAAGAAGGCCAAAGTGTGACTATACACATCATGTCAGTAGTTTGGATTACATTTCGAACAAAGGGAGCAGCTATCTGAAGGTTTAGTAATGCTCATTGCCAAATTAGACTTTTATATGCCCGTATCACTTCAAAGATTCTGCTGCCTCCACGTACCATCTATAGCATAACGCCTCTTTCCCGGGCTTGGATTAACTGCACTATGTATTCCCTTCTAAAATCTGCAGTGAGAATTTTATTTTTGTGGAGCCTTTGCACTCTTTCTTTGAATCTTTAAGCACCTTTTTGTAACGCCGCCTTTACCTGATGCCCTAAGCACGTGCTTACTTTCCTTAATGGCTAATCCAACTCTGGTAGTGGTTTTCCACAAACAACCACGCCAGGATATGAAGAACTGATATCTTCTCTTATAGATGATGAGTTGGGTTCAGTTTATTTAGTTATGGCAAAACATTCGAGGGCTACCTGTCTAAGGGAAGGGATGGCTTCGTGAAAGACTTTCTAAAGGAAATTGGACTGTATATACACTGGTGTGCAAAAATTAAGGACAAAGTCGAAAAATTAGCATATCAGCTGAACGAAGAGGCACAGCGGACAGAAAGACCAATCAGGAGATTAAGTAAGGTGATGTACGGTAGCACATGCGCAGATATGCAGGTAGACGTAATGGGGGAGTGTCTGAGTAGTATAAAGCATGTTGTCGGTATAAGATCAGTATTTCTGGCAAAGAGATTGCACGCCGTATAGCAGTTAAAATCACACCGAGTTGCTGCCTCAGCGAGAAATGGCGAATAATCAATCTGTTAGACGACATCTGGATGCTTTTACCCGAGGTCGAATCATTGGGAAGTTGGAGGAAGGCCGCAGTGTGACAAGTGTGGCTACAGAGTTCGGAATGGCTCACAGCATCGTTTCGCAACTTTCGAGACAATTTCAAACTACAGGAACAGCTATCTGGGGATTTAGTAGTGGTGGTCCACGAGGAACCACACCCGCACATGACCGGTATATTGCCTTACAGGCCAGAAGAAACAGGCGGCAGACAGCGGGAGAAATCGCTAGACACACGACACAGGCGACTGGACGACCGATATCGCGTTTTACCGTGGCCAGAAGACTGCACGGTGGTGGTCTGTTTGCACGACGCCCTGTACGGTGTGTACCTCTAACGCCTGCCCATCGGAGAAGGCGTTCTCTGTGGTTCCGGGAAAACCGGAATTGGAGAGACAATGAATGGGGACGAGTACTCTTTACAGATGAGAGCAGATTCAGTCTGAGTAGCGATTCTCATCGCATACTCATCTGGAGAGAGCGGGGAAGCCGCAATTATCCTTCGAACATCATTGAAAGGGACAGGTATGGAGATGGCGGTGTTCTCGTTTGGGGAGGCAACATGCTTGGTAGTCGTACAGACCTTCACATCTTCGACGCAGGTTCAGTCAACGACACCCGTTATTGTAAAGAGATTCTTCTTCCATATGTGCGTCTTTTTAGAGGCGCTATGGGTCCGCAGTTCCTTTTCATGGACGACAATGCACCATGTCACCGCACAGTAGCTGCCGAACAGCTCTTAGAGAGTGTGGATATTGAACGTATGGATTGGGCGGCACGATCTCCGGATCTCAGTCCCATCGAGCATGTATGGGATTTTCTAGGCAGACGCTTGGCAGCTCGTACCTTACCACCAGTAACGATTCCGGAGCTTCGATTGGCGCTGCAAGACGAATGGGCAGCAATGCCTCAACAACTCATTGACACCCTCATTCTCAGCATGGGCAGACGCTGTGAAACCTGCCTAGCAGTCAGGGGAGATCATATCCCCTATTAAAGATCGGATGTTTCTTGCTGGACACCCATCACAGGGATGTTTCGGCCTTCAGTCGCATTGCGCTCCATGCTACTTTTTCAATAAAGTTCAATAAAGCTTCTTTTTATCCCTCTGATTTCTCTTTTAGTAAGTGTTGCTTACATTACTCATGTCCTTACGTATTGGGGATCTTACGGTATTAAATGTGTTGATTTGGAAAGCTTTTGTACAAAGTTATATTGAAAAAACCGTCTCGTCCTTAATTTTTACACACCAGTGTAGGTTACACATATGGAAACCATGAAAACGCTTAGTTAGCAGCCAATCTGCTCGCCGGGATTCGAACCCCGGCCCGAGTTTATCGGCTTTACCGCTCGGCCACTGGAGAGCCGTCTTTAGATGATGCGATATCTATGCTAATGACTCCCATCATCTGGTGGTGGTGACAGTGGGTGACATCCTAAGATGCATGCAATCTATTACTGGACATCCAATATGGCTAAAGACTTGGCTATAGTTTTCAGCGCCTAAAGACAACTGCAGATTTCGTACACCCTTCTGTTTTCTAAGTATGGAAACTGTTTCATTCTAAAACTTCGTCAGTTTGGCATTTCCGTGACACTACGCCCAGGGACAGTTGTCCACCCTCGCCCGTCTCTAGTTATACCACTGATATCACTACGAAACAATCTGTTGGTGTTTTGATCGCTTTACGGACTTTCATGCCTTCTCGTCGGAGGCAGTGTCTTCTGTAGTGTTGCAAACAAAAATCTGAGTAGCTCCAGTGGAGTGGCGAGCATAACTGGCGCCCGAGGCAAAATACCTTTTTGGCGCCCCCCTTCCCGAAAAAACACAGTGATATGAGGAAAATCTTGTTTGGAGACCATTTGGCGCCCCTCTGCGACCGGCGCATCATACACCCCCTATACGCCACTGAGTAGCTCAGAAATGGAGTTGAGCTTTAAGGATAGCAGCAGTCGCTGGCAAGACTAAACAGGGAAAGGGGGGTGTCATCCAGTTTTTTAGGACAATAGAGCAGCCGCTGCAATATTATATGAGGGGTTATCATCCAGGTTCAAGAATAAGATAACAGCTTTAATCTTCCGATATTTAGATTATCTAGCCATTCTGGAAGTCTAAATATCTAGATAAAGCAGAGATTACGCAGTCGTCCCTCTAAGATCATCGAAAGGAAATAGTTTGCAAGTGCTCAAATTTTCGTTTGTGGAAGTGAAATGCTTGGTCGCTATATGAAGCTCCATATATCTGAAGAAGATTAATTCACTACTGACTGCAGTTGTGCTAATTTTCTTCTCCTCATGTGCATCTCTTCCAAGATTCTTCGCGAACAATAGTGCTACACTTCATGGTATACCAACTGTCGCTAGCTTGTTAAGGAGTGAAGATATAGCACTTGTCTTAGCGTAGGCATTCTGAAGGCTCTCCTATGCTCCAACTTAATATATGGTGTATGGTCTGGGGACTTTTGACAGCCCGTCGCTAGTGCCTTTCAATGCTTTCATAGCTGTAATCAGCCCTGCAAGAATTGAACATAATTTCTCAGAAATTCGTGGACGATCTCGTACAGAGCATGAATATACAGTAGAGAGACTACATCACAATTAAGTAGGATTATATACCCTAGTGATAATTGCGTTTGTGTTACCCTTATCATATGGGCATTCACCTTCTGATTTGAGTAGAATGCAGATGTATTTCGAATCTGCTTTTGTATCCTTTGCATTCCTTTCTTAGTCAGTGTTGTCACATTTCTCATTGTCTAATACATTGACGATGTTATACTATGCTTTGCACCATTCTAATTACTGCTTGCGCATGAGACATAACATGCGAAAATCTGTCTGTCTCAACCAATATACACCAATACCTGACAAAGAATCCAAGCACGATATTTCAGTAGCATAATGAACGCCACTCATAGCTTATTGCCCAAGACTGGTTACGTCATTTACTGACACTTACACAACCTACCTGGTCCAAAAATATGTCCCTTGTTGAGCACAAACCTACCAGTAAATTGGTGAATACTGTTAGTTCGACTGGTTTGAAATTCCAGCAAACGGGCTGGTCGCATGGGAGTTTTCGATGTTTTCTCTTGCGCAATGTGAATGCCAGCTAGTTTTCTTCGAAAAGTCCATCATGAAGCCATCAAGAATCTTTGCTCTTCTTAGACAAATAGCCCTCAAGTGCTTTTCTAAAATCAAACAAACCAAATCGAACCTATAAAAAGTGCTCCACAAAAGCATCCCTGTTCTTAGGCAGAAAGCCCTTGCATGCTTTGCCATGATCAAAATAATGTGACTTAAGCTCTATCTGGCCTGCGTGGGCTCAGTGCTTTGATGTCCTCAATGTGAAATACATTATCTAGCATGTGGAATGTTTGCCATAGGATTATACGAGTGCCTGTTCAATTTATGCCTCAATGCATTGTGGTCAGTACTTAATTTCTAAAAGAGGACTATGAAAAGTCGTCAACAAAGATAAAAATGAAGAAAAAAATAGAAATAAAATGTAAATTAATAAATAAAATTACATAATTCAATTTAATTAATGAAAATAGTTCAGTAGAAAATTGAAATACCGGAGCTCATCTTAATTTAGACTCCAACAGGAATTATACTTTTGCTCAAAGAGTGAAAAGTACTGGGACTGGATTTTAGGTGGATTAAAGACGTGACTATGACTTGAGATCGTACTGAAGATGATTGCATTGCATGTATATCCTTCTTTAATTGACCTGCTGCTCTGTTTTGATGAGCAGATCTCAAAACAAGGGAATAGATAAACAAGAGCTAAGTTCAGAATCCAGAAAGCAAACAGAATTAACATTTTTTATGAAGAGCATTGCTTATAGATTATAGGTCACATAATATCATGATAAAAGGTGTGTTTATTACGCTAACCTGTTGACTCAACTTGTACTAGGCCCACCAGCGGCCGAGAGGTAAATCCGCTGAATGCTAGTAATTCGCTCAGAGTTTTATCTTGACGAATAGGCTGGCTGCAGAGGAGATTTTGCTGTTTTCCTCATGTATAAAGTGAATCAGAGCCAGTTTTCCTTATATTGTTCCTTTGAAAAGGCATATCTTCTCTTAGACAGATAGTTCTCACATTTTTTGACGTAATAATCCAATACAATTCCTATTAACTACAAAACTGTGTAGCAAATTCAGCAGTAAAATTCCGCTTTGCATAAAAACGCTGCAGCACACAAGACTAAAATTTGCCAGATTGCTGTTCCAGGAATGATAATTTCAGCTTATACCCTATGCACAATATTCACTAGACCTTGTCATCATTCTTTCTTGTTTCAAAAGCAGAAGAAGTATTTGTATATTTCATACTGCAGTCTGATGATGATTTGAATTGATGTTCAGGAATGATCTGTAGGCTGTGATAAAAAATATTTTTATATTGGAATTCAATGCGTAATTGATTGCTGTACTAAATGCATTTAAGTCTACATAGGAAACTGAAAATGGAATTTTAGACATTTATTATGCTTAAACTTACTGAATATCTCTATATATGTAATAAAATTAAGCAGAGAGAAGGAATATTTCACAAATGGCATGACATATCAAAACTAAAATGTACATAGGCTGTACAATGAAATTTTCTACCATTATGAAGATGTAAGACACAAAGCTCTTAAGTTGTCTGAATAATTTAAAAATAATACACTTGTTATGAATCCAGGTAAACATTGAAATTTAAAATGGAAGTTAGATTTTGAATGTTGATCATAAGTTTCAAGGCTATTAAATTAAACTGCAGAAAACTTTTCAAAAGAGAAATTAAAAACTGAAAACAAAAAATTACAGAATTAATGTATTCACAAAAAAAAAAAAAAAAAAAAAAAAAAAATCACAGGAGTTTACTAGACAAACCAGTTAAAAAAAATAATAATTGAACTAAGGAAGTAGCTGTTATTTTGGAAACAAATGAACAAAAACTTTTCATTTGAATAATAATAAAAAAAATATAGAGAGATTTTAAATCATTAGTGAAAAGATCATTAAAAATGCCAGTGTGGTAACTATTAGAAATCTCAGCTCTTCTACATATAAATCCATTAGTGACTTTAAATAAATAAATAAAGGTAATACAAGACATTCTGATGGTTCTGATGAACATATACATATATATAATACATATGTGCTGATTTATTGCAGTTAGCAATATTTCTTTAAATGTGTTGGTCCTGAAATCAGTTTCTCATGTATTTCAAGGTTTTGAAAAGAAGTAAAAAAAGTATCAAATTGGTTAAAATTTATTCAAAGGGGTTAAAACAAAAAGAGCGGCATTTATCTCATGTACATATTTTAATTCTTTTAGAACGTATTTTAGAACCACCAAAAATTGTTTTCAGATTTTTTAATTAAATAGCTTCACAAAACTCACTTCATTCTCTGACGACTGAAAGTATTAAATTATATTGCTTGTATTATTTGTTAGTGTACTAAAAATGGTCTGCCTTAATAGATATTGTGTATTATTTATTTTTAGATTATTATATTAGATTAAGTTTATTCTTATAGGAAAAAAAAAGTAATAATGTATATATGTGCAAGATAAGTTGATAAAAAGGTTAATTTTTTTATTGTTTACTTAAAACATCCAACAGAAGTCATACACTTAAAATTTATATGTATAAATTGATTCACATATTTGCATTAAACTGAATATTTTTAAATACATTATCTTAGAATAATAATGTACTTATGTAGAATTTACTAATATTTTACTCTATATACATACAAATATATTGCATTATTTCAGACTTCCATATTTAGATATTTGGATAAAAAAAGCATTTTTAGATGTCACATCTGTAAATAGTATAAAGCAAAACTCTTACAGAAAAAAAAAAGGAAAAGAAAAGGACATTTGAAGTACAGTTCTAGAAGTACAGTACTAGTACTAGAAATTAGGTGCTTTGAACCTATAAGTTATTTTGATAAAGTTAATGACAAGACATAGTGCTGCCATTTATTTCTTAAATAGAATATATAAATATGTCATCTATTACTTGAATATAATATATATATATTAATATATAAATATGCTTGAATATAATGTATAATTATTTTCAGGAAAATATTTTTTTAGAAAATATTCATAACATTATAATTTTTCTAACAAAAGTAATCATCTGTTATCATACTTCAATACCATAAAATATATTTGGAGGTAAAATGACTTTCCTGTATAAAGTTTTATTATTTTTGAGCTTATGGGGGCAAGATATGATAATAAAACAAATACTGCATAAGTTATTTGTAAGCGATTATTTTCCTATATTCAGAGTGTGTAATCAGTCACATATATTTATAAAAAATACCTTAGAATTATCTTTATTATAATTTTGTACATATCCCCCTTCTTCTTTTCAATATTAAATATACTGAAAAGAATTGAGTCAATTCTGTTTTTAATAAATTATCAGGTACACAATCAAAAGATAAAAAATTTTCACGTCTTTATATTAAGATTTGAGTTCTAAGAGTTTAAAACAAACCCACACACAAAAGTTTGCTGTAGAAACCAAAATTATGATAAAAAATTTCTAAACCTTTTTTTTAAGGAGCTGGGTGGTTTGTTTACATTCTTTTTCAGCAAGACATTTTTCGAGACCAGACTCAAAAATGTATGTATGCATGTATATCTGTGCACACACACACAAACGTATGTACACACATATACATATGCTACATGAACACCTACATCCGTACATACAAGCATATGCACATACATTTCTGAATTAATCTTCTGAACACACTCTTTATGTATATAAATGCTTCTGTATTCTGTATGCAATTTTAGAGAAATATTTAGCTACGCATGACTGAAAAATTACACAAGGTTTTAAGACGATTTTTCAATTTCGTTTCATAAGAATGTGATTTTACTGCTTGCATGCATGATTTATTTAAATCTGTTGATAAGAATTTCAAGAAATTTTGATTATTTGTGTAAACTCCGCATCAGTATAAAATGATCAAACATTAGCAATTTAAAACAAGAATAATATTCAGATATATTCAAAGTTCTTTATTTTATATAATGTTTCAGATATCTATCAAAGAATGATAGTAATTAGTCATCAAACGAAATAAAAAATAACTTTTTCTTGACATTCTAGCACTACACGGAAGAGCAATTCACCCTTCCGATAATCAACACAAATGTAAACAAACATCTCTTTACGACTGGTCGGTATGCGCAGAAATCACGAAAGTGTCTCTGCGCAACTAGTCTTATGTTTAGCATTTTTACCATGTTTCAGCTAAACGTCCGACGTCGTACGGGTAGACAGAGCCAAGCATATCAGCTATTCGTCATCGATGGGGAAAGGAAAGTCTGGGCCATCTGAAAAAGCGGCGACCTATTTCTCTCCAGTTTGTTTTGGAATTTTTGTGTTTTTTTAGCTTTGTGCAGCCATGAATGCTAAACGAAAAGAAACCTTGCCTGAAATTCGAAAATTAGTTATTGATTTGCATATTGAACGTGGAAAATCTATTAGAAAAACTTCTGAAACAGTTAACTTGAGTCATTCAACAGTTTTCAATATCATTAAACGATATAAAAAGAATCATATGATTCAGAATAAAAGAAGACCTGCCCGACCATCAAAGCTATCCAATAGAATAAAGCGAATTATCGTTCGAAATATTTAAAAAAAAAATCCAAGAATGAGTGCTCCTAAAGTTTCTGCTGATTTACAAGTATTATATGGAGTAAGTGTTAATCCTGAGACTATTAGAAGAGTAATTCGATCTGCTGGATATCACGGTAGAGCAGCCAGGAAAAAATTCTTCGTAAGTGAAAAGAATAGAAAACTCAGACTGGTTTTCGCAAAATCCAACATAAATAAGAATTCTGATTACTGGAATGAAGTTATATTTGCTGATGAGAGTAAATTTAATATATTTGGTTCTGACGGTAGAATCTTGGTGTGGAGAAAACCCAGGGAAGAATTTCACAAACAGATTTTGGTGCCAACAATAAAACATGGAGGAGGAGTTATGGTATGGGGATGTATGTCGTCCGCTGGAGTTGGTAATCTTGTTTTTATGACAGTATAATGGATCAGTACAAGTATATTGACACTTTAAATCAAAATTTGAAATCTTCAGCACGAAAATTGAACTTTCATAATGATTTTAAATTCTACCAGGACAATGACCCCAAGCACACTGCTTTGAACGTTAGATTCTGGCTGCTGTATAACTGTCCCGAAATAATAAAAACACCACCATAACCTCCAGACATAAATCCCATAGAGAATATTTGGCAAGAATTGGAATCAAGAATTCGCAAACACACCATTTCTTCAAAACAACAATTAAAATCGGTGCTTCAAGAAAAATGGGGTAAAATCACTGCAGAAATCACAAAAAAATAGTCGAATACATCCCAAGAAGATTAAATCATGTTTTAAAAGTAAAAGGAAATACAACAAAATATTAAAACCTTTTAAAAAGTAAAATTTTTGGATAAATATTTGATGGAAAAGTAAGTGTCCCATCACTTATGTGAGCCATTTTTTGCTCCGTTCTAAACAATTGTATTTTTATTAAATTAATATTTTAATATTTTGAGAAAATGTATGTTATGCAATAATTGTTACTAAATTTAAGTATGAAACACACCCACAAAACATTTTTACATGTTTTTTTTAATTTATTTTACTACAGTTTCCTTTTGTAAACCGCAAGTGTCCCATCACTTTTGCGAGACACTGTATTTCAAAATCAAAGTTATTTATGAAATAAAACCTTATAAAATGTGTTAAATTATTTGTGTGTGCAAATTTTAAAATCTAAATCTCTTACATTAAATTATTTCGGTCTTTTAAATTACATCCCATTATTTATTTCAATTTAATTGATTAATGTGTTTGTACTAATATTTCAAAGTTCTTTGAAGAACTTTTTGTGTTCTGAAAATGCCACATACAGAATAATTAAGTTAATAGTTGATATAATCGCTTTTAACTTATTTCATGTCTAAATTTTCTACACAGAAATCCTCTGTCTAATTTTTATTATCTTTTCTCGGACGAAAATTTTCAAAGAGGAATGAGTTAAAGTCTTCATTGTGCAAAACACATCTTTGAAGTTAAATGTATTCTAAAAAATACAAAAAATGTAAACAAGATTTTGCCCCCCCCCAAATCAGTCATTTAAACTATTCAAACCGTTCAGGAAAAGAATAAACATTGCGAACATAAAAATCTGCCCTTTTTTATATATACTTTAATAAAAGGAAACGTGTTCCTTCTTTTTATAAAAAAAAGGAATCCATTTTCCTTTGTAAACTTTTGAAAGTCGCCAACGTTTAAAAAATAATAAACTACGCCAAGATAGAAACTCGCCTTTTTTTAAAATAAAAAGGGTTCACTAGAACACTTCGCGCAAGGTCCGTAGAAAGAACAGGTTAGCTCACTTGGGGTAAACAAACGAAAATGCGTTCTCGCTGTCTATTAGCTGTGACGTCACTGAAGTTTTCTCTCCTCAGTAGCCTTACTCAGATCAACATAGATTTTTGCATTGATTTAAGCTGAATGTAAGCTTGTGCGCGACTGTAGAAACTCATTGGTTTTTTTTTCTCTCAAATATAATTAAATTTATGTAGTATAATGGTTGGTACGCACTGCGCGATTGCATTATGCACCAATAATGCAGGCAAAATAAAAAATAATCAGCAAAATGTATTATTTCATAGGTATAGAAACTTATAGTGTTTTTTGATTTGATGCAAGTTATTTTGAATTTTCGGGTTACTTAAATTAATTTATTCATTAATATATATAGAAACTTCTATGCATTTTATTAGGTGTATTTAAATGCCAACGGTTTTGAATATTGTTGTGAATTATGACAGATGCATATAAATATGTTTAAATAGTTTTAAATTATGTGTATGTAGCTCACTGCATTAATTAACTCGTTTTACACATGGAAAAATGGCCGTGCAACCAGCCTTTTCTCCAGGAATTGAAGTCAAACCACCAGTGTTCAGCTGATGGGCCTTCTCAATTACTTAGAATTTGAGCCTATTGTACTGTTAATATGATACATGCCAGAAATACAATATCATTAATACACGGGGTACATGTAAGCAACAAGAAGGACTAACAACACAGCAGAGTACAGAAAGCAACATATTAGAAGTCCACAATACATTTGGCGAGCAAATTAAGTTGTATTATTATATTTAAGGCTATCAGTTCTGGATAATTTAGTTACAGTAATTTTGCAAAGATAGTAAAGCAGTTCCTTCAGCAATATTAATTTTCTAATTATTAAGGCTTTTTTCTTTCATATTATTTGAAAACAGAGTAATACACAGCATGCATTTAAATGCAATCAAAATTTAGGAAATGTATGATTTAAGAATATAGAAACGTTTAAAAAACAAATATGCTAAAATTCTTGTAAAATATAAAATTTCATTTTCTATCTCTGCTTATAATTTGTTATGATTTGTATTATGAATGAATAATATAACTTAAGCAAATATTTTATTTATTATAGTTTTAAAATTTGCATTCCATTACTATACAGTGCACCATGATATATTTCATACAAAATTTCATTTATAAAATTAAGATCCATATTTACTAAGATTTTGTTGAATGTAGTTGAAGTGTCTGGTGTGCAAATATAGAAAAATAACACTTCTCTGACTCCTATGGAACCAATATTTTATTCCTTACGATGTTATAGATACTTATTCATAAGATTTATTTACATTTTACATGCACGTAGCATCGCGTGACAAAAACTCGAAGTTTGTTTACTTCGTTCTTTGCGGAGACTAGAAGGTGTTGCCATTCCGCTTTAACTAAACTTCATTAGAAACTTAACGGAACTGAAGCGACACTACACACCCCCTTCCTAGTGACAGCGATTATGGAAAATAGTCTTTAAAGTGACTGGGGAACTTCACATGTCTGCCGGTTCTAGTAGTCTTAGTTTCATGATGATTTTCTGAAGTTCCTTCAGTGTTCTTGAGTGAAGGTGTTTCCCAAAGTTCCGCTTTCTTGGAATGGGAGTTTTGAAAAGGAATATCAGAATCTTGCGCTAGGAAACATGGCTTTAGTCTGTCTATTGAAACTCTTTTAACTTTTCCTTGGATTTCAATATCAAAGTACTTATCCTTTCTTGCTCTTACAGGATACGGTCCAAGATAGACAGGCTGTAGCGACGAATTATTAATGTTGTTGTATAGGAATACGTGAGAACAGTTGGAAAGATGTTTAGAAACAAAGACTGTTCTATTTCCATGGGTGGTGGTAGAACTTGGCTTCATAGCTCTTATTATTTTCTGAAGGTTTTGAGGAAATTCAGACTGTTTCATATGAGGTACTGTTGAAAAGAATTCACCAGGTAATGCTAAAGGAGTTCCGTATACAAGTTCTGCGGATGAGCAACCTAAGTCTTCCTTGATGGCAGATCTTATGCCTAATAGAACGAAAGGCAATGCTTCCAGCAATGGTTTTGATTCGAGTAGATGACATTTGAGACTTGCTTTTAAAGTTCGGTGTTGTCTTTCGATCAGGCCATTTGCCTGTGGATGGTACGCAGTTGTAATGTTTGTATGAAAACCAAGATATTTTCCTAAAGCTTGAAAAAGTTGGCTATCAAATTGCCGACCTTGGTCAGATGTTATGCGATTCGGAATTCCAAAGCGTGAAAACCAAGTATAAATCAAAGCTTTAGCAATAGATTCTGCTGATTGATCTTCTAACGGTACCGCTTCGATCCATCGTGTATAACGATCGATGATGGTTAGAAGGTATTTGAATCCTTTGCAAGGAGGTAGCGGACCCACCAGATCTACGTTTAAATGCTGGAATCTGTGAGGAGGTACTTTGAATTCTCCCAAAGATGAATGTGTATGTCTGTGAACTTTAGATCTTTGGCAAGATAAACATGCTCTAGTCCATAGTTGGCAGTCTTTATTCATATTGGGCCATATGAAACGTCGTGTTATCAATTTTATCGTGGATCTTATTCCAGGATGAGATAAATTATGGATTGAAGAAAATATTTTCTGCCGAAACTTTGCAGAGATGTATGGTCGATTATAATTTGTAGAAGTATCACAGTAAATTTTCTTGTCGCTGTCCGGTATAGGGATCTGTAGGATTTTTAAGTATCTCCAAGTCGTCATCTTCTTGACAGTCTACTATAGTTTGTAAGTCTATTGCAGATGGTACAGAAATGGTGTCTATGCGAGAGAGAGCGTCAGCGACGGTATTTTCATGCCCTTGTATGAATCGGATATCGGTTGAGAACTGGCCAATATATGACAGTTGTCGAGCTTGTCGTGGGGAAGCTTTTTCCAAATTTTGTTGGAAGGCAAATGTTAGTGGTTTGTGATCCGTGTATATTGCAAAAGTTCGCCTTTCTAAGATGTATTTGAAATGTTTTACTGCTGTATAGATGGCTAAGAGTTCTCTGTCGTAGGCACTATATTTTTGTTGTGCTGATGTCAAATTTCGAGAAAAGAAACTTAAAGGTTGTTTTTCATTATTCACAATCTGATGTAAAACGGCTCCAATGGCAGTATCGGAAGCATCAGTTGTTAGCGATATTTCAGCCTTTTCGGATGGGTGAGTTAAGTTTGTGGCATGAATAAGTGCATCTTCTAAGATCTGGAAGGCGTTTCTTGTTTCTGCCGTCCAGGTTATTTCTTTTCTGCAGTTCTTTTTAATACCACTGAGCAATGTTGTTAAAGGTTGTTGCAATTTCGCACAATTTGGTATGAATCTGTGATAAAAATTCACCATACCTAAAAATCGTCTTAAACTAGTAAATGACTTTGGTTCTGGGAAATTTTTGATGGCATCAACTTTCGTTGAGAGAGGTTTAAGTCCTTCAGCTGACACTTCGTATCCCAGGAATGCAAGTTTTGCTTGACCAAATTTACACTTTGCCGCATTAATACACAGGCCATATTCGTTTAGTCTCTCAAGGACTGCTCGTAGATGTTTTTGGTGAGTTTCTTCATCTGGGGAGGCTATTAGAATGTCATCCAAATAGCAAAACACGAATTCTAGTCCATTCAACACACTGTTCATGAAACGTTGGAACGTTTGGGCCGCATTTCGTAGGCCGAACGTCATGAATGGGAACTCGAATAAGCCAAAGGGAGTGAGAATGGCCGTTTTTGGTATATCTTCTTCGCGAACAGGAATTTGTTGGTACGCTCTAATGAGGTCTATGGATGAGAAAACTCTTTTTCCAGCTAAAACGGAACTGCAATCTGTTAAAAATGGGAGAGGGTATCTATCAGGAATCGTGACGTTGTTTAACGCTCGATAGTCTCCACAAGGTCTCCAATCACCTGATTTCTTCATAGCGAGATGTAGTGGGCTCGACCAGTTACTTTTGGATGGTCTGCATAAACCCATTTGGAGCATAAATTCAAACTCCTTTTTAGCCGCTTTAAGTTTCTCAGCTGATAGTCTCCTGGCTTTAGCGAAAACTGGTGGACCTCTGGTTTCGATATAATGTTCGATGTTATGATTTTTAACTTTATTATTAACTACATTGAGTTTTAACAAATCCGGAAAATCGTTAATGATACGTTTATATGGATCATTTACGGCATTTAAAATCGGAATATCATTATTGTTATTTTGAAAACAAGGAATTCCATTGGTTGTTAAGAATGTAGTACCATCAATCAACTTGCGATTTTTAGAATCTACCAAAAGGTTAAAATTTGCAAGAAAATCCATGCCTATTATCGGTTTGTTTACGTCCGCAATTACAAAAGGCCATGTGAATGATCGTCTGAGTCCAAGATCAAGCTTGTGTAATTTTTGGCCATATGTTTTAATTTTCGTACCATTTGCAGCAAAGAGTTCTAATTTTGAGATGTTTTTTTTATCTGCAGGCAAGGGAGGAATGACAGAAATTTCTGCCCCAGTATCTATTAAAAATTGGGTAGCCGATTCTTTGTCGCTGATGAAAAGACGACTCAGCTGCACCCCTTGTCCCTCCGTCGTCAACGAGAGACGGGGAGCTGGTTTTCCGGACTATTTGTCTGTGATGTTGATGAGTAGTTGCAGGGTTGTTTACACTTAAATGACTTATCACCGAATTTTTTATGATAGTAACAAATATCACTAGATCTGTTACCACTGTAACTCCTATCTCTTGATTTGGATCGGTTACGACAATAGGGACGACTATGACGTTGCTTGCTTAAAGCAGAAACTTGTAAGCTAAGTTCACTAACCTGTTTTTGTAAACTTTCAATCACTTCCGTTTTTACCGTTATGGATGATGCAGCAGCTATTTGGGGAGTAACAGGGTTTAATTCCCAAATCTTATCGGCCATTGTAGCCACTTTTGACAAATCTTCACTACTAACAGATATAATGCTACGCATATTAACGGGTAAACGTTGTAGCCACAATGTTTTTAGGAAAGTATCTGTTACTTTATCGCCAGCCAAATTACGCATCTCACACAGTAATTGAGATGGCTTTTTGTCACCCAGTTCTAACTCACTCAGTAATTTTTGGGTTTTTTTGAGTCTCTGAATCAGCATATAATGAAATTAGTCTATTTTTAATTGCCTCATATTTATTATCTTGTGGTGGACTTAGCAGAATATCAGATACCTGTGACAAAATATCAGGTTCAATGGAACTTATAACATAATCATATTTTGTTTGATCTGCACTAATTTTTGCATTTCTAAATTGTGCTTCTAGTTGAATAAACCATATTTTAGGATCTGGCTTCCAAAAAGGAGGAACTTTAACGCTTACCTTGGCGACAGATGCAGTTGTTGCTTTAATTTCGGTTTCGTCTTCGTCAGCCATTGTAGAATTCGATCACGCCGGGATACACCAGTGAAGTGTCTGGTGTGCAAATATAGAAAAATAACACTTCTCTGACTGAATAAAATATTGGTTCCATAGGAACCAATATTTTATTCCTTATGATGTTATAGATACTTATTCATAAGATTTATTTACATTTTACATGCACGTAGCATCGCGTGACAAAAACTCGAAGTTTGTTTACTTCGTTCTTTGCGGAGACTAGAAGGTGTTGCCATTCCGCTTTAACTAAACTTCATTAGAAACTTAACGGAACTGAAGCGACACTACAGTAGTGTTTAAAATTTAGTACCAATTTTGACTTTTGCATTTAACTATAGAAATTTACCTGCAGAATTATATTTTGCTAGTATCTACGAATGTAATCATTATGTCTGTGGGAATATTGTACACAGGTCATCATATTAAATAAACATCCACCCTTTTTCCATGTGTTCACAGAAAGTACGATGACAGTCAAATAACGTTAAGATAAATTGTATAATGTTTTTATGAGTGCATTTATCTGTGTACGAATAATATTTTTCCACAACTAAACTGATAACTCTAATTTTTTTTATTCATAGAATGGTTAAACTGAATATGCTAAATGAAATGTAATATTTAAATTATTATATAAACATATTTCTTTTTTTGATACCAAAACAAACACATGCAGCATTCAGTCCTATTAATATCTGCCCACCAGCGGCCGAGAGGTAAAGTCGCTAAACACTGGTAGTTCGGTCCGAGGTTCGAATCCCGCGAACGGGCTGGCTGCATGGGCGTTTTCGTGCTTTTCCCCATCTGTAACGAGTATACGAGCCAGTTTCCCTTAGAAAGTCCTAGACGAAGGCATCCCTTCCTTCAGGCGCATAGCCCTCGAGGCTTTGCCATAATCACACACACCACACCACCTATTAATATTTAGGATTTACTTCTCTGAAATAAAAAATGAGGATGACAATCCAGAAAATGACTACATGTTTCATTTCGTTATTATTTTTATAAATTAGATATAATACATAAGTGAAATAAATATAGAAACCTTAAAGATAAAATTCTAAATATACAATATTAATAACAAAACATAATAGAGGATATGCAACTATTTTTTTAATATCTTTTACTCATTTTTTATATAAAAAGTTAACATCTTCTATCTGAATACTTTTGGAAATTTTTATTTTTGCTAAAAAGTAAAATTCAAAGAATTAAGATTTAAATTAAAATTTAGTCTCAAATTTTATATAGAATTACATAATGCAGCTGCTGATTTTAAAGAGTCTGCTGATTAAGTATTACACTTCCTTTCAGTTATAGCTTGAATAGTTCATTTGTTTATGTTTCTTGTTGCTGCTTTACATCAAGAAATTACAAACATGTTTTAGAATCTAGCGACTTATAATTTTATGTAATTTCTTTTTTTAATCTATTAAAATTAATCATATATTACAGGAAAAGCTCATGCGAGTTCATCTGAAAAAAAAAAAAAAAAAGCCACAAGTAAACTAGGATTTCTAAATGAAACAAGTACTGCAGAAACAATTGGAACGAAAGTAGGCTTTAGCAAAAAATTAATTTAAATTTCAGCCAAATTAGATTCCTAATATTAGGGACAAGTTTGTACAGCTTTATAGAATAAATATTCTTAATTTGAATCTCTTCTATATCGCTACAATCAGGGCTTAATTTCTAAAATTAGAAGTGCCGGAACCCTATGGAAGACCGTTAGTAAAGAGGAACAAGAGTAAATAAATAAATAAAATGACTATTAAAATCGTTTATCATTTAAAAATTAAATAGTTAATTATTATCAAATTAATAAATAATTATTTAATTAATATTAGCAATTAATATTTATTAATTATTATCTAACCATTAATTAATAATTGATTATTATTTATTAAAATAATTCAATAAAATGTAAAGAGGTAAATTAACATCTAATAAGCGATTTTTAATATAATTTTACTGCTGCTAAAAATAAAATTTTTGAGATTAAATTTCTACTGAATTTGTAGTTCTGTTAATTACATAAAAGAAGTGCCGGAGCCTTCTTATGTAGGGCTCCGATGCGCTCCGGCTGAATTATCATTTATCCCATGAACTGAAAAGTACCGGAGCCGGCACAATTTAAGCTCTGAGTACACTACATATTTTCCAGTTCTTGTGAAATGTAGGTTTTCAGTCTGTTGAAGCTAAAATGAGAAACGGTATAAACAGCTGAATCTTGAATAGCAAATTCTGTAAGGAAGTTTGGAAGATTTTTGATGAAACAATAAATTACTGAGGGAAATTTTCGTAATTAAAACTTATTCTATACAGTGAACAATATTTTAGGTAGTTAAGTTTCAACTGCAAATATTAGAATTTTTACTTTTCCCATGAAAAACAGAAAATATTTCAAAAGGAAATACTAAACTACTATTAGGAGATGCTAAGGCTATAGCTCTAGGAGATGCTACAGCGAACTTCAGTGACGTCACAGCCGAACGAGTCGCTGGCTTTTCGTTTGTTTACTCCAAGTGAGCTAACCTGTTCTTTCTATGGACCTTGCACTTCGCGTACGTAGAATCCATTCCTTTCGATTGGGTTCTATTGACGGATCTGACAACTCAATACGCATGCGTGGTTAATGTTGGTGCGAATACGGCGGTGCGATTAGCATCAAGAAGGTTAGAATATAAGGAGGGAGGGTTCGCAATTTCCTCCACTATCGGGGAATGAAACGCCACCGAACAAGCGGCGTCCATGTTTGTAACTTCAAAACATTGCATTACGGCAGTGAAACGTACGTGTTTTTAAGCTGTTCCGTGCATGTATTTTCCACTAAAAATATGTAAAATTTATAATGAAAAACTTCGCTATTGTTAGTTTTTTGTTTCAAAGTTATAAAGATGATACCCGTAATTTACTACGTACAGAAAATCATTAAGAAATAGTTCGAAATCTAAATGCATGTGCATAACATTAAAGCCTTTAAAAATAGAATTTGTTTAGGTTTTATTAGCAACCTGTTGGGTGTACTTTCCAATCAGAAATATCACTTTAAGTGATATTTCTGATTTATTCACAATATTGTAATTTATTAAAGAATCATTTAAAATACGTATATTTAACCTGAAATTAATAGAAGATAATTATCTAAAAAAATATTCACAGGTTGCATTTTTTTAAATGAAAGTTTTAGACTCTTTTCACAATTAACAACCTTATAACAACAAGAAAATAAATATTAATACAATAAAACAGATTTATGTGAATTCAGTGATTTGAGTTTATGCGCGTTTCGTATTTACGAATCTAAAAAAAATTTCCTTGAATTAAGCTAAATTAGAGAAATATACCTATATTTTTGGATACATCTTTCCACATGTTCAGTTGTGTAAATATTTTACTTACTTTTATCGCTATTCTGCCCGCAAATTTGTAAATTTGTGCAAAAACATTTTAACAACAGAAAAGTTAGTTTATCTTGATCAAATGCACAAATTATATTCTTAACAGTTCAAAAACTTTAAATTGAATAATAATTAATGCATAAAGAAAAGCATTACTTTATTTAACACCTTTAAAAACCATAAAAATAGTAACAATTGGTGTCTTACTTTTCATGAAAATTATCAAACGAATTACCTAAAACGTCCAAATTATACAGTTTAAATTCTAGCATACATCATTGTATGTTAAGGAACAAAGATACCAGCTATAAACAGAAACATTAAAATGTATTTAACATATTTTGATTAAATTCCTTTTTTTTCATCTGGAAAGAAAACTGACATTGTGATATTTTTTACCATAGTTATCAAATTACATAAAAAAAGAAAATCAATACTTACGCGGGAAAAGTAATCCCAGGAATCTTTTTCAAAAATCTGTTTGTGCATCCATATACAACACAAGCTGACATGCTTCAAAAAGAAAAGAAAAAAAAGTATTGCAATTACAAGACTTCCTTGCACAAGTCACAGCGATAACAAGAACATGGCCGCCAAGCCTCACTGTTTGAGTTGAACCTTCATTCCTTCTATTCTAACCTCCTTGATTAGCATCGGCCCCAAATTGTCGCCATCAAAGCTATCCTCCGAAAAATATCCAATTTTTTTAGAAGTTTATTAACTAAGAAAATAAAATTTATATAAAATTTATTAACTAAGAAAATTAAATCTATATAAAAATTTCTTAATTCAGTAATTCTGCGTAAAACCAACAGATATGTTATTGACTCTCTAGATAGCAGGAATGTGTTTTTTAAACTTATCTCTATAATAAATATTGCATCATTATTTGAATGTTGTGGTTGTGAGGTTGAGAAGTAGTTATTAAAATATAAATTTACGTTTCATCTTACATAACTGTTGGATTTAAAATCGTGTTATAGTTACGTTACATTTTACATAACTGTTGGATTTAATTATCGTGTTATAACAAATAATTCTAATTTATCAGTTTTTCAGATTAAAAAATGCTTTGTTCGATAAAATGGTATTCTATTGTATTATATGATGAGTTTGTCTGAAGAACCAGCTCGTAAACTTTTTATAAAACATTGTTATTTATTAACTCCTGGAAGTAATAATAGTTCTTTTAAGCATCGAAGATGGATTGCTAACTTTAAGAGGAAATCTATTGCTCTTAGTTTAGTTTGGCTGCAGGGTGTTATTACAAATGTGAGTGATTAATTTAAATTGTAAGTCTTAACTTAAAAGAATTCTTGCCATTGTGAATGATGAAATTTGTTTATCTAAATATAATGCTGTAAATTTCTTTGAAGGTATTATACCGGTATGTTTTATTTAATTTTTCTTCCTGCATTTAAAAATGTTTTAGAATGTTTATCAAAGAAAATTACAACTCTTGTGTTTTCTAACTCCTAGGTTGTTTTTGTTTACTAATAGTACGATCTGTAACTACCATTGTTAACCAGTACCGAACTAACTACCAGTGTACAACGGCTTTTACCGTTCGGTCGTTTGTGGGTCTGCAAATTGATATTGAATACCTAATTTTATACTTAGCAAAATTTCTCTAAAATATATATAAATAAAACAATACAATATTTAAGCTTATGATGATAACTTCCTGAATTGCTTTTTTTTTAATACTGCAGAAATAAATAAATAAATAAATAAAAGTAGTTTTTCTACATGGAAAAGTAAATGGTAAGCATACCATAATTAATGGTCATTGTTAATTATGGAAATATTCATATTCTTATTGATGCTTTTATGTAAACTCTTGTTATTTAGCTTTCAGAATGTGCATTGATCTAAGTGAGAAAAATTAAAAGTCTTTTATGTATTTTGTAGTTATTTAAGTTTAAAAAAAAAATGCAAATTCATGAAAACAAGCAGATTTCACGTATTATGTAATAAATTAGAGTATATTAATATGGAGGCATAATGATAATGCAATGGAAATGTAAATCTCATGAATATTGAATTATAGGTGCATTATTTGTGAAAAATGCTCTTTACTTATTAACTAATTTGAACTTATTCTATTTGAAAATTTGGTGTTAAGATGTGCAAAGCAATGTTTGGAAAGGAAGCTGTGGAATTAATATGTACATCAAAGAAAAGCTTAAACAACATGTTTTAAGAAATGCTTACATAGACACAATTAAGAAGTTTTTAAGTTCAAATTTCTTATCAGTAGATTCAAAATGGTGAAATATTCAAGTTTTTTAACATCGATTGCCAAATGACTGGCAGAAACACCAGGTTTCGCTTTTTTAATTTTAAATTGTAGATTATTGCTCCCTCCTTCTAACTTTATAATATTTATTATATGAATATTCCTTTTATAGGTTTCAGAATCACGTAATACATTTACACTTGATGATGGATCTGGCACAGCTGCTGTTGTATCTGCAAGTGAAGCCCCTGGATTTGGCTTATGGATTCAGAATGGTATAATTTTTATAGTAAATAAAAGTAAAAATGCAGTTACATATGGTTTTGCAATTGTTATTATTAAATGGATATTTATTAAATATTATTGATTAAGGTGATATACGCCCTAATTTCACCAAATGTGGCGATATGTATTCTGCGCTGGTTTTTGGCGCAATTGTGTGTTATATGGCAACCCTGTTGACGTTGAAAAATCTTTCACTGGAGATCGTTGGTTCGCATCTGTGTCTGAGAAGATAGGGGGGGGAGAAGATAAAATGGTAGAAATTGTTAAATTGAAGTTCGGCAAAAGGAAATATCAGGTCGCCGCTTTTTCAAATGGCCCAGACTTTCCTTTCCCCATCGATGACGAATAGCTGATATGCTTTGCACTTTGTAATCGATTATGAAGTCTCGATACTTTGTTTACATTTTATGTGGAAATGTGGTGAGGTTGTATATGGAAAATCTTGCGCAATTAATAAGGGCCGCTCTTCGTATTTAATTTTTTTTTCCCTTGCCTGTATACGAGACTGGATGCAATGCGAATAAATCTCTATGCTACAGTCAATTATTTCCATTATTTGAATTAATTCATCATGAGAACTTTAAAAGTCTTAATAAACAGAAACTTACTCATGTTTCTGATACAAAAATATTGATATGCTTTGTTCAGTTCTCTTGTTAATAAAAAAACAGCAATTGTGCATGTAATGACAGTAAAAAATAGTGAAAATTTATATATGTCTGTATTGTTGCCTAAGTAGTAATAATGCATGATTAAAAAACAAATATTAGAATCTACTGAAGTAATAATTACATATGTTAGAACACAAGAAAAGAATCTGAATTTTTATTTATTTTAGTGACCCGTATTTTTTAAAATTATGTTCACAGAGTTCTTTTGTTATGTTTCCCCCAAACAGCAGAGATGCATGTCCTAAATTTTGTACTGAACAACACAAAATTATGTTCAAAGAAAAGAAATTCATAAATTCTGCATTGCCTATGATTGCCAGTTAAAAAAACATGTTTTCCATTTTTCCACATCGAAAAATTATACCGGGGTGTGAGAGACACCACTTCACTTGGCATTTGATGTTTTATATCAATAAAAATCCCATAGTTTTAACCATTGATCCTAATTTTAATCCCTCTTCATTCTTAGCTTTAAGGAAATTTGCTTCTTATTTGTATTTTGGTCTCTTTCTGTAAATAGTGGTATTAAGGATTTGGTTTTTATCATTTAACCATACTTTCCAGTTCCTTTTTGTTGCTTCTCATGTAGGCACATGCTGATTTTTCATTCTTGCAGCAGTATGTTTAATACTCAGACCTTTAGTGCTTCAAGTTTACAAACATTTTGTTGATTCTTTTTTTTTTTTTTTTATTGATTTCTTTAGAAATTATAATCCTGCTTAGTGTTAAGATTTATGCATTGTTTATATCAGATAATTATTAATAAATAAACTATATACTTTCATTATTTTCTGTGCATTTTAATCATACAATTATTTCTGTATTTGAATATATTTGGATTTCATGAATTGAACTTTCCTAACACCCAGTGTGCATGTCGTGTTGAATGCATTATTTCGGATTCAAAATGTATAGACAGAGAACAGTACCAGAATGACAAAAGTGGTAATTTAACAACATAAATAATATTGGCATCAATTATCCACTACCTAAGACAAACACTTCCACAGAAAATATTTATAGCAGCTGTGTCTGGCTGTCTTACAGACGGTTTACTGTATTTTGCGATTTAAAATTAATTAACTCATTATATTACTGATACAATTTAAAGTTTTTTCTTAGTTCAAACAACGCATATTACTGATCAAAAAGTAGTATCTTATGATTATTAGTCATATTATTAAAAACTTCAAAATGGCTTTTGGAAATTTTTCTCCTTACACAATGATTTGCAGTTTGGCAAAAAAGCTTTCACAAGTTAGACTTACTATTGGCAAGTATTGAATTTTGTTTCCGAAACGTTAACCAGTAATTTTGTTTAGAGTTAAAAATCATTTCTGTGGTATATATACATGTTTTTAGTTTTTAATATACTTCAGAAGTTCCTTTTCTTTTGCCACAAGGCATGTGTAAAATAAGCTCTGTATTATTATTAAGACATCCAGAAGAAGCCTTTTTGACAATTGATCACTGAAACTTACGCCGTACCTGTCTGTTAATTAGAAAATAATTTTGGGTAATAAAATAAATATATCAGAAAAGTATTATATTATTAAAATATTTCTAAAAATATATTAAATTAATGTATTAGAAATCTCTGTAATTTAAGGCAAGCTTTCGTTCTTCAACTACATGTCCATTTCTGATACCCAAAGGCTAATTCCGTCATAATAACTTATCTTTTAACTGGTCATTATTCAGCAAAACCTTTCTATTTGAAAATTCTGTGACCATCCTTTGTAATAAAGACCCAAGATACAACCTCCACCACCTGCAAAATGCATAGCTCTCTTTATATAGGATCTCTGTGGCTGTTACTGGAAGGCACTAAATAGGCTTCCATATTCTCTGTTATTAAGTACATTAAGGCTGTTTACATCTTTTGTTCCAGAACAGATATTCAATACATTAGGCAATTTGTGTTTATCTACCATTTGTTTCAATAATAATGTTTTTGTTGGCATTAATTTCTCTTAAGTAATTTAAACATGAGGTTGTTTAAGGGCATTTTTTATCCATTCATTTATTGAAATATTTACATTTATTACTTTTTTTCCATTAGATAATCCAAGAATTTTATATATGTTACAATTTATGGTATAGGCTTGTATATATATGCAATATGAATATTTTTTTTTTTTAATTTTCCAGAAGAATAAAATTCTTATCTTCTATTTGTGTTATTAATCAGATCTTATTATCTGATTGTGTTATTAGTTAGGTATTTCTCCTGCCTTCATAGCATGCCATCATGGTGTAATGATCAGCACACTCAGCACATATTCGAGAGGTCCATGGTTCGAGTCCCAGGGAGGGCATTGCTCATTTTTCACATCTCTCAGCTTTAAAAAAAAAAAAAAAAAAAAAAACTAATGTCTCTACAGTGTCTTCTTCAAAATAAACAAATAATCTGATGAAATTAAAATATTTTGGTCATTAAAACTTTCTAATCACTGCTGTTTACATCTACATTTCTTTTTTTCACATAATTTGAAGGTTTTTAAACTATGTTTCAGAGAATACATTCAGAGAAATTTTAGATGTCATGCAACTCCTCTGGGGCATCTACAAGTCAAAATCAAAATTTAAACAATTTTTACTATCGCTGGACATACTTAAAATAAAGAAATATTTTTTATTCTATTGTTATTGTTACAAAAAATTATATTAAGCAGATCTGTTTTTATGATTAAAATTATAATGAAATAATGATTTTCTTTTCACTTTCTGCATAAAATGCACAAATTTTGTATTCAATTCTTTTTTAACATTTATTTTTATTATTGTATTATATAGAATTATATAGAAAGAGCTACAGGACGCTATGTTTTCATAATGGTCATTCCACTATACTGGAAATATTAAATCAAATAATAAGTGCAGGAAAAGATTCAGTAAGAGGCTATACTATCTTCTGAAACAATACATTTGACTGTAATTTTTCCATATGATATTTCTATACAACATCCCAAAATCTTGGTAAATAACTTTCTAAACTAAGTTTACAGTGTAAAAAAAGTAGTGGAAAAATGTTGTATTCATGTAACTGGGCTACCATACATAAAAATTAAGCAGTGTTACAAGTGTTTTTTATCTTAATTGTCTGTTACAACCAAATAACTAGACATGAGAAAGAACATGCAGTGTCAGTACAGCTGGATGATCCCTTTTACAGAGTTGCTAATTTGAAAACAAATTAACCTGTAAAACTACCCTTCATACTGGTTTGCTTTAGATTCATTTGGTAACAAATATGCCATTTAAGTCTGTACGAATCAATTAATAAACTTTGTTACAAGCAAGTTTTTGTTTGCAGGATGCTGTTCATAATTGGTTTTCTTTTGGTGGTATAGCAACAGCGAAGGGAGAAAGATTCCGGGTAATTTAAATTCAACTAACATAGCAAATTCCATTCTTCTGTAACTTTATAATTTAATACAGCTTTATTTTTTCAGAATTTTATTCAAACTACTATTTCATCAATTGCAGACAAATTCCACAAGTGCATATTTTAAAATTAATTTCACACTTAAAAAAGTATGATTTGTTTATAAATAATTTGTTATAAAAATAAAAATATGATTTGTTATGGAAATCATTGTAACTTAGACAAATATACACACAAAAAGAAAAAATATATATATACAAAAATGGTGATGCTGCTTATTAAATACTGAAGAATTGTTATATGCACATATACATGGTTGACACAGTTTGGTGCATACTGCTAAATTTGCTGTGGTAATATGGTAGCAAAAAAAATTTTTTTGTCATTTTGTATTAAAATTATTAAGGTGTTGATGCCTATGTTACATAAAGCAAGGTAACGTTAAGTAAGAGCTATGTACCTTAGGCAAAGGGATGCCTTTGAGAAGATCTTTCTATGCAAAATTGACTTGTATTCACATAATACATGAGGAGAAACAGGAAAATTCCCATGGCTATCTTATCTGCTAGTCTACTGGTGCCAGTCAAAATAGACAGTAATATAATATTATACCAGCTAAGTAGCACTGCATTATACATCACTAAAGAAATAAATACATTTCAGAAAACTTTCCTGTTTTCTGAAAGTGTCAATATCTTCATTATTATAACTTCCTGATATTTCAATGCATGTAATTTTATGAACTATTAAAATAAAACAGAATATTTTTTTGAATTGGTTGTGTTTAATCATAAGATTATTTTGAAAAACGTTGTTCCTGATAAAACTAAAAAATGAATTTTCTTTACACACTGACTGTTAAATTATTATATTTCAAATCAACAGATTGCATTTATACAATAAGACAGGATGAAAAATACAGTAGTGAGGCAATTGTTGAGTTTCTGAAGAAACAATAATAAAAATTTTCAAATCTAACACAGTACACCTTGTTTAATGTGTAATATAGTATGGAATGTTTTGTAAAGAATGAACTATTTTAAAAAAAGCATGCAATAGGTGAAAATGAAACCAAATAAAAATCAAACAGAACTCTATTACACGTTATGCAACAAAATTAATGAATATGAATGTCTATAAACTTTTTTTTAACTTGTACCAGATCTTGAAACATCAACAAGATCTTAGGCAATAAAATTAATAAAAATTTATGTTGATAAGTGCTTAAGAACAAATAGAACAAAATGGCGTAACTCTCAACTAGTTAACCAAATAAAGTGTTTACGTTCTAGAGGATTTTATTTACTTCACACACATACATACATTATCTCTACATTTACTTTCATAACTCGTATCATACATAACATACTTCATACAATACTCTTACATCGAAGTGATTTTCTATAGTAGTAAGCAAATTTTTTTAACAGTTTCTACTTCTTGTCTGCAAAGTATTCCTTTAAATTGCAAGGTTTCGCGATATTCATTTTCCTCCTGACAAAGTTCATACACGAATCCAAAATATTAAGGAAATAATCGATAAACAACGGCCATTTCATTATCGATCACAAGAGTCTGAATATCGATAGTAAAAGGAAAGTCTGGGCCATCTGAAAAAGCGGCGACCGAAATATCATTGTGGCCATCCTGTTGTGGGGCAGTGGGTGTTTGGAGGAGTGGAAAGAGGGTCTGGGAGATTATTTTTAGTGTCTGTGCATGATAGAAGTAGGGATTTGTGATTTTATTTATTTGTGAACCATAGTAGGAATTTTCTGGGTAGTATGTCTGGCTGTTATATAAATACGATAATGATTATGTAGCAGCATGTTAAAGGCGGTATGAAATTGGTATTTCTGCTGTTCGATAAAACATTAATTCATGGTAAGTGCATTTTATTTTATTCTTTTTCTTATTTTATAGAATGTTATGTTCATTGCTATTTTAGTATGAATTTCTGTTGTTATTTTTGTTTTTTTGAATTGTTTGAAATTTATATTAGTTATTTTAGTTTATTTTGTTGATTAATGCGTAGTGTCTAGATTGTGCAATTCGTAGATGGTTTTTAAAGTTGAAACAGAACGCTGTGTACATGGTATTCTTTGAAATTTATTGTTGTTATGTTAATTTATTAAAGCGAGGTGTGAGTAGTTCTTAGATTTGTTCGTTGCCTAAATTGTGCTATTTATAGATGTTTTTTTAAGTTTAAACAGGATGCTGTGTACATGGTATTCTTTGAAATTTATTGTTGTTATTTTAATTTATTTAAGCGAGGTTGCGTAGTTCGTAGATTCGATCATTGCCTAGAATGTGCCATTCGTAGATGTTTTTTTAAGTTAAAACATATCGCTGTGTACATGGATTCTTGTCAAATATTTTTGGTTAGAAACTTTACGTTTTTGCTATCTAAATTTTTTGTTTTGGATTTTTAGCTTAAATTGTGTATTCAAAACATGTTTTTTGCATGTGTGAAATCCGAGTTTTTGGAGACATTTTAGGCTTAAAGTTTGAAATGTAGATAAAAAATTTAGATAGTAATATGGCACCGTGGAGTGGTGAGAAATTTGTCACCGCATTTGGTGACCTGAGGGTGCATATAAGAGTAGTTCTCCATGGTCTTATACTATTTACATTATACAGTCAAAAGTCTTTAATCCGGACCTCAAAGCTACAAACTTTCTGCGCATGCGTAGCGTTTAGGCATGTGCATATGCGTTTATGCATGCATAATACCTTTTACGCATGCACATTTATGTTTACGCATGCGCGATTAATGTATAACGCACGGTATAAGCTAAGCTAAAATTATCTAATTATCTATTTCAGTTAATGTTGCAGATTGCATTGTTCCTTAATCTTCTAATTGGATCCGGCTTATTATTTTTTCAGACTGTTAGAGCAATTTTATAAAAGTAAGCTTGAACTTTCGATTACCGTAATTTCCGGAAGAAAGGCTGCATCAGCGTAAACGCCGCAATAGATTAAATTGAGCGTGACATCGTCGTGCGCCATATAGATGTGAAATCTCAACATAAGTCCTGATATATGACATACCAGTTAAGAAAAATGCATGAAATGAAACCATAACTCAAAAATAAATTAAAGGTAAGAAATATGGAAAATATATTTACCTTCACGTATATACTTATATTTACCCACTAAAGAAGTCCATATTTGTAATACTCAGACTATATTATAAAAAATTGCAGTAACGAAATATTAAATTTGGATGACAAAAGGAAATTTTAAATTTTACTTATAAAAGGAACTACAGCAAACTATACATCATATAAAGCCATCAAAATCTGATTCTTCACTATCTGAATTAAAAAGATTTAGTAAATCCTGATCTAAGTCTTCTAGATCGTCACATTCATCCTCTTGGTTTACAGTCTCTTTATCTAAGGATATAATTTCAGCTTCTTTGAACCCTGCTATTATTGACAATGTTTTTACTGATTTCCACGCACTTCCTACCCACTTTGCAACTTCTTCATAAGATGCTCTACGCATTTTAATGCTTTTGGTATACATATGCAATCCTTCACTCATCCAACACTCCCACCGCTTTTGGACTTCAGCTTTGAAGGATTTATTACCTGACAAATCTAACGGTTGTAAGATTTTTGTCAAACCACCAGGAATTATTGCTTCGGTCGTAGACAATTTTTGACATCTGGTTTTCACCGACTCAAGTGAATGAGCACGCATGGAATCCATTATCAATAACCTTTTGGTTGGAAAAAAGATCCCATACGACACTGCCAAACTTTTTGTAGCCACTCATGCATGATTGTTTCGCACATCCAGCCATTCTCGTTTGCACAAATAATTACATCATTAGGAAAATCTCCCTTCGGAATAGTCTTTCGTTTAAAAATGATCATCGGCTGTAGCTTGTCACCGTTTGTGGCACAAGCTAACACACATGTAAATGACGTTCTTTCATGCCCCGTCGTAAGCACAGATACAGTTTTTGCACCAGTTTCATCAACAGTTCTGTTTGCAGGAGAGTCGAAAGCTAACGGCGTTTCATCCATATTTATTATCTGTGACCAAAGAAGTTTTTTTTTTTTTTTTTTTTTTTTTTTTTTTTTTTTTTTTGTCAAAAATATATGTAACATATTTTAGAAAAGATGCCTTTTTATCCTGCCAGTCTATTGGTAATTGTTGCCCGACTGTTGTTCTAGTACGCACAGAAATATTTTTTCTTTTCAGAAATCTGCTACACCTCCTTTGAAATCATTTATGTTCATTCGTTTTGCTATAAATTTTGCTTGTAAGCGAATTTTTACAGTTGAAATTGCCATTCCCTTTCCTCATTGCTCCTTTATCCAGTTTGCAAGGTCGTCCTCTAGATTCGGCCACCTTACAGTACCACGTCTTTTGGCTCGTTTATGTTGTGGCATATTTTTAAGAAGTTCTTTTTCAGTTTTTTAACGTCGAACACATCATCTCTCGTCCACTTCAAACTCTTGAGCTGCTGCTCGATTTCCAATTTGTTCAGCACGTGAAATTACATTAAGCTTAAAACCAGCAGTATAGCTTCTGTGCTGTTTAGGTGACATTTTCAAAAATTTTCCGTTCCCTTCTTACTTAAAAACTATCCAACAAGTACTTGTACCCAAACTGATGGGATCTGTATCTGGCAGAATGCGAAGAAAAATTGATTCATGCTGAAGGGGAAATACGTCAGAGTTCGTTATTGCGAGGCAGGTGGAGTCGTGTCCGCCTTTGAAAAAATTTCAGAAAAGGCAGGGGTGGGGAAAGGATGGGTCCTGGAAGATTCATCGGATGGCAGAGAAAGAAACTATTTAAACTGATGACAGTGTTGATTTGAAAGGGGGAAGAATGTTATTGTTCTGACATCTCGTTTGGGGTGAATAAGGCATGTAGGTCCGTTCAAGGAAAAGAATGTAAACAAAATAACGTTCGCAAAAAGCAACTGAGTGGTCTTTTGTGTGGGAACAGCATCAGTCTATGCATGCACAATGACAAGGCTATCCAAACTATGTACAATGACCATCATAGGATATATTTTATTTTTAGTGCACTTAAACGCCGCACCCGCTGAAAATTTAAGTTTTAAACACGTAAATGCCGCGGCGTTTCTTCCGGAAATTATGGTATGTCAAAAAGAATTTCCGATTCTGGAGCTGCCAAAGGATCTACAAAGTGTGAAGTTTATCAATTTCATGCAGCTCTGCGGGGGGTTGGGGGGTGACGTCGCGTCGTGCAATGAACTGGAAGTTCATCTTTTAGCACTATCCTTATCTTCAGGGCAGATGTTTTTATTTTATTCGGCTTATAATTCCTTACCAAATGTAGTGTTTCATCTCAATGTACTCCGTCTTTGATATGATTTGAATGAAATTCCTCATCATTATAAATATCATGAATACACATCAAATAGTTTCCGGTTGCAATTTTCTAATTTCGACTTTGCGTAATGTATGCTTTACGCATGCGCGCGTTGAAAGAAATTTTTAATAAAGTAAACAAATAAATATTAACCTTTTTTTTGTAAATTTCAATACCCTTTAGATCATAATTGCTCTTTATTTCATAAATTATGGTTTCATATTTTTAATTTTATAATTTCTGCATGCCATCTTACTAGATTTAAACTGATGATCTATAATCCGGAAAAATCGATAATCCGGAATCGGCGAAGTTATCTGTAATCTTTTTGATGCATTGTCTTTTTAATAACCTATTGAAAACCTATTGCAATACATGCAATGGAAGTGCAGAACAATCTGAATACACAATTTCTGAGCAGATGAATTGGATACAGAAGATGTTGGTGACATCTAAAAAGCCTCATTTGTGAGATAGAGATTTACTTTGCTGAAGACCATGTTTCCAAAACTATTATCACCGCTGTGGATGTATTGGCTCTGACTCCAAATTAATCTTTATTTTTACAACTCCGTTTCATCAAGTAACATCAATCCACGTTTTAAATCAAAAATAATCTTTTTTCGTTTTTAGCAAATGTAAGCAACTCTTTAGAACAATACCATTAATAATCTTTTTGTTGCCATTCCAAGAACAACAAAAATTGAATAATCTTTTTGTTGCCATTCTGAAAACAACAAAAATCAAATAAAACAATATTAATCAGTATTTAAAGTTTCTGTATAAGTTCAAGCCACACCAGTACTCCCTTCCCAGTAACTAAGTTATGGTAGAGCATAATATTACCTTTAAAACACACTATTTACAAAAACAAAAACAAAAAAATACTATTGATACATATAAATGCTAATCCCGAAATTGCACAGGGGTTTTTATTGTCTGCCCTACACACGACTGTTTTGCAGGAAACTTTCTAATTTTAGGAGTCTGTTGGAGGTTTGACAGGTTGTCTTATTGATGTTGTTGGTTGCTTCATAGTAATGTCTGGTGTTTGCAAGAAATATGCAGGCTTTAATCCATCAATAGACACTGTAACATCTTTGTGAGTAATTTTTACTGTAAAATATTTTTCTTTTCTGTCAACCACTTGAAAAGGACCATTGTAAGGGGGTTCTGATTGCTTTTTAACTCTGTGAATAAACACACGTGATGTTGTTTTTAAGTCTTTAGGGACGAATATTTTTTGGACATATTTATCGGATACTGTTCTTGGTCCAATTTTTTCCATAGTTTCTTTCAGCTGCTTGACAAAAATATCAGGTGGTGTTGGAGTTGTGCTATCGTGGAAAAATTCTCCAGGTAATCATATATTTTGTCCATAAACCATTTGAACAATGGTATATGCAGAGTCTTTCTGCATAGCTGTGTATAAGGCAAGAAGAACTGTTGGAAGTGTTTCAGTCCAGGTCAGGCTATCGTGTGCCATAAATGCGGTCTTGAGAGATCTATGGAGACGTTCTACCTTTCCATTTGCTTGGGGGTGGTAAGCCGTTTATGTTGCAATTTTATTCCACACATTTTGATAGGTTGTTGAACAACTCTGAACTAAACTGCGGTCCACGATCTGTGACTAGGCAACATGGCTTCCCAAATCTTGAAATCCAGTTAGAATAAAATGCTTTAGCAACTGTGTCTGCTGAAATGTTGTTAAGTGGAATCACTTCCATCCAGTTAGAGTACCGGTCAATGCAAGTGAGACATTAAATATTCCCATTTGATGGTGGTAGGGGTCCAATAAGATCAATATGCACATCACAAAGGGCAGAAGAAAATCACCAAAATGTGATTTTGTGTGTCGATTGAATTTACTTCTTTGGCAAGCCATGCAAGATCGAGTCCAAAGCTGTACATCTTTACGGATACTTGGCCAAATAAATTTAGATGATAAGAGTTTTACAGATGACCTAATGCCAGGATAGGCTATGTTATGCATTTTATAAAATATTTTCTTGCGATAACTGTCAGGAATATATGGTCTGATATTATTCGTTGAAGTTTCACACCACAAAGACTTCCCAGAAGGTAGTGGATACTGCTTGAAGTTCAGGGAAATTGCTGATGCCTTCAAATTTTGCAATTCTTTATCCATAATTTGTTCATCTGCAATTTTGTCATAGTCGATCAATGAAATTTCTTCAATTCTAGATAAAGTATCTGCAAAGGTGTTGTCTTGACCTTCTACATGCTGTATATCAGTTGAAAATTGAGAGATGTATTGTAAATGTCTAAATTGATGAGGTGATGCTTTTTCTGGCTTTTGTTTAAATGCAAAGATTATGGGTTTATGGTTTGTGAATATTGTAAATGTTCTTCCTTCCAGTAAAAATTTAAAGTGTTTGATGAAGAGGTAAATTCCTAGTAACTCTCTATCATAAGTACTGTAATGCTTTTGTGCTTCGTTTAGTTTTTTGGAATAAAATGCAACAGATTTCCATCCATTATCTTCAAATTGTTGAAGTACCGCTCCGATCGTTGAGTCTGAAGCGTCTGTATATAATGATAGAGGTAGTTCATGATTCGTGAATGATAAGAGTGTTGTATTGACTAAATCATCTTTACATTGCTGAAATTGTTTCTTAGCTTCATCGGTCCACTGAATTTTCCATTTATCTTTTTTTTTCGAGCTCCTTTAAGGTAGTCATGTAGGAGAGATTGGTTTTTTGATGTATTTTTTAAATATTGCCAATAAAAATTAATAAGGCCTAAGAATGTTCTGAGCTCGTGAATGGTTGTTAGAAGCTTGTAATTAACAATAGTTTGGACTTTCTCAGGCAAAGGTCGTGATCCTTGAGGAGTAATTAAATAACCCAAGAATTCAATTTCTTGTGTGCCAAAGATGGATTTGGAAACATTAGTGCAGAGTTCATAAGCATTTAATCTCTCAAACACAAGCTTCAAATGGATTTTGTGTTGTTCTTCACTAGCAGATGCTATCAGAATGTCGTCTAAGTATGGAAAAGCGAAATTTAGACATAAATCTTTGAAACGTTGCTGGTGCATTCTTCAAACCAAAACTCGTAACATTAAATTCACATAATCCAAAAGGAGTAATAATAGCAGTTTTACATCTGTCTTCTTCAACAATGGGCACTTGATAGTAGGCTTTAAATAAATCTATTTTGGAATAAATATTTGTACCTTTTAAAATATGATGGAAGTCCTCTATCCTAGGAATAGGATATCTATCAGGAACTGTTCTATCATTTAGCTGTGTATAATCTCCACATGGGCGAAGAGTACCATCTTTTTTTAGAACCACATGCAGAGGACTTGCCCATTGAGAACTTGAGGTTCTTATTATGTTATTGTCTAACATGAATTGGAACTCTTGCTTGACTATTGAAAGCTTTTGAGGATCCAACTGTCTTGCTTTAGAATGCACAGGTTCACCATGTGTTATGATATGATGTTGAAATTTATGTTTTAAACCTGATAAGAATGAATTTGGTTTGCATAAGTCTGGGTATTGTTTTAGAAGAGTATTAAATTTTGTTGAATGGGTTACTGTAACAACATCACTATTTTCACTGATGGAAGCAACTTCACCAGTTACTTTTAGTTGCGTCGCCCCATCAATCAGTTTTTTGCCATGTGAATCGATTATTAATTTAAATTAGCTAAGGAAATCAGCTCCTAAAATTCCTTTATTAATTTTGGCTACTATAAATGGAAACAAAGTCACACGTAAGTCCTAAATCAAGTTTTATACCATATGTTTCGATTTCAGTACCATTCGCTGCTTACAACTTGAAATACGTGGATTGTTTGTCTTGTGCTGATGCAGGTAAAATGCTAACATCTGCACCGCTATCCACTAAGAAACGCACTTTCGATTTTTTATCTCTGATAAATAAGCGAAAGTGGCGACATTCTTTAACACTATCTTCAGTAGAGCTTGCCGCCTCTTCTACTGTGCATTGCCGTTTCCCTGATTGGATGACTTATCACTTAACCAACTGCACGGTTGAGTACATTTATCCTGATGACACTTGTTACTGAAACGAAAATGATAAAAACAATATTTTCCTTTAGGATTAAATCTTTTCCTAGAAGTACTGCGAGATCGTCTGCGGGACGGAGAGTTGTGTCTAAATTGTGGTCTTGATGTATGATGAACAGTCATTTCGGCAATTCGCTGTTCAAGGGATTGAATTTTCATTAACAGTTCTGTATTCAAGCAATTACCAGCTGTTGATACACCACAAATCTCTTTAGAAGGTGTCATATCTGAAATTTTATCAGCCCTGAACACCAACTTGGGTAATTCTTCGTCACTAACATGTATTATATAACACATAGAATCTGGCAATTTCTCTAACCATAATGTTTTAATTAAATTTTCGGACACATCCGATGTTGCAACAGATTTTAATTTTTGTAATAATTGACTGGGTTTCTAGTTACCTAAATCGATTCCTGTAAGAAGTTTTTTTATTCTAGTACTTTCGGTTTCTTTAAATAAATCCAGAAGCCTTGTTTTGGATTCTGTATATTTAGTAGCGGAATTACTTGTTACGATATCCCAGATGTTCTCAGCATATTTGGGTTCTTACTGTGGTACTAAATAGTTAAATTTTGTTTCTTCCAAAATAATTCCATTTATCTTAAACTGAGCCTCAACATGAAAAAAGCCATATTTCTGGGCGATCCAACAAAAATGGAGGAATTTTGACTCTTACCTTACACACTTCGTGTGCAGGATCCGTGACAGTTTTATCGACTTCAGACATATTTACTTTAAAATCAAAAGTCCAAGTCACCAATTATTGGTTCCAAATTTAGCGCTAATTTGATAGACGGTTGCACTGATTTTGGCGTTTTTTTTGGGGGGGGGGCAAGCGATACGACTTATGGTAATTGCTGGAAAAGTTATTTATGGTAACTGACACTTTGTTGTCATTTTATTTTTAAAATAATGTGTTTTATTATGCATAAGTTCCGTGTTTTAAATTTATGGCTTCTAAATATTAAAAATCAATTTAATTTTGCATTTTTTTTGAAAATTTTATTTATTGTTTATGATATTTTGTATGTTGTGGATTATATAATCAGTGACATCACCTTGTTTTAAAAGTAATTGGTTTTAATATCTATAAATTTAATCTAATGTCTTAAACATTATTTATAGTTGTTAAATATAAAAATACAATTTAATTTTGCATTTTTTTTTTTTTTTTTTTTTTTTTTTTTGGAAAATGGTTTTATTATGTATGATTATTTAAATAATTTTAATTCTAGGTATGATGTAATCAGCTCCCTGATTGGTTACAGAATATTTGTGCATTACCGCGCCATTTTAAAATTTTATTATTCATCTCTTCGAATTCCTTAGATTTCATAGGAAATGGATATGTCCTTTCAAAGATTAATGTTTTTATTATTGATAAGTATCAAGAATTATTGGTGTCAGAATAAAAAAAATTGTCCTTTGAGACCTTATTTTGGCCAACCTGGCTTTCCTAATCGAAGATTTATTTATAAATTGCTACAAGGGTTAGAGGAAATTTATTTAAAATTTTTGGAGGAAACCTCGCTAATTGCTTTACAATGAAGTGCGAGAAATGTGGATCACAGATGAAGATCGTTAGAAGAACTGGCTGATCTTTGGAATATGGTAACTGGTAGTTTGGCGACATTTTGGAGGCGATAAAGGTTACTACCTAGGACTTTGGTAATAATGTGAGAAGCACTCAGTTCCAATTACACATTATTTTGTGTGAGGGAAATGAGAGATCATGAGATATGTCATGTGACATTAATGGACGAATTACAGTTGTTTAATCGGAAAAGGGGGGAAATCTGGAAATTTCGTATTTAGCTATATTCTGTGTTGTGTGAAACGTGACATTAATGGACGAATTACAGTTCTTTAATCGGAAAAGGGGGTTAATTTGGAAAAGCTTCATTGTGTGTTGTGTGAAATAGTGTTGATTAATTTTCGGATTGCATGGCGCTATGTAAAGTGAATTCTAAATTTTTAATGCATTTATCTGATAATAATAATAAGTTGAGATTGTGTGAAAGGCTATTAGAAGTTTAAATGGCCGTGCAAGAAATACGGTGAAAATGGACATTTTGTGAAAAGGAGTGTAAGGCAGGGTACGTGGTTTGCTGAAAGTAGTTTGAGTATAGGTGAAATTTTATTAATTTCTTATTACTTGGTGAATAGACTTCCAGTTGACTACTGGATTTAGGATTTAGAAATTAGCAGTAGTACTGCAGCGACGTAATGAAGATTCTGAAGAAGATTAGGCAAGTTAGTATTTTTAATCATTTAAGGATATTATTCTTATGCATTGTTCTAAATGTAAGGAGTAAATAAATTAAAATGGTATTATTTGAAAATTGTTATTAGCAATGATTTAGTTTAAAGTAATTAGGATTGTAATCTAATTTTTATTAATTTAATGTATGTGCTTATTTATATTTTAAGTAGTGTTTTTTAATTTAATTATATTTTAATTTAATGATCGTGATTTTGTGAGTTATGTGTTTGTAGTATTTTGGAATATGCTTGAGTAGTATACGTTGAGTATTTTCATGCATTTTCGTGAAATTTTTCTAATTTATGAGAAAAAAGCAGTGTACATGGATATAGTGAAGAGTGTGTGCAATGCCATTTTTGTGCAATTCTGGGATGTTTTTTTTAAGTAAAAATAAGTCGACGTGTACATGGTTTAGTGATATTTTAATTAAATGATAGTTATTTTGTGAATTTTATGTTTGTAGGAATTTGGTATACGTTTTAGTTGAAGTAAACGTGCATGGAAATAATTTAAATATTTGACACTAAGTATTTGTAATGTTTGCGGTATGAATTCGTTGGTGACGTTTATAATAAAATAGATAATTTAGAGGTAAAAGTTTTTAGATATTTTATTTATTTTATACGTGGAAATGTTCATATTTGGAAAGGGTATATACTTTTTCGCGATCAGGTAATTTCATATATGTTCTTTTTACTGGGTTTAAAGATTCAGAAAATTGTCATGCATTTTCGTGAATTTTTTCTAATTTATGAGAAAAAAGCAGTGTACATGGATATAGTGAAGAATGTGCGCAATGCCATTTTTGTGCAATTCTGGGTTTTTTTTTTAAGTAAAAATAAGTTGACGTGTACATGGTTTATGTGTATGTATTATTGTGAAAAACGCGCAAGGAGTTTCCGATTGTGCACTTTTTCCCAATTTTGCAGTGAATATTTTTCATGATTAAGCAGTTTCGTTAGATAAAATTTCTAGTATAAGTGTAATTTGGCTAGTAGATTGTTGGAAAAAGTGTTCAGTAAATAAAAAGAAAAGAAACATGTCTTTGCTTCATGAAGACAAAAGGGCGGCGGGAAAAAAAAATAGAGGGTTGCTGTAGCAGAGTAGGTCGCCAAAAAATCGCCAAGTTACCATAATTCAAAAATCAACCGAAGAACCGATTCTGAGGAGGCCGTATATGGTAATGTGGTCATGGTGGAAGAAATAACCGCTTGTAATGGTAAAAAAAGTATTAGACATTCCTTTTTTTTTACCGGCAATAAACTAATTGCTGTCATTTTAGCTCTAGTGTATGAAGCGTTCTTATTTATTTATTTTAAAGTATTTGAATTTAAGTAATATTTTAATTCTTTTAAATGTTGGTATGAGGGTTTTTAATTCGATATTCAATTTACGTAATATTTTAATCCAGTTAAACATTGGCGTAGTGTTTTTATTCTATTTCTGTGCTATATGAAAATAATAATTTAACCTTACCTTAATATTTTATACTCGTAGTAAATGCATTTATTTGCCTGCCATCTTAAAAAACAACGTTTTCAACAAAAAATTAATCCATTATTTTTAACTATATTTATTTTTTTAAAGTTTTGAATACTTTACTATTTTCGCAAAATAATACAAAAACAGCGTTTTTCAAGATGGCTGACGATTGTAGAAACTGCGCCAAATTACATCCCAAAAAATCCGTGCAACCGTCTACCAAATTAGCACCCCAAATTAAACTTTATTTTTACAACTCTGTTTCATCAAATAACATCAATCCACGTTTTAAATCAAAAATAATATTTTTTTCATTTTTAGCAAATGTAAACAACTCTTTAGAACAATATCATTAATAATCTTTGTTGCCATTGCAAGAACAACAAAAATTGAATAATCTTTTTGTTGCCATTCTGAAAACAACAAAAAACAAATAAAATGATATTAATCAGTATTTAAAGTTTCTGTATAAGTTCAAGCCACAACAGATGTATGTGATGTGCCAACTGTCTTGCAAGGTGTACATCAATCACTCTGTCATCATTGTGATGCATGCATCACAGTTGGTAATCTTGAACAATTCTTATAAATATAAAACATTATTTCTTGTAAATATCAGGATTTAAAATGATATTTTATTTTCCACTTTCTTAATAATTACTGCATTTGCATTTCAAAGTACACTACGCACTGCATTACAAAAATTGTTACTTTTCAATGTTCTAGGTTGAGACCTTATTTTCTGCTATGCTCTGTATATACAGTCAAAAGTCGTTAATTCATACACCCATAATCCGGAATGATCTATAATCCGGACCTCAAAGCTACAAACTTTCTGCGCATGCGTCGCGTTTATGCGTGCACGTAAGACCTTTACGGCTGCGAATTTGCGTGTGCGCATGTGCATAATACGTTTACGCATGCGCGTTTAATGTATAACGGACGGTATAAGCTAAGCTAAAATTATCTAATTCAGTTAATGTTGCAGATTGCATTGTTCCTTAATCTTCGAATTGGATCCGGCTTATTATTTTTTGCAGACTGTTAGAGCAATTTTATAAAAGTAAGCTTGAACTTTCGATTATGTCAAATAGAATTTCTGATATATATTTACTAATATGTAAAGGATCTACAAAGCGAAAGTACGTTTCGAAGTCCATTAAACAAAAAGTGGAATTGCTTCAAAAAATGGATAAAGGCGTATCCTTTGTTTCTTAACCATTCCGAAATCTGTTTATCAATTTCATGCTGCTCTGTGGATCAATTTCATGCTGCTCTGTGGTGGGGGGCGGGACATCGCGCCCGCCCCCCACCACAGAGCAATGAACTGGAATTTGATCTGTCAGCACTATCCTTATCTTCAGGGCAGATGTTTTTATTTTATTCAGCTTATAATTCCTTACTAAATGTAGTATTTCATCTCGATGTATTCCGTCTTTGATATAATTTAAATTAAATTCCTCGTCATTATAAATATCACGAGTACACATCAAATAGTTTTCTGGTTGCAATTTTCTAATTTCGACTATGCGTAATGTATGCTTTACGCATGCGCGCGTTGAAAGAAATGTTTAATAAAGTAAACAAATAAACATTAAGCTTTGTTTTTTTTTTTTTTGGTAAATTTTGATACCCTTTAGATCATAATTATTCTTTATTTCATAAATTATGGTTTTGTATTTTTAATTTTGTAATTTCTGCATGCCATTTTACCAGATTTAAACTGATGATCTATAATCCAGAAAAATCGACAATCCGGAATCGCCAAAGTCCCGACGAGTCCGGATTAACGACTTTTGACTGTATCATGTATCACCACATGTATAAGCTTTATATTTTATAATCCTATATTTTATTTAACTAAGACATTTCTTAGTTAAATAAAATATAGGCTTTTTACCAAAACTTCCTGAACTTGTTATATTTAATGCTACAGGTGTTGACATTTTACTTTCTGTGATTTTTAGAAATTGAATATATTAATGTTTTTTACTATCTCTTTCTTTCATAAGACGGACTGGTAGGAATCAGATAAAAAAATTTTACAATATTTTTTATGCTTTTTGAAATAATCATAGAAAATTAATAAATGTTAAAAAAATGTTCAGCCTTTTTAAAACTTCTTAACATGGTTTAAATGATATTAATCAAGCATGCAATAAAAACATATGAAAACTATAGGCCAAAATTTCTAAGCAGGAAAGGAAACATTTGATAAACATTAGATAACCAAATTGTGTTATGTGGAGTATGATTTCACAGCTGTCATTTTAGTGTTTCACTATAGTCTTAAAAATTTTAATGAATGGTATCTCAAATTAATTTTGACTTTATGAAGATGGTTTCTTTGGTACTTTGTGATTATCTGCACTCCCTCAGAAAAATGTAAAAAAGTACTGATGAGACAGTGCATTATGTTAGCAAAATTTATTTATGTGGCAACCCAGGTTTGTGATGCATGTAGCACACTGGATTTGCAGTGGTAATTTTTCTGATTAGTATTTTATTTTACACATTTATTTATTTATTTATTTATTTTGCAAGTATCATAACGGAAGCATGAAATTACTGTTTTTAATTTTCATTATGTTGGAGTGCTTCATTAAAGTGCACATTGGAATTTCACCTGTTCTTGGTGATAATGATCATGGCGGTGTGCAGTGCCAAAATTGTGAAACATTCTCTTGAAAAGCACTGTGCTTGTACACAGCAGTGTTTTTCTAGAGAAAACGCACTGCTATGTGTTAAGAAGAATATAAGGTTAGAGTATGTTCAAGGGCATCCCTTGGATTATCACTACATTGTTGTTTCATTTATTGGCAAGTTGTTGTTTCCTTTATGGTAACCTGAGCAGTTGAGTGATATGGAAACCCTATTTATGACGTAATTGTTTGCGTGATTGGAGTGAATTTGAATGATGGGAAAAGATTTCGAAAGGGATGTTTGTGTGTTGGATTTTGGATAAGAAGTACATCGTTATTTTGTCGTTTACATGGTAAAATGGCTGAATATGGTAAGATTAATTTGATGTTTCTGTGGGATTTGGAACGAAAGGGAAAAAGACTTTAATTGACTAAGGTGTAAATGAAGGTTTACTTAATAGCCATTTTAAGTGTCCTGTTTATAGAAAGGAAATGCATATGGTCGAACGTCGGAATATATTTTTATTCTTATTTTTGTGGTGACGCCAATATACACATTCTAGTTGAGATAATTTTAAGAAGTTTTCGGATGCTGTTAAGGAATTTTGTTTGACTGAAGTTTGTAAATAAGGTGAGTGGATATTTCCTTTGTGTAGTGCTAAGATGAATTTCCTTTTTTATATTATTTCATTGTTTGATTTAAAATGTAGCTTATTAAGATTATATATTTTTTGTTTAGCTCTAGTTTAGAACTGCCTGCTCCTTTGACTTGTTAAGTGTAGATTAATGTGTACATGGACAAAGTCAAGGCAGTGCGCAATACCAAATTTGTGCAATTTTCTGATGTTTTTTTGAAGTGAAAATAGGTCTATGTGTACTTGGTTACCAAGTTTGTGCAATTCTTTGACTTGTCATTTTGGCTTTGTGTAGCGGCGATTTTTGGCGCAAAAATATACACAAAGGTTAAAAACAAGCCAAAGAATTAGATAAACTCGGTGTCCATATACCATCCCCAAATTGCCAATTTTCACCAAGGGGGGGCACCCATAAATATATTTTTACTGAATATAAACTAATAAACGGTACTAGCTGCAGCATTAGACGTAAATATATTTAAACAAATGTTTCTCTGTAATGTCTCCTATGTGTTATGACATTTTGGTGGGGGGGGGGCGTTATAATCAGAATGTACCATTTCTTTTTTTAGTTGCCTAATTCAGTTATCAAAGACATTTTTGATCATTTGTTATTTCTCGCTATGGGATAAAAATTTAATTTTACATATTTTTACTGAACATCACTAAAGTTACCTTATTTGATTCATTTATTAAATTGGAATTATGAGTTTCATTATTTGATTAGTAATCTGAATAGTTTAATTAAATAAGCAATTACTTAACATGTATTAACAACTTTAAAATACATAAATGTGACTGTGATTAATTATTGTATTTTTGATAATGAAGGGTATATATTTTGAACATGAAATAAAGTGCATATATTGAAATATAAAATAGTGAAGTGAAATTTGGTAAATGTAAATACACTTTGAGTTATAAAGATTTCATGGGTAAAATGTATATATTATGGGAACAAATTAATATTCTTTTTAAACATCTTGAAGAAAAACCTCTTCAAGGTGTTTATTGCTTTCAGTTGTGATAAAATTGCATCTGTGATAAATAGGTGTTATTAACAGTTGAAGATGCATAAGATATTTAATTTATTGGCACTCTTTATTCTCTGCACTCCCACTGAAAAGTCTTGAATGTGTTGCCAACTTTAGAGAACATTTGTGAACTCTTTTAAAACTAGTTTTTTTGGCAAGCTGTTGTGCCAAAGGCAAGACCCATTTTCAAAATGTCAGCTTACTAAGAGTTCCATGTGAGAGTAATCGACCGTAAAAGTTCAAAAACAAAAAATATGCTTAAAAAATCGGATGTTTTGTAAATTTTTTCGCTGTTGTTCTCCCTATATATGTTATGACTTTAAGAAAGCCATTTTGGCTTTTAAGAAAATATCAGAGAGCAGCACAATATCACTTCCGCACACCGGCCAACAATAAGTAAAGTGAATATCAGTTGTAAACAAGGTATGAGTACTTTCAAACCAATTTCTGACTTGTATTCTAACACTTTGCTTGAAATTTTTTGCATTGCATTTCCATTAAATTTGGTTGTTTAAAAAGTATAGTTTTATAGAATGCAAATTTTTACATTCGCTATTGCTGGGCAAAATATGAAATGCAACACTTTCTTTTTCATCCGCTGACAACTCCACAGTGCTATTGTGATTTATTGTGATAAAAACAAATATACTCAATGCAAAAAGGAACACTAATCAGAAAAGTAATAGGTGAATTTAAAAAGTGCAAATTTGCATATACTTAAACTGATGTGAGCTGTGCAGATGCCACATAAATCCTTTTTGGTGACATTATGGGTTGCCACATAACTATTTTGCCACCTTTAATGCATTGTCTCAGGAATGCTTGTTGACTTTTTGATGGGGATGTGCAGAAATCAATAAGTAGCAATATATCTTTTATATTATACATGTGCATTACTCTGTAATGTATGCCTTATCATAAGTTAATCACTTAAAACATCCGGGGTCCTTTTTAAGTGATTAACTTATGATAAGGGATACATTACAGTTTTTACTGTACAATATTTTATTCTTGAGTTTCATAAATAAAATATATTTCTAACATTCTATAGTTGGTTGATTGCAAAATTTTTAACTCCTCATGTGCATATTGGTTTTATTCAAATGGGAATACCAATTTCTGAATATTTTGATAAATTTCTATTTATATCATATTACATTTAGAAAAGAAATGCAGAAAAATTGTTTTTAAAACTGAAATTGTCTTTTAGTTGGGCTTTAATTGTATTCAGTAGTAAAGATATAATTTCATGGATTGGTAGCAATAGAAATCTTTTTATTTAGAAAGAGAAGTAATGTATTTATAATTTTCATATTTTTATGTTTTTAAATCTCTTTAATAGTATATCCTTCTTCGAGGTATAAAAATGTAATCTGAAGTTTCAGATTAAAATTTTTTTTAAATTTATAATTTTATAGTAGTTATTTTTTATTTGTGTATAAACCACAAAGTATTATTTAGCAAAGCTTAAAAATAAGCTTTAGCTGCTTGATAGATGAGTTATTTGGAATTTTTATGAAAAGGTTGAACTTTTTGCACGTTTCTGCATATTAAAAAGAAAGTACTCAGTTAAAGGTAATCCATTGCAAAAATCTGAGATATGGATTCATCAAGACTGCGCCAATTCTGGAGTATAGAAAATTTCTGAATTTTAGATCAATTCATTATAGAAATTATAAAGTTAAAAATATAAAATAGTTTTTTTTTATGACATAATGAAGCATTCATAATCTTAAGGGAACAAAATTTACAACAGAAGCTCAATGTTAATATTTATTTTGTTTTATTAAACATTTTTTTTAAATTTAAGTTCTTTTTTTTTATGCTTATACTTTCTTAAATAGACATAATGTCTTGTGTAGTTACAAAGTTTCATTGGTCAAGATCTTGAATTGTTGAGATGTAATTGTTGTATCTTAGTGACAATTCATACTGAATTTATTCCTAACTATTGAATTCCCATTAAATTCCACTGTTAACTGAAATATTTTCATTTCCAACAGCTTTTCTATCATTTTCTTCATAATTAGTGGCAATATTATCTGTATTGGAAACCATACTACATATTTTTTTGCATCTGTTAGTTGATTGTTGACTGGGACATTGTCATCGCAATGGAAGATTTCAGTTATATTGCAGTAGTACAGCGAGCTCTAAATTGGGAGGGGGGCGGCTGCCTATATGTTAAAAAAGAATTTCTCCAAAAAAAATTAACATTTATGTTGATTTATTTTCTTGACCTTGTGGCAAGAGAAGTGCATTTAAATTGAAACTTTTATGTAAAATTTAAAAGTCTTAGATTTTATATTGCATTGATAATAAAATATTAATCTCTTTTATATATCTGTACTTTCTTTATTCTGATGATATCCTTCATGCTAATATCTTAGTATTCTGAATGAAAGTTGTAATTATTATTATCTCTACTAATGCAGAACATTTTGTTTGCAATAATTATCATTAAAATACATAAAAGATAAATGTTTAATTGTTGGTACTGAAGAAAGTTCAAAGTGAATTTGGGAAAACTGTTAAAAATTAATATATTTGCTTTTTGTGAATTAATTTCTGTTATTCTACTATACACATATCATATTGCTCTTTAGAAATATGCTTCAAAATCATTATCTAGAATCGTAAATGGTTTGTCACAAGTGCCTTCTACTGTGCTTAAAATTAGAGTTCTTGACATGAAGTAATAATATCGAGTTTCTGGGACAAATTGTGTACTTTTTTAGGCAGGAGCACAAAAAGTTGAGGGCAGTTTTAAATATATTTTAAAAGTATATTTAAGACTTGAAATGAGAACAAAACCAATTTAGTAAATTGATTTTGTTCTCATTTGTCAGTGTTTCCATAAGTTTCTTACATTCACTGCATTTAACAACATTATGCAGAAATAAATGCCCACGTTAAAAACTGATCCACTACAGTTACAGATCTCTGCAATATTATTGTTAATCATATAATTTAAAAGTTTAAAAATTCCAGGCTAAAAACATTTATCTGCATGTTTTTTCAACTGCTTTTTACCATGGATATTTTTAAATATGGTCAACTAACATGTTGAATATGTGTCTCAGTTTTTAAGTTCATTTCTTCACGGAATAGCTTCGCGTGATCCATTAGCACTGGACCCATTAATAGTACTTACTCTCTCACTACAATGCATCTCACCTATTTAATCATCACTTTTATCGCGATCATAACATTTAGCATAACAAATGCTGTTATTCATTGCGAATTAAGTGCTGGAATCTGCAAAAAAATTTAGTTCTCTTTTCTTTTCTTTTTTGTAGCACCAGTGAGTCTCGAAACTCACTTTTTCTCTGTATTACATTTCTGTCTGAATCACTTTTCAGGTTCTGCCTGAAAACATTTTGTGGTTTTTGCCTGAAAACATTTTGTTCAACACCAAATGTTATCATGATGTTATTAAAAAAAAAAAAAAAAAAAAAAAAAAAAAAACTTAAATATTGAAGAATCTGTGTGTATGTATGTATTTCCCCTCTCATTGAGGTAAAACAATGACACCTAGAGCTACCAAATTTTAATACGCATAGTTCTGATCTGAATATGAGCACCTCGAAGTGCAAATTTTGAATTTCAAATTTGTGTTTTATTTATTCCCTATTTTGTGCAAATTTGAAAAATTTTCATTTAACAGACTCGGTGGTCTGAAAGCAAGAAGTGGCAACATTGTTCAAAACAAAGCATGTTTTTTCTCCAGCCTGCCAGACTGTTGCCATTCTGCAGAATGTAAGGTATTTATTGTTAAATATTTATTCGCAGATTTGGCTATTTGAAAACAATGTGTTGTCACTGCCTCAAATAGAATATTTATTATCTCCAAGCACCAGCATTTGACATTCAGTAAAGGTAAGATATTTAACCTTCAAATTTAATTTTTCTCCTACTGAGTAACAAGCCAAGTGATTAAAAAGCAATAAACATAGTTTTTAAAAACATGTTTTCTACTTTTTAATCTGATTTAAATAAAAATGCATTCAAATCATGAGATGGCTAATCAGAAATATGAAATATTTTTATAAAATAACACAATCTAGACTCATTAACCCATTAACGAGCCCACCTCTTGGAACGAAATGCTTTGAAAATGGTCGTGTTGTCAGACAACAAACCCCTCCAAAAAAAATCGCTTTCATTTTCTGAAATCTCTCTAAGATGGCCCAGCCTAGGGCAATATGTTTGCCTTCCCTTAGTGTTGATGGATAAGCCATAAAATTGCCTCTTTGCTATTGAATGGCAAGAAGTACTTCTTGGCTTTAGTTTTGTATCTCCTCTTTCTTTGTACTTGTAGTTTGTAGACTTGTTTTTAATATGTGACGTCCGAATTTTCCGAAATCTTTTTAGGATTTTAGCTTTCAAGCTTGTAAATTTTTCAATTATTCGACATGTTTTATTGGGCAGTATTTTAAGAAAGTTCATTATTTATTTTGTTACACAATTTTTTTACTATTTACTTACTTTTTTATTTAGTTTTAGTAGGCCAATTTATTTTGGGAAATTAAATTTTAATCCATTCTTTTACCGACTCAGTTTTCATCACATTATAAGTTCATATATATTTACGATGAGAGTACAATATTTATCAGGAATTTTTGGAAAATTTGGCATATGTATGTATATTTTAGCGTTGAATCCTTCCCCAAGTTGTTTGTTAACAGTCGAGCTCATCCTAGTAAACGCTTGATCTTTTCAGCATGGAATTGGTAAGCAATAATTTTCCTAATGTTTTTTTGGGATTTTATAGCAATTTCTAGAATTTTGGCAGTTTTCTACAAATATTTTGTTAAGTTTAGCTATTGTACAGTTGTTACTAATGTGGAATTTAAAACCAAAAATGTATTCCTTCGTTGATTTGAGAGATCACATTTCGAATTTAAATGGAAGTTTAAATGAATTTGATACAATCTTACCACAGACTAGAAAGTATGTGTGTATGTGATTATGGCAAAGCCTCGAGGGCTATCTGCCTAAAGGTAGGGATGATTTTCGTGAAGGACTTTCTGAGGGAAACTGGCTCATGTATGCGTTACACATATGGAAAACCACGAAAACGCCCATGCAGCCAGCCCGTTCGCGGGATTCGAACCTCGGACCGAACTACCAGTGTTCAGCGACTTTACCACTCGGCCGCTGGTGGGCCCACAGACTAGAAAGAATTATTTCTCTCTGTTGGAGGGATTTTCTCACTTTTCCGTATTTTATACATTAAATGCATAAAGCAGACACGCACAAAAATCCCTTTTGATTCTTAAGGTTTCAGTTAAATGAATTGTAATATATATATATATATATATATATTTTAACTTTCATTTAATTTCGTTTATGCATAAATTTAAAATTGTGGGACTTCCACTTACAAATTATATGACTAAATTGCAGTATTTAAGCTAATAACTGAAATTATAGTACTGAAATGACATAGAATATAAGAATAATTATAGTCAATTTAAATAAATTTCTATTCTAGTGTAGTCTATTTAAATAAATTTCTATTTTCATTTAAAATTTGTCATTATTAGCATCTCCCGAAGTTTTATGCAATCATAGGATTTTTCCAAATTCTATTAGGTCCTTATCATAATTTCAAGGCCTAATAGAAAAGTGATAATATGGAAAGACTATGTTTTAAGTACCAATAGCCAAGTATTTGTAATTAAATAATTAAATAAAAATAAATATTGAATACCAGCCGCTTTTTTATTTATTTTTAGTCATATAACAAAAGATAAACAAGAATACTATTACATCTAAGAATTATTTAGTAAATTATTTTGCTAATTTTATATGAATGAGGAAACACGGTAAAAATGTTTTAATGATTGAATTCACCGTTAAAAATCAAACAAACCCCAAAATTCCTTTTTCCCATAACTTCGTAAAATGTTTTGATTAAATATGATTTGAATGAGTTTTCCAATTCTGTTTTGAGTGATATAAATTAGGATATAAATATTATTAAATTAGGATATAAATTATTATTAGTAATAATTTTTTATAACTTAGCAGAATATCATTTACTGTTAAAAATTATATCTAAAAGAATTAAATTTTGTAAAAGAATAAAAAATATAATTAACTGTTCCATTTTGTCCTTTATGCATCTATTTATATAAAAATGGAATCTGGCTAGGGAATTTACGATTTATATATGAACTAAAAATTGGTATCTTGATAAAACTTGTCAGAATATAAAAAGCATATATTCTGTGATATTAGTGTATTAATCAGATTTCTGTATACATAAATGCAGTTTATAATTACCAGCATAAGTATCATAATGGATTTTATTAAAACAACGAAAACTGAATGCATGATCCTAGCATTATCAAACTACGGCTCTTTATCCCATTAAGTATTGCTTGGGTCGTAACCAATACGGAATAATATTTCAATACCAATATTGAAATATTATTCCAAACAAAACAGGAAGCGTTAAACGATATGCATTTTAAACAGTTTTACTTTTTTATATGTATAGAAATGTTAAGTAGCTTTAAATTGTACTTCATTTCTGAAACTTCTGCGGTACTATTTTTAGAACAGATCAAGGACTTTAAAGAACAAGTACATTTTAGTAATATGCAACGTTAATGATATAGTTCAAATGTTATTGAACAGCTGTACAATTTGTAACTGGCACTGGAAGAAGCAAAATTTATCTGATGATCCAGTCTTCATTTAATGAATTAATAGAGAATGATACAGGGTGAGTTGCTGGTCAGCATGTTAGTTACATACCAAAGCTAAACTACTTTCTTTTTTCCCACCGACAGTGAGGCAGCCAATCCACTGGGGCAGTTAGCATAGGCAAACAACTATTGCTTGTACAAAAACTGTACTTACAGCTTATTTTAAATAAATTTCGTGTACTGAATATAGCTTCCTCGAAAAGCTCTGTTTTCTATCTTATTTGTTTTAGATTTCAGATTAAAGGAAAATAATCAGTTCTGTTTCTCAGAGACGGGATTTGTTTTTCGTGGTTTTCTACATGTGTAACCCAGTTTCCCACTGAAAGGGCTCCACAAAGGCCCATAGCTCTAGTAAATAAATAGTGGAAAAAAATACAAATTCATGTAGATTTTATGTAAAGTAACATCGATTGATCGATGTGTATCTTTTGCATTGAAGAGGGGAAAAAAAAAAACTGCACTTTTTGACACCATTAGGAGTCATACATTAAAAAAAAAGAGATTCTTCTGTATAGTAGAAAAGGTTATGCTATTAGAATATGACAGAGTAGATGTAGGCTATTTGCATAAGGTGAGGAATGCTTTGGTGAAGGATTTTCGTAGGAAAGCTGACTCGTATTCGCATTCCACAGATGGAAAACTACGAAAACAAATCATGCGCTCAACATTTTCGTCTGGGATCGAATACCGGTTGAACTACCAGTATTCGGCTGCCACAGATAGGACTTCTAGACTTACAAAGAGCCTTTCGCTTAAGAACTGTTTATCACCTCTTTCCTTCCCCGATGTTATTGTCGTTATTAGGGAACACTGTTTGCTGTTGTTTGATTTCAATGAATAAAGGGAAAGCAGACAAAGCCTCTCAACCTCAAAGATAAAATGCCTTCAGGTAGGCAGGGTTGCCACGCTACCTGGAAAACCGGAAAAAGTCAGGGAATTCGGAAATTGACCAAAAAATTCAGGGAAAAGTCAGGGAATTTAAGTGTTTTAGTCAAAATCTGGAAAAGTCGGGGAATTTCATACAACGATCCCGCCAAAAAAGGCGAGTTTTGCGCCGACATCGGAAGAGATCACTTTTTTGGCGAATTGTTTATCACGTGAGTGTCATTCGGGCAGCTGGCATAGAGCCAATTTTCGCAGCTCCAATTTGATTGTCTTTTTAGAAAGGCAAAGCAAGTTTCCTGCAACTTTTGGTTTCCAGTAGCCTCGAGAATCGCATGTGCAGTACATGAACTGAAGAAAGTACCTGTTCTATTATAAAACAAAATGGGTTTAATCCTAGTATACGGTACCATGAAGGTTAGAATTAAAAAAATATGTATTGTAAAGAAGGAAAACCTCTCTGCAACAGACGTGGCTCGGTTCCATCATAGCGGGAAACAGCTGTGCATGCGCGATATATCTGTCGCCAAAGCTCGAAACCGGTGTCGAAGTTCGAAGGTCACGTTATCAAGAGTTCATAAAATGAATATCGTTTAAAATTTCTTTAAACTCTAAAGGAAAAGAAAATATTTTTTGGCGCAAATAAATTAATTCATGGATTAGTTATTTTGAGGAGAAAAAAATCTACGAAAATCCGTTTTTAAAATTACTGCGAAAAATCCGAAAAAAAAAAAGTTCTTTGATAAAACGTTTCTTCTTAGATTTTTTGCAATAATTTAAAAACGGATTTTCGTAGTTTTCTTTTTTGTCAAAGAAGGTTTCTTCTTAACACGTGTTTCTCAATTTCCTGTACATGTCGCGGAGAGGGAAATTCTGGCCGTTCCGTCGTCAAATCCCTTGGCAAATTTTCCCTCCGCTTTTTACATAGACGTTCTTTGGTCAGAATAATCTCCATGTACAGTCAAAAGTCGTTAATCCGGACTCGTCGAGACGGCGATTCCGGATTATCGATTTTTCCGGATTATAGATCATCAGTTTAAATCTGGTAAGATGGCATGCAGAAATTATAAAATTAAAAATATGAAACTGTAATTTATGAAATAAAGATCAATTATGATCTAAAGGGTATTAAAATTTACAAAAAAAGCTTAATATTTATTTGTTTACTTTATTAAACACTTCTTTCTTGCGTGATAATACATTCTCTTTAATTCTATAAACAGACATAATTTCTTGTTCAGTTACAAAGTTCCGCTGTTCAAGTCCTATAATTGCTGTGTCTACCGACTAATTTGTCAATTGAAATTTTTTCATTTTCAATAACCTCTGTCACTTTCTTTGCTATCGGAAGCGAATCATAATGATGAGGAATTTGATTTAAATCATATCAAAGACGGAGTATATCGAGATGAAATACTACATTTAGTAAGGAATTATAAGCCAAATAAAATAAAAACATCTGCCCTGAAGATAAGGATAGTGCTGACAGATCAACTTCCAATTGATAGAGCGCCCGCCGCGGCGTTAAAGATAAACAAAGTTTAGATAAACAAACGTTGAAGTTTACATAAACAAAGGATATGCCTTTATCCATTTTTTGCAGCAATTCCACTTTTTGTTTAATGAACTTCGAAATATACTTTCGCTTTGTAAATCCTTTACATATTAGTAAATATATATAAGAAATTCTATTTGACATAATCGAAAGTTCAAGCTTACTTTTATAAAACTGCTCTAACAGGTTGCAAAAAATAATAAGCCGGATCTAATTCGAAGATTAAGGAACAACGCAATCTGCAACATTAACTGAAATAGATAATTAGATAATTTTAGCTTAGCTTAAACCGTCCGTTATACATTAAACGCGCACTCGTAAACGTATTTTGCGCATGCGCACAAACATATTCGCAGCCGTAAAGGTCAACGCGATGCATGCGCATAAAGTTTGTAGCTTTGAGGTCCGGATTATGGGTGTCCGAATTAACGACTTTTGACTGATACAGCGGGATTTCGCGACATGATGATGAGCAGTAAACGGGTCATTTTGTTCTTGGCGACAATTTTCAAAATCATGCGAAGGCCGTATCGTATACTAGGATTTTACCGCAAAATCTTTTTTTTTTTTTTTAATAAATACCTTGTCATTTTGCAGTAAAATAAAAAAATAGTAATCAATCATCTAGAATAACCATGTAATATAACTATATTCGTTAAAATATCGTTGATTATTCTAATTAAATTTTTAAGTAATTATCTTTATTTTTATGTTATTCATATCATTTAATGTTGCTCTAAATTTATTTATCATTAGTAAATAATATTTCCAAATTTCAGGAAATTTTCTATGGCATAATCCTGAAATTAATTCTAGCAGTATGATGAGATCACGAAATTTAACGCACATATTTTTTCCTTATGTATGCTGCGAAATAAATATAAAATACCTCAATTTAGTAAAAAAATATCATTAAATAGATTTCTTTCTTTCGTTTAGCTGCAGAATGTCTGCAAAAAAAAAAAAAAAAAAGCCGTATTTTATTCCAGATTGGGCAGATTCTAATCTCAGTCTTCAGTGGAGAAAACAACTCCTATTATAATTATATTTGTGTTTTCAAGTGTTAAGGTGCCTTTTAAGAATACACCTTACACAAATTAAATTTACCTAAAATCTAACCTAACTTTTAGCATTGCGTTTTGATTTATAAGAACCGGATTAGCCTCGTGTTGAACTGGGGATGATCATGAGTAATAATTAAATAAAACGTACAGTTGTTATGTAATGTATATATCTTAAATTTTATTAAGTTTTTTAAGCGGAAAAGTAAACAAAATTATCAAACAAAGTGTACCAAGAATAATTAAGAATAAATGTCCTCTGGGATTTATTGAATTATTAAGTGAATTTGCTACACAGTACAAGTAATACCATAATTAATTTACCTCTTAGCACAGCCAACGTACATTACGCGAATAGACTGGAATTTTCTCGAAACAAACCTGGAAAAGTCAGGGAATTTCATTCTCCTGTTTTAGTGGCAACCCTGGGTAGGATTTATAGGAAACTGGTTCGCGTTCGTTTCATGCATCAGGGAATTTCATGCATCCGATTTTTGTTTGTTTCTTTCGTTTAGCTCAAAACATACGAGTACTCTCTATTTTAAGAAAAGAATGTTTTTGGGGAGTATTTTATAAGGGTAAATTACTTGTATTAATGTTACACATGGAGGGAAAATCACGAAAAGATCCGTACAGTTAGCTCGTTCATCAGTATTCGGAGCCAGGTTTAATTACTGTGGTTCAATGATCTTAATCACTTGTGTTCTAACCTTTTACATGCCAAACTATGATATGAAAGTAAAATAAACGTTTTGTCGTGAAAAATCGATTTAAAACTCAAATATAAGAATTATGAAAAAAGAAAAAAAAAAAATTATAATTTTTTTATGATTTATGATATGTTCCATAAATGGAACATTGGCGGGAAACAGTTTTTTTACATGATTTTTGTAAAACATGATTATCAACATTCTAATTCGAAGCTTCATTTTTGTCTGTACTTTTTCAGCATTGGCAAGTGAATTTGTCAACGTTATTCGGAAGTAACATAGATTAAGCAGAAAAATAGGTTATAAATACCTTTATAACCACAAAGCTACTCCACCACAATTTCTTGGGAGAAGATATGAAACTTCCACAGAAAAAAGCTTTCATAATAAATTGACACAAAAATTTTGATAAGCAAGAATTTATAAAAGAATTTTACATTATATGTTAGCAGTTTATACTGAAACAAGTAAAAGAGTTGTAGAAATAAGTAACAAATAATCTTCATACAAAAATTCACACTGCGGGAATGGAAGATGCCGAACTGTTGAAAGTTTTTTCCAGTTCTTCATAAAAAGGAGAAACTTTTCCTGCTTTATCTCCTAATGCCAACTTGGTATTATCTATAATATGAAAATATTTTTTCAGTTTTCGAAATCTATTTCTTGGCATTACAGAAGAAATTACTGGAACAGATAAATCTTCTTGAGTGCTGTAGTATAAATCTTCGCCGGGTACTCGACGATACCCACTAAACAACAGTAATCCAAAAAACTGTCCAATATCGTTTTCATCTTCAGCTAAAATTTCTCCTTTCTGCATTACGTAAAGACCTGTCATATTTGCTAAATGCAGCAAATATTCTCTAGTTAGGAACTTGTGAAAAATCTTAACTGGAGATAAAGTAACTAGTTCAGGAAACACTTCGCAAATATTTTCAATGCTGCCAGTTTTTAGAATTTTGTTAAAATTTAAATTTTCCCCCCACCGATGTTCAGTGTTTTTCTCTTTCGCATTTAGATTTTGCTTCAAGTTCTTCCTTCCCTTTGAAAATGAAAGTTCTTGAGGATCGAATGAAATTTCTTGAGATATTTCTTCATCATCTATTTTATTAGAAATTTCGATTTTTCCACATACATCCGATGGCAGAACAGCTCAAAAATATCTTCATTTACATCTTCCTCATCTGTCAAACATCCAGTTACTTCTGGAGGCAAGGCAGTTGACAAATATCAATACACTCTTCATCATCTGATAATGTACGTAGTGTATTCGGAAACTAAGTACCGTTTCATTCTAGCGCTGTGGTAGGCGTCCCGCGCATGCGCACTAGTCTTTCTTGTTCACTGACTTTCAATTGTCGCCATTTTAGTTGCTCTATGTTATGTTTTCAGTTTGCTGTGCACATTCAAAATGTTTAATACAATTAGTTCTCCCGCTGACTGTGAGATTCATGCCGTGATTAAATTTTTGAATGCGAGGAATGTTAAACCGGCCGAAATTTATCGTCAAGTGACAGAAGTTTACGATGAATAGGCAATAAGTGATGGAATGTTGAGAAAGTGGGTAAGAATGTTTAATGCTGGTCCAACAAATGTCCACGCCGAGGCTCGGAGTGGTCGGCCTTCTGTTGTCACCGATGATTTGGTAAGGAAAGTTGATGAAGCAATTCATGAGAACAGACGCTTCACAATGACAACTCTTTCAGAGGCATTTCCACAAATTTCACGTACTGTTTTGTTCGAAATTGTGTCTGACCGCTTGAATTATCGCAAACTGTGTTCCCGATGGGTTCCAAAAATGCTCACTGATGTTCACAAAACAAAGCGACTTGGTAGTGCTCTGACATTTCTCACACGGTAGAGTGATGAGGGAGAAAACTTTTTAAACCAAATTGTGACAGGTGATGAAACTTGGGTGTGTCATTTCACACCAGAATTGAAACAACAATCGATGGAGTGGAGACACACTCATTCTCTGAAAAAACAAAAGTTCAAAGTGACAATGTCATCACAAAAAATCATGTGCACTGTCTTCTGGGATAGGAAAGGCGTTTGCTTACTGAATTTCTTCCCAGAGGTGAAACCATTAATGCGGCACGATATTGTGAGACTTTAACAAAACTAATGTGTGCCATTCAAAAAAAAAAAAAAAAAACAAACAAAGAGGAATGCTCAGTAAAGGAATTGTGTTGCTCCATGACAATGCTCGGCCCCATACTGCTGGTATCACTCAATCGTTAATTCGACAGTTTCATTGGGAGCAGTTCGATCACCCGCCGTACAGCCCGGACTTGGCGCCGTCCGACTATCACTTGTTCCTGCACATGAAGCGCGAGCTTGGTGGCAAGCGTTTTGGATCTGACGATGACACGAAAAATGCTGTAGAGTAGTGGTTATCGAAACTGGCGGGAAGTTTCTTTGACGATGGTATACAAAAACTGGTCACCCGCTATGACAAGTGTTTGATCATAGGCGGAAACTATGTTGAAAAATAGTTTAAGACATGTATTTTCATGTAAAAATAAAATTGGATTAGAAAAAATTGTTTTACTATTTTTTTTTTCAAAACGGTACTTAGTTTTCGAATACGCCTCGTATAAAAATATTCCAATGCTTCTTCAATAGTCTGAAATGGTTTTGAATGAGCCATCTTATCAGCGTAATGTCTCTTCGCGAACTGAAAAAAAAAAAAAAAAAAAAAAAAAAAATGCAAACAGTGGGAAAATAATGAAATCCACACTCCAAAATATACACCATTTTCACTGAGTCATAAACAACATCTAGCGTCTAGCCTATCAAGAAACTCCATGTGCTTTTCTCTAGCAGCTGTGGCTCTCACTTAAACCCTTATGGGAATGTGTGAAAGGAGAGAAGGGTGTAATATGGAAGTCAAAAACAGATTAACAGTTAATAAACATTTGTTTTCCACACTTACTGGAACTTTTCACATTTGGAAAATCTTTCTCTGTGCCTCTATTCACGGCAATCAAAGTAATTTCATCGTGTTAAAAAATATACCTTTATACGCCAATGTTCCCTTTCTGGAACATCCACATTTTCAGAATTTCTTACCTCATAGTAAAAAATAATAATCATCTTTCTATGACAACTTACTGTCAATGCATAAAATAATCCTTTTTAAATATCCTCATTGAGTTTAATTTTTTTTTTTTTAATTTTTAATTTTATAGGAATTTCTGAATTTTGCTCTTAGAAAAGAAGGAAAAAAGGTGAAATAATGAATTTTTTTATCAAGATAATTTTTCTTTTAGAAGAATTATATTGCTACTAAAACATCAATCCCTATTTACTCTCCATGTAATAATTTATACAAAGCAATATTAATAAAATTGTGTTTTTTATGAAATTTTAAATTTGATGTTTCATTTATGGAACATTGGTGTGTAAAAGGCTAATGGGCCTCATGAGCTTTGCATTTTTGTTGATCAGGCTAATTTATGTCGAAATCGCACGAAATTTACCAAAATTAAAAAACTGCTTTCTGATGAAATATTCCAGTAATTTTGATTTATCAGAAATTTCGAAATGTGTCAGGTTTCTGGAGTATGTGTACATGTGAGCATATAACATTTAAATTTAGTCATTTTAAACATAAATCAGATAGCGTATCTTTTATGATAGAGTAATCTTCAGTACTATGTAATTAATTCCCTAAATATGAAAGTATGTGAAACTTAAATTAGGAATTATAGCAAATCATTCCATAAAAATAGGCTATGCCAGTATTAGTCTAGATAGGATCAATTATGCGTAAATACGAGGGCAATCCAAAAAAAAAAAAAAAAAGGTCTCCTATATTTTTAGATATGCAAAGAATTATTTTCTATAATTGCTACATCACTTTAAAGATTGAAGAATGCATTATTTTTCAACATAATCGTCATTTCGGTCGATGCATTTTTGTAGACGCTGTGGCAGTTTTACAATGCCCATGTCATACCAGCTTGCCGCCATGCCCTTCAGGAAGCGTTGAACCTCACCCAGAGCATCCAGAGTGATCCTCCGACCTTTACGCATGAGTTCTTCAACTTTCGCGACTGTCTCGTCGGCAATTGACGGCCTCCTCGCCTCCCTTCGTCATGAATTTCAGTGCGACCGGCTGTAGACTCTCTACACCACTTGGGAACATTTTTGACATCCATGCACGACTTTCCATATACTTCCGTCAATAGGCGGTGAATTTCACTCGGTTTAACGCCTTTTGCGTTCAAAAATCGAATAACTGCGCGCACTTCGCACTTGGCGGTTTATCGGGAGCTCCATTTTGAATGGCTGCCAAGCCAAGACTGAGCATCCGAGTCAAGTCAAGTCGTCATTCTAGTACTTGGTGTTTACTGCTGAGAGTATTTACCAATAGTTATCCGGCCTCAGCCATTAGCATTTAATTTTAAAAATAGAGGTGCGTAAGCACCGTGCCCATGGGCAAAAGAAACATAGGTGGCAAAGCAAGGTAATATAAGGTAAGAAAACTATTAAAGTTCAAATAATAAGTTGCATACAGAGTGGTGCATGGAGCTTGAATCGCTGCAGTGGAGAGGCGGTAATGAGCAGAGATACCTGGGAGTATTTAACGTCACGTAATCAGAAGTCTTGTTCTGATTTGTGGGATGTGAATTGCAAAAGCATTCAGTAAAACATTTTTTAAAGATTGTTCAACAGTCTAAGAGTCTAATAAACAGGTACTTGTGATAAAATGCAATCATCTTCATAGAAAAATAAATGTAAAGTGAGAGAACACACTGTAGAATATCAGGCGAATTTCATTCTTCACAGAGGGGCGTGTCCTCACGTGACACTTAACTGTAGGATTGAAATGACACGCGAACGAGAGTAGTTTTAAGTGTATAAACACATAATTCAGAGTAAAAATAAAATTTAGCAAAGTCCAACGGCTAAGTGAACAAAGTCCTTGCTTTGAAAATGTCCGTCTTTGCAGTAAAAAAAAAAAAAAAAAAAAACACGGAACTCGGCGTGCTTGGGTGGTCACCCTCCCAAGTACTGACCGTCGATGCTGCTGCTTCAAAACAATCATATGATGCAATGTAAAAATCTTGATTAAAATGTAGAAAAGAAAATTTAAAAATTATATACATTATGTACAATCACCATTTGGCATTATGGTGGATCGTTCGCGGTCTTTTCACCATATTTTCCTCTGTAGGGTCGTAATTTACAAGTGATCTTATGTTGTCATGTTGAGAGTTTGCTACACTTTCGAAGAAGTTATGTGCAGATCTCAGTATGGCATCCTGAAATTCTGGAATGTTGAGATCTTCATAGAGTTGATTATTACGGATGAACCATGGGGCGTTTGTCATGGCCCGGAGGATTTTATTTTGGAGAACGCTGAGTTTCTTCCTGGTAGTTTTATTTGCTGCAGCCCAAGCAGGGGCGGCGTAGAGAAGAATCGGTCTAATTAAAGTAAGGAAAAGAGTCCTTTTTGTATTGAGATTTAGTTTTGATTTTCTACCGATAATCGGATAGATAGCCATAAATGCGGCATTGGCTTTATTGCAGATGTAGTCGATGTGCTCTTTGAAGGTTAATTTGTTGTCTATATAGACGCCTAGATACTTGTAGCTATTAGCTTGAGGAATCGGGTTGTTGTCGATTTTAATATTTAGATTGATAGGATAGTTTTTCTTATAACGGCGATATAAGACGATGCAGCATTTAGATGGATTAAGATTAATCTTCCAAAATTTGCACCAGTTGGAGATACGTTGAATATGGGAGTCAAGTTTGTCTATGGCATATTGAGGGTTTATGGAGTTAGAAAGAATCACTGTATCATCGGCGTATTTGAGAATTTTTGCTGAAGTTGGATTAGGCATATCATAAGCATAGATATTAAAATTAGTAGGAGAGAGGACAGATCCTTGAGGAAGTCCTCTGTAAATATTTTTGATATTAGATAGAGCATCTCCACATCTTACTTGAAACGTTCTGTCATCTAAGTAAGAGATAATGATTTTATGAGGTTAATAGGAACTTGCAGTTTTGAGAGCTTATATATAAGGCCAGCATGCCACACTCGATCGAAAGTTTTTTCGAAATCAAGGTAGCATGCTGCCACTGTATTTCTCTTTTGAAATTCTACTGCAACATATTCAATTAAGTTAAGAATTTGATTCGAAGTAGAATGACCTTTTTTGAATCCGAATTGTTGGTTGTCTATTTGATTTAAATTATTTGTGTACTCATTAAGTCTTCTCAGGATGACCCTTTCGAAGATTTTACTTATTGCAGGGAGCAGACTGATAGGTCTATAGCTTGTTACTTCTTTTGGATTTTTTCCCGGTTTTAGTATCATAATTACCAGAGAGTGTTTCCAAATTTTTGGGAAATAGGAGAGTCTGATACAGGCATTGAAAATGTTACAGAGTAAAGTGATGCAGTTCGAAGGAAGAGCTTGAATTGCTTCGTTATTGATGTTGTCGAAGCCCCGCGCTTTTTTCTTTTTAAGTTTTTTGATGATACCTATGATTTCTTCAGTGGAGGTGAAATTAATAAAAAATCTGGTGCGTTGAAGTTTAATTTCTTCGGCTTCATTATTAATGGTGTAGTCTTGGGAAGTTTCTTCCGTGTGTTGTTCGAATATTTTACTAAGGTTATCTGCCATAACTTCGGCAATTTCAGCTTCAGAATATGCCATATTTCCGTGGTAATTAATGGGATATCTATAATTTGAATTTTTATTACGGAGAGAATTTGCAATTTTCCATACTGTATTAGGTTGAATGTCAATATTTTCTAGAAGTGCATCCCATTTTTCTGATCTGTGGTTTTTAATTTCTTGAGAAATTCTTCGGGTAAGATAATTTACTTCTCTTTTATCGCGAGGGTCTCTAGAAAGATGCCAGAATTTTCTTTTTCTATTTCTAAGCTTGATAAGGTCAATAATATTTTGCGGAAGATTGAAATAGCTATTATTTCTTTGAATATATGCCGCAGAATTCATTGCATGTTGAATATTGTCATTCAGGTCTTTGTTGCAGTTATCAATTTCTTCTGGGGTATTCATACTATTGCTATTTGAGATATTTATGAGCTTGTTTTTAAAGATATTCCAATTCATATTAAATCTAGGTTTTATGAGAGGTGGATAAAATCCATAGAAGTCGAAATTAATGGGCAGGTGATCCGAAGAGAGTTCCTCAGTCACTTCAAGATAGGGAGTAGATTGAATATTTTTGAGGATGAGGATGTCTAGGATATCCGCACGACCATCAAAGTGATATCTCGTGGGTAAGTCAGGAGCAATAATCCTGATGTCATTGTTAAGAGCGTAGTTTTTGAGCGTAGAACCATTACGATTATTTACGTTACAGTTCCAGCTGCGATCTTTAGAGTTTAGGTCCCCCGCTATGAGAGTGGGGTACCTATAATCGGTCAGTCTGTCTAGATCTGCAGAGAGGAGGTTGTTGCTTGGTGAGTTATAAGCCGAGATGAATAGGTATGGTTCATTAAAGCCTGAGTAAACAAGTGCAGCAGTGTTTTCAATATTTTGCGTATTAATTTTGAGAGGAGTGAATTTAATATGATTTTTAATGATGATTGCAGTGCCTCCTAAGATGTTATTGGGGCGATCAGTCCTAATGGTTTTGTAGCCTTCCAAATTGAAGCGAGTTTTATTATTTAGATGCGTTTCATTAATTAGCATGATATCTATTTTATGATGATTAAGGTAAGAGTGGAGTTCATCTTTTTGCCTGGTCACACCGTTGGCGTTGAAAAAGGCAACTTTTAGGAAACTATTGGTAGTTGATATAAGGTTATGATTAAATTGATTGGACTTAAAATTCATAATCAAGGTTCATGAAGTAATCCATTGCGGCCATGCCGACTTCTAACTTTTCTATTAGTGATTTAGCTTCTTTGAATTTTTTGAAATAATTTTTAGCTTGTTGCATTTGAGTTTTAATCCAAGTAAAGAAACTTGGAGTTTCTTGTTTTTCATTGTTGGAGCTATTGTTATTACTATTGCTCGAACTATTGTTATTATTATTTGGTATGGGAGAGATTTATGGTTTCTCTGGTAATTTAGGAAATTCATTCTCATTTAGTTGGAATGTATGCAGGTTATTTCTTTTTCAGCCTTTTCGGCGGCTAATTTTTTCTTTATGTTATCTGGATTTTTCACACATCCACGGTAGGAAGAGACGTGTTCTTGTCCGCAAAGGACGCAAGTAGGTTTTTCTGTTTCTTTATTTTGCTTACAGAGGTATGTCTCATGCAATTGAGCGCATTTTAGGCATCTTGGTGTGTAATGACACAGATCCCGTGTGTGTCCGTAGCATTGGCATTTGTGACATTGCACGGGACCTGGCCGTGTTTTTATATCTTGCCATTTGGATGTTGAGTCCTCTGAGTTTCTGAATATCAAAGATTTTTTTGCCTTCTTCGCATCTTTTTACATCGACGAGGAAGACCGGGAGTTTAACTAATTCTCCATTTCTAACAGACGTGATTTGTCTTATTTTTTCTATTGGAATATTCATATCAAGAATTTCTTTCTTTAAAATTTCGATATCTGTGTTAGCCGGTAGTCTTTTTATGACTGCTTTTATTGGTCTTTTAGCATTGAATTTAAAAGTATGGAAAGGAATTGCTTTTTCCTTTAAATATTCAGTTATTACTCTATAATGATCAGGGGTGAAGACACGAATGGTGAGTCTTCCTCCTTTTAGGTCTCCAGTGTAGTTTTTAATTAGTAGTTTTTCTTCGAATTCAGATTTTATTCTATCCCAGTTACCAGTGAAATCTGCTAGGACAATTGGTGGGATATGTCCTGCCGTCTTTTTTGGTAAGACGAAAGGCGCATCATTAGTGTCTTCTTCCATGTTAGTTTCTTGATTGAGAATTTCAAATTTGTTTTCCTGAGGAGGGTAAACAACCTCAGGTTTATTAAACTTTTGGGTTTTTCGCGGTGAGGTGAAACCTTCACTGTCAATTTCTATTTTCTTTTTACGGTTTTCTCCACTAAGGGTGCGTTTATGTCTGTTTATTTCGTCATCCTTTTTGGATTTCGACGGGGTTTTAAGATAGTTTGCTTGATTAGGTGTTTCATTTTGTTGTTTAGTAGAGCCGTTCTCTGATTTAGTATTTTTTAATTCATCCATTGGGGTGTCGTTTATGTATGTAAGATACTCTATTTGTTCGTGGAGCTGATTTATTCGGGGGTCAGCTTTAGGTATGTTCGCATTTGTTAAACTTTCAGCTTCAAGTACTAAAGCATTGATTCTTAGTGTTGCTATTTCGTCGCAGTTACTCCCACGTATCTGCTCTAGGTATCTGTGCAGTTTGTTCTCATCAATGTTGCTCATCTCGGGCAGCTATTAACCTAACCAATGGCTCGGTAATGCATGCTCTAGATCAACAAGAAAGAAAAGAATAACTTACCAGACATTCAGCTTGAGTAGATGATCCAAAGTAATCCAAAAATGGTAATCCAATATAAGAGCGATCCCGAAAGAAAGCAGAGCGCAGAGAAATCCGACCTCGTCACTAGGTGCTCAGCGGTCGAATTGACTGAGCATCCGAGCGAAGCGCCTGCGTGCTTATGTGGTAGCGGAGAAGGCACCACTCACAACAGTGTTGCCAACAACCGTATTAAAACTTTCTCTACGTCCCCAAAAAATAGGAGACCTTTTTTTTGGGATTGCCCTCGTATTGTAGTAGGCATGTAAGGTAACAATTTGTCAGCAGTATAGATATCATTAATTTAAAGGAGATAATAACGATATGTGTGCCGTTTGTTTTAGCATAGTTCTGCTCCCATTACTTTTAAGCTAAGCATATCACTTGAAATAAATTTCTTTCTAAAATCAGAGGGATATTATTAACAATTCTTCTTTATAAATATAAAGTTTATCCTTTATTCAGGGTTGCCACTCAAACAGGAGAATGAAATTCCCTGACTTTTCCAGGTTTTCCAGGTGTGTTTCAAGAAAATTCCAGTCTATCCGCGTAATGTACGTTGGCTGTGCTAAGAGGTAAATTAATTATGGTATTACTTGTATTGTGTAGCAAATTCACTTAATTATTCAATAAATCCCAGAGGACATTTATTCTTAATTATTCTTGGTATACTTTGTTTGATAATTTTGTTTAGTTTTCCACTTAAGAAACTTAATAAAATTTAAGATATATACATTGGATAACAAATGTATGTTTTATTTAATTATTTGATCATCACCAGTTCAACACGAGGCTAATCCGATCCTTATAAATCACAACGCAATGCTAAATAGTTAGGTTAGATTTTAGGTAAATTTAATTTGCGTGAGGTATGTTCTTAAAAGGCACCTTAACACTTGAAAACACAAATATAATTATAATAGTTGTTGTTTTCTCCACTGAAGATTGAGATTAGAATCTTCCCAATCTGGAATAAAATAAGGCTTTTTTTGCAGACGTTCTGCAGCTAAACGAAAGAAAGAAATCTATTTTAATAAATTGAGGTATTTTATATTTATTTTGCAGCATACATAAGGAAAAAATATGTGCATTAAATTTCGTGATGGTATGTCATCATACTACTAAAATTAATTTTAGGATTATGCCAGAGAAAATTTCCTGAAATTTGGAAATATTATTTACTAATAATAAATAAATTTAGAGGGAAGAAGCAAGATTAAATTATATGAATAACATACAAATAATTACTTAAAAATTGAATTAGAATAATCAACAATATTTTAGCGAATATAGTTATATTACATGGCTAGCCTAGATGACTGATTACTATTTTTTTTATTTTACTGCAAAATGGCAAGGTATTTATTAAAAAGAAAAAAAAAAAAAAAAATGGTTTAAAAAGATTTTGCGGTAAAATTCTAGTATACGGTAAGGCTTTGGCACGATTTTGAAAATTGTCGCCAAGACCAAAATGACCCGTTTACTGCGCATCATGATGTCGCCAAATCCCATTATTATTCTAAACAAAGAACGTCTATGTAAAGAAGAAAAGGTTCCATACAAGTAAAATGCTATTACGCCGTTAGAATGCGGAGGGAAAATTTGTCAAGGGATTTGGCGACGGAACCTGGCGGCCAGAATTTCTCTCTTCGCGATGTGTACAGGAAATTGAGAAACACATGTTAAGAAGAAACGCTCTTTGACAAAAAGAAAACTACGAAAATCCGTTTTTAAAATTATTGCGAAAAATCCACGCAATAATTTTAAAAACGGATTTTCGTAGTTTTTTTTCCCCCTGAAAATAACTAATCCATGAATTAATTTACTTGCGCCAAAAAATATTTTCTTTTCCTTTAGAGTTTAACCACTTGCGCTAAGACTAAACTTCACGGTTGCGGTGCCGTGCGCTACAATATAACAAGCGGTAAAGTGTCTCATTTACGCCGCTCCGCATCTGCGAGTGCAATCCAGAGCTGTAACTCGAGAAATAAACAATCTCGTTGTTAGGCGACGTGTGCACCACGTTATTTTCATTTTTGCGATAAATGCTTATCGACGTGGTTTTCACGTCGCTCACGGTTTGAGACAAAAGCATCTGGACGTGCGTGGCACGTCTTTTTAGCGCAAGTCGTTCAAGAAATTTTAAACGATATTCATTTTATGAACTCTTGATAACGTGACCTTCAAACTTCGACACCGGTTTCGATCTTCGGCGACAGATATATCAGACATGCACAGCTGTTTCCCTCTATGATGGAACGGAGCCACGTCTGTTGCAGAGAAGTTTTCCTTCTTTACAATATATATTCTTTGATTCTAATCTCCATGGTACCGTATACTAGGATTAAACCCATTTTGTTTTATACGAGAACAGGTACTTTCTTTAGTTCATGCACTGCACATGCGATTCTCGAGAATACTGGAAACCAAAAGTTGCGGGAAAGTTGCTTTGCCTTTCTAAAAGACAATCAAATTGGAGCTGCGAAAATTGGCTCTATGCCAGGTACCCGAATGACACTCACGTGATACATAATTCGCCAAAAAAGTTATCTCTTCCGACGTCGGCGCAAAAATCGCTTTTTTTGGCGGCATCGTTGTATGAACTTCCCTGACTTTTCCAGATTTTGACAAAAATACTTAAAATTCCCTGACTTTTCCCTGAATATTTTGGTCAATTTTCGAATTCCCTGACTTTTCCCGGTTCTCCCGGTTTTCCAGGTAGCGTGGCAACCCTGTTTATTATATAAATAATTGAAATGCTTAAATTTGGCATTCTAATAAATATTTTATCTTAACTTTCTGAAAAATTGAATTTATTTTAAAATGTATAAAAATGAATTAAATCCTGAATTTTTTCCAGTCCTATGATAATAAAATTTTAGAATCATCAGTTTGTATATCCGTATAAATTATAAGAAAGTATCTCATTCTTTTTTGAGGGCTCTTGTGATGTAAGTGATAGTAGATTGGAGTAGCAGTCGGAAGGTTCGTATCCGTGCGAGAGCATAGAGGATTTTTCGTATTTTCTCCTCAGAAAAACGGAATGTATGGAAACGTGATAGACGATAATTCGTGAACACATGAATTAGGCCGATAGAGTCTCGTGCTTCTTCTGTTTCGCCCTATAAGAGGGAAAAAATAACGAATTATGCCATTCTCCCTATCTTGCTTGCTACAAATGGATGTTCTTCCAATTAGAATTTGGAAGACATTGTTGGTAGAAGAATAATTACAGCACTGCTAAATTTTCGCATTTCTTGCTTCGAAAAAATCCAAGGTCTGCCTATTACTCCGCCTTTCGCAAATTTTTCAAATTTACTTTTTCTAGTATCGCTTTTCCATTACAGTATGTTTATAGGTGAAACAACCCCGTAAAACGTTTTTTACATAATTTACGTTCAAGTTACATTAAAACACAATTTTCGGAATTAAACTTCCTACATATGGGTTCCCTCTTTTTTGATACTTCCAGTAAAATTATATTAGGAGATAATATAATCAATATTTCTTTAGTAAATAAATTTTTATTATCTTACTTTGCGCAAGTATTAAAAAAACTTCTTTTCGAGTTAAGTGAATTTTAGATCATTCAACATGTATGTATACACCACATTTTATAATTTCATTAGACAAAAGTTTTATACCTCAGAGAGTATAGCTTTTCTAGTAGATTTCGTATTGCTTGAATTTTGAGGGAAAAGGAAAGTCAAGATTTTTACAAATAAAAACAATAAAAAAAAATGTACTTTCCTCCGCTCAGTGCTGTATCTCTTTACTGACGTGTGTGTGCTATTATGGCAAAGCCTCGAGGGCTATCTGCCTAAGGGGAGGGATGCCTTCGTGGAGGACTTTCTAAGGGAAACTGGCTCGTATACACGTTACACATGGGGAAAACCACGAAAACGCCCATGCAGCAACCCCGTTCGCGGGATTCGAACCTCGGACCGAACTATCAGTGTTCAGCGACTTTACCGCTCGGCCGCTGTTGGGCCTCTCTTTAATAACGAATTAAACCAATAGATAGGCTGTTTTCTCCCGAAGGTTTGGCCTTTCTGTAAACGATTAGGGGAAACCGGAAAAGCAATAAAAAGATTTTTCACTCATGAATCGGCATCTTCAAGAAGCATCGACTCCCAGTGAATAAAAGCGAACATCTGGTAAGATGTATTTTAGCATAAAATGGTTTTCAAATCCAAATAACATTAATTTAGAGAAATTTTTATGAATGCAATATATAATTCTTAGATAAAAGTATAAAAGTAAGTAAAAGGGGGCGATGTAGGGTGTTTTTCGCTACTTTTAATTTTTAGAATAGGGCCCCAAACATTACTGCTGACCCTGTATTTAGATTTGCTAATTTTACTAAAGCACGCGATATCTATCTTCTAAGATAGGAATATTTCACTTCCGGCGAACTTTCTAAGGAAAACTTACATGCATTTAGGTTTACATATAGAGAAAACCATGAAAATTCCGTGCAGCTGATGTATTTCTTCGCTGAAAATAGAAGCCTAGAAGAATTGATAGTGTTGTGTTGCTTCAGCGACTAGATTTCTCACTTTGATTTTTGAATTAGAAATATAATTACAAAGATCTCTACTAGAGGAGATCAAAATTCATTATTTTTTCACACATATAAAATCTGGTTAAATCAGGGTTCGTACGGTCCTTAAAAGTCCTTAATTTTTTAAAAAATGATTTTTGGTCCTTAAAAGTCCTTAATTTTGGCCAAAATGAATAAACGGTCCTTAATTTTGCTCATTTGACATTTCTTATCATTTCTAATGATTGCCATTCTATGTGTGAATTGCGATTTCTCATGAATATGGAATTAAAATTGCATGGCTCTTAACCAATCTATTTAAAAAAAAAAAAAAAAAATTAGCTACCCGAACGAAAGTATCGGTGTCTGATTGGCTATTCACCCAGTCTTTCGAAACAGGTGTTATCCATAAATTTAGGCAGATTGTGACGAAAGCGTGAAGCCGGAAGTTCTTTAAGAGGCGAAAGTGATGATGAAGGTGCTCGAGAAAAAAAAAAGGGGGGAGATTCTGAAAATATTTGCCAAAATTAGAGCAATCCCAACCTGGAAGGCCACAACCCTTCCGACGCCAATAGAAACGAGATGTCTGGAAAGTGCATTTTCAATAAACTGTGGCTTCATCAAACTGACTTCAAAGACTGGATATTGATGGATGACAATCCTTATAAAGCTGAATGTGGTCTTTGTTTGAAACAAATTGAAATTTCTATAATGGGAGAGTCAGCGCTGAAAATTCACGTGAAAATTAAGTTTCGTTTTATCATTTCAATTTGTTTTTACACGGTTTTGCTTAGCTTAATTTCTGTGTTTGTTTCAATTAAGCCATAAATTAATTTTTTATCACCTTCTACGGAGTTTATTCTATTTTTCACATACTATATGTATGGGATATCGGGATTATGAGTTTATTTCTGCAGAGGGTCTGTTAATCGATTTCGCGGGAAATTTGTTGGCTCCATTTCGATTTTAGGTCGCCAAGGGCAAATTCGGTAACGTTAGCCGAGAAAAAGTGAAGTTCGGAAATCCGTTTTGAAGCTTCAATAGACAATTAAGTATTTGGTTTAATCCTGTGCTGTTGATAGTAATGCATTATTTTTGCTAATGGCGATACAATTATTAGTTGGAAAAAACTAACCAATTAAAAATTTTTTAGTATTTCTAAAGCTGAAAACAAAACAACTAATTGAAACTAATTTTCCTGAATTAACTAGACGCAAAATCAACTTTCATGAATTACTAAAAAGTTATTGGGTAGAAGTTTAACTGAAAATATACATTCCGTATATATATATATATATATCAAGCAAGGTAGTAGTTACAATTTTGAAAAACTAATTTTGGTGTAGAAAACATCTTGCGCAATATGCTGCAAAATAAGTAAAATATAAAAAATGTAGTATGCTCGCCTAAAAGTTACCAAGAGCTGCTGCTCCAAAAAGTTCAACACGTTTTAAAAAATTAATACATATGAAAATCAAACCCTTAAACATGTAAAACATTTAAAAAACAGAATCAGATAAAAAAGTAAGCGGAAAATGGTAAATTAGCCCAACTCGACTTCCAAACTGGCTTTTCAAGGGAAATTTAATTTAGTTGAACGTCGAATCAAGCTAACCCCATTACGCGTTTCGCTGGAACAGACAATTGAAACTTTTTCGCTACAAAAATATTTTAAATTTAGACAAATGTCTTGGAAATTTTAATAGTCTCAATTCTCTGTTCCAATTTCCCGACGCGTCCGCACAAAATGACACATTAAGGTGTTAAAATATGTTAAACTATACCTAAACATCTTAAATCTAGACTAAAATCAAAATTAAAATCAAAAATGAAATCAAAATAAAACGAAAATAGCGGTCAGCTATTAGTCCTAAATATACAAAAAAACATACGGGCTGGGCCTGCAAGCTTAAAGATTAACAATTTAATTTTTTATATATTTTAGAAATCTGTAATGAAAAACTGTAATTAAAATAAAAGAAAATTAAGATGATAACAAACTAAGTGGGTCTTGCTAAGACCAAGAAAAAGTTGTAACAAAAGAAACAAAAAACTGACCTGTGGCGATGCAAAGCTCTCCCTCTTAAAACTAGTTGAAAAGTGAATGTAATTCCTTTCTGTGTACTTCATCCGAATGACGTATGTAGGGGGAGCGAAGTTCTGTGGGCATTAGCCAATACGAAGAGATTGTCAGTTATCTGCAACTCGTCTCCTATTATCGAAAGGGGACGGAAACCTCGGAAAAACGTGAAAAGATCTCAAAAATGGCGCCTGGCATGTAGTTGGATGGAAAAAAATTTGTCTCGAAGTGAAAATGGCTAATTCAGCTAAAACTACAAAAACTTCGCCATTAAAGCAAGAGTAAAAGGAAAAAAACAGTCATTTGTTAAAAAAGTCGTAATTCTTCAAGCTAGCGGGCGATCAAGCTACTATGAAAAACGAAAAGGCCCGATTTGTTTATAAAAGCAGTAAAATTGGCCATTATAGAAATTTAAAACTATGTACACAATAGTATTTAAAAGTTAAGTGCCAAAATTTTGGAGGAAAGAGAATGAATAAACAAGAATTATCTGTAAATTTTTACATTAGATTCTCTGAATTAGTCATCCATCTTAAACCGTCCTTAGCTTTAGGTATAAAATATCATTATCTAATTAAAAAAAAATCTAAAAATAGGTAAGGCTAACGCCAGCTTTTGTAAGGGTATTTTTAATTATTTTATGAGGAATTAGGTTACTTTTTAAAATAGTTACGAAGTATAGTATTTCTTCTTGTAAGTGTTTCGCAGTATTGCATATTCTTTTTATTCTAAGTAGCTGTGAATAAATTGTGTTGAGTATGACTCTTTTGGAAATATTTGAATTCCAGTTAGTTAATTTAAGTGTGGAAAAATTAAATTCTCTTCTTTTGTCGTAAACTTTAATAAAATTGTAATCTATAATATGTAAATCAAGGTAGACTACATTATGTTGTTCTGTATTTGTTTTATTTAGTTTTAAGCATGCAGGGTAGATATTAGCTATTTCTATTTTGTTGTAGTTATTAATTGCAATGACATCATCAATATATAGGTCAATTCTTTAGTAAAGTTTTTGTAGTTTTAGCTGAATTAGCCATTTTCACTTCGAGATAAAATTTTTTCCATCCAACTACATGCCAGGCGCCATTTTTGAGATCTTTTCACGTTTTTCCGAGGTTTCCGTCCCCCTTCGTTAATAGGAGACGAGTTGCAGATAACTGACAATCTCTTCGTATTGGCTAATGCCCACAGAACTTCGCTCCCCCCTACATACGTCATTCGGATGAAGTCATGGACCTTATAAGAAATAGACTAACCCAAATGACTTTTCTCCCTCTTCTGACGCATTCCCGGCTGTCACCTTGATCACATCCGGAGGAGTAGGGACGACTTGCAAAACTTACAATAGTTGGTTATTGTAGTTGGTATAATTGTCAAGAAAAAGTTGGTTGTAGCACCTCATTTCACAAATTAGAATTTTTAGATATTTTTGTTTTTGAAACTGAGATTGATTTTTAAAAATTTAGCATATTTATCAAGCATAACTAACGTTCCAAATAATTATAAAGCTGTTGCATACTTTCAGGCCTGGCTATTTGTTTAGCTTTTCCTATGTTGTAAGGAAATTTGTAACTACTTCTTTTAGAAAATGTATAAAAAATCTGAACTAATAGAAAATTTCAAACAAAGAATTTTCTCTTATAATTTTTATGCTTTTTATTGGTGTAAATAATAAAAAAAAAAAACTTAAATACCTAAAAATGAATTTTTTAAAGTTTTTGCTTAAAATTCTAAGTTGTGCTGCTATTTAAGATTATAGGTGAATATTATAGCATAATTTTTATAAAGGAGTTTTTTTCAATTATATTTCACAGTACATCATAGTGATAAACACTTTTAACACTTTAATAACTTTTATACATTTATTCTAATGTCAAAATTGTAAACTGTAATAATTGATTGTGCTAACATTTTAGAGTGATATTTTTTTAAATTTAATTCTAATTCTGCATAAGATTTTTTTTATTTACTGTGAATTTAATTTATTAGCCCAAAGAGGTGGTAGTCGAGAAAGGCAAAAGGCTATTAGTTTCGAAACAGCATTTTGCTCTGTTTTATTATAAACTTCGTTTCACTTTGCAAATTGTTGCCACCAAATATTATCGCCTTGTATTATATTTAAAGAAATTTAATAATAAATAATCTGCATGAATACATGTATGTTTCTCGTATTGTGAAAAAACGACGATATTTAGAGCCATCAAATTTTCAATAACGTAATCCTCCATCCGAGCAGCCGAATTTGTTTTAATCCATTTCATATTTTGTAAAACTTTAATGAATTGTTGATTAAGAAACTCATCGAGTTCAAAGCGAGCAATGACAACACTGTGCAGAAAATAACATTTTTATCTCCAGCGCGGAAATTCTAAAAATTTGCTGTTTTCAATTATATTGTGATACTACTGTTGAATTGAATTTTGTGTTGTTTACGTGCGAAGAACATGATATTCAATAAATAGAGGTAACACACAAAGCGTTAAAAAAACGTCCCTTTGAGCGTAACATAAAATCTGAGTGCTTCCAGATTTTATTTATTTATTTATTTTCATTACACTGAGAAAAGTTTATGCTCCGAATTTTATGAATTATTAAAATAAATAATCATCATATGATGTTAATAATTAATAATCATATGATCAAATAAATGATCGTCTTGTAATGTTATTATAGTTTTGAAAATCACTGCCTGAAAATGGTCATTAAATTAAAAAATATATATATCAGATCTTGTTTGATTTTACCTTATTTATTTCAAGCATAACATATTATTAATCTTATTTAATTTTACGTTATTTGTACGCAAAATTAAGTTCATAAATTTTGTGCTTAAAGATTTTATCGTTTTACCAAAGTAGGGTCCACCAGCGGCCGAGCGGTAAAATCGCTGAACACTGGTAGTTCGATCCGAGGTTCGAATCCCGCGAACGGGCTGGCTGCATGGGCGTTTTCGTGGTTTTCCCCATGTGTAACGTGTATACGAGCCAGTTTCCCTTAGAAAGGCCTCCACGAAGGCATCCCTCCTCTAGGCAGATAGCCCTCGAGGCTTTGTCATAATCACACACACACACACGTTTTACCAAAGTAAAGATGTTTGTACACAAATTACGAGTGAAAAAAATGCGCGAAATGCAGTAAAAAGTGCTTTAATGAGATATATTAAATCCTATTTGGAAAAAACTGTAATTTTCATAATCTCATCACTATACCACGTATCATATTTAATAATTAAAAACAGTTATGTGATGCAAATGTCATAGGCTTCAGTGTTAAAGTAAACCAGATCGTCCCTACTCTTTCTTGCCGACATGTCGGTGACGCGCGTCCCGCCCACTGGGTTAGTCTATCTCTTATAAGGTCCATGGATGAAGTACACAGAAAGGAATTACATCCACTTTTCAACTAGTTTTAAGAGGGAGAGCTTTGCATCGCCACAGGTCAGTTTTTTGTTTCTTTTGTTACAACTTTTTCTTGGTCTTAGCAAGACCCACTTAGTTTGTTATCATCTTAATTTTCTTTTATTTTAATTACAGTTTTTCATTACAGATTTCTAAAATATATAAAAAATTAAATTGTTAATCTTTAAGCTTGCAGGCCCAGCCCGTATGTTTTTTGTATATTTAGGACTAATAGCTGACCGCTATTTTCGTTTTATTTTGATTTCATTTTTGATTTTAATTTTGATTTTAGTCTAGATTTAAGAAGTTTAGGTATAGTTTAACATATTTTAACACCTTAATGTGTCATTTTGTGCGGACGCGTCGGGAAATTGGAACAGAGAATCGAGACTATTAAAATTTCCAAGACATTTGTCTAAATTTAAAATATTTTTGTAGCGAAAAAGTTTCAATTGTCTGTTTCGGCGAAACGCGTAATGGGGTTAGCTTGATTCGACGTTCAAATAAATTAAATTTCCCTTGAAAAGCCAGTTTGGAAGTCGAGTTGGGCTAATTTACCATTTTCCGCTTACTTTTTTATCTTGTAGAGTTGCGCGCCTCCAACCTGCACGCAACCAAGAGGTGACTGTTGAAACTGGAAAATAGACAGAGTCTTGCTAAGGGTTTAAGTCCCTTTTTATTCAACTTAAGAAATTACAATTGCGTGCTCTTGACGCTCACAAACTACGCCGACCCGGCGGTAAAATAAAAATAAGAACCTGAAAAGAAAATAATAACAAGACTCTAACTACGAGGCTCTCTAAAAGTAACTAACCTTACCGCGTTTTACAATACCGCTGCTAATTCAGCAAACTTTAAATATCACGTTGAACGATTAACAATTCTCCGAGGCAAGCACACATGCCGAAACGCGGGGTTCTTCAATTTCTGGCTAACTACCTCCGCACTCGTGAAGTAAGAACAGCACCTCTCGAACTCGTTTTCTTTCTATTTAACTCAGAATACTTCCGCTGATAATTTGAATCCTTGCGCGTTCTACTAAAATTTACATACTCTGCATTGGCAGTTCCAGGGGAAAGTAAGGCTTGACAGGAAAGATAGTTTAAACTTAAAATAAATGTTAGTTAAAATAAATATAAGCCCTACATTTGCCGCTGCCAGAATTTGGAAAACTTGGAAGCAGGTCCTACAAACGACCTGTTGTAAGGTTTCTAGATTCTGAACTAACTCTCAAGAGCCTCGTTTACACACACACACACACACAAAAAAAAAAAAAAAAAAAAAAATCTTATGTAACAAAATGTATACTAAATTTCTGTCGATACTTATATGAATCTCTCTTCTTACAGCAACTTTTCCTGGACTTCATCAATCAATCTTGTTCTTTTCCTTCCAGCATCTGGAAGGAATAAGTATCAGTATCTTTCTAAATATATTATAATTTACACTTTCTTGACACTGAATAAATTTTTGTTTTTAAACGATTCGTTTTCCTTAGTTACTGCTTACTTCACATTCGTTCAATTATTCAAGCATTAATTTAACTTTACCCTGGGTCTCCACCATGTGTGGTGTCAAACGGGAATATTCGTGTTTTAGTCTTACAACACTTCCCCTAACCACCATGATTTGTTAGAATTCAACGACCAAATAGACACACCTTACTCGACATTCTACAACTCGATGAGCTACTTTAACATTCTTAAAAATTCAAGTGTAGGTGCAGAACCATACAAAACACATTCATTCTAACTTCCCCCTCATTCATCTTTAGATATGCAGGCTTTCGTTCTAAAGCATGATTTTATCTACAGTTTAATACTTAAATTTTGAATTCATTGTTTTTAAGCATTTACTTTTATAATCTAAAATTTTATGCTTCTAGACTAAATTCTACTTTTACATAACATTCAAGTATTGACGTATATTTACAAAATTTTAATACATATGATTTTTACAATTTACCATAAAATGAATAAGAGAAAATAAATTTTTACTTTACTCATTCTTCGCCAAGCTGGCGGCACTGAAACTAAAATTCTTATTAATACAAGAATACGAAGTTATTTTTATCTTCGGCCAAATTTTGGCTTTAACATAACAGAATCAGTCTTTCGACCAACAGAAAATGTTTGTTCTTAGATTTGTACTTAAAGAAAACAATACTTTTGCCTTAGCTAAATAAAGTAAAACAAACAAGTCTCAACCGAGACATATTGACTTTCGTCAAAACATAGAACTTCGTACTTATGCATACATTTCGGAACAAAAGAAAAAAATTTTATAGAAGATTTTAACTTATCTTTGAGTTTTCGATGATTGAAACTCCGTTATTCTTTTCTGGCAAAATTGTTCCCACGTTATAGGTTTCATGGACGTCAATGTTCTCCTTACTGACCTCCGAGTGTCGTCCACATTAGTTTTTCTCTTGCGTCCTCTGCATGCTGGCCTCATGGAGTAGTAGTCGTCGGGTTGCTGTCTTTTTCGTTTTTCCATTGGACGGCTGGTCTTGACGTCCTCCGGTCTGGAGTCCTTGAATTTCTTCTGTTGTTCCTAGTATTTTCGTTCCTCCTGCTGTCTTTTCAGTTTCTGGAACGGCGGCCTTGCTTGCACCTGACTCTCTGGCCCTGGGAGCGTTCTCCTTGATGTATAATTTCTACTGCGATACGTTGTAGGTGGTGTTTTCCTCTTTACCAAGTTTTCTTTACGCGGTGGCTTTTCATTCTTGTTTTTCTTAAATGCTGGAGTTTGAAAGTTTTCATTTTTTCTTTTTGGTACCGTCGTCTGGGTTGTAGAAGGGCTAGGTCATTCGGAAATGTAGCGCGAATGCTATTTAAGTACCCGGCCGGGCTGTAATTAATATCATTTATTAACTGACATTGATTGCAGGACCTGACATACGCAGTTACTATTTTGTATAATTTCGGGAAATATACCGCCTCGCGTACCCTTTTTAAAGTCTTTCTGACCCCTAAATGACCCGCTGTTTTCGCGTCGTGTAATTCCTTGAAAATGCTTAATCGAAGCGAGGCTGGGATGACTGATTTGTACTCGAGATTTTCGTTTGTCGTTTTCGTATAAAATAATAAATTATCTATTATTTCATAGTTTTCTGCTCTATTTCTTATCGCATCGATATCTGTGTGCTCAAAGCTTTCGGGGTCTTTCAAATATGCATAGATATTTCCAAATTCAGGATCAGCTTTCAGTTCAGTGATAATCGTATCTCTAGAATCTAAAATTTTTGAAGTCAACACAGCGCATTTAAGTTCATTTCCTTCATCGTCCAGTTTTATACGAGAAAGTGCGTCAGCTACATTGTTTTCCTTACCCGGTTTATATTTTATTATTAGATTATATTCTTGGAGTTTTAAAGCCCATCTTATTAACCTGGGCGTTAGGTTTTTCCCCGAGTAAAGTCTACCAACAGCCGCATGATCCGAAAAGACTGTTACTGGCGCTTTGCCGAAATAAACTCGAAATTTGTGTACAGCCATTAATACGGCTAATGTTTCTCTCTCTGTAGCTGTATAATTCCTTTGTGTCTGATTCAACGTTTTATTAAAAAATGCCAGAGGATGGCTATTTTGCATAAGAACCGCACCCACCGCATAGTCCGACGAATCTGCTGCAATTTCCAGGTTTTCGTCCCCCTCCGGGAATTTCAAGACAGGAGCATTGATGAGCGCTTCTTTTAATCTTTCAAATGCTGTATTTGCTTCCGCTGTCCACGTAAATTTACTTCTCTTTCTTTTAATTACTAAGAGTGGTTCAACAATATTAGCGAAATCTTTTATGAAAGACCGATAGTAAGAAAATAACCCAAGGAAAGAAGAAAGTTTCTTGGCGGTGTTGGGCGGTGGAAAATTCTTGATTGCTTTTATTTTTGAATCTTGCGTTTCTATACCCGTTTGCGAAATTTTACAACCGAGATATTTAAGTTCTTTAGTTGCGAACTTGCATTTTGAGGCGTTAATTGTAAGACCGGCCTCTTTTAATAATTTAAAAACTTCTTCTAGATCTTTAATGTGTTGTTCCAACGTACTACTCGTTATAATTATATCATCTAGATAGATTAAAGTCGATTTTCCTAGGACAGGCTTTAGAACAATGTCCATAGCTCTCTGGAATGTTGATGGGGCCCCACACAACTCAAAGGGCATGCGTAAAAATGCATAAGTGCCCGATTTTGTTAAAAACGCGGTTTTATGTATGTCTTCGGGTCTCATAGCTATTTGATAGTAGCCAGACGTTTAAGTCCAAAGTAGACATGTATCTTGTAGATTTGATCTTTCTAATAATTTCCTCTATAACCGGTAAAGGATAAACTGGGAATTTAGTAATACTATTTAGTTTTCTGTAATCGATAGCAAACCTCCAAGCCCTTTTATCCGAAGGAGGAAACTCGTTCTTTTTCCTACATATTACGACTGGACTCGCGTACTCACTATTTATGGGCGTTATTATTTTATTCTTTAACATCTCCTGAATATGTTCTTCGATGATTACGTCTTTTTGTTTGTCATAACGATATGGTTTAGTCCTACAAGGTTTTTCGGCAGTTAATTGTATCTGATGCGTAACTATTTGACAACTACCAGGCTTTTCTGAAAACAAGTTAGAAAAATTACTCACCACTTGCTGGATGGCTTGACTTTCATGGTCATTCAGATGGCTAAGGTCAAGTTGCGGTTGCTCCACAGGTTCCACCACCCTCTGGTCCATCTCCAGCACCACGGAACTGTCTTGAAAATTCAATTTGGCCCTCGCGGCCCTTAAAAACTCCATACCTAAAATAAGAGGATTTTGCAGATTCTTCACTACAAAAATTAATACTTTGAGGCTTTCCTCTTTTCACTCACTCACTCACTCACCTGTATGTTTAATGATAATTTCCCGATGCAGTGACAGGTTTTTCCTTGCGCCGCTATAATTTCGGTATTTTTGGTTTTAAATAATCCTACCCTATAAAAATTCTTTTTGAAGAATGTTTCGCTCATAAAATTTCCTTCTGCTCCTGTATCGATGAGGGCTTCTACTGGTACATCGCCAACCAGGACTTGTATAATTGGTAGATGAGAGTTTTTTACGATGACCGTATTTAAATGTCTTTTTTAGGGTTTTTTAAAAAATTCCGGGGTCTGGACCGTCGCTTTCACAGGCCCCTCTACTCGTTTAAAGCTTTCCTTTCAAGTTCTGCCTTCTGGGTACGCAGATGTTTGTTTTCGAATTTTCGTTTTGGGCCTTGACCTTCGAGGTTCGATGAGTTAGCTTGATAGCTCTTTCCCCCAAAAGAGCGGTTTGCATTTCTGGTTTGCTCATTTGAAGATTTCCTTCGGGTACTTTGAGAATACGTTGCCCCTCTAGCTTTTTCCGCTATTCTGCGATTTTGAAACTTCACCGCCAATTCGAAGAGCTCCTGCAACGTGCTTGGGTTTCTAATTTCGAAATAGTCTTGAACAGCAGGTAACAATCTTGGTAAGATTATTTCAATAATCTCCGCGTCGGGTTTCTTCCCATACAGAATATCCGTCAGCTTAATTTTTCGCAAAATAAAGTCCGTCAACTCTTCTATATCCCGTTGATAGAAACTACATAGTTCAGCTTCCAGCCTTGCTCGATCTTTCACTATGGGGAAGGCCTATACTAACAATTTTTGGAAATTTTCAAATGTATATGTCTGGCTTCCAAATTCCCCTAATAAAAATTTGCCTATATTCTTCCACCATAGCGCGGCCTGTCCTCTTAGTGCAGATGTGGCGATGGCAACTTTTTGTCTTTCAGGCACAGGGTAGAGCTGAAAGTGATTTTCTAGGCCTTCTAGAAATATCGCCACCAAATTTTTTCCGTCGAAATTGACGTCGAAATCAAAGTCTGGACCAGGTATCCAAATCCTTCCAATTGGCTTGCCATTTCTTGGTGTTGTCCCGCGGCTTCCATCCGATTTTCGGCCATTTCAGTTCGATAAGTGTTCGGGCGCCAATGTAGAGTTGCGCGCCTCCAACCTGCACGCAACCAAGAGGTGACTGTTGAAACTGGAAAATAGACAGAGTCTTGCTAAGGGTTTAAGTCCCTTTTTATTCAACTTAAGAAATTACAATTGCGTGCTCTTGACGCTCACAAACTACGCCGACCCGGCGGTAAAATAAAAATAAGAACCTGAAAAGAAAATAATAACAAGACTCTAACTACGAGGCTCTCTAAAAGTAACTAACCTCACCGCGTGTTACAATACCGCTGCTAATTCAGCAAACTTTGAATATCACGTTGAACGATTAACAATTCTCCGAGGCAAGCACACAGGCCGAAACGCGTGGTTCTTCAATTTCTGGCTAACTACCTCCGCGCTCGTGAAGTAAGAACAGCACCTCTCGAACTCGTTTCCTTTCTATTTAACTCAGAATACTTCCGCTGATAATTTGAATCCTTGCGCGTTCTACTAAAATTTACATACTCTGGCATTGGCAGTTCCAGGGGAAAGTAAGGCTTGACAGGAAAGATAGTTTAAACTTAAAATAAATGTTGTTAAAATAAATATAAACCCTCCAATCTGATTCTGTTTTTTTAATGTTTAACATGTTTAATGGTTTGATTTTCATATGTATTAATTTCTTAAAACGTGTTGAATTTTTTGGAGCAGCAGCTCTTGGTAACTTTTAGGCGAGCTTACTACATTATATATATATATATGTATATATATACAGTACAAAGTCCGAGGTCGGGACTTCGGGGATCCCAGATTTGAGATTTTTCCGGATATTAGATCATTTTAAATCTACTAGGATGTCACGTAGAAATTATAAAATTGAAAATATGAAATCGTGAATTATGAAATAATGAAGCATTTATGATTTAAAGGGTATTAAAATTTACAAAAGAAAAGAGCTTAATATTTATATGTTTACTTTATTAAACATTTCTTTCAATGTGAGTTGTTTGATTTGTTTTTTCTGCTGATACTTTAGACTAATACTATAGACATATAATTTCTTGTTGAGATATTAAGTTCCATTGTTCAAGTCCTGTAATTGCTGTGTCGAGAATTCCGAATAACTTGTCAATCAAAATTTTTTCTCGTTCAGTAACCTCTCTGTTACTTTCTTCACTATCGGTAGCTGTATTTTCTGGATTTAGAACCATACTACAGATTTCGCCCTCCGTTAATTGATTAATGATTGGGGCATTGTCATCGCAATGAAAAACTTCTGTTTAACTTCGCTAAATTCTGCCGCCTGGTGCGGCCATGCGAGCTCTGGCGCTGGTTCTGGCTTTATGTGAATAACAAATCAGTTATTCTTAATTCAAATAGCACTAAATATAATCGTTTGTCCTATGAGTATCATTAACAAAATCTATTTTCAGCATAAGGAAAGAAATTTCTGTTAAATCTTCCCTTGTTATCATTTTAGCGCATTAAATTTAAATCTGTAATCGGATAATACTCTGTTATTTGGCGTCGCTGCATGAGTCATCACTCAAGTTGTCATCCGTTGATAAACATGCGGTGTGATGAAAGCAAAATATAATAAATAATGATTCCCGATTTCGGCATCAAGGATATAAAACAGGGGTCTCCAAACTTTCCAGCCTTAGGGCCATACTGATTACTCCAGTAAGTTCCGAGGGCCAAAACCATATTATCATTGTTGCCGGTGGTAAAAAGTGAAATAGTCCACTGATGAATAAAAAAGTCCGAAAAAGTACGCAACGTTTAAAAAAGGCTGCAAATCGGACTAAAGTCCGCAAAACGGCAGCACTGCATATTATTAATTTTCCTGTCATTATCTGTAATTTCTAGATTAGTCGTAGAGTACGAGCCATGAGGAGTAACGTGACACGACATCTGGTGGACACAAGCGGAAATAGGTAGTACCTTCCATCACTAACAGATGGCGCTAATAGCACGTACAGAAGTCAGTTCCTATGACACTGTTGTGGAATAAAATAGTGCATACCTCCTTAAAACGTGTTTAAGTTTAAGACATCTTTGTAACAGTATTTTGATTTGAATTGTTGCTTTTGTGTGTGATTTAGTAGTATGGAAAAGAAGCGAAAAATTGATAGTGAATGCAGAAAATTCAAAGATCAGTGGAACATTCAGTATTTCGTAATTGAGTCCAGTAACAAGGCGCTATGTTTGATTTGCAATGAAAGCATAGCCGTTCTCAAAGAACGTCATTATGAAACAAAACATTTTCGAATGTTACATTTTCGAATGTTTCATAATGACGTTAAACGTCATTATGAAACAAAACATTTTCGAAATTATTCAAAATATACAGGGAGTTTGCGGACAGAAAAATTCGAAGCTATGAAACGCGGATTGAAATCGCAGCAATCTTCATTTACAAAACTCAAAACTGAACAAGAGGCTGCAACTTGTGCCAGCTTTCGTGTGGCTCTTGAATTGCAAAACGTGGAAAACCATTCACCGATGGAGAAATGATCAAAGAATGCATAATTGCAGTAGCCGAAGAAATATGCCCTGAAAAGGTAAATTTATTAAAAACTGTCAGTATGTCAGCAAACACTGTGGCTCGAAGGGTAGAAAACATTGCTGAAAATATATCCTCTCAACTGTTCGACAAAAATGGACATGTTGAGTGGTTTTCTTTGGCCTTGGATGAGTCAACGGATGTGTCAGATACTGCTCAGGTGTTGATTTATATTCGAGGAGTAGATAAAAGCTATGAAGTGCATGAAGAACTTCTTGATATGTATAGTATTCATGGCACAACTACTGGTACAGATATTTTTAAAGGAGTTGAAATGGCCATTAATCAAAAGAACCTTCGATGGAAAAACTTGAAATGTATTACAACTGATGGAGGCAAAAACATGAGTGGGAAAGATAAAGGAGTGGTCGCTCTTGTGTCAAAGGCTGTAGAAAATGATGGTGGTTCAAAACCATTAGTCTTACATTGTATCATTCATCAACAGTCCTTGTGCGGAAAATGTTTGGATATGTCTGAAGTTCTGAAACCAGTCATATCAACTGTTAATTTAATAGATCTTTTGGGCTGAATCACCGACAATTCCGACAATTTATTGAAGAGATTGGAGAAAATTACTTACCTTATCATACTGCCGTACGTTGGCTTAGTTGTGGGAAAGTTCTTCAGCGCTTTTTTTAATTTCGAGCAGTGATCGAAATTTTTTTGAATGAAAAGCATCGCCCTCTTACTGAATTACAAAACAACGCATGGCTGTGGAAGTTAGCATTCTATGTTGATTTGACAAAACATGTGAACGAACTGAATTTGAGATTGCAAGGAGAAAACCAGCATCTTCCTGATTTATACACTAATATCAAATCATTCCAGAAGAAATTGATACTGTTTCAATCACAACTACGAAGTAAATGTTTTTCACATTTTAAAACATGTGAAATATTCAGCTACACCACTGAGACTGAGTTTCCTATTGATTTTGCAATCGAAACTTTGAGTGCTTTGAAAATAAATTTTGATACTCGTTTCTCGGACTTTGATGCCATTGCGAATCAAATTAAGATTTTTCAGAATCCTTTTGATACTGACATTGAAACCCTAGCCCCGGAACTTCAAATGGAAATGATTGATCTACAGTGCATTGATATAATTAAGAACAAATATCAAAACTCATCTTTGTTGGAATTTTATAAGAGTCTTCCACTGACACAATTTGATAATTTGCATAAATTTGCTTGTGGGCTGTTTTCTGTTTTTGGTACTACTTATTTGTGTGAGAAGACCTTCTCCAAAATGAAGTACACAAAAAATGTTTACAGATCTAAATTAACTGATGAGCATCTTAAATCTATTTTAATAATTGGTACAAGTAAAATTAGTCCACAGCTACAAACTATTGTCAGTGGAAAATCTCAGTTACATAAATCTCATTAGTATTTCATATGTCATTATGCTTGTTATAAGTTATGTTTATATTTAAAATGTATAAAATGTTAGTTGGATTCATTTCAATAATTTGTTAGTTATTATGTACTGAAGTTAAATTTTCTGCATATTATACATGTCTTTACTCATTACAATTCTGTGTTTCTTTATCCAACTTATCACAAAAACAATAACAATAAGCCTACAACAATGTTATGAGTAGTTAGCCCATGACCATATCAATGTAGATGTCATATTAATAATTATTCAACATAAAATTAGAATACTTCAGTAAACTAAATTTAATTTGCTATAAAAAATATGTTCTCTAAAAGGAGTTTTCAAGTATGCTAGCTCTCCGCGGGCCGGACAAAATCTGTCCGCGGGCCGGATGTGGCCCACGGGCCGTAGTTTGGAGACCCCTGATATAAAATATTAGTTGGTGTAAAATTAACAAATGTTTCGGTTTGAGATTATGCCAAGCAGATACGCAGCTATGGAGTCAAGTTACTAATCACACAAATTTATGCTAAAATAATTATTTCTTCAATAATGAGATATTTTATTTAGTGCCAAACTGAAATTAAGAATCGGGATTTCCGGCATGTTTTTTTATGATGAAAAAAATCTAATGCGCATGCGTAAAGCATACCCCTTCCCTCTAAAAAAGCCCTAAAAAATTGGTTGGTGGTGGCTTTGAGGTACGGATTTTAGATCATTCCAGATATTGGATGTCCGGATCTCGGAATTTGTACTGTGTATATATATAGTAAAAAATGTATATTTTCAGTATACAGTTCTTATTATATATATATATATATATATATATATATATATATATATATAATAAGAAATATATATATATATATATCGATACATTATATACATATATATGCGATACTTAATTTTACTAATGCCTTGCATGTAATGCCCCTTTTAGCTGCAAAACATCTTTTCCTTCTCAACTGCAGAGTTTCTTCTTACAGTATCATGAATTTTGTCAAGTTAGAAGAACCATCTACTTCAGGAAAAAATGTAACCGCTAATTCAACATCAATAAGTGTAGAAAATAATAAAATAAATTCTTTTCTTTTCAAATCTGAAGTTACCAGATGCAGAAATATTGTGGGCTTTTAAGTGCATCAAAAGCCACTATTCTTTTAAATCGTGCGATGATATTGGGCCCTTATTCACTAAAATGTTCCCGTATAGTTCCATTACAAAATAGTTTTCATGTGGTGAAAAGAAATGTGCTTATATCTGTTATTTTGGTGTTGGCCCTTATTTTAAAACTTTGTTACTAAAGCATTGTAAAAATGCGGAGTTTTTTACATTACTATTTGATGAGACTCTTAATCTGACAAATCAAAAGAAGCAACTAGATATTTATGTGAGGTACTGGCATCACGAAAATAAGGTCAGAACTCAGTACCTTACTTCTGCATTTATAGGGCATGCAAAAAGTGAAATTAGTTTATCCAAATTTTATGAATGTGTTGAAAAACTAGACTTGTCAAAACTCTTACAAATATCGATGGATGGTCCTGCAGTAAACTGGAAATTTTATGATTTATTGCAACAGGACTTGACAAAGGAATATAACATTCAATGCTTGACATTAGGTACATGTGGTTTACACATTCTTAACAATGCTTTCAAAAGCATAGGATGTCATCCACTGGCTGGGACATTCCATCATTCTTATCCTCCTTATATTGGATTTTTAAAGATTCTCCTGCAAGACGTGAAGATTTTTTAAGTATATCTGGCTTAAAAAAAGCTACCTGTGAAGTTCTGCTTTTACCGATGGTTGCAAAATGTCCCAGCAGTTGAAAGAGCCATTGAAATATGGGATGAATTGTTACTGTACATTAAAGAAGTTGAAAGGGGGAAGTTTAAAAAAAAATTCATCGAAATCCTTCTCAAATATTTTGGAGGCAACTAAAGATAAAATATTTCTTATAAAATTAAATTTTTATCTCTCTCTGTCGAAAATATTATTGCCTTTCTTTAAATATTATCAAAGTCATAAACCACTTATTCCCTTTTTTGCTGAAGATATCTTAAAACTTGTAAATGATTGCCTTCAGCACTTTAAAATTTTGAAACTAGAATATTCAAAAATAACTAAAGCAGAAAATCTTTATAAATTTAATTTTAATGATCCAATTTGTTATAATGATAAAAGTAAAGTTTATTTGGGATTCAATGCTGAGCAGTTAATGAATGATAAATGCCGCAAGAAGGACATTTCACAAGCTGAAAGTTTTGCATTGAAACAAGATCAACAATGTGTCTTAACAATAGTACAACACTTAATGTCTAAATGTCCAATAAATTATTCTCTTATTCGAAATGCATCTTGTATAGACCCGCGATTGATGGTTAAAAGTCCAGAAAAAGCCCAGAACAAAATGAAAATAGTTCTAACGGTAATTATGCAGAATAAACGTGTTTTACAAGATGATTGGGATGAAATTCTGCTGTAGTTTGGAGAGTTTCTAGACAAAGTAGTTTCTAGACAAAGACAAATTTACATGAATTTTCTACTTTTGATCCTCAAAATCTTTCTCTTGACACATTTCTCGCTTCTTATTTTCATGATTTTCACTATTCAAAAATATGGAAAATAGTGAAAATGATGCTTATCTTGTCACATGGACAGGCCTCTGTGGAAAGGGGCTTCTCTGTAAATAAAGCAATTGAAATTGAAAATTTAAGTGATTCATCATACATTTTTCAACGCACAGTATTTGATTACATAACATTTTCTGGAATTGTTCTTAATATCGAAATTAATAACGAAATGAGATTAGCAGCAGCTTCTGCAAGATCTAAATATATGCAGTATTTAGAAGAACAAAAATCTTTAACTAAATCTGAAAATTCAAAGATTAAAAGAAATATCATTGAGGAAGATTATATGAAGCAGAAGAAAAAATTTCTTCAAAGGGACATTAAAGATATTAATGAAGAAGTAGATGCTTTAGCAGATGAAGCTGAGACCAGCATGAACATTGATTTGTTTATCAAAGCAAATGAACTTAAAAGAATAGTTAAAGAAAAGGAAATAGACATAAATAAATTAGATGTTAAAATAGCTGAAATGATTTCAGATTTAAAAAAAGCACAAATGTTTTGTACCTTTTATTGTACTGTTTATTATTCTAGTATCTTTCAAAAAACCAAGGAAATAAATTGTATGTTTACAAATCAGTTATTTTAATCTGCAAAATATTCTTACATTGTGATTATAATAGTAGTTGACTGTGTTTGAATAAATATCAAATAAGTTAGTAATAATCATGTAAATCTCTAAGATAGTGAGTGTTATTAGTGTAAAATACACTTATACATGTTTTTAAAGAAATTATGTTCCTAATTTAATGTTATCTACTTCATAACTTGTAGGGAGTTAGTTTAATTTTCAAAATTGTTTTATGGTAAATATTAAAGTGAATTTAATAATAGTGCATAATACACACTTCTGTTAGTTTCTTAAAGTGAAATTACAAGCATGAAGTCGGTTTGTATGGATAATTGCTTTATTCTATTTGTTTTTTTGTTTGCTGATAGGTCCTTAATTTTTTCTTTGATGGTCCTTAAAACTCTTTAAAAGTCCTTAATTTTTATGTAAGGAAATGTGTACGAACCCTGTTAAATATGTTTCCTTGTTTATAAATTACAGAAGTTTTTTTTTCAATAATTCCTGATATTTTAAAGGAAAATTTTCATGTTTTTTTTTTTTTTTCCTTGTAGCAGGTTTAAATAGTCGTTGATTGAAACCACACTAATTTTACCTAACAATCGGAAAATGACACAAATGACGTGAACTCTTTCATAATTATATTACTCATTAGCATTAAAAAAAAGCTTAACTTGAGTTGAAGATTACCTCAGAAGAGTTTTTTTTTTTTTTTTAATTTCTTAATTTAGATGCCATACAGTCTGGTAATACATATCTTATAATACATAATAATAAGTCTGGTTATACTACAGCCATATCAGTGGCCGATTAGACCGCTAAATATTAGTTGTTGGATTTGGATTCAAACTCAGACGAACGAATGCGATGGCTGTGTGGTATTTTTCCATGTATAACATGAGTATGAGCTATTCGTTGGAAAGGCATCTTTCTACTTTAAAGCAGATAGTCCTCGTGTGTTTTGCTGTATTCAAATAATCCTAGCCTTCAAACTACGACACCTATCACTCTAAATCAAGATGAAAGTTTTCTAAACAAGATTTTTAAATCGGGCTTTGAGGGGTTCCAGTGGCCAATCGCTAAAACCGCTGAATACTGGTAATTCGACATGGGTTCAAATAGAAATTCCCTCCATGATAGTTTCAGTCCTCTTGCACAAATTCCAAATCCATTAAATTTTCTTTATTAAATACAATTATAATTCTTTCTTTTTAGAGAAATTGCAGGGGAAAAAACTGTAAACATCAAATCGAGTGCGATTACGAATATTTTAAAATAGTTAAAATTTTGAGCGGGAAAGCTTTTTTAATACGTTCATAAGCAACTGATAATTAGGGGAAGAAAAACATTTTAAATATAAAACTTTGTCGATTTCTACAATAATCTATATAAATGCGTTTTCAAAAACTTCTGCTGAAATATGAAGAGTAGTATTTGTAAAGCATTTATTAGTGAGATCTGTAATTATATACTCAGCTTTTAGTTTTCATAACCTTCCAGTCATCAGAATAAAGTCATTAAGCATAAGGGGGGGGCGAAAAAGGAATTTAAAAAAAAATATATTATTTTTACAAAATGACTCAAAATTTCCTGAGCTAGTATAATTATGTAACTCAAATAATTAAATATTTGCAAAAATTTTGTTGACCTCTCTCAGTCTTACCAATATTTCTGTATAGATATAGAACATAATTAAATATCGATAATGAGTATCATAGATAGTGGAGGATATAGAATGAGCATCTTAATATATAATTGTGTTTGTCGAAAAACCAGCCACTTTGATAAATGAACATAGCTGTCGGGAATCGCATATGAATGTCACATACATGCTTTATAATACCAAGAATGTTATAAAAATGACGGTTATTTGATATCAGCATTTACTGAACTTTCCAAAATGTTTAAAAATATAATGTTTAAGAGTCAGCAAGTTTGTTTAAAAAACTGTATGCATTTCAATCACGGTGTGTTGTCACTATAATTAGAAGCTCGTCATCCATATTTAGACTTTTTCTCGATAAGCTACCGAGTCCAAATTTTGTACTCACCCCGTTTACGGATGGAAATACGGCAAGGTAAACCGAGTTTTATAAAATTCGATTTAGAGGTCTTAAAATTTAATGTTGAAAAAAATTTTTGCGCAGATTTCCATTCAAAGAATAAACTAAAAATCTCACAGATTTTAAGTTTGCATCACTTTACAGAGCGTAAAATAGCTTTTGAAATAAAATTTGCATAAAATTAATATAATTTCTGATTTTGGGTGAATTTTTAAAACTATACTTTTATGAGGTAAGAGGAATTTTGGAAGTAAAAGACAACCAAAAGGAGAAAAATAATTTGTTGTACAGATTAATGGGAATAAAAGCCCCTTTGAAAAATTCCTGTACAGTTTTATAACAAGAATAATAGATTCTTAAATAACGAAATCAAATAATCGAATCGTATTGTCAAAAGTATAAGATTTATAAATTTATCAAGAGAGCTGCACGCTTTTTTATTATTTGTGATATAAATTTATAGAATTTTTTTAAAGAGAATTATTTAATCAAGTGTTCCCAATAAATTATATAATACATTATTTTTCTCATTTTAATTCATTAATAATTTTATGAGTCATAAATAAAAATTTATTTTATAAAAAGTTGTTTATTTTTTCAATACTTGTTCTAAAACAGAAATTCTTCAATTCCTTTTATATATACATTCACTTTGTAACTGGTAATAAATTTGTTTCGTTAGAGTCAGTGTAAGGCCTTTATCTCAAAACATCAAGAAAACTTTTCCCTGTGCTAATGACAGCCATTACCCATTGCCGTCAGGGGTGCGCGGACCCTTGTCCCCTTAGGCAATGGGGGTTGGAAGACGTACAAAAATACGGACTAGACGTTTTTGGCGCATTTTTCCGCTATTACCAAAACACGGGAAGATCCATTTTCGAGGGTACATTTAAACTAATAATAATCCGTAATAAAAGAACGAGAAAATACGAGTCAAACCGTTAATAGGTTAATATAGATGCTTATGTGAGCATCTATGACATATCAAAAAACACTGGGATATATAACCATTATTTAGGGAATAATATCCAAAATGAACTCGTCCATTTGATGGGGAAAGTGGTTCTCAAGAAAATATTTGCAGATACTCAGTAAAATATTTGCTGCCAAATATTACTCCATCATGCTAGACTGTACTCCTGATGCAAGCCATCAGAAGCAAATGACTAATGATATACAAAATGATAATACGAATTGTCAATGTTTGTGACAACAGTTGAGATTTGTGAGCATTTTGTAGGCCTTTTGACAGTAGGTAGTAACACAGGTTTGAATTTGACAGAAGTATGCTTGAAAAAGCTTGATGAACTAAATTTGCAACTAAAAAACTGCAGAGGTCAAGGATATGATAATGGATCCATTTTGAAGGGGCAGAACGCAGGGTACAAAAACGCATACTTGAGCTAAATCCGAAAGCGTTTTATATTCTATGTGGCTGTCACAGCTTAAACTTAGTGCTCAGCGATATAACGAAATCTTCAACTATGGCTATCAACCTTTTTGAGATTTTACATGAGACTTACTTGCTGTTTGCTGCATCAACTCAATGCTGGGATATGCTCAAGTGATATGTGAAATCATTTACAATGAAGCCAATCTCAGAAACATGCTGGGAGTGTCAAATAGATTCTGTTAAAGCTGTGAGGTTTCAGGATCAATTTATGATGCATTGATTGAGGTCTCTGAGAGTACAAATGATCCAAAGGCAAGAACGGAGGTTGCTGGTTTTTTAAACCAAATTAAACGCTACTCTTTCTTGTTATCGTTAGTAATATGGCACAATCTCTTGGAAAAAGTTAATAGTGTGAGCAAAATCTTGGAAAGTAAGGGCGTGCAATTCGATGTTGCTTTGAATTGCATTCAGAACACAATCGACTTCCTACAAAGAAACAAGTATTGATGCAGCTAATCCTACGAAATCCTACAAAGAAACAAGTATTTCCTGCAAATCCTACAAAGAAACAAGTATCGATGTAGCTAAAGAGTTAACTACAGAACTGTAGATGGACGAGAGCAAAATAAGCTTTCCAGCTGCTCACATCGCAAGATGTAGAAGGAGGGTCCAAAGGCAACACAATTATGAAGCTCGTGATGAGCCCTTATGTGGTCCTAAACACTAATTCTACTTTGATTTTTTCAACGTCTTGCTAGATCAAGCCGTAATGTCAATGACTGAACGATTGACTACGTGAAAGCCCATTATGACAAGTTTGGTTTCCTGCACAATTTCGGATGCATTACAGGAATGAGCGAAACTAACCTGAGGAAGTGTTGCAATATGTTGTTCTTGAGAAAGTGTTGCTATTGTTCTCAGCGATATCTTAACAGATGAAATTACTGAGTCAGATGTTAATGCTCATGATTTATATGCCAAATTGCACAACTTAGCAGGTTTAGTGCCATTAAGTACTGGTATTCTTTAAAGTCTGCAATTCATATATGAGAACAATTTGCAAGATTAATTCCCAAACGTCTGTGTTGCATTACGTATCACTTTGACTGTTCCTCTAACTGTCGCATCTGCTGAATGCATGTTTTCAAAGATCGTGCTGATTATGAGTGACCAGTAAACAAGCATGATGCAAGAACAATTGAATAGCTTAACATTAATATCAATTGAGCACAAAATCATCGACTCTCTTGATTATGCAAACTTAATAAAAGATTTTTCCAAAATTAAATTACTCAAGGTGTTTTTACAGTAAGGTTTGAATTGCATATCAGGCTACAATGCTACATGTACATAATACAATATCGGATACTCTGTTACTCAGTTATCCTGAACTGAGTAACTTAACTGAACTGAGATTAGGTAATACTCAGTTATCCTGAATCCTGTAATATGATATAGAAGATAAGATATATACAGTGGAACCTCGATATGAGTTTAATTTATTCCAGCATTGAGCTCGTAGAATATCTTCTAGTAAAAAAATGACTTCAGTAATTTTATATGCAAATGACAAAATAACCAGTTTAAACCAGTTTTAAAGAGTTTGGAACATACATTTTTATTTTGTCATTTGTACAGCGAATTTCTCATATCTGCTAACAAACTTCCCCATTGAAAATAATAGAAATCCAGTTAATCTGTTCCACACCCCCAAAAATATCAACATAAAATCAATTTTTTTAATAAATAACACTGGTAAATAATGTAACCCTAGTTTACCTTTATGATATCTTCCGATACCGACCTTTTAACTGCTTCTTTTTAATCCACATCAAAAACAGCTTCTAGGAGTTTCAGATGGTGCTTGGAAGTAATGGTAACTCCTTTGGTCAGATCAAGTTTCTTAATTTCCTCCTTCTTTTTCAGAGCTCAGATCGTCGTTGTTAAAAGGCCATAAGTCTTCGCCAATTCCGTCACTCTTACACCACGCTTATGTTTATATATGATTTCTTTCTTAATTTCAACAGCCATGGCTCCCTTATTTTTCTTTGGGGTTGGTGGTGGAGCCCCCAAAAGTTGGAGGGGGCTCCTCCTCCAACCCCTGTTTTGTCTAGAGATCCACATACCACTTAAGAACGGTCGTGCTTCTGCAGCCACATTTAAAATTACTTGCATTTTTGATAATCATACACTTGTGTTCTTGATAATCATGCATCATCATATACTGTTCAAACCATCTGTAACATTTGGGTTGCAGGTTTACCTAATTAGTAACAAAATTTAATGTTATATAACGTTCAATCTCAAAGCAAATTTTTTTTGTAGAATATCTTCTAGTAAAAAAATGACTTCAGTAATTTTATATGCAAATGACAAAATAACCAGTTTAAACCAGTTTTAAAGAGTTTGGAACATACATTTTTATTTTGTCATTTTTTATTTTATCATTTGGTCCTTTAGTTTGTCCCGTTATTTTATCGTTAATATATGTGTATGCATATATTGTCTTTTTTAAATTTAAGTTTGTTACTTTAAGTTATACAGTCTGTTTATTGAAATGCCTTAAAAATTATTTAATGTTTTATGTTAAATATATAAATACATAATTTAAATTATTCCAGATAAATATTGGAATGTTTTCAGTGAAGGAATTTACTTAAACAAAATTTTAATTCTTGTACTATCAAGGGGGAACACTGTGTAAATGAGCTTAAAAGTATCATGCAATCGATAATCAGAACTTTAAATTTTTAATTTAATATGATTTTACTCCTGGATATATTATTTTGTTCTTTTCTTACAGGATCATATGCTATGATTATAGGAGAAGTAATATCAACTAAATTTTCTGTTGAAATCAGAGCTATGAAACTGACAGAATTATTTGAAAAAAATGCAGAAACTCTGTGGATTCTAGAAGTATTAGATTTCTACAAATTCATGGAAAGCAGTTGATAATTTTTTGTATCTTTTTACCAATATAAATTTTTATTTTTCTATTATATGCAGAAATCTGTGTAGAATGTTACTAAATTATTTTAAATGTTATCCTTTATTGCTTAATCTGCCAAGAAGTATTTCTGTATCGGCAAAATGTTGTGAAAAAGGAGAATTTAAGGAATTGGTGAAAATAGCAAATGTATCTAAACCCATATGTAAAACAAAGAGTCCACACTTAGTACCAGTTGGATACTTACCTAAGATACCTAATCAGAGTTTGATTCGTCATCTGCAATGGATAATGAAAAAAGATCTTTTGAAGCAAGATATGTTTTTGATTGGTTTACCAGGACCACTTCGTGGTCGCATTATCCTTCAGTATTTAGAAATAATGCATCAGGAAGTAGAATATGTTGTATTGTCTCGAGACACTACAGAAAATGATTTGAAACAGAGAAGAGAGATTTTAGAAGGTACAGCTCATTATATAGATCAAACTGCAGTACGTGCAGCTATTGAAGGGCGGTTTCTTATTCTTGATGGGATTGAGAAGGTTGAGAGAAATGTTTTGCCTGTATTAAACAATTTGCTTGAAAATCGTGAAATGCAGCTTGAAGATGGACGCTTTCTTATTGCTCCAGAGAGGTATGATAAGCTTTTATCTGAATATTCAAAAAAAGTTTTAGATGAATGGAAATTAGTTCGTGTATCAGAAGATTTTAGAGTAGTTGCTTTAGGGTTACCTGTACCTCCATTTAAAGGGAATCCACTTGATCCACCATTTCGATCAAGGTTCCAAGCTCGATTTGTTCAGTTAAATTTTGAAGATCAAATTGGTGAGTTTTCTGATCAACATTACAAAATTTCAAAAGATGCATTAAAAAATTTTGTTTCAGCATGCTACACATTCGTCTCTAATGAATCAGCAGCTTTAGGTCTTCCAAAATTTCCCATTGAAAATTTATATAATGCATTAGAACTGTTGAATAATTTTCCTACCCTTCCAATGGAATGCATTTTAAAATGGATGTATCCATATTCAATTTTATCTGAAGAAGCGCAGAAGGCTGTACTGCACACATTAAAGACATTTACAGTTAATCCGCAAAAGACTAGGACTAATGTTAAAGTTATTAAAAATGTATATGGAAATAATAAGTTTTCCTGCCCTGTAGAATTTCATATTGATGGTGAAAAAACTGTACTTCATGTACTTGGCCATAAACAAAGTAATAAAGTTATTTCACATCCCAATTTCATCCCAAATCCATATCATGATAGTATTTTAGCCGATATGTTTCAAACACATACAGTTCAAGATTTTTGTATTGTTGGCAATAAAGGTAGTGGAAAGTCCATTTTAGTGAAGCAATTTGCTTCACTTCTTAATTATCCTGTGGAGATGGTTATGCTTTATAAAGATATGACAGCTAGGGATTTACTACAACAAAGGATTACAGATGAAAAAGGAAATACATTATGGAGGCCTTCTCAGCTTGTTAAAGCTGCACAAGAGGGAAAACTTCTTGTGTTAGATGGCTTGCATAGACTTCATTCTAGTACTTTGTCAGTGCTACAAAGGCTGATACATGACCGTGAAATGTATTTGTATGATGGAACAAGGTTATTACGGCATGATCGTTACAAATTGATTAAAGAAAAATGTCAACTTTCAGATAAAGAAATGGAAGATAGAAAACTTTTACCAATACATCCCTCATTTCGCATTATAGCATTAGCTGAATCTCCCAAACAGAGTTCCAAAAATGTCTGGATGACTCCTGAATTGATGTCTATGTTTATGTTTCATGTTGTACGTCCTTTATCTTTACAGGAGGAAAAAATGGTTATTCAAAGTTTAGTAGGGAAAATAAGTGAGAAAATTGATTTAGTTTTGAATTTTGCCCATGCATTGAGAAGCTCTAAAGATGAAGCTCTGCAGAATGTTAGTGGATCTTTTTCTACCCGGCAACTTATTCGAATTGCTCGAAGATTATCTTCTTTCCCAAATGAAAGTGTCTTTTCATTGATAACACAAGCTTGTTTATTGAAATTTTTACCTCAGCTTACTAAACAAGCTGTTGAAAATGTTCTTGAAGGCTGTGGTATTGATGATCTTCAGACATCAGTTTTAAGAGATATTGATGTGAATGAAAGCAAACTTCGTATAGGAAGTACAAGTGCCTTTGTTTCTACACCTGGCTCTAGTAAAGTCAAAGTTCCAGAAATTATTTTCTATAATAGCCAAGAACATTTAGAAGTAATGGAAGCCATGTTACAAGATTTTCTTTTGGGAGAGCATTTGCTTTTGGTAGGAAATCAGGGTGTGGGAAAGAATAAAATAGCTGACCGTTTCTTACAGCTGTTAAATCGGCCTAGAGAATATATTCAGTTACACAGGGATACAACTGTCCAGTCTTTGACTCAACAGCCAACTGTAGTTGATGGTAAAATTGTTTATGAGGATTCTCCACTTTTAAGAGCAGTTCAGCTTGGACATATATTGGTAGTGGATGAAGCTGACAAAGCACCAACTCATGTTACTAGTATTTTGAAAGCTCTAGTTGAATCAGGTGAAATGATGCTTTCAGATGGCAGACGTATTATACACCACACTGATGCAAATTCACAAGAAAATTCTGATACTGTAATTATGCATCCTGATTTTAGAATGATAGTTTTGGCAAACAGACCGGGCTTTCCATTTTTGGGTAATGATTTCTTTGCTACTTTGGGTGATATATTTAGCTGTCATGCTGTGGATAACCCTACACTTGAATCAGAAATATCAATGTTGCATCAGTATGGCCCTCAGGTACCAGAATACATACTTCGAAAGTTAACAAAATTTTTTGGAGAACTCCGATATATGTCAGATTCTGGATTAATTTCTTATCCTTATTCTACACGTGAAGTTGTAAATGTTGTTAAGCATCTTAATAAATATCCTGAGGATGGAATATCACATGTTTTAAAAAATGTTTTTGATTTTGATAATTTTAGTTTAGAATTAAAAGAAACATTGGAAAGATTATTTGAAAAACATGGAATACCTAGTGAAAATCAAACCATCAAAGTAAAAATTGCAGATAAATTTAATCTTCCAAAACCTCATTATAAAGCAGAGTGGCAGGTGGAAAATATTTCTGATTGCTGGACGATAAAATTACATAAACTGTATTGCGAAAATATTTGTAAGTTACCTGTCTTGTCACAAAATCTTGATTTTGAAGATGCAAGAGCTACATTATTTTCTGAACAACAAAGTTATTACCAACTACCTTTAAATGATGATAATATTCCCATTGACATGGCAACGTCACCAAGTTTAAATGATGGAATTATTTATGTGGCAACAGCAAACCCAGTATCCTTGTTCAAAATTGATACTGTCAAAACAATATTAAGCTGTGTCAATTTGTCTGGATATTTTCCAACTGTGAGAAGTGGATTTAAGCCAAAAATAAAAATTTGCACTTTAAGCTCACCTTATGACGGATTTGTTTTTTTCCATGAGAGTATGACGGAACAAACATTTTTAGTTAATCCATCAAATGGAATCATGAATAAAGTACATTTTTTTAATGCTGTTGAAGAAGCAGTTTCTAAAATTACTCGTGCTGTGTATTCTAAACCGGTACAAAGCAATTTTCAGTTGCACGTGGGCTTTCCATCTGGTAAGAAAATATTACTTTATGGTAAATATGGTTCAAAGCTGATACTTTTAGATTTTCACACTAATCAATCTCTTCATGTAGAAACACGAGAAAATATTAAGCAAATCATAGTATTAGATGAAACTAGTTTAATTTTAAGAGGTGAAGCAAGTAATTTCATTGTAGATATTTCAGATTCATCGAAATGGCTTGTGAGAAAAATTAAGAAATGTGATGATTTATTTGGACATTCAAATTTTAATGTAAAATTAATAAAAAATCATAATTTAGTGTCAAACTTGAATGTGATTAATAATAATGTTCATAAAGCATTAATGTCTAATTCAGAGGATTATGCATCCATTATTTCTGGTTCTTTCTTCAATGGAAATATTTTACAGGTGATGGGCTACCCAAGAAATAGCAGAATTTCTCTTGAAAATGTGAAAAGTTGTATATTACCTCTAACTTCACAAATAGTTCGATTTTTTCCATCAAATGCCCTCCTTGAAAGAGTTAATTTTCGTAATAACAATAGTGGATATTTAGAAGTGGTAGATGTCAAAGATTCAATTTATTATTACTTACGCATCAGTTTCCCACCAAGAATGTCTCCTTTTGCTAGTTGGTTAGCTGATACATCTGAGCAATATTTAATAATGTGTATGTCATCAGCTGAAGAGCTGTTTACAGCAGATGCAAAAGGATGTATTAGGAAATGGGAAGTTAATCGACTTTCGTTAAGTAATTCCTTTCAGGAGTGGAAAAAACTTGCAGGTTTGGATAGTAATCAGCAGCTTTCTATAGAGTATGTGAATCCAAATGCAGTAAATGAGCCTAAGCATGGTAAAGTAGATTCAACTGGGGCACCTCATGTTGGAGGGAATACCTGGGCTGGTGGTACTGGTGGAAGAGATACTGCAGGCCTGGGAGGGAAAGGTGGCCCATATCGATTAGATGCAGGTCATAATGTGTTCCAAGTATCAGATGCTGAGAAAGAAGCAGTCCCTTTGGAAATCAAAAATGCTGCCAGGAAAATGGCAATGAAGGCATATAAAGACAAGCTTAAAGAAATAGAAATGAGTGAATATGATGCTGAGCTATATGAAAACTTTCTTTTTAATGTTAAGAAACAAATTAATATTTTGCGTGTTATTCTAGAGGGATTGCAAGCAAAAAGCAAGGAGCGGCTGTGGATGAAACACCAGACATCTGGAGAATTTGACGATACAAAATTAATTGAAAGTATAACAGGTGAGAAAAACATTTATAGAAAAAGAGGAGATCTTGAGCCAGAAGTTGGAAGTCCACAAGAGAAACCAAAGCTTTTAAGGCTTGTTGTTGATGTTAGTGGAAGTATGTATCGCTTCAATGGACATGACAACAGACTTCAGAGAGAATTAGAAAGTGTAGTTCTAGTAATGGAAGCTTTTGATGGATATCAGGAAAAATTTCAATATGAAATCATAGGTCATTCTGGCGAACATCACTGCATTGAATTTGCACAGTTTGGTAGCCCTCCAAAGAACAATAAAGAACGGTTAAATATTCTTAAGAAAATGTATGCTCATTCTCAGTTCTGCATGAGTGGAGATAATACACTGGAAGCAACTTCACAAGCCATAAAGACTATTACAAAAAATGATGCTGATGAATATTTTGTCATTGTCTTAAGTGACGCCAATTTTGATAGGTATGGCCTTTCACCCAAGTCATTCGGAAATCTTTTGATTTCAGATGCTAAAGTTAATGCTTTCGTGATATTTATAGGTTCACTAGGTAATCAGGCATCTGTATTATCTAAAAAATTACCAGCTGGTCGAGGATTTATATGTTTTGACTCTTCAAACCTCACTGAGATATTACAAAAGATATTTACTTCTGCCTTATTTAGAGATTAAAAAGTATTGAAACAGATTAATTTTATAAGTAAATACAGTCAAAAGTCGTTAATTGGGACACCCATAATCCGGAATGATCTATAATCCGGACCTCAAAGCTACAAACTTTCTGCGCATGCGCGTAAGACCTTTACCGCTGCGAATTTGCGCGTGCGCGAAATACGTTTACGAATGCGCGTTTAATGTATAACGGACGGGATAAGCTAAGCTAAAATTATCTAATTATCTATTTCAGTTAATGTTGCAGATTGCGTTGTTCCTTAATCTTCGAATTGGATCCGGATTATTATTTTTTGCAGACTGTTAGAGCAATTTTATAAAAGTAAGCTTGAACTTTCGATTATGTCAAATAGAATTTCCGATATATATTTACTAATATGTAAATTATATACAAAGCGAAAGTATCTTTCGGAGTCCATTAAACAAAAAGTGGAATTGCTGCAAAAAATGGATAAAGGCATATTTTTTGTTTATCTAAACTTTGTTTATCTTTAACGCCGCGGCGGCGTGCAATGAATTGGAAGTTGATTTGTCAACACTCTCCTTATCTTAAGAGCAGATGTTTTTATTTTATTTGGCTTATAATTGCTTACTCAGTGTAGTATTTCATCTCGATGTACTCCGTCTTTGATATGATTTAAATCAAATGCCTCGTCATTATAATTCGCTTCCGATAGCGAAGAAAGTAACATAGGTTATTGAAAACGAAAAAATTTCGATTGACAAATTAGTCGGTATTCTCGACACAGCAATTATAGAACTTGAACAGCGGAACTTTGTAACTGAACAAGAAATTATGTCTGTTTATAGAATTAAAGAGAATGTATTATCACATAAAAAACGAAGCAACTGAAACAACTTACATTGAAAGAAATGTTTAATAAAGTAAACAAATAAATATTAAGCTTTTTTTGTAAATTTTGATACCCTTTAGATCATAATTGTTCTTTATTTCGTAAATTACGGTTTCATGTTTTTAATTTTATGATTTCTGCATGCCATTTTACCAGATTTAAACTGATGATCTATAATCCGGAAAAATCGATAATCCGGAATCGCCGAAGTCCCGACGAGTCCGGATTAACGACTTTTGACTGTATTGTATCTTTAAATATAAGTAATTTTGTATTAAATTATTTATGATTTATTGCATAGATTTGTGTGCTATGTTTTCGTATTAATTTAATCAAATCAATATCAGGCAGCCAATTACAAAATAAAGTTTATATTCATTTTCTTTGCTTTTACTTTTGTATTAGCTGTGTCATCAGATTCAAAGAAAAAGTTTAGTTTTCAGCATTCATTTTATTTTGTGAAATTTTTTCTAAGCTTTTAAGCTCAAGTAATTTCTTCTCTTATGACACTCCAGTTACCTGAAAAATGTAGCAAAAATTAACATGGCTTTGACATTACTAAACTATATTGATAAAATTTTCATGTTTTCCACATATTGAGACAACACTGCTGGTATCGCTTAACTGTTTGTCCCATTTCTCAATGCTGCCATACATTGGTATTTTGTTGTGATGTCTTAAACTGTATTTGTGACAAAATGCACATTGCACTAGTGTCGTGGATTTCAGTTGTCTATCACCATTTATTTTTTAATAAAATTAATGAAGAACTATACATCTTAATATATTGTACATTGCAGTAATTTCTTTGATGATTAAACAGGAAAAAAAAAATGGAGTTATGATAAAGATTTTTTTAATGTTTAAGAAACACTACATGTTTATAATTAGATCTACCGCAGTAATAATTAGGAAGAACAGAAAAGAATTATGATATTGATGCTGATTCTTGAGTACTAATTACTACTACCTTAGAATACCATTTACTTAGCACCATTGGGCTTATTCCAATCCCAGATAAGAGATTTTTACATATAATTGAATATATATTTCTAGAACTTTTGGAATTGAACTTTATTTCCAGTACATATTTTGTAGTGCTATCTGTAGAAATTGCATCATGCAAAGTCCATTAGTGGGCTTTTGATTTTTCGGCCACAATTAAATAATATCAAATATCGTGCAAATTATTTAAAATTAAAATGCAGGATTTTATATATCAGAAAAACAAAACAACATGTAAAATTTGCCATATTTATTATCACATAAAAGCTGTGAATTTCTTGGTATCTTGGCGTAAAACTTCATATGTCTGCCTGCGTACAAAATTGTCAAACTGAAAGCTTTCAGATTTTACATTAAGCCCAAAGGGGTGTTTTTTAACGTTTGCGGGTTACCTTTATTTATTAAATACCATGTTCTTTGCACTTAAACCATAAAATTCAGTTCAACGGCAATATCGCAAAATAATTTTTAAATGATCATATCTTTAGAATTTTCGATACACGATCTCGAGCGCTGGAGATTAATTCCCCTCCCCCCTAGAGTTGCCATTGCTCGCTTTGAAATCGTTGAGTTTGCTAATCAAAAATTCGTCAAAGGTTTACAAAATATGAAATAGATAATAAAACAAATTCAAAATTTGGCCTTCCAGATGCCCATATTCGGTTGAAAACGTACATTTTTCAAAATTTGACATCTCTACGGAATGGTGATCATTTGCCAGTCATACCATCATTTTAGTGTACATGTTACATTACAATTGGTTGATGTACAAAACATAAGTAATTAGAAATGTTGAATACCTAATATAACTTTAAAAATAAAATATAAATATAAAATCTGTGTAAAAGTCCATATCTTGTAGAATGTAGAAGAATATTAATATTACAATGTCTATATGTAGTAAAATTAATAAAGTAATAAAATAAAACTGTCTTATGTTGAAGTCCATATAATTATATGTAGAAGTTCATACATAGAACTCCATGTCTTGAAGAAGTGAAAGAATGTCCATATGTAGAAGTTTATAGTTTAATGATATAGTTAATTAAATCAGAATCCCCTGTTCAACCATTTTTATGGAGCATTTAAATTTTTATAGTGTTTGTCTGAACCAGAGTTGTGCTAAAGTTGTGGTAAATGGCTTGAGGTGGAGATCCTTTGTGATTTCGTAGTTAAAGAGGTAGTGATCAAGAGTGCCAGTATGTCTGAAGATACATAGGTTTGAGTAATGGAGACGGAATCTTTTAAGATATTCGGGGAAAGAACCATGTGACGTGAGAAAGATGGTGATTGCTGTATTGGAGAATAATAATTCTCTTGAGGGTACCCGGTAGGAATAGGAAAGTTCTACTTGTATTTTCCAATGTCCATTGCTGTTTGCAGAGGTCAAGTAAATCTTCTAGTTTATTGTTCAAGTAAGATAAATGATTTGGAAGGAAATGTTGAGGTAAAGACGGATTATTAGCTGCATAGGAGAGTTGTTGGTACTAGTTCATCAGCTATTTTGTTTCTATTGTTCCAGCATGAGCTTTTGTCCATTTGAATTTGGGTAGTGGATTGTGAGGAAAGTGAGAGAGAAGATAATGATTATTGCAAACTATTGGAGATCTACTGTGGCCAATTTGATGCTGGATGCACTATCTGTAATTATTAAGATAGGAAGGCAAAAGTCTTTGGTAAAGGTGATGGCTTCTTTTGTCGCAAATTACTTTGCTTGAAAGACTGAGTTTTTATGAGAGAGTTGTTGGTATCAATTATTGATTAGTTTATTATTATAAAAGGCACAGTATGCACAGCCTACTCGTAGCTCAGTTTTGGATCCTTCAGTAAATATTTGTAGAGCGAAGCAATAGGATGGGTATGTAGTAATAAGTGATTTTGTATGAAATTCAGATGGATTTAAATCAAATATTGCGAAACCGTTGTTCATATTTATCCGGGAAATATTGATTACTGTTCAGAGTGCTAATGGAGACATAATCTTGTTATTTGTACTTTTACAGCTTCTTTTATAATTGAAAGATAAATAGATGGAATTCTCAAAACATAAGATCATCCTTCAACTCAACATCCACACACATACAAAAAAAAAAGGAAGTTAATAGTGTCGAAATTTTTACCTGCAATTCAACATGCAAACTGCGTTCTTTCACAAATAACGTTAAAATAAACTGGTAGAACAACAACTTATCTATTGTAAAGTCGGAGCACTTCGCCGCAGACACAAATCAAGCTCAAACGACGACGAAAGAACTTTTTACAAACTTCAATATCAAGAAGCTCGAGCTTTTGATTATTGTTCAGACTGCATGGAGACACAATCTTGTTACTTGTACTTTTGCAGCTTCTTATATAATTGAAAGATAAATAGGTGGAATTCCTGTTATTGTTTGTAGAGTAGTTCTGTATGCTTCTGAGATTATAAGAAGAAATGGTCTTTGAATAGTTGAGAGATGACGTTTTACGTGACTATTTAAGTGATTGCCCCAGGCTGAGACTCCATGTAGTATATCCCCCCCCCTCGATGACTAAAAAGTACCAAATTTTTAGTAGATTTGACGAAGAGTATGGGTGAGAATAATGGTTTTATTTTTTATATGATGAATATGAGGATGATACGGCATTTTCGGGTCTATTACACTTGCCTAGATGAGATTCTTGTCTAATTTTATTTTATTTTGGGATATTTTCATAATCGAATTTCTAATTTTTTTAAGTGATGACCTTGATTTAGGCATATATAGTGCTTTACATTCAGAAAAACAAATCTTGAGATGGAATTTATTAGCCCAGTTATTGTAGATATTGAGAGATTCAATGGGATTTTCTTCTATTTGTTTTCGATTGCTTGCATTAATTATTAGAAAGAAATCATCGGCATATGCCTGTGCGTGTGTGTGAGGAATATTGTCAAAAGATTGTAAAGCAATATTTGCAATGAGATTCCGAAGAGGGCCCCAAGCATGAGCCCTTGGGACAGCCTTTGGTTATTTTATAAGCAATGCTACCATTATTGGATGTATTAAGAGAGTTATTATTGGATGTATTAAGAGAGTAATTTTATAAGCAATGCTACCATTATTGGATGTATTAAGAGAAGTATTGCCATTATTGGATGTATCTTTTATTAAGAGAAGAATGTCATTTGGCCAGTTGATGCTTTCTAGAATATTGATAATGTCTTTCCATCTGATAGAATCGAATGCAGATTGAATGTCCAAGGATATTGAATATTGATTATTTATTTTATTATTATGGATAACTTCTTGAAGTTTTTGAAATGCATGTTCTATTGATTTATTTTTGATGAAACCAATTGATTATTGTGCATTATTCTGCTTTTATGAAGATGGTAGATTAGCCAAGTATTAATTTTTCAAGTAGCTTGCCAAATGTAGGTAAGAGGCATATCGGTCTTTAGTAGAATGGATTGTCCAGTGGTTTGTTCTTTTTGTGAAATAATACGATGTCAGATATTTTGAGAATTGAAGGAAAAGTATTGAATTTCTAGCATGCCATAATAAAAGTTTTGATAATATTTCTGTTTGTATAGATTTGCTTGAGAATTATATTATCAATCCCATCTGGCCCGGGAGCGTTTTTATTATTGTGTTGTTTTATAATGTAATCTAGTTCATCTAATTTTGGATAGTTAGCGGAAGAAATTCTTGAAGAGTTTCTATAATTGTTTGAAATAGATGATACGTCGTCTTCAGGAAATAGTTCTGATAAGATTTTATATACTGCTTCAGTTGCCGAAGCAGTATAGTTGGAAGTATTATTGCAAAAGGATCTTCAACTGTTGATTTTAGATTGTCTCATGTTTCTCTTGTATATTGCTTGAGCTTTTTGATATTGAATTTTGTAAAAAGTTCTTTCGTCCTTTCGTCGTTGTTTGGGCTTGATCTGTATCTGAGGCGAAGTGCTCTGACTTTTCTAAGGATAAGCTTTTGTCCCACCAGTTTATTTTAAGGTTACTTGTAAAAGATCGTAGTTTGTACATTGAATTGCAGATATTTATAATAGTATGTATAAAACTGTTGACACTGCTAACTTCTTTTGTAGATGCTGAGTTGGAGGATAATATGTTTTGAGAATTATTTTGAAGCTGGGATTTAAATTTTCTATGTCTTCCATATTGAGTTTTCAATCTTCGTTTCATTGTATATGATATTTGTGGTTGAAGTTGGGAGGTGATGAAACTGTGATCGGATATTGTCCAGTGGGTTATTAGAGAGGCAATATTTGGTATAGCTAGTGTGATGTCTATCCATCATTGACCAATAGTTGTATGAAAGGTAGGCGAGCTATTAGAATGGTTAAGAAGAATCAAGTTTATTTTATAAATGTATTTTAGTAGAAGTCTGCCTCTATTGTTATTGGTGGAGGCACCCCACACTGGACTTTGAGCATAAGGCTGCTATCACACGTCGCTTTGTTTCGAAAGAACAACTGTTCGGAACAATTTTTCTGCTTGTCACAACAGCCAATCACCATAAATCGCTTTGGGGTTAACACAGGGAAAACTGGTTCTCCATTCCAGCTAACAGCATTCGGCGCTGATAGCTGATTCGTTGAAAACGAAAAACTTGCAACTTTTTTCGAAAGGAAGGAAAAAGTCGCACGTCTTTCTTTCAATAGTAAACCAGGCAGAAAAACTGTCCGAAACAGTTGTTCGTGTGAAACAAACGCCGTGTGATATAGGCCTTAGTCTCCAATTATTATAAGGCTGTGGCGGAAGTTGTATATTGTTCAGTTCTTCAAATACATATGTCCTGAAGATTGATAGGTGGAGCACAGACGGTCGGGCAAAAAAGTAGATATTTCATATATATATTGATTTCTATTTTGACTGTGGCAGTATGTAGGCTGATATATGTTGCTATAGGCGTAAGGAGACCATTATATTGTTGCGTGCGTACGGGTTCGTAATAAATTGAAGGCCCAAGTCCGATGAAAAGTGAATAAAATTTATTTTTATCACAAGAGATAAAAACAAAATGCTTAATGATATCTAAATTAATTATTTTTTCTATTTAAGAAAAATCAGAATTTTATTTAATTCCGTAGATTATTAATTTAATGTATTAATATTTTGTTATCTAAATTCTTATATTTTGAGTAAAACCAATGCTTATCATATTTTTCTCTTTATTTAAATTTAAACAAGAAACTTCTTCTTTGTGGAGATTCAGGAAAAGGGTGAATTTTGCTGTGTCATTCTCTTTCAAGGTCTGAGTCATTTAGAACAATCAAGAAAGAAATTTCTTTGTCTCGGTTGCTAAGTGACAGGAGAACGTGACGTCGAAGGTTAATGTTTTCGTAGGACGAAAGGTCACAGGTTTTGGCGAAGAAAGGTGTCCAGTTTGCCTCCTGGGCTTGACTGGTTTCGCTTGCGCAGTTAGGCTGTTTTGTGTAATTTGGCGAAGGGGTGGAAAATTAGTCCCTAAAGAGGGCGATGCTTGAAAATTATGGTGTCGGGAACTTGTAATGATTTTGATAAGAGTTAAGAACTGCGCACTTAACTTTTTCACGGAAAGATGTAGACTGAGGTTGATTTGTTTTTCGCGTTTTGTTGCTCTAGCGGAATCGGCAGGGGTATGCTTTCGACAGGAAGAATATTTCAGCTAATTTCCTAAAAGAAATGTCAGCTTTCCTTTGTAGAGTTGATGTAGGATTGTTAAATGCCTGCGTCGCTTATTTTTCCAGCTTCTTAATAATTGCCGACCACAGTCGTGTAGCGACTTCGTGAGAAGAAATTGGTTGCTCCTGCGCTTTGACGTAAGACTTATCTCATCCAACTGCATCCTGTAAAAAAAAATGTATGGCTCGACCGTAAATCCTGGATATATGGGTTCCCTGCAGCCGTTTGAAAAAAAAATATATTATCCAGCTAGAATTGGGAAGAACCACGTTTTCTTTCGATTAGTGTGTTCCACGTGTTGTGACCTGAACCCTCGTAGTTGAATTTGGAAGATGTTATTTTTGCATTTAATCCTCATGTGAATGAGCGTCGCCAGCTTCTTCAGAAACACTCCAAGTCACCGTGTTGGATAAAATCCGGACAGATTACCAATTTTTTTGGCCAGGAGCTTTGCTGCCGTGTAGGACTTTCGGTTCCCGTTTTCGACGATAGTTCTTCCAGTTTCAGTGCAGGAGTTCAGTTCCCCTTCAAGATAAGTGTTTCTCTTTATTCATACTACAAACTAAGAAGTGGCCTAGTAGCTGATCACTAACTTTCAATGAATATAAATTAAAAAAATTAATTAGCAAAAAAACTCTTAATTGATTCACCTAGTAATTACGTCTTGTGTTGGTATTAAAATAGGCATTATTGACAAATTGATATATGCTTGGCATTTGGTGTGATGATGACGCGCGCCGCAGAACTAACAGTGAGTGCAATTAGAACAGTATTTGTAACTGTGGGTAATGTCTTGACAATTAGAGCATCTTTTTATTCCATAATATTCAATGATTCTTATAAATTGCCATCCAATGTTAATTGTTTTTTGTTTGGAAGTTGAGTGAAAGCGTCTGGAGAACATTCAACAAGCGACTTTGAGGTAGATTCTGTGCGTTCAGAGAATTTAAACAAGGGAGTGAATTCTTGACTTGGGAGGTTGGTTGACGAAGAAAGAAGTTTTATAATATCTTGTTCAGAATATTGTGCAGGAACATGATGAAGGTTGCATTTAGGAAGTCTTGGTATTGAATTTCTGAGCAAACAATCTTTTACTGGACTACTAAGTATTTTGTCCTTAAGTTAGACAATGTGTTTGCTATTGTGCACGAAACGGCAATTCCACCACGTCTGAGTTTAGAGATTTTGACGAAGTTAATATTGAGGCAATTGAGCGGGAGATCCTGATCTAAGTCTTCTAACAGTTTCGTTTTTCGTATTATGTTTGGGATAAATGAGAAGAGCTGGTAGTCTTTTATTAGAGTATTCGTCTTCATTGTTATAATTATTCATGACTGAAGTAGTTGGATTGTAAGCGTGCGATGTATTTCTAACATGATCTTGATGTAGGCATTTGTCAATATCAGCATAAGAATGTTCATTAGTCTGGGATTCTTGAAATTTAGAGTCTGGGATTATTTGATGTGATTTATGTTTTTTGGTTATACACTGTTGGTTATATACCGTAAATGCAACACCCTGAAGGAAACATGAAATTTACAACATGCATTAGCGGAGGTGAGATATGCAAATGATCAGAATTTCAGCGCAGACGCACATCACGCGCGTGTGTGGCGCCACTTCAAAGCGCTACTTAAGGCTTGGAGTTTACGACGATTTCAAGTTCGACAATTGTGTTTTTCTTGTAGTTTTTTTCAAAAAAAAATCAATTATACCTCGTAGTAAACAGCGATCATCCTTTGATCAAGTATCCGAGTTCGACAGAGGAAGGATAGTGGCCTACCGAGAGTGGATTACTTTTCAGGGAAATCGGTAGTCATGTTGGACGAAACCAAACAACTGTAATGCAGATATGTGACTTTTGGATACAGAAGGGTACGACGGACCGACGTGTTCGATCGCATCCACCTCAGTGCAACACTTCACGTGATGACAGGAACATTGTGCGCATGGCAGTGACGGATCGCTCAGTCACATCACGAACCATAGCACAGCACATTCAGTCTGTAATGCATCATGCAGTGTCTGCGCGTACCATTCGACGTCGTTTACAGCAGAGTTGTCTGTCCGCAAGACGTCCATTGCTTCGTCTACCCTTAACGCAGAACCACAGACGTCTCCGGCGCCCATGGTGCGATGAAAGAAGGATGTGGACGGTAGAATGGAATTAAATTGTCTTTACTGACGAGTAACACTTCTGTCTGCAACATCACGATGCTCGGATTCGAGTCTGGAGACACCGTGGAGAGAGGATGCTGAACAGCTGCGTTATGCACCGTCACACTGGTCCTGCACCGGGTATTATGGTATAGGGCAGTATTGGATATCACTCTCGCACTCCTCTAGCACGCATTGTCGGTACTTTAAACAGCCAGCGCTATATCTCCGAGGTGTTGAAGCTAGTTGTATTTCCTTACCTTCAGGGCTTGCCCACAGCCATATTTCAACAGGATAATGCGCGACCTGACGTGGCACGCATTGTCCAAGGATTCTTCGTCAATCGCCAGATTGAATTGCTTCCCTCACCAGCTCGATCTCCGGATCTTTCGCCGATAGAAAATATGTGGTCCATGGTTGCTGAACGATTGACCCAGATTACAGCCCAAGCTGCCACACCAGATCAACTTTGGCAACGTATGGAAGCTGCTTGGTCTGTTGTACCCCAAGAACACATCCAAAGTCTCTTTGAATCAATGCCGAGGCGTGTGTCAGCGGAGATCTCCAACAATGGCGGCTACTCTGGCTACTGATTCTGGAAGGAACCACATTTCACAGAAGTTTATAAATTTAATCGTTTGATACTTGGTCAACAAGTTATTCACTAAATAATTTTTGTTGTGATATCTCTTGTCTTTCTTAGTGTTGCAATTTTGGGTGGCCAGCAGTGTATTTGATTTATGTATATCTGGAGAAAATTTTGTTGGTGTAACTGGAGTGGTAGTGTTCATTTGGATCTTCTTATCCGTGAAGTTGAGTACAGCGTCCTTTAGTTTGTTCAAAACGTTCTTAAAACTTATCTTGGAGTTTGCGATGTATGATTGTTTTAGATCCTTTTCTCATTTTTAGTAATTTTATGCCCAGGTTGTGGTAATGGTCGATGATAGTTGCCTTGTCTGAACAATTTAATATTAAGTCTTGTGATTTTTCTAAGACTGAGTCTGTATTAAAGTCGAAATCATAATCAGAGTTCGTATCAGACATCGTTGCATCTATATGGCTCATACTGCAATGAAAAATGGTGGACTGATTTGCTAAATGAGCTTGCAATTAAATCAAGCAAAATAATTAGAAATTTTTTCTTACGTTACTAATGTTAACAAGTAAAAATAAGATTACATGCAATATGGCTAATCTTCCATAAGCGGGGTAAGTTGGCGCCAAACTATTGTGGCTTTCAAAATATAGCGAATTTTTTTGGCGGCAATGTGAGCACTAAGATGTGATTTTTAAACGTAAAGAGAATTTTTAAGTTTTGCAGTAGTGAAGTGCCGTTATTCTATGTAAACCGAATCGTAAAATGAGATAAAATACTAGACGAGTAAAACTTGCAAAGCATCGGCTTTGCAATCCATCGTTGAGTCCATCGGCTTTGCAAGTAAAAACATAATCCTATCTTTGTAATTCACAATAAACTAGTATAATGAATAATAAAATAATAAATTGTATAACACTTTCTTTGGACTTCAAAATTGTCAACCAAGTAAATATGTTCAAATTCACTAACAACGGATGCATCCATAAATTCACTAAAATATATAAATATGCACTATGGGTTTTAGAAGTTACTATCGTGGTGGAATTCAACACATTAAACAACTTTCGTTCAAAACTTTAAACATTCCCCATCTTTCGATTGCCACATACAAGAAACAAAACTAAAAATAAATAAATATTTAAATTATGTCCAAAGGGGTGTTTTTTAAAGTTTTATGTGTTACCCTTAGTTATTAACTATCATGTTCTCCGCATTTAAACCGTAAAATTCAGTTCAACAGCAATATCGCAAAATAATTTTAAAATGAGCATATCTTTAGAATTTCCGATACACAGTTCCGCGCGCTGACGATAAAAAGGTTCCCGCCCTCCCCCCCCCCGTAGAGTGTTGCCATCGCTCGCTTTTAAATTGTTGAGTTTGTTAATCAAAAAACAAAATACAAATATGAAATAGATATAAAATATGAAATTTACAAAATATGAAATAGATAATAAAACAAATTCAAATTTGTGCTTCCAGATGCCCATATTCGGGTGGAAACTTAACGTTATTCAAAATTGGATAGCTTTAGGTACAGTTGTTTTATCACAATGCGAAAAACATACATACATTTATGCAGATTCTTCATTAGTTAATTTCTTTAAATATAATATAAGGCGATAATATTTGGAGGCAACAATTTGAAAAGTAAATCGGATATTTATAGTGAACCAACGCAAAATGCCAAAAGTAAAATAATAGTCCTGAGACCCTGTGGACTAATAATAAACTGACCCGGGAAAATATTAACGAAATAATAGCAAATGAAAACATTCATAAATTATAAAATTCATGTCATCTGAAATCCAACATTCTCCCACCAACAACAACTTAGCTTCTTGCAAATATTAAACAGTAAAACTTTCGAAAACAAACACAGTTTTACAAAATTAAATTTTAAAAAAAATCTTGTGATCTTGTCGGAGAATCAGTCGCCGAAATAAAGCTCTAGGTTTGCCACAGGAAAACATACAGCCGGAAAACACAACCAAATCAAAATCACGCCAAATTAAAAACTCTCGCCGAGTTTTGCGCTCACCTTGATTATGGAAGTTTAACCAGCAATATTAAAAATACAGGATTATATTTAGATTTATGAAGATTGTTTTCTTGCATTATTGTACAAAGAAGGAAAAATGAAAATGCAAGTAATATTAAATGCATAACGTATTAATATAATTACCAGAAATGACCCTAATTTGCTAATTAATCCTTATTAATGTGTTGAGTCATATTGAGCTTGACAACAATAGAGCATGAAAAATATTCATTGTTCATATAGATTAACGTTTACTTATTGACTGATTTTACACCAATCAACTTCTGGAAATGGAGGAGATTCTTGAACACGATCTGCTGGAAGCGGAGCTGTGACTTGCACTGCTGGGCGAACCTTATATCGCCTGCATATTAAGCACTTATTGAGCACAGACTTAACGTTCTGTCTTTCTTTGAGAATCCAAAATTTGCTCCGTAGTTCAGCCAGTGTGTCAGCTATTCCTGAATGTAGTACCTTATTGTGCGCGTCCATAATTAAGAGTTCTGCTTACTTGTATCCTCCAGGAATTAACTATGGGTGTTTTTCTTTCATTTCACATTTTGAAAATTGTAGTCTTCCCTTTATGCATATCAGTTTGTTTTCATCTTATGCTGGATCGAACTCAATAAGTTTCGATACCTTTGCTATTGGTTGATGATTAAGCAGTTGATTTTTTTCTTCTTCAAAATACTTTGATTGGATAATTTTCACCCAATAAATTTCTGCTTCTGACAATTGTAAAGCTGCTAGGGGACCTTCTTTCTTCTCACCAAATTTTCTCGCATTATGTATAAAGCGTTTTATCCAAGCTGTAATTCGATACAATCTTGACAATTTGCTATATATTTCTACATCGAGAACTGGTTCTGGTATTGGTGTGACATTACATGCAAACTGCACTGTAGTTTTCAGTTTTCAAGTCTTCTGAATTAACTTCACTCAAATTGCTTCGAGGCCATAAACAATCTGGTAACATTAACCATGGAGGACCTTGTCACTTAACATCTTTCATTAAATTTGAAACACTTTTTCCTGAGTATATCGGCTGGGTTATCCAATCCCTTATAATGATTCCAGTTTTGAGACTCGGTATAGTTCTTTATTTCAGCTACCCTATTGAATACAAATGGTTTCCAATCCTTCACCGTTCCTTTTATCCAATGCAATGTAATGGAAGAGTCTGACCAAAGTAAAGTATTGCTCACTTCGAATACATCTTTCAGATAATCGGCAATTCTGGCTGCAATCACTGCACTCATTAATTCTAATCTCGGTAGTGTCAGTTTCTTTAGAGGAGAAATTCTGGTTTTAGCCATCACAAAACTAGTGCTGATGTTCTCACTTTCTTGAAATCTGAGCTATGCTACTGCGCCGTAAGCTCTAGGGCTGGCATCGCAAAATATGTGTAACTGCAATCATCCCCACATTAGTTGGAAAGTATTTCCTTGGAACTGAAAATTCCTTCAGGATTTTACTTCAGAGCACCAGTTCTTCCAGCTTTCCTTTAATTCTTGACGTAATTCTTCATCCCAATGAATTCCTCGTTCCTATAATTCTTGGAAAATTATTTTTAGCCTGATTGTGAAGGGGGAAAGAAAACCCACTGGGTCAAATATTCTTCCTGCAGCTCTTATTATAAACAAAATATATGTAAGTCTATAATAAAGCAGACTGGATCAAATGTAAGTAATAAACAGAGGAGCGTTACTCCACACAACGTTTGTTGACGAACACCAAAGACGAACTGATACATATACATAATTATGAAATCACAGTTTCTTTCTACAAACAAACACTACCGCCATCTATTGGCAATCTAAGGATACATAATCCTAAACTTAACACTCCCCCCCCATGCATCCGTAAACGGATGCATAAATTTTATTGAACTTCAAGATTATAAAGTCTTTCAATTGGTCTTCTAACAACACCCTTATCCAACTGAATCTCACAAGATCTAATTCTATCATCTCTTCCGTGAAATAATTCCTTTATCCTAGCTATCTTCCAGTTACAGCGTTTCGCATTATCTTCTCGTACAAGTACAACATCATTAATTTTAAACACGGGAGAACTCTTTGGAGGTTTTGAAAACATGACTGATCTTAATTCTAACAAATATTCTTTATAAAACCTTTTCCAAAAATCCTCTAATATTAATTGCCTATGCTTCCATCTTTTAATCAACTGAGATCTTGTAGATTCTAGTTTCAGATGAAGGTAAAACAGTCAATCTAGATCCAGTTATAAAATGAGGTGGTGAAAGAGGATCAGGTTCATTTGGTTCATTGTATACATACGTTATAGGTCTAGAATTAATAACAGCTTCAACTTCAACTAAGACAGTATATAGTTCTTCATAATATAAAGAAGCTTTACCTAAGATACGTTTTAAACAAGTTTTTACATATCTTACCAAACGTTTCCAGAATCTACCCCACCAAGGAGCACCTTCTACAATAAATTTCTATTCAAACCCATTTTTACCAAGGAAATTTAGAACCTTTTCATCTTTACATAATTTATACAAATATTTTAATTCACGATCAGCAGTTTTAAATGTTTTAGCATTATCAGAATATATAACTCTACAAATACCCCTACGTGCAAAAAATCTACGTAAGGCTTGAATGAAACACTCTGTACTTAACTTCGATAACAATTCTAAATGGACTCCTCGAGTCACTGCACAGGTAAACGATGAAATATACACTTTTGTACCATCCTTTAAATACAAAGGGCCAGCGAAATCTATGCCACTTACCTCAAATGGTTGAGCTTTCTCCACTCGATCAGCAGGAAGAGGAGTCGATATCTCGTGTCCAGCTTTAGCATTATATTTTTTACAAAATCTACAATCATGTAACACAGATTTTACAAAACGTCTAGCTTTTAAAATCCAAAATTTCCCTCTTACTTGCATTAAAGTTTCATTTACACCACTATGAAGTACCTTTTCATGACAATTCAAAATAATTAGAGAAAAATAATTATTTGGTAATATTATAGGCTGAATTTCATCGACATCTAATGATGATTTTACTAATCTACTTCCAACTCTTAAACAACCTTTTTCATCCATTACTGGATTTAACCCAAACAATTTGGAATTATGAGACAATGGTTTTTTACATTTAACATCATTCAATTCTGCAAAAAAATACTCACCTTGTGATAAGATAATCCAATAACACATAGCATTACATATTTCATTTTTGGTCACAGGACCAATTATTCTGTGACTTTAAATTATTAATGAATCTAAATATATATGATGTTACTCGTAAAAGTTTACCTAAATCACTAAAGTTCTCTATTTTTAACACAGGTTGTAAAGGTTGAACACTGCTAGTAACTTGAGTCACAACTCTCTCTTCAACACTATCTACTATGTTACGATGCTCGTTCACTTTAGGCCAATTTATTTCATCTTGATGAAGCCATGGAGGTCCATGCCACCACACTTGATCTACTACAAGATCACTCACTTTAACACCACGTGTGATTTTGACGGCCGGATTATCTGAGCCAGGGCAATGATGCCACATACTGGGGGATGTTTTGTCTTGAATTTCAGACACTCGATTGTGTACGAATGTTTTCCATCGCCGTGGTGAGTTCTTTATCCAATGAAGCACAATAAGAGAACCTGTCCATAAATGAATCTTAGCTTGAGGAAAATGCACACGGACTGTAGTTACAAGTCTTGCACCTAACACTGCTGCCATAAGCTCGAGTCTTGGTAAAGATAATTTTTTCAGGGGAGCCACTCTGCTCTTGGCTATCACTAAACTTGTTCCAGAATATTTTAAGCTACGGAATTTCAGGTACACTGCTGCTCCGTAAGCACTTCGAGATGAATCACAAAACCAATGTAGTTCCAGTGTTTCAGGCGTTTCATCAACATCACGAAAATACCACCGAGGTATCTGGATTTTAGGTAGATCACATAGTTGCCTAAACCATTTGTACCACTTGTCTTGCAATTCTGGTGGTATAATTTCATCCCAATTTACACCTTTCAGCCATAAATCCTGAAACAGAACTTTTGCTTGAATAAAATATGGAGCAAGAAACCCAACAGGATCGAAGATTTTTGAAGCGGCTTTTAAAACACAACGTTTTGTTTGGTCATTTGACTGGATGAAAACAATAACGTCTTGAGCATTAAAACAGAAGATATCCTTAACTGTATCCCATTGAAGTCCAAGAATCTTTGAGGCGGAATCATAGTCAGGCAATTTAAAGCTAACGAAGTTGTCACTTGATTTATACTGGTTTTTTATAGTATCCGAATTAGAATTCCATTTGGTCAGTCATTGATGCCTTTTTCATTATATCATTGGCTGCATGATATATCTGTATAGCTTCCTCCTCCGTATCTGATCCACAAATAAAATCGTCAATATACATGAAGTTTTTTAACATTTCTACAGTTATGGGATGTAGTCTTCAAATTTCTTTAAATGATGCTTAATGCAAGCGCTCAGCAAAAATGGACTTGATTTTGCTCCAAAAATTACACGACACATCCGATAAACTTGAATTCTCGGATTGCTCAAACTTGAATTCTCATCAATCCACAAAAATCGCATTGAATCTCGATCTTCAGGTGCAACAGAAATTTGCAAAAACGCCTTCTCAATATCTGACGTAAATGCAATTCGATGAAGTCGAAAATTTATTAAAACTTTCAAAAGTTCAGGAAGAAGATTTGGTCCTTGTAGTAAATTATCATTTAGAGATTCATGATTTTTTTCCTTTGAAGAAGCATCATAAACAATGCGAAGTTTTGTAGAATTATGATCTTCACGGATGACAGCACGGTGAGGTATGCAGTAAGTTCGTCTCCCAGATGGAGTACCAAGATCGACCTTTTCTATGATTTCTTCCTTAAACTGATAGTCAATCACTTCTTTATATTGCGCATAAAAGTTCAAGTTTGATTTAAATTGTTCGATCAGATTTAAAAATCGTCTTTCAGCATTCTTAAAATTGTCCCTTAAAATCACATTCTGATCTTTCCATGGAAGTCTAACTTCGTATCTATCACCCTTTTGTGTAATCGAGTTGTTAAATATTTGCAAGGCCATTTCATTTTGTTCTTCGTCAGAAATATTTTTAATTCCTATAGATTCAGTATCCCAAAACGATTCGACGCTTTTTAGAAGTTTCTCTTCTACACTTACGTTTAAACACGCATCATGGATTTCAAAGTCTGATGAAGAAAATTTGCCTTGTATACACCACCCAACAAGGTTTTCATCGCTACGGCATTTCTGTTTATCCTTTTTATTTCTTCGCTTGCTATTTTCCACATACTGTCCGCACCGATAAATATGACTCATTCCATCGGCGCCACGTAAGTCTGTCAAAATGACGCCGAATACTTGGAGTTTGGATTTCATTTCTACATCTGGTATCCGTATATCGGCATTTGTTATGACTGGTACTTCAGTGACTTCGAGATTTATGGATTTTTCAGGGTCATTAATATTTCGGAGCGTAAGTTCAACTTTCTTTCGCCGCCAGTGCTTCGCGTTCTTCTCACCGCAGTGTATGCAGATTTAAAACAGTTTCTCCTTTCACTGGTAACTGTAATTTTCTTGATAAATCTTCTCGAATTGCAGAGATTTGGCTACCGCCGTCAAGAAGACAGCTCACAATACAATTCTTATTTCTGCCCTCAGCCACAGCATACACCGTTTGAAGTATAACATTAGATCCAGTTTTGGCAGAAGAATTTTGAACAATTTCCGCCGATGTTTCGGTTTCCTTATTTTTTACGCTGGAGACAGCTGATGCGGGATTTACACACACACTTTCATGATGTTTACCGCGGCACTTTTTGCAGGAAAACTGTTTTTACAGTTGACAGCTAAATGTTTACTTCCAAAACACAGAAAACATTTTCCTGTACGTTTCAAAATGTTGCGTTTCTCTTCAGAGTTCACGTCAGTACATTTATATTTCGTATGATCTTCTTTGTCACAAAATATACATTTGTATCCAATTGTTGATAAAGCTGAAGCAGTCGGAACTTTTGGTTTATAATTCGGATAAACTTTCGTGCGTTGTTCATTTTGATGAATGTATGGTTTCTGATTCGTTTTCGCAGAGTTCATTAAACTTGCAGCTTCTCGACAGTTAACTTCCTTTTTTAAGAATTCTATAAGTTCCTTTATAACAAATCCTGCTTCCGTTTTTCGACTTCGATTAAATTCCAAATTTAATTCCTCTGGAAATTTCTGCAAAATGATAGGACAGAGAATATTTCCATAACTTCCAGAAGTAACATTTAACGATTCTAAACTTCGAATGTTGACTTCGCATTCATCGTACAGCTTACGCAGTGCTTTAACATTTGAAATGTTCCCCACTGGTTCAAGAGATAATAATTTATTCATATGCGAAGTGATAACAACATCTTGTCTTCCAAAACGTTCTTTCAATATTTCTACTGCAGAATCATAATTCTGGTCACTTAAAGCGAAACCGAAAATGGCAGCTAAGGCATTACCGCCAAGTAAGGATTTTAGGTACGCAAATTTTTCAGTTTTTCTCAATCCACTATGATTGTGAATTGTATTTTCGAACTGGTTCCAGAAGTCCAACCATTTACACGAATCTCCGTAATAAGTTCCGATTTGAAGACGTGGTAACTTCATTGTTTTCGTTTCAACTGGAAGTGCAACATTAGCCGTTTCGTTCTGATGAACTGTTCTAGAAGATTCCGAATTCTTCTTCAAAAATCGTTGCATTCTTCCTCTCCATATAACAGTTTTATCCTGGTATTCTTAACTTAAGGTAACTTCATTTTCAATCTCCTCCAAAGTTACTTTCGTTTCTATTTCTGAATCTAAACTTTTCAGTTCGTTGATTTTCTCAATTAACTGTTCATATAAATCCTCGATTATCTCAATTTTTCTCATTTAGCGGAATATTATTTACTAAATTCGTTTCGACTTTGGTTATCAGTTTCGTAGTTAATTGTCTTACAACTGATCGTTTCTTTTTCAAATTTTCAAGAACGCCCTCCATTTTCGAACTATTCAGTCTGTCGATTTTCCGGTTCGTAATAATCCCGGTTTGCAGGCACCATAAACAAAATATATGTAAGTCTATAATAAATCAGACTGGATCAAATGTAAAGAGGAGCGTTATTCCACACAACGTTTATTGACGAACACCAAAGACGAACTGATACATATACATAATTATGAAATCACAGTTTCTTTTTACAAACAAACACTACCACCATCTATTGGCAATCGAAGGATATATAATCCTAAACTTAACATATTATTATACGTTTAGTATCATCAGAATTCAAAACAAAATTTAATAGGTTTTTGACGTCAAATTTAAACAGTTCTTTTGAGTATCCCATAACATTCCCAATACCTTTGATGAAGTGCATGTATTATCTGGTGTACAAGTTTCAAATCCATAATCAGACTACAGATTTTCAAGTTCTACAGAATTACTTTTCCATTTCCGAAGTTTCATTCCTGCTTCTTTGATTATGTAGTCTGCTTCTTTTAATCTTCTGAAAGCTTCTTCTTTATTCGGAGCACCTAATAACAAATCGTCGACGTACATCGATTCATTTAAGATCAAACAAGTATCTGGATACATAGTGGAATACTGCTTCAAGTGGAATTTAATTACAGCAGCTAAAAGAAACGGACTTAAAGTATTACCAAACAAGACTCTAGTCATTCGTAGAATTTTTAGTTGAATATCAGATACGTTACCTGGCAAATCATCTATCCACAGAAATCGTACAACATCACGATCAGTCTCTACTAAACTAATTTGCAGAAATGCCTTCTCAATATCAGCAATAAATGCGATTCGGTTAATTCGAAATTTAAATACAAGTTTTAAGAGATCTGGGTTTAAGTTTGTTCCTCCAGGATGTAACAATTTGTTTAGCGAAGGAGCATGAGGAGGATGCGATGAAGCATAAAAAACAATCCTCAATTTCGTTGTATTCTTATCCTTTCGAATTACAGGGTGATGTGGTAAATAATATATCGGAATCTGACCTGTATCATTTTGTTCAGTTACTGATTCTACGATTCCCAACTTACAGTATTCTTCTATCTCATATTTATAGTCAGCATACAAGAATGGATCCTTATAAAATCTTCGAAGTCTTTTCTTAGCATTATCGTAATTATTTTCCAAATTATCAAAGTTATGTTTCCAAGGAAGTTGTACATCATAACGGCCTTCTTTAAAAGTCAAACTTGATTCGAAACTTCGAAGAGCTTCTTCATCCGAAGTGGACACTTTTAAGTCATTATAGATACCTAGGGATTCTAATTCCCAAAATGCTTTTAACTGAGACGACGTTAACTGATCCTCATCCAAATCCTTCGTAAGAACACCGTTTAAAACTTCAATGGATGATGGTTTTATGTTTAAAGAGGAATGTGTAACTGGACCTTGAATTGACCATCCCATCAATGTATATCTATTAACATCACCGATTAACTTAAAGTTTTTGTTTTACCAGAAACTATTTTCCAGGGGCGTAGCTAGAGGGGGCCAACTGCACCCGGGCGCAGAATCCAAGGAGCGCCAAACTGATGTTACGACATTTTAGAATTAAGTGCTTTCCATCCTTGGCAAGCAGTAGGGGGCGCGAAATCTTCAGTTGTCCCCGGGCGCTGAAAACCGTAGCTACGACTCCTATTTCCTATATTCCTCGAAATATTTCCCCGAAATAGTCTGATCCAATTAGAATGTCATTTTTATGATGATTACTTTCACCATCTTCATAATCAGATAAGTTAATATTTAAAGATTGGATCTGGTCATACAGTTCTTGGCTAGGAATTTGTATTAAATCATTACAAATTTCTGGGGATTCTAATGCTTCAATAGTCAGATGTTTATTTTCGTTTTCGATATTACATAACTGGAATTTAACCCTACATCTTGTATTGTTCACTGCAGCATTATTACCAAAAGTGTGTAAATTTATTTTTTCTTTACCTACTACTGGCAAATTTACTTTCTTCGATAAATTTTCATGAATAAATGTTCGTTGACTTCTTGAATCAAGTAAACAACGAACTTTTGTTTTCATTCCTGTTCCACGAACAATGGCTCGAAATGTCTGTAGAAAAACAATTTTTTTTTACCATTTGTAATTTCTTTCTTTTCTGGCATTACTGATGTCAATACTGTTTCAGAGTTATTAATAGAATTAACCTATTCACATGAGGAATCATTTACAACTGGATAGGCCTTTTCACATAAACCCTTTCTGTGTTGTTGCCTTTTATGGCATACATTACATTCAACCTTAATTCTGCATAATTTTCTGGTATGAAACTTTTTGTAATACAAGAGACATCTGCCATTTCGTTTCAGAATATCCTTCTTTTGTGCTATGTTAAATTTATTACAATCGTCTGATAAATGATCTGTTACTTTATCACAAAAACGCATAAATTATCAACAAATGTGTTCAATGCTGCAGCTGTTGACTGTTTTCTTGGATTTTTATTTTTATTTTCGTATGATACAAACTTTTTTTATTTTGTTTATTTGCGTGAATATATTTATCTATTTTTTGAATAAATATTATCGCAATCCATCGATTTAGATAAAAGAAATGTACGTTCTCTAGCTTCGATTTCTCTTTTTTAAAAAAGTTTAATAAATCCCGTTATTTTATTTCCTTCGGCATCATGCAGTCGGTTAAATTCTAAAGCTATATCAGTTAGTAATGCTCTAATTAAAATGGGGAAAGGAAGTGCTCCATAAGAATTTGGCTCAATGCCAAGGCTCGCTAACGCTTGTATTTCGATGTTAACGCGGTCTTAAATTCTTCTTAATGACGTTAAGTCTTTCGAGTATCAGGGGTATTTGTGGGACCCCAAAAAATCCCCTGAAACTTTTACGGACTTACTACCGACATTTTGAAGTTTCGAGAAGGGGGGGGAGAGAAATGAAAAATTACAATTATGAAGTATTGAATGACCTAATTATAAAAGTTCAATGAATTACTTTTTTTTTTCAAAATTAATAACCATAAATTTTCAAACATATAAACTACTACATCTTATGTAAATATTTTAAATTACCTGAATTAATTCTTTAAAAAAAATATCTAATTTCTGCTGCTTTTTTTTTCTGATGTTTGTGGGCTTGTCATTCTTTTGTGGTGAACTTCATAATTGCAGGAAGGTTGACTTTTATTTTCCTCATTTACAGTTGAAGAAATTTCCTCGAGAACTGCACATAAGAGGTAGAAGCAGTTTGCTTTTCTGCTAATGTAGAAGGTTTTTCAGAGACTTTTATAGGTGACTCATCTGAAATACATGTTTTTAAGTCCTCTTGATATGTTTTCCAACATCTGTTCATATTCAGTAAGAGATCTTTGTGAATTGGATCAGTCATTGGATTTTTTTAGCCATATTTTTCACATGAGGTTTCTTTAGAAGCCATATTTAATAGTCTGCACTGCATCTAGGGAATCAATCTTAAGAGAGGTTCTATAGTCAGTGACAAGTGTATCCATTAAGTTGAATGCATTTTCCACTAATGGGCCATGGAAGCTTTGACCAATTTAGCCAATGTAGGATACTTATAATCATTTGTGAAATCATATTTTAAATTAAAAACTTTAGACCAATATTTATCAATTGTACACTTGACTTAATTTCCACTTTCATCAGATGTGTAGAGCATTTCTTTGGTGATATCAATATCACTCTGGTATAACCTTATTTCAGCTTTTACTTTTGACTTTTCATTATCTCTAAAAATATGGGACATAAAAGATGATAATTTTTCAAAAACTAATATTGTACTGGTTTTACCTCTTAGCTGTGGATCTAATGCTGTAAAACTAATTAGATATGAACTTTTAAGGGGTAATTTCTGTTTCATATGCTGTGCTGTATTAGTATAAGCTTTCATCAGAGAAATTTGGAATTCTTTTGCTATTGGATGATTTTTTGATAATTTCTTCAGGAGAGTGGAAGCTTCTGCACCAGTAAATATTACTTTGCTAGGTAGATGGAATTCTGGATTTGTGACATCAACCTTTAATAAATCATTATAAGATGTGCACTCTATATTTTCTGGCTTCATAAAAAAAAGAGAAAAATTTTGCCATCAATTTATAAATACTGGAATGTATTAAATGAAGCATTGGTTTTTTTTTGTTTCAAATAATTTAATATATGTGTTGAACTCTGGTAATACTGCTGTATCTATCAAAACATGAAGCAAATTTTTTTTGCACAGTTATTAGCTGTGTGACATGTGTCACCATCAATATCTAATAAGTGGGGTGCTTTGTTTGATCGTAGTCTGGTTTCAACACCCTTTTTTTTTCCACGCATGGTGTTACATGAGTCCATTAATACACTAATTAAGTTTGCCCATGGAATATTATTATCTTCAATAGTATTAACAACTTCTTTAAAAACAGCTTCTGAATTGCAAGATTCCATCTTTAGAGATGCAAAATGATGAACTACGACTTCATTTTGATTGTTGTCATAAAACTGCACCAATATTGCCAGTATACTTTCTTGAGCATTGCTAGTACTTTCATCCAAATTTAGAGAAAATAGAGTCTCCTTTAAAGTTTTAATGATATTTTCCTTAATAGTTTTTGCGAGCCCATATTTCATCTTATAACATGCAGTAGTCCTGGACATTTCCAACGAGTTTAGTGCCATCTGATCGCGGCTCAACTGTTTGCAGAGTTCAATTAAATTGGGAGCTACATTGAAAGAAAGAGAATTCTCGGCGATAAACGAAGTTATTAATACCTCTTGGTGTGCTTTTCTTGTCACTATATCCAATGGCCGAGCATCAGTCTCCAGTAAGTCATCAGTATTTTTTGAATTAGCATAATTACTTAAAGTCATTGAATGTCTAATGCACTTTGAATATTTTATGTGCGTCACAGTTTTAGAATGATTTGTGAAAGCATTGAATCCTTCCCCACCATACTTCAGCAGTGAGTTACAAAAAACACAATATGCTTGTCCAGCAACATTTATTTTCTTGCATCATGTGCCGATGGTATCCCCATTACCATCTCTCCGTTCAATCCAATTCCACCTAAATGCATTCCGGACACCACCTTTTAATTGTATAATATCACTATTTATATAGAGAAATTTCATAGTGAAATTCTCTTGCGTACATAAATAAAAAATATTTCAATAAACGAAACGAAAAATTTACACGTGCATCAATAAATGAAACGAAAATTTTACACAGCGGAGAAAAAAAAGTTGAGAAGCGATCAATGACAAATAGCTAATACGGCGAAAAATCCCCCTTCTCTACTTATTGGCGCCACGCCAGGAGAGATAAGACCTTTGAACCCAGAGTCACGTGATCGCACATCCGGTCGAACGAAGTCTCTCCCTTTTTTTTCTGCCGCGCCTACTTGCCGAAAAGAATCCAGAAGAGAATGTCCGAGAACAGGGGGAATGAGTCATAACTCGCAATAAGAAAAGAACAAAAAAGAAGTTTTTCCCCCTTTTTCACACATTATCACTGCCTTTGGAGAAAGAAAGGAAACGTTTTCACCACACACACTGACCTTGCGTTTTCTGCTTTCAAAGCAAACAAAATTACCCAGATCAAAATAAATAATTCATTATTATTCCTAATTCCTTTTGAACGACAATCCCCGGAATTCCGGGGTTTCCCCTTAGCACAAACACCCCTGGAGTATTTACATGGCGTGAGATTGAGTAATCTAGACATACGAATGTCTATCTGTAATTCTTTCTACTAAAGCGCGATTTTAATATCGCGATTGCCTATGTTAAATGTTCATATAAAGTGTCTTTCCCTCGCTAGATGGCGCCAGAAGCTTCATTAGTGAGAGAAAGTCAAACTGTTTTTATTATTCTTTTTGTAAACAGTAGATAGTTCGGTTTCGAATCCGTGTGATGGACGGATAAATTGTTTCGTACAGCCATAAAAGAAAAAGAGAGGCTGTACAAGAAAATGTATTTAAATCTTAATTTGGTACAGCTTGAGTATAGGACCCCCATTGGCGACTTTTGGCTTGGCGCACTTTTTGGACGGTTGTTTTTCTGGTTACCCAGCAAATTCTAGAATACTCCACTTCGGCAACCCTGTCGCATTCCCGCGTGTTTTAAACTGGAAAGTGACATTTTCTTCGAAGAAGCAAAATATTGTTGTACAGTCAAAAGTCCTTAATTCGGACACCCATAATCCGGAATGATCTATAATCCGGACCTCAAAGCTACAAACTTTCTGCGCATGCGCGTAAGACTTTTAAGGCTGCGAATTTGCGTGTGCGCGTGGGCAAAATATGTTTACGAATGCATGTTTAATGTATAACGGACGGTATAAGCTAAGCTCTAATTATCTATTTCAGTTAATGTTGCAGATTGCGTTGTTCCTTAATCTTCGAATTGGATCCGGCTTATTATTTTTTGCAGACTGTTAGAGCAATTTTATAAAAGTAAGCTTGAACTTTCGATTATGTCAAATAGAATTTCCGATTTATATTTACTAATATGTAACGGATCTACAAAGCGAAAGTATGTTTCGGAGTCCATTAAACAAAAAGTGGAATTGCTGTAAAAATTGGATAAAGGCATATCCTTTGTTTATCTAAACTTTGTTTATCTTTAACGCTGCGGCGGGCGCGCAATGAATTGGAAGTTGATCTGTCAGCACTATCCTTATCTTCAGGGCAGATGTTTTTATTTTATTTGGCTTATAATTGCTTACTAAATGTAGTATTTCATTTCGATATACTCCGTCTTTGATATGATTTAAATCAAATGCCTCGTCATTATAATTCGCTTCCGATAGCGAAGAAACTGACAGAGGTTATTGAAAACGAAAAAATTTCGATTGACAAATTAGTCGGTATTCTCGACACAGCAATTATAGGACTTGAACAGCGGAACTTTGTAACTGAATAAGAAATTATGTATGTTTATAGAATTAAAGACAATGTATTATCACATAAAAAACGAAGCAACTTAAACAACTTACATTGAAAGAAATGTTTAATAAAGTAAACAAATAAATATTAAGCTTTTTTTTTTTTTTTTTGTAAATTTTGATACACTTTAGATCATAATTTTTCTTTATTTCGTAAATTACGGTTTCATATTTTTAATTTTATAATTTCTTTATGCCATTTTACCAGATTTAAACTGATGATCTATAATCCGGAATCGCCGAAGTCCCGACGAGTCCGGATTAACGACTTTTGACTGTATTGAACAAATTTCTCGAAATTGTAAGGGACATAAACTGGGCAGAGTATAGGATTTCTTTGTAAATTTACCATGATTTTGTAAACTTTACTAACTTTCCAGCATTTCTTTTATTTTTAATTTAAACACGTATTCTGAACTCCTGTTTTCAGTTTTATAACTTAAAACTTGCATTTTCAATATTGCTGCTTAAAATATGCCTCCATGTACTAGTGTATTTTCAAACTTTTCTTTACTTTTAATTTAAACATGCATTCTTAACTCCTATTTTTTTATTTCATATTTTTAATTAAAACATGTATTCTGAGCTATTTTCAATTTTATAGCTTGTAATTTGTATTTTCAGTATGACTGCTAAAAATATGCCGTTATTTATTTATTTTCAGTTTCACTGTTTAAATATATATTCTAAATTTGTATTTAAAATTTTTCTTATTAAAATGTGCATTCTAACATCTATTTTCAATATTACTACTTAAAATGTGTCCCTACTAACTTATGTACCTTCAAATTTGCTGTTTAAACATATATTCTAAAATTTTTTCTGGTTAAAACGTGCTTTCTAACTTGGGAAGCACTTCCGCAGAGAAGCCGGTAAATGTAAACATCGCCAAATTTGGCGATAATAGTTCAAACCTGGTAACCCATCCGATATATCCTATTCGATTGTTCGAAGTATGCAACCATTTCTCTTGCGTTTATTTTGTTGAATTATCACTGCCGTTGTTCGCATTTGCAGATTTATATTATTCTTCTCTTTTTTATTATTATTTTTTCTGAATTTTTTAACAACGAATACATGGAAATATTTTCGTAGATAGATGCCGGTTCTCGGTTCGGGATGAAAGGAGAGGTGAATGGTACTTTGTAACACGGCTGTTCACGTTGTGTTCTTAATTATTAACAGCTCTAAGAACCATGAGGTTTCCAACGTCTAAAATAATTTGTTTTCCTAGACAGCAAAAATGTGCATGTGCATTTTAAATAATTAAGTAATGCTTTTATTTTTATTATTGGTTCTGAGAATAAATGAATTTTTATGGCGTAAAATTTTAACAAGATAATATATTGTTAATGCTTTCCTAACAATAACCTTTCAGAGGATGGCAGGTGTAACATAAATAGATGATTAAATTGAAATAAAAAAAATATTATTATCTAGGACGACAGAATAGTTTGATGCATCACCATGGTCATCAAAATTAGCAAACCACTGCTGAAGTAAGGAATATATTGTTTTTTGTGTTAACTGGACTTAAAGATAAATTTTTTTCGTATATCACATTTAACCGGTTAATTTCAGTATATTAATACTAATTTATAATTTTAAATAAATTTTTATTTCCGTTATAAATGCTCTTATGCTTAATATATTCTTTTCTGTGCTAACTTGAATTTAATACAATTTTCGTATATCACGTTTAACCGGTTAGTTTTACATCTACATGCTTATTATCTGTGAATTTTTACTACAATATGCTCAATATATTGTTTTATATGCCAACTTGAATTTACATGCACTAAAAATCACGTTCAACGGCTCGGCTCATCGTCGATGAACCGCGAGCTTGGCGAGTAAAAATGCAACTGCGCCAACGGGTTCTCTGCGGATGAAAACCCCTAACTTGTGTTTTCAATTTTAACGGCTTTTCCATGGCTTGGCGACCAATCGCCAATGGGGTCCTATACTCAAGCTGTTCCATTTTCTTAATTAAAACATTACAGTCTTTTCCTCTTTCTAACACCAAAAGAAAACCCTGATAAGAAATATAAAATTATCAGTAAAAATAAATTATATTATTGAATGACACTTTACATTAATTACACTTATGCATATATTATTTCAAAATCAAAGAAGAGAAGGGGGAGAAACTTTAATATTGGCATTTCTAAAATGATATAATCATTAATCATTTAGTTCAGTTTGTTATTTCAGGCAAAAAGAATTCACTTTTCTGGATAGCATTTATATTTCCAACTCACTTTCAATGAAACATTAAGAGAAATGCATATAATTTAAATACCAGTTTATTTTATTCATCAGACAGATTATGTCAACTAAAAAAAACCTATCAGTAAAATTCGGTAGTAATAATTCTGAATGTTAGACAACTTGCAAGATTCAACAAAAATTATCAATATTTTTATTATAATGACAATACTACAGTAACATGAACATAAAATTAAACTGCATATAACTACAAAATAAGCCAGCATATAATAATGGTGTATTGGTTTCTAAAACAATGGGCTGGATGAAAAAATATATGTATTATGGTAGCTATTCATATTCTTCAGCTTTCCTAATATTCTCATGTTCACTTTACATAACTAAAGTATCTAAAATACAATAAAAATGCAAACAATATTTATGAGAAAATGTTAAAAGCAATCATTTGATTGAATGACCATATTTTGTCTTCCTGCAAGTCGAATCTTAAAATGATATGCAGTTTGAAAAATGCGGCTAATCTTTGGTATATGGTAACAGGTAGTTTGGCGACATTTTGGTAAGGCGATAAAGGTTACTAGTTAGGACTTTAGCAGTGTACATGGATAAAGTCAAGAGTGTGCGCAATGCCATTTTTGTGCAATTCTGGGATGTTTTTTTACGTGGAAATAGGTCGACGTGTACATGGATGCTCTGTATGTGCAATTCTTAAACACGCGGCAAGCAGTTTGCGATTCTGCACTTTCTCCCAATTTCGCACCTAATCTTCGTCATGATTAAGCACTTTTGTTCCATAAAAGTTCTAGCATAAGCGTAATTCGGCTAGCAAATTGTTGGAAAAAAATGTTGAGTAGGGGAAGGGAAAAAAAAAAAAAAATGCCTTTACTTCGTGAAAACAAAATGGCGTCCAAGCAAAAACTAGCAGGTTGCTGTAGCAAGGTTGGTCGCCAAATTTTCGCCAAAAAAAATTCCAAGTTACCATAATCCAAAGATTAACCAAAAATGCTTAATCCTTTTGTAAAATATTCAAAAAAGGTAAGAAAAGGTACTGTTCTGTTATCAGGACCGGGTTCAGAAATGTATTTATGTATGCTTGTATATTTGTATGTGTGTGTGTCTACATATATACACATCTATGCACATACTTACAAACACAGGTTCATACATTTCCGAATATGGTCCCGATAACAAAACAGTACCCCCCAAAAAACTTAAAACTTCTAATTCTCCATGTTTTAAAATTGAATTACAAACTAGATTAAGATAATGCTTCAACCATACGTATTTTGGACAAAACAATGAAACTCTTATTTTTATACAATTGTTCAAACTATTTAACATAAATTTATTGCTGCAATAAAATAATAAGCAATCTGATCACACATATTATTTTGAAACTGAATGCATAAACTAGACTAAAAAAAATTCAATCATAAACATTTGGATAGCAGGGCAAATTAGATATTTGAAAAGATATACACGTAATTCACGACAGAATGGTAACAATTCATAAAGCTGTAATAGCTAACACATTTAACTGTCGAAATGACATAATTCGAAAAGTCAAATGTCAAAATTCGAAAAGCAAAAAAAGTAAACATACAAGTACTGCAAATGAACTTACCTTTCATGCAGCAAAAAATATTCATACAAGTAAACCTCATGGCGCAGCCATTTTGGATTTCGCTTCAAATCAGACAGACGTTTACGGATTTGCGGAAGAATACAAGCAACTAGTAGTTTCCCGGATACAATGCAATGACGTGAAAGAATATAGTTCTGCAGAACTTCCTACATTATTCCGTAATAAACAGTACTGTTTCATAATTTTTTTCTTTATCTAATTAATTAATTAATAGGGAAATAGTTAAATAATGCTGAATTCATTTTTAATTAAATGTAAAATTTTGCATGTATGTGACGACCACCTTCTGTCCAATATTTCTGAGAATATAAACAAATTTTGGAATCTGAGAGTATCAGTAAATAAATATATAGAATATCACCTCTCAAACGACCACTTCTGAAAGTGACCAATAGTTCTAAGATTATGAATAAATATTGATATTAAGTATTATTTTTCAAAGACGACCATCTCTATATAAGACCAAAGCTTCTAGAATCTTGGATAGTCATCACAGAATTATTTTTACTGCGAAATTATCGCACGACTGTAATTCAATATCAATAACAGATCGCGCGATTGAAAAACATTTTCAGTCCTGTAATTAGGGGAAAGTTTTTTCCCCTAATAAGGTATTTCTCCCGCTTTCCTAGAGTGCCTTCGTGGTGTAGTGGTTCTGCCCGCTGAGCCGGTAGTTCAGAGGTCTGTGGTTCGATTCCCGGTGAAGATGGTTGCTAATTTTTCATCTCTCCGGCACTCCAAAAAAATCCTAATGTCTCTACAGTGGCGCCCGAACTAAAAGGGTGTTGGAAGAGATATATCCACACCCAGAATTTAGCGATTGGGTCCCCCTTTAAAAAAAGTCCCTGTTTAAAAAGGGCAGTAATATAAGGTATTTCTCTCGCTTTCCTAGTGTGCCTTTGTGGTGTAGTGGTTCTGCACTCTGGGCTGGCATTCGAGAGGTCCGTGGTTCGATTCCCGGTGAAGGCAGTTGTTAATTTTTCATCTTTCCTGCTTCCAAAAAAAATACCTAATGTCTCTACACCCTAATTAAAAAAAAATTCCAATTTTTACCTGTATTTATAGTAGGGTTTGTAATCTGTAAGTAATTATACATGTAATTTATACATTTTTTATTAAAAAATATATGTTATTTGGAATTTAGCAAATATTCTAGAAAATGCTAATCCATTGAAAAAAATCTTTTCATGACTAAATAATTTTTAAGAACGTCAGAAAAAATAGCAGTTAAAATTAATAACAAAATAACAAGAATAAATTATCAATCATATCAATATTTTTAGTGTACAGCATTTAGAAACAACTTTGTAAAATACATATGAAAATTAAATAATGTGCAAGTTTCAGATGTGCAATGTCATAAAACTAAAACTGGTAAATTTGAGAACAAATATCCTCAGAATGTTTGACAACCGAAGTCCTCTGGACGATGCAGTATGAATGTCCTCAGGATGTGAAATTGGTGAAGTCCTCAGGACATCTGAGAATCAACATCCTCAGGACATCCTCTCATATCCCGGGACATAGCGACTTAAATAAGACATCGTCAGGATGTTAAATTACGATGTCCTCAGGACATCCTAAGTATTGCGACTTAAATAGTAAATCCGGGATATTGCGACTTAAATAGGACATCCTAAGGATGTTTTGTGCTATGGGGGATCTATTTAATCCGTTATCTAGTTTTGAGTTTTCATAACAACATTTAACTCTGTGTTATAAACCTTGAAGAAACGTGTTTACTGCATTTTCTGGATGTTACAAATAAATTAATAAAGCAGTAATTATTGTTAAATTATGAGGAGTCATGTAGCATTGCCGGCATAACGTATAAGACTGCAGAGCGCTGGATATATTTTTTTCGCGCTTTGTTTAGCAAAGACCGAATATTTGTATGGTTAAAGAGGTAGCAAAGTGAGGTTTGAGGAGAGTAAGAACTTAGTGTTGGTTCTTCGCATTCTTAAACCTCATTTTCCTATTACAGAGAGGTAAAAAATAAGTTACTTCTTACCTCAGTCGCTTTGAAAGACTAATTCTCATTATTAAAGAACTTACCAGAAAATGAACGAAGAAACTGCAATGAAATTTTTAGCCCAATAAAATTATTCTTCTGTTTATAAATTCAAATTAAAACAAATTAAACCTCGTACAGACTAAACTGCGTCTGTAAATTAAAATTTCGTTTGTTAAAAAAAAAAAAAATGTTGTTAATTATTACTGCACAGCACTAAACATCATTCATTACTAATATAATAGTGTAACAGATCAAAAAGTATTTTTTTCTTTTGAAGTTTCAAAATATAGTTATTTCTATGCTAAGAACTATCGATGAATTTAATAGAATACTTTTATAACTTGATATTTCTGATTAGTGCCTCAGAGACGGGTAAGTGATTAGTGACTGATTGTCGTACAGAAGGGCTCAATTTCGAATGACAGATAAGGCATGGATGGACATCATGCCCATCTGTTCATAGAATAAATGTCTTCGTAAAAGATTTTCTGAGTTAACCTGTAACGTAAATAATATTTGTGTTCAAAGATATTAGAAAAGTATCTAAAATAATGTTTACAAAATATATGATGTAGCAATTAGAATTTAATCGTAAACACACTTTCAATATGAAACTCAAAACGGCTGAAAACACGTGCATATAATTTGTAAGAAAGTACTCTGATCACTAGGCACTGTGAAACAACAACAAAAATTTGAAAATATTATTACTTAATACTTACAGCCAACATACACAAGACAAAAACCAGTGTAAGCATAACAATTAAATTTTCATATGCAGAATAGGTAATCCATAGAGTAAGATTTCGATTCTTATAACATGACTTGCGTGTGGTACAAGGTTACTTTACTTTAATATTTTCAGATATGAGCTTCCATAAAAAGTAAGTACTGAAGATATCTGAGAAACAACATCCTTAAGATGTTGATTTACGAAGTCCTCAGGATATCTGAAAATCAACATCCTGAGGAGATCTTCACATATCCCGGGACATTGAGACTTGAATAGGATATCCTCAGGATGTTGACTTAAGAAGTCCTCAGGATATCTGAGAATCAACATCCTCATGATATTCTAACTGCTTCCCGGGACATTGCAACTTAAATAGGATATCCTGAGAATGTCTTGTGTTATGGGGGGATAAACTATGCTGGTTGAACGAGGCCGGATTAGGTCCGGCGGGTGATTTCACCCGGCCACCGAGATATTTCTAGTATTTTATGCTTCTCGAAATTACTGGAATTCATATGAGAGCTGGTTACAGTTACATATGAATTCAATAAAATTTATTCAATTACGATATGCGATTACTCGTATATATATATGATACAGGGAAATGGCGAAGATGTCGCCAAGACTGGCGACTTTTTACGATTTTCCGCCAAATTAGGTGACTAAAATTAGTCGCCAGAACAGTTACCGAGATAGCCATTTACTCAATGTTAAAAGCTTTCCTTTGTATTATTATATTTCCGGCAGAACATCCTCCTTCTAGATTTTCATGTTACATTATACAGAAAAATATTTAACAGTTCCACATATAATTTCACTAAAATTTTCTGTATTTGTACAGAATAAATAACAATATCTTGAAGAACATAATATAATTTATAAGCAAATTTATTTAACACCTCAACATTTGGGGAGTGCATAGCATAAAAACAGAATAAACTAATCAAGCATTGTTCTCATAAGAATTTAATAATAATTCTGACATCTATGAAACCTTCAGATGAATGGAAGTATTTTTTATTCCTCCTGAAGTTATATTTCTTCAGAAATTGAATATATTGTCAGGAAAACTTTTGAGGAATTATAAGTAAAACTGTTGTATTTCTTTTATATAAAGTAACATGAAAAATTCAAAGAGAAGAGCTATGCCAGAAAAGTAAGAATACAGGGGCAAGTCCATTTAACTTTGAGTAAATGGGTATTCAGGAAATTTGGGGAGAAATCGCCAAAAGTCGTCAAACATGGCGACCATCAACGTAATAAATATTGTAGCTGAAAAAATGTAATTGATCACCATATTAGCTGCAACCGTAATTCGACATTCATATAACTTTCCAGTAATTTCGAGAAGCAGAAAGTACTAGAAATATCTCGGCGGCCGGGTGAAAACTATATAAAATCGGAGAGAGAGTCTACTCTCAGTTGTTCAGTTGTTGTTTTTGCGAGTTGTTAGTACAGCGTGAATTGAGATATCTCCGGGTTAGCCTTTCTCTTTAGATGGGCTTTACATTGCGTTGTGTTTAACATTATTAGTAGTTTGAAGTGTAACTACTGATTGTACTTTGTGATACTGTGAACACCTGTACGAGTATTTCTGTGGAAAATTCCAGAACTTTAAAGTGTTCCTTTTCATAAAATAAATTTATCCTATCATTGGACCTGTGTGGATTCCGTCTATTACGAACACATACTCGTGCAAAAGTGGGATTGAATGCCGGTGAGAAGAGCGATGGAAAAGCAACTAAGACATCTCGTGACTGCCTTTGCTGCATTCCATGAAGAGATAGAAGGGACAATCAAATCCGTTATAGAAGATGTGAGAGCTGTTCAAGCAAAGATGGAAGCTGGTTAAGAATCCGTTAAAAAAGAGATGAAACTGTTCAAGACGAGATAGAAGCTGGTCAAATATTCTCTAAAGCATAGATGAAAGCCATTTAAAGCTGGTCAAGAAAATAGGCAAAATAGTCAAGAATCGGTTAAGGAGGTGCAAGCCGTTCAAAAAAAAAAAAGATCGTTGCTGATCAAGAATCTGTTAAAGAAGAAATGCAAACTGATCAAGGAAAGATTGAAGCAGGTCAAGAGGAAATGAAAAGAAAAATTATGTGCATAATTTAGAAAACAAATTTGAGCCTATGGAATGCAGAATAAACGTGGTTTGAAATAATGTCGGACAAATTGAAGAGTTTCTTCTGTCAAAGAACAAATAGATGAGAGAGTTTCTGCCGTGGAACAACAAATCAATTACATAATTTCTGCTGTTACTAAAGAAGGTGACACTTTAAAGAAATTCATAGTGACAGCAGGAAGCAATACTGATGGTTCTAAATTTTTACACATGCCTTTTCGTCCCTCTCTAAAGTTATCTACATAAGATGGCAAGTCCTCTTGGCAAGTATATAAGACATAATGTTCTATATCGGCGGAAGAGAATGGATGGAATTCCAAAGCTAGGGCCTGTTATCTCGCCGCTTTTCTGAGAGCATACGAAGCGGATATCCTTCATCTTCCCGAAAATCAGAGGCTAGACTTCGAAACTCAATTTGGCACGTTTGAGCTGCGCTTTGGCGAGAAGTGCTTAAAGGATTATATCAGACTTCAAATAAAACCAAGTCAACAGAAGACCAGCAAAACACACCAGGAACTTGCCACGGATGTTTGAAAGGCCATCTCATCTCGCCTTTTAGGAGTGCTTGCGATTAACAAGGGAAATCCTGACCTGTAAGTATTTCATCGAAGGCGTCCGAGATCCTGAAGTAGAGGAGGCTTTGCGAATGGCGGATGTCAATGATTTAAAAAGCGCTCTAGTGTAACAATTTAAACAGAAAAGTCAGTGACTTAAGATAGAATAGGAGTGGCAAGAAACCAAACTTAAAGTGCTGAAGGCTACGCACGAAGGAGCTGCAGAACACCCCAGGGCACAGAAGAAAAGATATTTCCTAGGAACAACTCAGGAAACTAATTAGAGGCCGTCTTGCGGGGCGGAGTAATGAGAAGCCCCATCCTAAAGCGCTTCATACTTCTACACTGAGTGGCGGCAATAAAAAACTCTTAACCCCTTCCGGTTTTTTATTTTGAATGCATAAATAAAAAATATTTAAATATTGAATTTTGGAACAATATTGAAAGAACTTTTTACACCATTTAACTGAAGTTAATTCTTCACACCAACCATAAATAAATCTTACACATTTCATGAAACTCAACACTCGGCGACTTTATCGCTTGCACCGGCGAAGGAAAAGTACCGTTTTTCCTTTACAGAAATATATATTGACCGATGCTCACACTAAATTTTTACACGAATGAAATCTTACAGACTAACAACAATTCGGCCGTGACTTGTACCAAGAAATTCTAACGGTAAGCAATATGTGATAGGATCTGTGATATTTCCACAAGTAAAAAAGGTGTTGCCAAATTCAGTACTCTAGAAATTTTAAACTAAATTAATTATCATATTTAACAGTATGCATGACGAGTGTAGCTCGTCATTGTGCGATATGGCATGAAAAACCAATGACGAGTTAGTCTCGTCATTTTACTGGAAGGCGGTTAATCATGGGGCATATGAATGGAGTTCCTTGCAATGTGATCATTGATTCCGGAGCCAATGTTACCGTCATTTATCTAACAGTTTAAAGATAAACTCATTTGGACGCCATCCTGTGCGTTACCCTCCAAAATGCGTCTGGTGATAAAATCGAAATTGATGGGAAGTTAAACGTAAACATCGCGTTTGGAAGTGCCGCCTACCATCACACGTCATACGTTGCAGATATTACAGATCCTGGTATATTCGGATATCCGTCATCGAAACACCGATGCCTCTTCTACAAGATCCTGCTCAGAAAGCTGACGATTTTGTTCTAGGATCGAACGGAAACACCAGCTTATTCGGTCTTACGTCAAGTTACAGGACATTTCGATCCACAGTCCTACGACAAAATAGTATTGGTTTCTTTAACACTCACTCCATATTCGAAACGGCGTCTTGTTCTAGAAATTTGAATTGGACGATGGAAAGGCTTTCCGATGGCACCTGATGCTTCCAAGATCCCGGACTTCATTGAAGAACTACATAGCTGTCCTACAGGAGGGCACTTCGGAATAATGAAGACTTTACACACAGTTTAATCGAACTATCCTTAATAACCGCTCGTTTGTCGTTTTCAGAAACCAACAGAACTGGAACAAGAAGTTACCTCTGCTTTTACTGGCCTATCGCAGTGCTGTTCACGAGAATACCGGCTGTTCCCCATCCTAGATGCTCTTCGTCTGCCTTGTGATGGCGACTTGTTTGATTTCCCTCCGAATATGCCTTCAATCGCGTGAGGAGTACATGCAACATCTCCAGGCAGGGTTTGAAGTGATGCATAGTTTTGCACGAAAGCGGATCAACTTGACGACGGAGAAGATGAAAACCCGATACGATACGAGAGCTACAGGACATCGATTCAACGAAAGAGACAAGGTGTGGCTGTGGAATCCGATTCGACGGAAAGAACAGTCTCCAAAACTACAATTCCCTTGGGATGGTGCTTACACAGTCCTAAAACAGGCTGTACGACGACGTAGTTCGGATCCGTAAATCAGCGAATTCGAAGTCTAAAGTAGTTCATTACCACAGGCTAGCTCCTGGCCATAGTATGTAGTGTATACACTGACTACCAATAAGTATTTGGACACCTGTGATAGAAAAGAAAAACTAACTTTATTCAAAATTAATAGTTGGTAGAGCCTCCACGAGAGGTAATTACAGCGTGGACCCTCCGGGGCGTACTTTCCACCAGTCTTTGTATGACAGCTAGTGGTATTTTCTTCAACTCGGCTTGGAGAAGACATAGAGTTCCTTCACCGATTTTGCACGGGTAGTGCACCCCATTCGGCGATGCAACTCGTCCCAGAGGTTCTCGATAGGGTTCAAGTCTGGACTCTGGGCAGGCCAGTCCATTCGATGAAATCTATTGGCACCATACCAAGCCTTGGTTAACGTCGAAACATGACAACTGGCATTGTCGTCCTGAAAGTAACAGGGGTCCAACCCGTTTAACTGCCACAACGTAGGAAGCACATTGTCATCCAAAATAGTACAGTAAGCATCGGAGTTGAGCTTACCATGAATGGGGACCAAGGGTCCCAGCCCATACCAGGAGAAACATCCCCAGACCATAATTCCACGTCCGCCGAACTTGACTGTTGGCACAATGCATTCTGGCAGGAGACGTTCTCCAGGTAGACGCCAGACCCAGACCCTGCCATCCGAACGGTAAAGGGTGAACCTTTATTCGTCACTCCAAAGAACCCGTTTCCACTGATCTACGGTCCGATTTCGACGTGCTTTGCACCACATTAACTAAGCAGCGCGATTGGACTTTGTGATCAAATGCTTATGGGCAGCAGCACGACCATGAAAACCAAGCAGATGTGCTTCCTTACAGATGGTTATCATTGAAACAATACTCCCGGATGCCCGTGAAACTCCTTGCGGATGAGGGCTATGGGTTGGGTGCGGTTCTTCGGAATTTCTCTGAAGAGCACTCGTCGGTCTCTATCCCCCAGTTTCGTTGGTCTGCCGACTCGGGTCACATTCCGACAATCACCGCTCACCTTCCACTTCTTAATCACATAGGCCACTGTCGATATTGGGTACTTCAGATCGCTAGATCTGTCCCTTAAGGATCGGCCACATTTTTGATACCCGATAATTATACCTATCTCGAAATCAAAGAGCTCCGAACTGCGAGGCATCTTGCATGCGACTAAAGCCGATGCTGTTTCCTACACGATATATACCGGCGGAGTCCGTGACGTACCTTGGGACCGCAGTTATCGTCATTTGCATAGGTGTCCAAATACTTATTGGTAGTCAGTGTATAATGTAAGTAGTATACTAAGACCATGGTCCTATTTGTTTCTAAATTCGTAAAATTTTGCACTCATTTATTGATTTAGAATTTGATTTGTTTTATGTTATTTATTGCAATTATTGTTTAAGTATTCCCTTAGTTGTAAGTAAAGCTTCCTGTCCAGGGATTGTCTTGCCCGGGACGTGCAGACCATGGCAATGTTACGAATTCTGTACTTAGACAGGTAATTTTAGTAGAATTGTAAATAAAACTATTGTATTTCTTTTGTATAATGTAACATGAAAATGCTAAAGAGACGAACTATGCCGGAAAATTAAGAATATAAGGGACGCCCTTCTAACATTGAGTAAATGGGTATCTCGGTAATTTGGCCACATTTTGGTCCGTTCCGTGCATTACCGTAATAAATATTGTAACTGAATAAATGACATTGATCACTATATTAGCTGCAACTGTAATTCGACACTCATATCGCCTGCCAGTAATTTCTAGAAACAGAAAGTACTAGAAATATCTCGGCGGGCGGGCGAAAACTATATAAGGCCGGAGAGAGAGCATCTTCTTTTAGTTATGTAGTTGTTGTTTTTGTTTGTTATTAATTCAGCGTGACCTGAGATATCTCCGGGTTAGCTTTCTCTTCAGATGCATTGCCTTGTGTTTAACGCTATTAGTGGTTTCAAGTGTAACTACTGACTGTGATAATGCTCTGTAATTCCCTGTACGAGTATTTTCGCGGAAAATTCCAGAACTTTGAAGTGTTTCTTTTAATAAAATAAATTTTATTAACCTATCATCGAACCTGTACGCACGTAACAATATACTGATCAGTTAAATTTATTACTTGATTTGATAAATTTAACATTCTGATGTCCTTATACAAAATATTTCAGAGAGTTACTGTAATTTTATTACTTATAGTATGTACTATTTTGCTACTACACTGCTTTTAGACTTTTTTCAATATTAGTATGTACTCTAATGTCCAAAAATTAATCACAATGATCTAGTTTCCCAATGCTTTTTATTATAGAAGCTGAATGATTAAAACAAAAATCTATCTAAAAAATGGGTCACGTGCAGTCAGTCTACCAAGCCACATCTTGTTCGAGTTTCTCATTATGTCTCAATGTCATTTTATTTTTTAAAGATTAAATTAAAACAAAATTGCCAGTGTCATGCTGTTTATGGTGATGTCAATAAGTTGTCCGGAAAGCAGGGCCCATTGATGATGTAAAAAAGTTTTACTCCTCTCTAGGTTAGTGAAAGAGGTTGAAGGTCAACAATATGCCTCTTGAAAGCATCCCACGCTTGCTCAATGGGATTAAAGTCAGGACAGCATGCTAGGCATTCATTTGAACTACAGTTTCTTCTTCAAGAAACTGATGCATGAGCCAAGCATTGTTAGGGTGCGCATTATCTATTTGCCAAATGAAGTTGTGGCCAATTGTAGTAGCATATGTAGAACCAATATAATCCAGTATGTAGTCTCTATAACTGAAAGTGGAGATTGGCAAAACTGTTTTTTTATGGAACCGGATCAGAACCCTTCGCTCACTAAAAATTAATCAGATATATTTCCCGATTCACTGCTCACTAATAATAACCTTGATGGAAAAGATCCAGAACTATGAAAGAATCAAGAGCGGTTAGCGAGGTTAGAGTGAAGAGTGGAAAAATTCAAATGAGATCTATTTAGCGAGGCTGGGGAGAAGAGAGAAAAGTATCGAGCGATCCTTGGAATCCGAAAAACTGACTCAATCAAATGCTAACTCCCTGAATTGGTTTCTTTGAAGCATAGTTCCGAGATTCCCTAAAGCCTCCTTTCTACACAGAACTAACAATAAAATCATAGAATAAAAATTTTTCAAATAGTTGGAAATGATAAAAATAAACTCAGTTTTAACAATTTAACAAGGGAGGATAAACAGTCTTTTCTCCTCTAAAATGGGAAGTGAATACGCTTTCCTTCCATTCTTTTTTCACCACTCATGCTTTCACTCGCTTAGTACATGAATGAATAGTAGATCTCTATTTCGGCCACGATTCCAAAAAAGCTGTCCATGAACCGTAAAACAGCTACGATTCCATACTTCCGGAATTGGAGTAAATTCGTTCAGTAAAGTGAATCTTTTCTTTGAATCAGTTCCGGAACAGATCATCCAATTCTACATCTGAGCATTAAGAGTTCCATGTGGTAACGCATACAGATCTGTGCAGCAACCTAAAGATACTCCTCCCCATATAAGAAAAATACAAGTATTCCTTTCCCATATATTAGACGGAAGATATCGAATGTTTGCTTCTCTCCATATGTAAACATGTCGAGAATTACTCTGTAAAGCAAAGTGGGACTCATCTGTGAACAGAACTCACCTCTACTGATTTTTAGTCCGGTTTACATGCCTAATTCAAACACTCCCTCTGGGGACAGAAGATAAGAGGGATACACAATGCTAGTTGCCCAGCACACAGAACTCTTTCATGCAGTCTTCTGGTACTGTCGTAGATGATATTGTTCTTCCTGTAACAGAAATAAGTGCGGATCTAAGCTATGATGGAACTGAAGTCCTGTTGCAACGCACATTCAGCCACAAATGCTGGTCATCTCCAGAAATAATAACCTTCAGTAGATTTTTAAGAGGCTGGTTAGATATTGGTTTCACAACTGGCTTACAACAAAACAGTTGACATTTAGCTATCTTGCAACATTTGACTATCGTACCTCTGCTTTTAATCAGCTTATATAGCATAATTCTGCTGGTAAATATCACTTCGAGCTCATTTAAAAATGAGCTATCTCAAATTTGTTTCATTTACTGTTGTTTATTGAACAGGGATTCCCTCCTAAACAGCTGGCTTTAAGCCATATCATATTTATGTAAAGTGATGGCAGCACCACTCTTTTGCAAAATGCTACTCGATGAAGTTTGCTTTTATTTGTAACATATGCAAATTTAAAAAAAATGTGAACTATTTTAGCCAATTTATAGCAACTCTTCAATTTGTCGCTTGCAAGTGATAAAACAGTATCACACAGGATTGAGAATATTATACTTATAATCAATTTCTATTTAACTTATGCATCGATTTGCGGTTTGAAGGATAAGAAATTTCGAATACTGACTTGCCTTTTTAGGCATTCTGCCGAAACAGATCCAGAGTCCTCCGTTCACTGTTTTGATGTAGAGTGGTGTACATGCCCAGGTGCCTGAGCATGTGGCTCCAGGGCTTGGTGTACAAAATTAGAAGTGCTGGCACCCTAGAGCAAGCCATCAGGAAGGATAAAAAATAAATGTAAATAAATAATAAAAATTAGAAAATTAATTTGAATTTTAAAACAAAATAAAGTACCGAATTTCTTTTTATTTGGAGCACAAACTGGAATTACAGTTTCCCTCGAAACCTGAAAAGTACAGCAGCCAGGCTCCGGTAAGTTCCAACTGAATTTAAACCATGAATATATTTCAAGGAATACTAGAACACAAATCATTCTTTTTTCTGTATACCAATGAAAAAATGTTTAAGAGTGGTTAAATTTTCACTAATGAGAGAGGAGAGAATACTAGAAATAGTATGAAGACATGGAAGAAAATATGGGTACGATGACAAAGAAGAATCAAACACTGTTTAACCATTATCCTAGTTGATGTAATTACTGTGGTAAGAAGAAGGTGTGAAAGGAGAAAAGTGCCCCGAATCAGAGAGTCGATCTGTAAGCTGAGAACATATGTAAAATTCTGACCCTTTTCATCCACATTATCTGATAACATTGGTCTGATTAATTCAGCAATTAGGTGTTACACATATTTTGCACAGCCTTAGTTTAAAACACAGACAAACACTGGGGGGTGGCTAATGATAAAAGATCAGTGATATAAAAGCATTTTCCTTATCGTGATATTGATGGAATATCGATCTCCCAATATCATAAATATGAGTGATTTTATGGATTAGGAATTTTCCAGTTAAAATTTGTAGAGACTTTATGAAAAAAATATGATAAATGTAAAAAACAGTTTCAACTAAAGATATCCATAAAATTTGACACATCTAATTTTTATACATAGGAAGATTCTCTATAGAAATATAAAATAATAATAAAGTTTTAGAAAACTGAATGGGACCAAAGTGTTTGCTATAAACTAGTCTCACTACAGTCAGGTGTGATTATCTATATATATTTTGCAAAAACAATATTACATACTTTCTAAATCATCACAGTATTCAGTAGTAATATGAAAACGATATAATGAATATTTGTGTAAGTGATTTGAAAGACAGCAAGTAAATGAAACAGCAAGCATATAAGATAAAATAATTTATTTTAACAGCTATGATTAATATTTGAACTTTATACATGATAATTTTGGCATATCTTAACATTTGTGTATATAACATTTCAGTTTAAACATAACTGAAAAAGTATGAAATATAAACAATCTTTATCAATTTCATTTCGCATGAGCTGTACAAAATATTCATACATGATTATTCAATGATGACTATATTACAAATGAACAACATTATCAGATCTTAATAAACACATTTCACACAAAATGAAATATTTTGAATGAATGTTTTTCCATTATCTAAGCAAAATGTAAAGAAAAATATACATTTACATAATACATATTTTTCACAGCATTATGTTAATGGATAATTTATCTATTAATAGAAACAGCTAATTCTGTAGTTATCTGTTAATCGAAACAACTAACTCCTAAATCTTGGAAGGTATTAAGAATTAAGTAAAATTAAATGATCATAAAAATATAATAAATACAAAAAACAGGTATTAATATAAAGTTGACCAGGAAAAAAATCAACACAAAATATTAATTTTTTTATGTCTGAATAGGAAATCTGTTGTGTTAAGGAAGAATTTATCATAAGAATAACAATTATTACAAATAAACTCTACAATAGCATTTCTTTGTAAAAATTAGACAATTTCAATTTTTAAGATTACTTACATGCCATGAGCTTGATTTTCTGTATTAACTAATAAATAATATTCTAGGAATGAAATCCATCAGTCTTGTACCAATTTCTCCAGAGTAGGTTCTTCATATGGAATAAACATGCACTAATTTCTCTTATAAAGGTCTTAATCTGGGCAGACAATCTTTAAAAACTCTGCCAGAATAAAAAAACTTCAATTCATGAATTATTACAAAACTGTGATCAGCAGGAACAAAAGAATTGTGATATAAAAAAACTCTAACTGTTAAATCCTATCTAGTTTGGTAGCACTTTCTTATAATTAAATGCAGTATTTTAAAGACTGAATAACAGAAAAATGGAAGATTTGTTTTCCCTTGTTCATCATAACTTTTTAATATTATACAAAATTAAAATATATAAAATGGAATGTGAAAAAGAAAATAAAATGTCATAAAATGGAAGTATATTATACATTTTTATCATTTTAGTTTTCAAAAAACTTTTATATATATGATATGATAAAAAGCTCCAATCTACTAGGGCTGTGGAGTCAGTAGGGAAAATGACTGACTCCTGGAATTTTAATGACTCCGACTCCTTCATATATATGTAAACATATACACATGGGTACAGCTTATTTTTTAATATAAAAGAAGTAATAGATGCTACAGAAAAAAAAATTGATGCATAGCAAATTTTTTATATTAATTAGCATTTACTATGAAATGGAAAAACTGGCATTAGTAATTTCTAAGAAATAGTAAAACTTTGGTAAGACCCTCTTTGTTAGAGGACTATAGATCCGATTTGATAAACTTCAGATCTGAAAAGAGTCTTTCCGCACTGATTTGAGTAGGATGAAGAGATGTTACTGTTAGGGCTACTTCCTTTAACTTTTCAGGATAGATTTTTATAAATTCTAAAAGAGGTGTCTTGCAAGAGCAATCATATTTATCTATTTCTTCAAAGGCAGTGTATACATCTTGTTTGTATTTTTTAATTTTTTATCTAAAGGCTCTTGGTTATTTATTTTCATTCGCTTTGCCTTAGCCTTTTCAATATTATCCAAATATTTTTCAAAATCTAATTCATCAGTGGAAGACGATGATAGAGATTCAGTTACAATATCTGCAGTTTGACTGTCCTGATTTGAATACTCCAGTTGTTTTGATAATAATTTCATTTTTAATGAAAGTTCATAGATGGCTTGATTTGCCTTTTTACTCTGATTCCTTCTGCAATAAACCCTCCATTTCAGGAATAACAAAGATCACATTCTTCCAATCTTGCCTCTTGTTAATTTTTCAGATTGTAGCTTTTACGGTATAGAAAGAAGAGTTTCCAATTCTGCAAGATAATTCCACAGTCTTTCTATTAGTGAAACATTAAGGTTATCTACATCTTCTAACATTCTCATTTCCTGTTAATTCTTCAGATTGTAGCTTTTTTATGGCTATATACGGTGTTGAAAGAAGGGTTTCCAGTTCTGCAGGATCATTCCACAGTCTTTTTGTTAGTGAAATATTAGGGTTATTTACATCTTCTGAAAAAGTTATTAATCCAAACAGCCACTATATCATCAACTATGTACTTCTCCATAGCGTTGCTCTTTTTCCTGCTCGCTTCCTAAGAATGGCATCAATTGTGGGAGTTCTTGCTGCTTACCTCAATTCACCAATGAGATTAGCAACTAAATGAATCAGTTTAATTAATAATGGCAAATATCACACCCATCTTGTTTCCTTATATTTATTTATTATTATGTCAATAAAATAGAAAATAACTATTTATTAATGTATATAGTCCATAAATAAAAATATTAACTTAGTTTGTCATTAATTTTTTTTCAATTCACTTTAATTTCATTTCAAATTCAAACTGTTCAATAAAAACTGGAGTCGGAGTCGACGTTTTTTTTAGCAACTCCAACTTCGACTCCTTTTACCCAAAAATCTACCCGACTCCACAGCCCTGCAATCTACTATTAAAGTCTCAATTAAGTCCCATTTTCTGAAATTGACTTAAAAAGACAATACATAATTACCCAAACAAAAAAAAGAGTATTTTGTCTTTTGATATAATTTATGCTTCTAATTTTCTCAATCACGTGTAAAATGAGTTTCCGATTAGAGGGGGAAAAAAGAGAGAGCCATTGCCACCTAACTGAGAAGGGGGGAAAGTTCATTATTTTTTTTAATATTTTATTTTATGTGATACAAAACAAAACTTATGGAAAGATAAAGACTAACATGCTATATTTAAATTAATAACTGAAGGAAAACAACCACTAAGATAATTTATATTCAAAAGAGTGAAAATTAACTTTGAAAATATATCCAACATTAGAGACAAATTAATTATTACGGAATGTACAACAGTGAAATTTTGGTCTTCTGTGGATTTGGCTTCCTTATAGAACAAGACTATTAACGATATTATATACCAGTGTTCATTCGCTTTCTAAGAAATTCTGATAAATTCAGTAATGGTCATTACACAGAGGCAGATTTATAGGATAGCATAAGTTACAACAGTAAGGAGCTTCATGTTCCAAGGCGTCCTCTAATAATTAATTAAGTTAACAAATGGTTTGTGTCTTCAAATAGAACTTCAAAAATTTAGGCGAGATGAATCCTCTACTTCATAAATCTATCACTGTTGCCATAAAAAGATTTACTATATCACCATTTCTTGCCTTTAGTACTGATTAAAAGGAAGAACATTACATTAAGAGTGAACAGCAAGTTTCTAATTACAAAGAATAAAAAGCTAATTTTTTCAATTCATCTATGAACACGGATAATCCCTGGAACTGAAGTAATGTTTCAGATGTTATGTTTAAATCATAGATGCAAGTTTCCATAAGCATAAGATGCAGACAGACAATTATTAAGTATTTAGTATGTATAAAATTTTTTATCTGAAATGTTCTAAAATTTTAAAACTACTGACAGCAGAAACTAGAAATGTACAAAGATGATTAATGAAATGACACCAAGGAAAAATATATCTTTAATAATAAAAAATCATGGCATTATTATTTAAAATGATGTTTTGCCTACAGTTATATTTAAAACTGACACTTTCTCTTTCATGCTTAGAATCAGATATAAGGTATAGGAAGACGTTAATCATAAAGGACGATACAAAAGTTTCCATTTGAGGGCATCGCTGCAGCATATATGCAAATTAGTGTTTCACTGATGTTGGTATATAATCACTAACATCTTGGCACGGATTATTGTAGCATTCGTTTATTTCTGAAGTTTGAATGTTGACAATAGCAACTTTATTACCAAATGCATACAAACGGGATCAATGTGATGTTATTCTTTTTTTTTGGCTGCCAAAGAACAAAAACTAGTAGCCATTCATCAGAGAATGAAGGGATTGCAGAAGCATGCCTATCAAAAACCACCCTTGTGGAATGGTGCTCTATGTTCAGTGACAGTTGCGATTTGACTCAAAATGCAAGTCAATTTGGAAGGCCCTTCACATTCCTTACAGACAACAACACACAGGTAGTTGATGATGGGATTAGGGCAGAACACTGGATATCCATGCGTGCACTCTCAAGGAATCTCGATATAAGCTTTGATAGCAGGCAATGCATTATCTGTCAAGAGTTAGGCTACCATAAGGTCTGCAGCCAGTGGATACCCTGGTATTGGATTCTGAACAAAAATCAAACCGGATGGCTGTTTGCCTAAAGCAAACATGGTGCATTTTCAATACTGAAGGCAACACGTTCCTTGCACATATTGTTGCAAGTGACAAAAGCTGGTGCCACCACCAGGAACCTGAGTTGAAACCATTGACTATGCAGTGGTGTCATCCTTTGTCCCAAAAAGTTCAAAAGCCTGTCATCTGTTAGAAAAGTGATGCATTTGTTCTTTGATTTCTAGGGTCCATTGTTTATTCATTTCAAGAATCTAGGTATCTCCATCACTGGGAAATGGTATGGCAATGCTGAAGAGATTATGATGTGCAGTTAAGGTAAAACATCCGGGAAAAGTGCAGAATGGGGTGATTCTGCTTCATGATAATGCATGTTTCCAATTGCAAATGTCACGATGGAGAAGTTAGACACGCCAAAGTGGGGGATGACCGAGCACTCACCTTACAGTTCTGATCACTCCCCATGCAATTTTTATGCCTTCGGTACCTTAAAAAGCCTTTGAAAGGTTGATGGTTCTGGTTGGATGGACAGGCAGTTTTAAACTCATCAAGAAGCAGAAAAAAAAAAAAAAAAAAAAAGTTTTACCCAACTAGTATATCCAACCTGGTGAAGCGGTGGAGATGATTACCTAAAAGCTCAAGGTGATTTTTCATGATCGGCATAACAAATTTGGACAGCACAACCTTTGAATGAAAACTTTATGATCTCCCCTTATATTTAGCAACTGCTTTTTTGGCACAAAAGTTATTCAAAAATTTCTTTTCCACACAATTTAATAAAAATAATATGACAATTTAAAAAATCAAAACACTTACTACCGTAATTTCCGGAAGAAAGGCAGCATCAGCGTAAACACTGCACTCGAGAAAAATCGCGGGAAGAAAATTAAAATTACACAGAAACGCCGCAATAGATTAAATTGCGCCTGACATCGTCGTGGGCTGTATAGATGCAAAAACTCAACCTACGTCCTGATATATGACATACCAGTTAAGAAAAATGCATGAAATGAAACCATAACTCAAAAATAAATTAAAGGTAAGAAATGTATAGCTTCTGTGCCGTTTAGAGACATTTTCAAAAATTTTCCGCTCCCTTCTTGCTTAAAAACTATCCAACAAGTACTTGTACCCAAACTGATGGGATCTGTATTTGGCAGAATGCCAAGAAAAATCCATTCATGCTGAAGGGGAAATATGTCAGAGTTCGTTATTGCGAGGCAGGTGGAGTCGTGTCCGCCTTTGAAAAAAATTGCAGAAAAGGCAGGGGTGGGGAGAGGATGGGTCCTGGAAGATTCATCGAATGACAGAGGAGAGAGACTATTCAAACTGATGAGAATGTTGATTTGAAAGGGGGAAGAATGTTATTGTTCTGAGATCTCGTTTAGGGTGAATAAGGCATGTAGGTCCGTTCAAGGGAAAGAATGTAAACAAAATAACGCTCGCAAAAAGCAACTGAGTGGTCTTTTGCACCAGTCTATGCACAATGACAAGGCCATCCAAACTATGTACAATGACCATCATAGGAAATATTTTATTTTTAGTGCACCTAAACGCCGCATGGGTAGAAACGCCACACCCGCTGAAAATTTAAGTTTTAAACACGTAAATGCCGCGGCATTTCTTCCGGAAATTACGGTATATCCTTTAGCAAACAGATCTTATTTTTTCAAAAACTTTTATTATACTGATGAGATTGTGAAATGACCAGTGAGTTCATCTATCTGCCAGTGAATAAATATCCTAATCATCAAGAGCTTTACCACTATGGAAAATACACTGTACTAAGTATAAAATCTGCTGTCCACACTGAGCTATTTTCAAAACCTGACTAATAATTTAATACATCCAATAAATTAAAACACTTAATACAATGAAACCTTAAATTAGACTTTTGGCCTAGTTTCAGATATACATATTTATTTATATTTAAATTATACTGTCTATCATTTTTATAAATTAGAAATATAAAAAACAACACATTGTGAAAAAATATTAAGATATGGTATACTATTGTGAAAATATAAATATATAAGATAAATTTTAAACTTAGCATTTGCATAGTTTATAATGGCTGTAAATGACATAGAAAAGAAAGAAATTATGCACACTGAACAAGTATTTCTAATTATTGAAGAAATGTAACTTATATGCACCACAACTATTTGTTAATGTATGGTAATATGTAAAATGACAAGAGATTACTTTTATTACATTCCTAAAGTCAGAAAGCATATGGAATAAGGAAATCACTGGTTTAATTAAAATTATATCTCCCCCAAACAATAAAATTATCTTTTTTTTAAACTTTACTTTTTAATCAACCATTTATAGCTTTTAGATATATTTTATTTAACTAAATGCAATATAAGGTTTTTTTTAATTACTTTTAACAGACCTGATACATAACCTGATATATTTTTTTATCTGGGAGACTAAGAATTCTTTCTACAATCCCCATCTAAATATTGTTCCTATATCAGTAAAATAATATAATAATTAATTAATTAATATAGAATACTATACAGTGTTTCAAAAAGCTTCTCATCATTGTATACCAATTGATCTTTGAACTCTTAATATATTAATTTAAATTTTACCCAGTGTAAAATTTGATTACACATACTGAAAAAGAAAACACAGCAATTCTGACACCATATTAGGCCATCCTCCAAAATCACCTACAGTACAAAGTTCGAGATCTGGATGTTCAGTATCTGCAGTGATTGAATATTTAAATCTCCAGACTTCCAGAAATATTTTGCAAAAAGGGGGAAAGAAGTAGGTTCTAAAAGCTGCATCTCGCTTTAGCATATGTTTAATGCATAACACATGTGCAAACAGTTTTTTCATAATAAAGTACGTGAAAGCACTGATTCTTACTTTAAGTTCAGCACTAAGTAAAGCATCTCCCTGTTGAAGAAACACAATTATTTATTAACATGAATGTATATGATTAATAATTTTTTGACCTCATAGCTGCCTTTTTGCTTGACATACATCTCAAAGCAAAACAGCCTATCAAAATTCATTGCTGATTTTACACATACTGAATAGCTTCAAACCCTGATGTCAACCTGGTAATCATTTTTGCTATTAGCCCAAAAGAAGCTATTAATCTGGAAATCAAATTTTGTGTTAGTTCAATATAAATAGCATATTTAAAGAAATTAAATAATGAAGAATCTGCATGTATGTATGAATGATTCTTAGCCTGTGGAAAAAAGACAGTACCTAGAGCCATCAGACTTTGAATAATGTAATCCTCCAGTCAAACATGTGCATATGGAAACCCAAGTCTTGAATTTCAAATATGTTTTATTATTTATTTTATATTTTTTAAAACTTCAATGAATTTTTTATTAACAAACTCAACAATCTGAAAGCAAGCAGTGGCAACACTCTTCAAAATAAAATGTTTTTATCTCCAGAGCTAGAAACTATTATCATTTGGAAAAATGTAAGATATTCATCTTTCAATTTTAATTTAGAAACTTGGCTATATGAAAGCAATGTGTTAGTGAAACCAGAAATACAAAACTTTTATCGTCCATGCACCAGCATATTGCCATTCAGTAAATTCTAACATACTTTCAAATTTAATCTGAAAGGTAATTATTGAAAGCTTAATAAATTTAATTTTATGTGGTATAAGTGCGAAGAAGGTGATATTTAATAAATGAAGTTAACACATAAAAAGACATAAATAAAAATTTGTTTAGCCACCTTATTAAGAAAACTGAACTTCTTTGAAACCCTTAAGAGAATTCTAAACATGTGCTGTTATGCAGCCTTTAAAAATTCAGTGAAGTTTTGTTGTTGAACTGTATGTGACATTAGCGCAAAGAAAATAATACTTAATAATAAGTTAAAAAGAAAAGAAAAAGAGATTAGCAGGAGTGTGTGCAAGAGCAGACTGGTAGACTGTGAGCTTAATGAGAGCATACAAAACCTTTACAAACTCTTTTGGGCAAAAATCTAAAAGCTTTCAGATTTTTTGAAAAATCATTTTAATTTTTTGATTTCATCACCATGTAACTATCAATCCATGACAACTTGGGAAATAACGCATGGAGTTATTTCTCATGTACCAAATTGAATACCAAACAGCATGGTACCTTTTATGTTGATATTATGCTTGGGAATGATTACAAATTCAGCTAACTGTCCTTTGTAGTGCTGAGTGTGTTGAAAAGAAAAAATTTAACAGAAATTTCTCTTCATCTGAGGCCTAACAACTGTATTTGCTTCCACTTCAATTAAGAATAACTCATTTGTTATTCAAGCCCTAAATATATATGAGAATTTATTTATTTGGACTCAGCCTTAAGCATATGCAGAAAACAGACATAATTATATCGAATAACTAAACTAATATTATTCAGCCTTAATTTAAGCAGCATGCTACAGATGCAAGACAAAATTTATCAGAACAATGAATCTTTAGTCTCCGATATCAGGATACATTTCCAATACTAAATAAGACATGCTAGCTAAGCATTAATCTATACTAAAACAAGACACAACTAAAAATCTCTAGAAAATCTAAATGCAGAAAATATCGCTATCGATAATGAAGAAAGTGACAAAGAAGTTGCTGTGAAAACATTTTGACTGGCAATTAAGTGGGAATTCTTGACTTGGTAATTACAGAACTTTTTTTTTTTTTTTTAAATTTGATATCCTTAATATCATAAATGATTAATGTTTGATAAATAACTATTTCATATTTTTTATTTTATTTATAATTTGTTAATATTTTCAATTTTATAATTTAATTATATAAACATCATTTTACTAGATTTAAACTGATGATCTAAAATCGAAAAATTCTGAAATCTGGAATAGCTGAAGTTTCAACAAGTCCAGATCTAGGATTTTGTATTGTAGCTCTTTTTGATGTTTTTTCACAAATAAATGGAAAAACTATGATAAATATCCTTATCTTTAGGAAGTTTTTTCAATACTACTTATATTACTCATATCAAATATGAAGGGAACTCTCTCTACAGTGATAGTAGTCATTTTGGAAAGGCAATATTCAATGCTAATATTTGTTTTCAGGAATACTAGCAACTTTCAGAAGTAACTGTCAGAAAAATATTCTCTATATTTAGAAATGTAACTAAATGACTATTACTGCAAACTAACAATTTATAGAATTTCCAGTATTCATAAGAAAAATATGATTTTTGGAGCTGTTTAACTAAGTCTTACCTCACATAAAAGTTGAATGTACATAGTTGTTAATTAATCACATATAAATTTTCATTTATATTACATAATTTCTTGTTTCTATCATGATATGAAATTATTTAGTTACCGTTAAAACAAATGTTTACAAACTAATGAAGTTTCATTTGTACCATATAAAACACAAAATATATTACTGATCAACAAACAGCTGTCCCAAAGAAAAATATGAAATGTTCAAATAAATTGCAGCTGTTTTTTGTAAATACAGTTTTCATTAGATTTGATTTATGCATAGACCTCTGCTGGCTAAAATTAAGATTTGCTCATGTAAGAATGAGGTAAGAAAACCTTTATAAAAATTATAAAATAGCAAACGTAAGCCTTTATACTCAGCTATACAGAAATTGCAGTCCTGCTGCAATATTACATAAACTGAGTGAAAGACAACTGCAAAAATAAGATACTAACAGTTCATTAAATAATCAGATCGGTTATACTATACACATTAAGTAAAAACACGAAATAATAATAATAAAAAAAATACAGGCATGCAAAATCACAACTTACACTGAACAATTACTTTTCAAAGTATAAGAGAACAGGAAAAATAACTAAATTACCACATAGAGTATATTTTATTTCTTCTAGATTTAAAAGCAAATATTTCTTGGTTATTTTAATATTTGATATAAAACATTTATATAAAATCACATTAAAAATTGTTTTCACCAAGAATGTATCTCATTCACCAATAACTCTTTACAGACAATCAAGGTAAAAAAATGGTTAATTTCATATATTTAGACATATGTTTCATATTTACCTGATTGGCTCATAGGATTAAATTATTTGCATTCCAATTGGAGTAAAAAATTCAAATCACTAAATTTCTTACAAATTTTCTTTCATTGGCTACAAGAAATATTACTAAATTACAATATCTTTCCAATATATTCCCCAACATTTTCAAATACACTTTATATTTAAAGTATTTTAAATACAGTTATTTTTTAATTTGGCTTTCTTTCTTCACTTTATGATATGAACAAAAGTCAAACCTATTTATTTAAATATTAAAAGATGTTGAGCACAATGAGGCATTTGTTATTTTAATAAATAAACTGTCTGAAGCATAAATACATCTAAAGCACTGCAATTAAAAATGATGGTATTTATAAAAATATTTTTGAAATTCTCTCAAGAGTTATAGTACATTTTAAAGCAATGCCTAAATGATTATGATTCATGAAATTACACGTCTATGATATTGAACACTCAGATGTTTGATTTTCCTCTTGCGGAGAATCTAAACTTTCTGCAGATTCAGCTAGAGAACTTTCATCATCTTTATCAATTTGTGTACCCTGTAACACAAGAGTACCTTCTATGCCTGGTATATCACTACTTGTAGAAAGTCTGTGACTGCTTTGTTCTTTGCTATAAAGAACATCACTGCAAAATTCTTCAGAAGCTGGCTGCATGTCAAGTTTGAGCAGAGATGATGATGGAGAACACTTTTTGCTGAGAGCTTTTGCTTGGTTGTGTATGACATGCATAAAGGCTTTATAACCTGAGCTGTAGTGGGGAAAGAAAAAAAAAAAAAAAAAAAAAAAAAAAAAAAAAAAAAAGATAATATAAGTAATATGATCACAAAATCTAATATTGGCTAATCTTATATGCCAGAATTTCGTGGCATATACAGCAGCATATCTTAAAAACCATGAGTTTATTGCAGCTATCTAAGAAAGTATGAAATCCAAGTAATTTCATAATGGATATTTGATAAATACATGTGAAAACTTTAATTTCAGAATTTTTGAAAGATTCCCCATTTTTAAAATGCTGACTTCAGTTTTATTAAATCTTAACAGTAATGTATAAAATAATTTGTTTCAAGTTAAAAAGGGAAAACTAAACAGGAATTTAAAATTTATTTTTCCAATGCAAAATAATGAATAGCAAATTACTTAAATGATTTTCTCCACCATGCAAAAACATATAGCAAAAATTTCTGTACTTGTTACTTGTATCAAGTGCCCATGATAACACCGAGAAGAAAAAATGTGTAAATACAGTATAGGTAACCAAATGTATTATATATAACTAGGGTTAGTTTTATCATTAGCCGATTTTAGGGATTACGTAATCAGCAAGGGTGACAAGATGGGTGCACAGATTTTCCTCATTAAAAAAAAAAAAAAAAAAAAATTAGTCAAAAAGTCTAGCCAACAATAATTTAATATAAATGAATAAAACTTTAATACTGTAAATAAATATAGAATGAAATCCTTCACAGCAGTTATCTTCATAAGATCCTTCATGATAAATATCTTCCTTCACCTTCGAAAGTGACTGGCATTGCTGAACACTACAGATGGGTATTCATTTCATTCATATATTTATACATCCTCTTAGGTGAACATCTTTAAAGACCAATCTCATTCAGAACCTTGTGTAATCATCTCATAAAGGTTTGATTACATACAGTATATACACAAAAGCACAGGAGCACCTAAATTTTCTTTGTGTAGGGCATCAGATACACTTTTGCCAACTCTATATACAGCATTGAAAATCTTTTTTTGTCTTAAAAAATGGACAGAAAACACTCAACAGCAATTTTTCGGCAATTACTTATTACAGCCCATTATTTAAAGCAGACTGTATAATTTACATCATCATAAAAGCACACACAAGCATTCTGTTTATTTACTATATATTCAACAACAGCTTTTGTTTTTCTGATTACTATCTTTTGATGAGTCATGATTTTGTTGTCTTTTTTTTAATAGAAATGAAATTATGATAAAAAAATATTTCATTTCCATAGTAAAATCATCTTCAATTCTAGCCACTGCATTTAAGAAGCTCATTACTTTAAATCTTTTCCACATGATATCTCACGACCAGTTCCTCACACTGACAGTATCCATATCATAGCTGATTCACCATCCTTTTGTACTTGTACAATACCACCACATAGTATAGTCATTTCTTCCCATGGAAATGCCAGCACAGAGATTGCATAGTTCAGTATTTGTTTCCCCTTATATAATCCTTTTTTAAAATCAAGGTAAGACATTACAGGAACATACATGACATTTTAAATTAACTACCATTTTTTTCCTGTATTCACACAATAACTTCCTGTGATAATCTCCCGAAAAACACCAGCATGGAGATTACATGGGTTAGCATTTTTTTCCTTTCTAAAAAATACATAGATACTACATGAAGACATAGAGTATTTTAAATCAAGCATCATACTTTAGATGATTCAGAAAACCTACTAATTCAGCAGCATTATAGTTTGTATTCCATAATTTTTACTCTTCCTGTAATTTTAGACTTATTTCATAGTTCATATGTGTAAGTTTATAATCATATGTGTGTGAATTAGAATTTATTCAACATCAAGATTATTTTCAGATGAGGAAATATGTTTTAGATAATTTCTTTTAGGTATGCATTATTTAATTTTTTTTAAAATTAGCCCTCACAGTGATGCATTTTTTTAGATCTGCTCATATATTTAAATAGCATTTATTAGCTAATTTTGTATCATTTTATATTTTAGCCTCGGTTTTTATGAACACCTGTATTTAAATAGCATTTATTAGCTAAATTTGTATCATTTTTTGTTTTAGTCTCAGTTTTTATAAACACCATTCATTAAATATGATATTTAAATCATTAAAGGAAGCACAAAAACAAAATATTTTAAGTCATTAGCTAATATAAAGCAAATGGGGGAAAAAAACAACAACTTATGACCAGATAAAACCAGTTCTGCTATTCAGGGAGATACAAACATTATTATTAGCCTTTAATCATGTTCTATAATGTTATTCAAATTAAAAAAAAAATTCAAATTAATTCAGAAAAATTAGTGAATCATAAAAAAATTGTGGTTTGCTCTCAAATGAACAACTATGATTTTCTGTGATTCTTCTCACCCTTTCCCCCCCCCCACTAATAGCAATTCAGTATTCAAATATTTCCTTCTCCTTATTTTGTTATACAGTCAAAAGTCTTTAACCTGGACTCGTCGGGACTTCAGCGATTCCGGATTATAAATCATCAGTTTAAATCTGGTATAAGATGATAAATTATAAAATTAAAAATATGAAACTGTAATTTATGAAAAAGAGCAATTATGATCTAAAGGGTATCAAAATAATAATAATAAAAAAGCTTTATATTTATTTGTTTACATTATTAAACATTACTTTCAACGCATGCATGCATAAAGCATACATTACGCATAGTCAAAATTAAAAAATTGCAACCAGAAAACTATTTGATGTGCATTCGTGATATTTATAATGACGAGGGAAATACTACATTTAGTAAGGAATCATAAGCCGAATAAAATAAAAACATCTGCTCTGAAGATAAGGATAGTGCTGACAGACCAACTTCTAGTTCATTTCGTGCCTAGCCCCCCCCCCCGCAGAGCAGCGTGAAATTGATAAACACACTTCGGAATAATTAGAGAATCAAAGGATATGCCTTTATCCATTTTTTGCAGCAATTCCACTTTTTGTTTGATGGACATCGAAACGTGCTTTCGCTTTGTAGATCCTTTGGCAGCTCCAGCATTGGAAATTCTATTTGACATAATCGAAAGTTCAAGCTTACTTTTATAAAATTGCTCTAACAGTCTGCAAAAAATACGCCGGATCCAATTAGAAGATTAAGGAACAACGCAATCTGCAACATTAACTGAAATAGATAATTAGATAATTTTAGCTTAGCTTATACCGTCCATTATACATTAAATGCGCATGTGTAAACGTATTATGCGCATGCATAGATGCATATGCACATGCATAAAGGTATTATGCACATGCGTTAACGCATTATGCATTGACGCATGCACAGAAAGTTTGTAGCTTTGAGGTCTGGATTATAGATCATTCCGGATTATGGACATCCGGATTAAAGACTTTTAACTGTATATACAACAACAATTTTATAAATCTTCTAAGCTTGTAAAACTGTATTGTAAATTTGTATACATTAAAACCATAAAAAAAATTTCATTCACAATTTACTTCCTCTTTCTCTGTACATATGTGAAAAGGATGTAAATAATATATTTTAAGTAATTACTACAGTAAAAAGTCGTTAATTCGGACACCCATAATCCGAAATGATCTATAATCCGGACCTCAAAGCTAAAAACTTTCTGTGCATGCGCCGCGTTGACACATGCGCATAGGCGTTTACGTGTGCGTGTAAGACTTTTTACGACTGCGCATATGCAGAATACGTTTTCGCGTGCGCGTTTTATGTATAATGGACGGTATAAGCTAAAATTATCTAATTATCTCAGTTAATGTTGATAATTGCGTTGTTCCTTAATTTTCGAACTGGATCCGGCTTATTATTTTTTGCAGACTGTAAGAGCAATACTATAAAAGTAAACTTGAACTTTCGATTATGTCGAACAGAATTTCCAATTCTGGAGCTCCCAAAGGATCGTACAAAACGAAAGTATGTTTCGTTGTCCAACAAACAAAAAGTGGAATTGCTGCAAAAAATGGATAAAGACATGAAGAATGTGACAGAGAGGTTAGTGAAAACGAAAAAATTTTGATTGACAAGTTAGTTGGTATTCTCGGCACAGCAATTAACGGGACTTGAACAGCAGAACTTTGTAACTGAACAAGAAATTATGTTTGTTTATAGAATTAAAGAGAAAGTATTATCACATAAAACGAAGCAACTTAAACAACTTACATTGAAAGAAATGTTTAATAAAGTAAATAAATAAATATTAAGCTTTTTTTTTTTTTTTTTTGTAAATTTTGATACTCTTTAGATCATAATTGTTCTTTATTTCATAAATTACGGTTTCATATTTTTAATTTTAGAATTTCTACATGCCATCTTATAAGATTTAAACTGATGATCTATAATCCGTAAAAATCGATAATCCGGAATCGCCGAAGTCCCGACGAGTCCGGATTAACAACTTTTGATTGTATTTAGCTGGAGCTAAAAGGTACAAGAATCTAAAATGTATTCAAACAAAGCTTTGAGACACTTATATGGCATAGCTAAAAAATTATACTAGCCAGTTAAAATAAATAAATATTTCATTCAAAAAAGTACATTAAACATTTCATACAAAGCAACAATTGATAAATTTCTATACATATATAATTTATATCACTTAAAAAAATACCATTCTCTTTCAGCCCACTGTTCAATGGATGCCATTCCATCTCGTAGGTGTTTCAAAATTTCTTGAGGTTGGTCAGGTTGCTTTGCTAAATTTACAACACGTATCACAGCCATTGCATCTCGTAAAATTATTGCAATAAGAAGAGACCAATCTAAACATCCCGCTTCTAGAAGCAGCTGCAGTAGATACCTAATACAATTATTTATTACAAATAAACAATGTTATTATGAATGTGATATTACATAATCATAAACTACTTATGGACACATAAAATGTACAATGGTTTTTTTTTGTAAATAAATCATGATATTTTTCACCTTATTTTTTAAATAAAATATGAGCTTGTGGAATTTGCCAGCAATGGAAGAAACTGCAGTAAAATTTATGGAGGAATACAGAATTCTGATGAAAATTTTCTAAGGGGAACAATCACTAAATGAGTTTCCTAGATAGCTGCTGTTCCCAAGAATCACACGGAGCCGACTCTCTGTGATTATCTGATGTTTTTTCAAGTGAAAATGGATTGCTGTGTACTTCAGGAAAAGAACAGTGGGAGGGATACAGAAAGATTTGAAGAATTTTTTTCTCTCTCTTTTTTTTTTTTAACATACCATGTAATCATTATTTAAGACTTCAAATTTGTATTTTAAATTACTGTAGTATGTTTTCTTTTCTTAATTGACTTACGATAAATAAATAAGGCAAAAAAATATTTAAGAAACATTATATATTAGCTTACTTTTTACATTTTATTTTAAACATTTTATACAGTCAAAAGTCTTTAATCCGGACGTCCATAATCCGGAATGATCTATAATCCGGACCTCAAAGCTACAAACTTTCTGCGCATGCGTAAATGCTTGCGCATATGCGTTTATGCATGCGCTTAATACCTTTATGCATGCACATAATATGTTTACGCATGCACGTTTAATAAATAACGGACGGTATAAGCTAAGCTAAAATTATCTAATTATCTATTTCAGTTAATGTTGCAGATTGCGTTGTTCCTTAATCTTCGAATTGGATCCAGCTTATTTTTTTTTGCAGACTGTTAGAGCAATTTTATGAAAGTAAGCTTGAACTTTCGATTATGTCAAATAGAATTTCCAATTCTGGAGCTGCCAAAGGATCTACAAAGCGAAAGCATGTTTCGATGTCCATTCAACAAAAAGTGGAATTGAAGCAAAAAATGGATAAAGGCATGAAGAAAGTGACAGAGAGGTGATTTGTTTCTCTAACCATTCTGAAATCTGTTTATCAATTTTACGCTGCTCGCGGGTGTGGGGGGGGGACGTAGCGGCGCGCAATGAACTGGATATTGATATGTCAGTACTATCCTCAGCTTTAGGGCAGATGTTTTTATTTTAGTCGGCTTATAATTCCTTACTAAATGTAGTATTTCATCTCGATGTATTCCGTCTTTGATATGATTTAAATCAATTTCTTCGTCATTATAAATATCACGAATATGCATAAAATAGTTTTCTGGTTGCAATTTTCTAATTTCGACTATGCGTAATGTATGCTTTACACATGCATGCATTGAAAGAAATGTTTAATAAAGTAAAAAAAAATAAATATTAAGGGTTTTTTTTGTACATTTTGATATCCTTTAGATCACAATTGCTCTTTATTTCATAAATTATGCTTTCATATTTTTAATTGTATAATTTCTGTCTGCCATCTTACCAGATTTAAACTTATGATCTATAATCCGGAATCGCCGAAGTTCCGACGAGTCCGGATTAAAGACTTTTGACTGTACATTAGCTTGAAATTTATTACGATATTTCAATCACCGTGTAACACTTTTGATATCCTAAATAATTCACTTTTAAATGATTTGCAATAGATGATCTTTAAATTTTAAATAAATAACAAAAGAATGGATTTGCATCAAACTTATTACATGTTCTAGAAATTTAAGGAGAGTTACTTTAGCGCAGCCTTTCTTAATCTTCTTGAGCATGCGAACCCCATGAAACAATACATTAAAAAGGCCAAAATCCAGACATCCCAATATCTGGACCATCAGCAACTTTTTAACCCAAAGGGGCAATTTGCCCAGAGGGGTTATTAATTTCATTTTGCATCGATTTACTATAAAGTGCGAATTACTTTTTAAATTGTTGCCACCAAATATTAGAGCCCTGTATTATATTTAAAGAAATTAAATAATGAAGAATCTGCATAAATTTATATATGTTTCTGGCATTGTGATAAAACAATAGCACCTAGAGACATCGAATTTCAAATAATGTAAGTCTCCACCCGAATATGGCAACACGGTACAGGGGGACATTTTTATCTCCAGCATGTGAGACTGTGTATCTGAAATTCTACAGATATGTTCTTTTAAACATTTTGTGATATTGCTGTCAAATTGAATTTTATGGTTTAAGTGTGAAGAACATGATATTTTGTAAACAAACGTAACACACGAAACATATATATATATATATATATATATATATATATATATATAAAAGACCCTTTGGGCATAATATAAAATCTGAAAGCTTTCAGTTCTTCCCCTTTTCTTTTTTTTTTTTTAATTTTTATTTTTTGTATGCTATTCACGCAAGCACATTTCATACCTTTTTATAATAAAATATGTGGAGAGTCCTGATTCTAAATTTCGCTTTGGCACTAAATAATATGCTTCCATATAAAAGAAACAATTATTTATTAACATAAATCTGTAAAATCAATAACTTGACTCTGTAGCTGCATTTCTACTTGGCATACATCTCAAAATGAAACCTTCTATTTTGAAATATCCTTAATTTAAAACCCTCTTGCTGTGCAAATTTTTTTTTATCAAAATGGGTTAAAAAATTTCATATTTTTTCCATTACATATTTCAAATTTACATATATTTTAGAATTAAAATCCACAAAATTTTTTTGTAAAAGAGTTTTTTTCAATATCGAATCGAATCATAAAAAAGGGTTGTTGGAAACTTGAAGAATAATTATATAAAAGCAAAATTCTGAAAATTAATCTTGGCTAAATTTTCATTTACTTTATGAAATACAAAAGTAAAGGGTATATACTAATGAAAATATGCAAAATACTTCCAAAATATTTATTAGAAATAAAGTTTATTATGATAAACTTTGAAACAAGATTGAAAAAAGATTTGAAACAAAGATTGCAAGTCCTACATTGCAATCTTTGCACCAAATTTGTGTTTCTTTGAGAATTTCTTTGCCAGTTTCAGTTTCTTTTTAGCAATAAACAGCACACTGTCTACGAGGCTCTTTCTTGATGGAAATTGGGGGGTGGGTGGATTATAGCTAACAAAATGTCGAGCAGTTAGTCTCATGGAATTGAGAGTTGAACTACATCTGCCAGGGTAAACATTTGAATACTTTTGAATGCTTAGCCAAATAATTTGCAAATGGAACTCTAGAAGCATTATATTATGCAATGGGTTATCTTTTTTATGAAGGATATAAGCATTTCAGAGTGATTGATATATTAATCCTTGGAACATTTTTATGTAATATTTTCCTTGTTTTCTGAGAGTCATATTTCTTGGTCACATAAATCAATCCCACCCATCATGTTATTGTAATCACAAACAACTAGTTTCATTACAGTTTTGTTTGACTTGCAAAATTAACCAAAACTTGCATCATGAATTGTACTCATCAGAAAAACACTCTTTTTGGGCTGCCATTTCAAAGCCATTAACTTTAGCCCTTTGGTAAGCAATGACTTCACCATTAGGGATTTCTTCTTTGCAAAATTTGGAGGAAAGTCTTTCCTGGTCTTATTTACAATGTCTTATGAGTCTGTTTTTTCTGAAACTAAAATGTCTGCTAATTGTGGAGAAATATTGTAGTTGTCCATAGTTGCACAGTAACTTTTGCCAAGGAATCTGTCCATCAAGTGCAAAACAGTTTTATTGGAAACTGGATAATTCGAAATTTAGGGTTAAAAACAGTTCCATTACCTGTATATATCACGAAGTCTGATAGATTTCCAGTTTATGCATCACAAAGCACAAAAAATTAAGGCCAAATCTCGCTTTTTTTTTTTTTTTTTAAAAAAAAAAAAGATAAACATTTTCCAGCTGAGTCTGCCTTTAAAAAGCATCAAATTCTCATCTATGCTCAGATTTTTTCCTGGTATAGAAATATTTCAAAATTTATTTCAAAGATGCTTTATGATGTCATAAATTTTATTTAATTTTGGTCATGGATGATTGTCTTTATAAAACTCTTCATTATTTGTAAAATGAAGAAGCTTCATCAGCAAAATAAATTTATCTTTTTGAATTATTTGTTAGAAAATTGGTGCTTGCAATATATGATGTTTAGACCAATAATATACCTGTTTTGGCTTTTTTTACAATTCCTTGGAGAGATAAAACAGGAAAGAATAATCCATTCATATCTGTCCATTTCTTCCACCTTGATCTTTCTTTAAGAACTGCTCTATTGATATACTGCTTAGTGTAACTATTGGTCTCTTGTACTATTATTTGTAATATAAGACAGTAAACAAAAAGTAAAAAATAATCCAAAGTTGTATCATTTTTCATAATAAAAGTAGCTCCAGTATTGCCAAGAAAAACAAATGAAGCAGGAGCTGGGGAAATATTTTGCACCACTGTTGAGCGTTTTGAATGTAAAGTGAATCTTTAGATTAATCACTATCTGCAGAGAAATCCGAGAAATTCTCATCAGTTTTGCTATAACTATCTTCAATACACTTGAAATCAAAGTCAGAACTACTATCAGTGCTTGAAATATTGTGAGGAATATAGGTTACATCACTTGAAAAACACTTCCTGCCAGACAGCTTTCAGCTTTGAAAAGAGAGTGCAATATGTTGCAAAACATATTTGCATATTTTATAACTATCTTCAATAAACTTGAAATCAAAGTCAGAACTACTATCAGTGTTTGAAATATTGTCAGGAATCTAGGTTACATCATTTGCATCCGAAATGAAACCATAAACAGGAAAAAAGCAGGTTGCACAGTTACATAGATGAAAAAGATGCATTCCTGCGGAAACTGCAGGTTGTGCAAATTTTGCTACTTCTACGTTGTCTGTGGAAATTGTGGGATATGCAGCAGGTATTGTGACATATAGTGTGGGAAATTGTGGGTTGGCATGACAGATGTAAATTATTCAGTAGGTAATAATTTACATCTGTCATGCCAACCTAGCGAATCATTATTTGTAATTTTTTGCTTTCATCACCAGATGACTGTCAACACGTGGCAGCTTGAGAAATGACTTACACATAGCAATGCTTAAACAAGTTTTATATATATATTAGTAACTGAATATCAAAGATAATGGTAACCTTTCATCTCAAATGACACTTGGTGATCATTACAGACTTCAACCAACTGTGTTATGAAGTGCTGAGGAGGAGAAGTTTAATAGACATTTCTTCCAAATGTAAAAAATTGGTTTTGTAAATCATACTCATAGCCTAAAAGATTACATTTAGTGCTGTTTGAATTGAGGATAACTAATTTATTAGTTAGATAATCCCAGTACTGGCATCAGAGCAGGTGCAGCCTTTTATAATTCAGTGAAGCAATAATTGACAAAATTAAATGATGACAAAATCTTTAGAATTCAGTGAAGGCACAGGGACACAAAATTTTCAGTGGTTTGAAGGTTTTCAAATATTCAAAACAAAAAACTAAATTTCCAATTGATGAAATTTGCGAAGAAATGTGGAGAAGTGATAATAAATGAAGATGATATAAGAGAAGTTTTTCATTGCAATGACAATGCTCCAATCATCAATTAACTAAGAGAAGGTGAAATCTGTAGTATGGTTCTAAACTCAGAAGATATCACTATCAATAGTGAAGAAAAGTGACAAAGAGATTGTTCAGAATGAAAATATTTTGATTAACAGTTTAGTGGGAATTCTCGACATGGCAATTACAAGACTAAAACAATGGAACTTTATGATTGAAGAAGACATTATATCTGTCTATAAAATTAAAGAGAAGGCATTAGCACAAAAAATAAAGCAAATTAAACAACTTACGTTGAAAGAAATGTTTAACAAAGTAAAAAAATAAATATTGAGGCTTTTTTTTGGGGTACATTTTGATTAAGGTCATAAATTCTTCATTATTTCATAAACCACAGTTTCATATTTTTAATTTTATAATTTTTACATGTCATCTTACTAGATTTAAACTTACTAGATATCTGAAAAAATCTCAAGTCCAGAATTGCTAAAGTTTCAACATGTTCAGATTTTGGACTTTGAACTGTATTCATGTTCCAAGAAATCTTTATATTCTGAATCACAATTGCATTTACATACGATTATACATTTTTCACTGAATGCCTAGAGATTTCTCATGAACATCATGATACCAGAGAACCCTGGCAAGCTATATGGCTATAAGGTAACATAGTACAGCTGCTGAAAATACTAAAGTATTTTTAAAGAACAAATCTTATCATAAAAAATCATCATCTTACATCATATTACATTATGAAATGAGTAAAAGTAGAATGCAAATTATAATAATATCTCTAGAATAAGTCACAAAAATAAAAACAAAAATAAGAGATACATATTGAGCAAATGTAATCGTACTACAGTTGTGTGAAACTTTTTTAAGAATGCAATTTCACTGAAGAATGATTTTATTTTGAAGATTTTAAGTCATTAGGCAAATGAAGCAATGGGTTAAAATCATAATTAAATACACATTTTTAAAACAGCATTTATTTTAAATTTACTGACAGTAGTTACATTTAGTGTCCAGTTAAAAATCTGATTTAGCTACCTCTAATGCATAAGATGCAACAAAACAAACAACAACAAAAAATATGTTATTAACTGAAAATCTTCGTAATCCCTTAATAATGCCTGTGATCTCGAAGAAGGTCATAATTCAACAACAGGTTAGCATTACCATACAGTATATAAATGCATCACACTACTTGCTATCAGCAGCATAATTAATTCTTTTAAAGACAAGTAATTATACAAGGTGACTACAATGTTGCACTTATTAACCATAATGTATGAATAAAAAATTATTCAGAACAAAAATACAAAAAGATGCAACAGAATAACATGCATGCTAACTGAATTATGAATGTTATCAAAATCCGCATTAAGAGAGCTAATCTTAATCCTCTATTTTGATTGTAAATTTATAAGAATACAGTTTTCAGAATTATATATTACAAGATTATGAATAAATAAGTTTATAAAATGGTGAACTATACAATAAAAACAAAGACATCTGTTTTTAACTATATATACATATTTTTATTATCATTTTTATATTTCTTGAAAATGAGGGATTAATGTTAATTACATTAATAAAGGAGTTATACAAATAAATGACTAATATCACAAAAAAATGTTACCGTAACTGAACTTCAGTTTGTAAAGGTCCTCGGCTAGCCAGTTCCTCTGAAATAGCTTCTAACTCTGTAGGTAAAGGCATATTGGATAAGCTTTCATCATCAAGAGTATTTAAACTTTCTTCTGTCCATAAAGAACTATTCTCCGACACATCTAAATTCAATAAACTGTCCCCTGTAAAATATACTAGAAAAGGGAAGATTCTTCTTAACAATGATAAAAATCTTCATAACTAAACTACAAATATCAGTCAACAACAACAACAACAACAACAACAACAACAACAACAACCAAAAAAAAAAAAAAAAAAAAAAAAAAAAAAAAAAAGAGCTGAAAACTATTGTGAAAAATTTATGGTATAGGCAATAATGTCAATTACAATGAAAACAGTCACATCCCTACGGAAAATAAGGGGGATAGCATTGTGAAGCATGTGATATTATAAACAGCAAGAATTTCAACATGTGAATAACAAGGGGGCAGGCTTACTGCATGTGATATTCAAAATGTAGTAGCACACTAAAACTAAGAAATTGATTCATTGAAGGAAAAACAGTGAGGTGTAGTACACATTTGATACTGAAAATAACCTTGTGAACTTCAAGAGATTTCCACAAATTTCAGTACCTTACACTCACTGAATCACCTGATAACCCTTCTACCAGATAAAGTATACTAAAATCTATAATATAAAAAACTAAGCATATTCCTGCAGTCGAATATCGTGCTACAGCTTGTCAATGTAGTTAGAAGATCCAAGTTTTCCCTGAGAAGCCACCCATGAAGGCATTCATCCCAACAAGCAACTCTAACATGCTTTTCTGTACTTAAATAATTTATCATCCATTCCCATCAGCCCATCTCTTTGTTTTCATATGCAGATAACTTCTGGATGGTGTAAGCAGTAAGTTAATCCCTCGACAATCATATAAAGTGCAGCTATTAGTGCTAAATGTAAAGGTTTGTCATTTTCATTACAGATGTGGTTGGTTCCCTAACAATTGGCATCATTGCCTGCCCAAAAAATTTTCAGTAATAGCATCAAGTTTATTTTTTATCGTTTCCCCATCATACATTCAAACTATAAATAAATTAATAATTCAGAGATATGTATTTTATTCTACCAAAAAAATATTAAAATACTAACCAATCTCCAAAATTAATAATATATATTCCATATGCTGTGATATTTCTTATACAGTACAAAGTCCGTAATCCGGACTCGTCGGGACTTCGGCGATTCCGAATTAGGGGTTTTTCTGGATTATAGATCATCAATTTAAATCTGGTAAGATGGCATGCAGAAATTATACAATTCAAAATACGAAACCGTAATTTATGAAATAAAGAGCAATTATGATCTAAAGGGTATCAAAATTTACAGAAAAAGCTTAATATTTATTTGTTTACTTTATTAATCATTTCTTTCAATGTAAGTTGTTTAAGTTGCTTCGTTTTTTGTGCTAATACTTTCTCTTTAATTCTATAAACAGACATAATTTCTTGTTCAGTTACAAAGTTCCACTGTTCAAGTCCTGTAATTGCTGTGTCGAGAATACCGACAAACTTGTCAATCGAAATTTTTTCGTTTTCAATAACATCTCTTTCACTTTCTTCACTATTGATAACACGCATGGGTAAACACTACACACGTGCGTAAGTATGTGACCTTTGAGGTCCGGATTACAGATCATTCCGGATAATGGATGTCCGGATTATGGACTTTGTACTGTAATTAATTAATGTTTAATGCATTAAATATACAGACAAGTACAGTCAAAGTATTAGAAGGAGAAAAGAGACAAGTATTAGAAGGCAAGCCAATTAAAAATAAGTGCAGGAAACATAAAATAAATGTTTAGGAAATAAAAACTGTTAGTAAACTAGCATATTTATATGAAAACTGATAAAATGAATAATAAATATTTTATTTTCTTTAACAGCACTCTACCTAAATGTCAAAAGGCATGATTGTTGAGCAGATGATGTATACTGCATGTTTATGCATTTTGGATGAGAGCATGAGATAAAAAAAAAATACGAAAGCTTTCAGATTTTACATTAGGTCCAAAGGGGCTTTTATTTAACATTTGTGTGTTACCTTTATTTATTAAATATCATGTTCTTTGCACTTAAACCATTAACTTCAGTTCAACAGCAATATTGCAAAATAATTTTGAAATGAGCATATCCTTAGAATTACAGTCTCGCGCTCCGTAGATAAAAAGGCTTTTTTTTCCTCCGTACAATATTGCCATTTCTTGCTTTGCAATCACTGAGTTGCTTAATCAAAAACTCATAAATGCTTTAGAAAATATGAAATAGGTAATAAAACAAAGTCCAAATTTGGGTTTCCAGATGCCCATATTGTGGAGCAATTCATAACGACAGCGATGAGGCTGTACAACTCCCCCCTCACCCCCGCTAACTGTGATTGGACTTGATCCAAAAAAAAAGGGGGGGAAGGAGAAACATTCTCTCCTTGTACGACTCACTTCTCGCGTTATGCAATGGACAGTAAACAACGCTTGTAATCATCGCTATATTTTTTCCCTTCATATACCTAATAAATATGTTATTTTTGTGTTTGCTAATACAATGATCGTGTTCCTTACCTCCGCAGCTTGGGTTACACTTTATTAAGGTAAGAACTTTAATTCTGTTTTATTCATCTGCTCGTCTCGATTTAGCGAAGTTGTAACAGTAAACAGAAATGAACCACGAATACCTTCAACAAAAGATTATGAGACCGAAAATATGTTTACTTCAACTAAACGCATAAAATATATCGAGATAAGCCATTAAGAATAAAAAACAGAAAAGATACTTTACCATAAATTATCGCTGGATAATCCGAAAAAGGAAAAGCCAAGCCTGTCTTCAAAAGCGAAACAAAACTGCATAGTTGCATACTGCGCATTCGAAATACAGAAGCAGAAATATCATGTTCAAGATAAATATTCGAAAGATAAATATTTTATTGCGAAAATAAATATTCGATCATGAAACTAAACAATAACAATTATCAAATATGGAAATACAAACTTGAAATGATCCTGAAAAAGGAAAATTTATGGGATTTAATAGCAGATGATACACCAAAAGAAATAAACGTCGAATGGAGAAAACGAGATGAACAAGCACAAGCTACCATTAGTTTACTCGTAGAGGACAACCAAATCGTACACATAAGAAATAAAACGACAGCCAAAGAAATATAGAATGAATTAAAGAAAATACATGAAAGAAAGAATCTTTCCAATAAACTTTACCTACTGAGAAAGCTGTATACAATAAAAGCAGAAAACGAATACAAACTCAAAGAACACGTCAACAAAATGCTCGAAATCGTAGATGAACTGCGAGGAATTGGTGAAGAAATAAAGGACAGTCACATTGCCGCGTTCTTACTAAGCGGCTTACCAAAGAGCTACGAAAATCTCATTGCAGCTTTAGAAGCACGCCCAGAAGAAGAACTAACGCTGGAATACATAAAAACGAAACTCATCGACGAATGCCTGAGAAGAAAAGAAGGCACGCGAGCAGAAGAAATGACTGCCTTCAAAACGAATTTTAGCACAAATTTCAAGCATTTCAATCAACGAAGATGCAATTATTGCAAAAAAATAGGACACTTAGAAAAAGAGTGCAGATTCTTAAATAACCACAAAGAAAAAGATAAAAACGAAAGTAACTCATTTTTCAAGAATGAAAAGCAAACGAATAAAGAAAATTATGGAAATAAACAGAAAACGAAAGTTGCTGTAAACGAGGATACACATGAAGATGAAAGTGAAGATAATCATGAGAAGACTGAGAATTACACGTTCGAAGTCACCAGAGAAAGAAAATCTCAAAACTCAAACTGGTCAGTTGACTCAGGTGCTACTTGTCATATGACCGATAACATAAACTTTTTCACCAAATTGGATAGAAGCAAAACTGAGCAGATAACAATTGCTAACGGCACGCAGATGAAGTCCGAAGGTATAGGAGAAGGATACTTATACTATACAGACGACGAAGATAACAAAATAGAAGTGAGACTCGTAGATGTTCTGTACGTTCCTGACCTAGAAGGAGGATTGATATCCGTACGAAAAATTACAAAGAAAGGATTCACAGTTGAATTTGAAGAAGATATTTTCAGAATAAAGAAGAAAAATAAAACCATAGGAATTGCTAAAGCAGAAGGAAATTTATACACCATAGTTGAATCGCAAAGAAGAAAAGCCAAAATTGCAGCTGCAGAAAGAAGAGAAAATAGTATAGATCTTTGGCATAGAAGGCTAGGACATAGAAATTATGAAGCAATCAAGAGGCTAAAGAATGATGACCTGGCAACCGGAATAAGAATTGACGGAGAAGCCAAAAAGGAAAAAGAATGCGAATGCTGTATCAAAAGCAAAATGACTGAATTGCCGTATCCCAAGCTGAACAACTATAGAGCAAAATCAGTTCTAGACTTGATACATTCACATATCTGTGGACCAATCGGTACAACATCACTAGGAGGAAAGAAATACTTCATAACATTCATCGACGATCATTCGAGATACACAACAATCTATCTGCTAGCGACAAAAGATGAAGCTATCTCCAAATTAAAACAATTTGTAACCATGACGAAGAACAAATTTGGAAAGAAGCCAAAAGTATTAAGAAGAGACAATGGAGGAGAATATACAAGCAAAGAGATTGAAGACTATCTAAAGGAAGAGGGAATCGAACATCAAACCTCCGTAGCATATTCACCGCAACAGAACGGTAGAGCAGAAAGAAAAAATCGATACTTAATGGAAATGACAAGATGCCTGCTACTCGATTCAGGACTCAAAAGAGAATTTTGGGGTGAAGCCGTAATGACAGCCACCTATTTACAAAACAAGCTACCATCAAGATCAGTTGAAAAAACACCGTATGAACTATGGAATAATAAGAAGCCGAACCTAAGCCATATCAGAGTTTTCGACAGCCCAGCTTATGGTCGAGTTCCAAAGCAGAAAAGAAGCAAACTAGACGAAAGAGCAGAAAAAGGAATTCTTGTTGGATATAGTGACCGTACTAAAGGATATAGAATTTACATGCCACATGTAAACAACGTCGTGATCAGAAGAAGCGTAATATTCGATGAAAACAAAAAAGAAGAAATGCCTTGTCAATTAAACGATCAGCATGAGGAAATAGAATGGCCTTTTAAAGAAAATAAATTGACAGAACCACGTCCAAGTGGTATTACAGAGGAAATAATTGAAACAGAAGAAATTCCCCCATTACTGAGAAGATCCCACAGAACGACTAAAGGAATCCCACCAAACAGATTCTCATAAATGGCTAAGAATGAAGAAATCAAAGTTCCTAAAGACTGGGAAGAACTTCACACTTTTCCTACCAAAGAAAAGGAACTGTGGTTAAAAGCTACGAAAAAAGAAATGGAAGCACCGAAGAGGAACAAAACATGGGAACTAGTCGATCTTCCAAAAGGAAAGAAAGCAATTGGAAACAAATGGACATTTAAAACAAAATCCGACGCTTCAGGAAATATTATCAGATACAAAGCTCGTTTAGTAGCTAAAGGATATTGCCAAAAATTTGGGCACGACTACGACAAAACATTCGCACCAGTCGTAAAGTATACAACAATAAGGACTATTTTGGCAATAGCAGCTCAAAAGAAAATGCACGTAAATCACTTCGATGTAAAAACAGCTTTTCTATATGGAGATCTGAAAGAAGATATATATATGAAGCAACCAGAAGGCTACATCTCTGCTTCAGAAGCAAATAAAGTCTGTAAACTGAATAAAAGTATCTACGGACTAAAACAGGCAGCCAGAAACTGGAATCACAAGATAGCTGAAATCCTGCACAAACAAGGATACGTTCAAGGAAAGGCTGATCCATGTTCCTTCACACTAATCGAGAAAAAGTCAAGAACTTACATAATCGTTTACGTTGATGACATATTAGTCGCGAGTGACAAGTGTGAATCAATTCAAGAAGTTAAACGAATTCTCAAAGAATATTTCGACATTCGAAATCTTGGAGAAGTATCTACATATCTAGGAATTGAAATCGAAAGAGAAAAAGACGGAAGCTTTAAACTTCATCAAGCTAACAAGATTAATAGTATGATCGAAAAATTCGACGGAGAGTCACCAAAGAAACTAAGCTATACACCCATGACTACGAATTTTACGAAGAACCAAAACAACCAGGATGACGTTTTTTCCGATAATCGGAAGTATAGGGAAGCAGTGGGAGCACTTTTATATTTAGCAACAGTATCAAGACCTGACATAGCAAATTCTGTTGGAATACTTAGCAGAAAAGTAGAAAATCCATCAACATCGGACTGGAACGGTATCATTAAAATCATACGATATCTGAGAGCGACAATTAATTACAAATTATATCTAAAATCCAATGGTGCACCAGTCATCAAAGCTTACAGTGATGCTGATTGGGCAGGAGATACCTCTGACAGAAAATCCACATCCGGATATATATTTCAAATAGGAAACAGTACGGTATCATGGGGAAGCAAGAAACAAAACTGTGTCGCCCTATCTTCGACAGAAGCCGAATACATCGCTCTAGCCTTAACATTGCAGAAGCTACAATGGATTAGACAACTGATGGGAGATTTAGGTTTCGCTCAACAGGAAGCTAACATCGTATTCGAGGACAATATATCATGCATAAATCTTTCCAGAAAAGAGAAAGGAAGCAGTTACACCAAACACATCGATGTGAAATATCATTATGTATGTGATCTACAAAATCAAGGGATTGTTAAATTAATACACTGCAACAGTAAAATGATGTATGCAGACATGTTCACGAAACCTTTGCCCAGACAACGGCTGGAATTTCTATTGAAAGGAATCGGGCTTACTTCGGACAAAACAGCTCATCGAGTGGGAGATTGTGGAGCAATTCATAATGACAGCGATGAGGCTGTACAACTCCCCCCTCACCCCCACTAATTGTGATTGGACTTGATCCAAAAAAAAAAGGGGGGGGAGGAGAAACATTCTCTTCTTGTACGACTCACTTCTCGCGTTATGCAATGGACAGTAAACAACGCTTGTAATCATCGCTATATTTTTTTCCTTCATATACCTAATAAATATGTTATTTTTGTGTTTGCTAATACAATGATCGTGTTCCTTACCTCCGCAGCTTGGATTACACTTTATTAAGGTAAAAACTTTAATTCTGTTTTATTCATCTGCTCGTCTCGATTTAGCGATGTTGTAACAGTAAACAGAAATGAACCACGAATACCTTCAACACATATTCAGGTAGAAACATACGTTATTCAAAATTTGATGGCTCTATGTACCGTTGTTTTATCACAATATGAGAAATATACATACATTTATGCAGATTCTTCATTATTTAATTTCTTTAAATATAATACAGGGCTCTAATATTTGATAGCAACAATTTGAAAAGTGAACTAACATTTAAAGTTTTCAACGCAAAATGCCAAAATGAATTTAATAGCCCTTCTGAGCTAAAAAGAAAGAAAGAAAAAAAATGTTCTTTCCTTCTAAGTTGATAGTACATACTTGGTTGAAGAATCTATTTAATATGTTTCGTTTTATAAAAGACTAATAGAAGCTTTAGAAGAATCTGATTTTAATGTGACATAACTTCATTCATCCCTCCACAGTATTTGTTGTTCACATCCCTTCATAAGATTTGTTGCCCTCACAATAACTAGGAATAAGTAACAGTTATATTAAAGCCATACATACCTGCAGACCTATACCTAGACTTTTAATTCCAATATTTTAGAAACACTTAAGTTCTGATTTATGATGTATGATGTAACATAAACTCTGTTAGCATTATGATTCAGCCTATAAGGCTTTTTCTAATCTTTTTATACATCAACAACTCTCATGCTCTGGAACATACCTGTTAAATGCCTTTTTAGAAAATACACATATAACACATTTTAAATTTTCTTCACTACCTAACTTAGACTTAAAGTTATGCTGTGTATTAGCCATAAAGACCCTAAATCTGTAGACTGGTGAATGCATGGAGAAAGACAAAATAAAATGATACCATTAGATCTTTTAGAAAAATGTCATTTTATTTAGAAAGACATTAGTTAAATTTTAATTATCAAAATGATAAAAATAATAAGAAAAAATATATACGCTTTACCCGGGTAAAATAAAAAAAAAAAAAAAGAAAAACTGACATATGATATTGTTAACAAATGTACAGGCGCAGTGAGATGGCTTCCCTGCAAAGCAATTTTAGGGTTGTTATAAAATGGCAAGGGAAGGCAGGGTTACCATATTTGGCAAGAAATCGCCCATTTTGCGACATTTGGGAACAAAATTATATTATGGACAGACGGAGAACCTTCTGGAATGAATTCTTACCGGTTTAGTACAGAATGTTCTCAGACACAAGCTGAAAGCTATATAAACCCTGCTGTTCCGCAGTCAGTTAGTGTGTGCCTCGTCTAGCGAGTTGATAATCAGTCATCAAACGAGTGTCTCGAAGTCTAGTGCCGAGTGCATTGAAGAGTCTCTTAGTGTATCACAGTTAGTGCATCATCGAGAGAGTGTGTTAAGCTCCGGGAATGACTGAACCGAACAGTCGGGAGCTGTGCTCTGTGTGCCGTCGAGTGCATCGCGAGTTGTACCGTGAAGAGTCTTGAGAGTACGTGGAGTTCCAAGAACGACCGAGCAGAGTTGGGAGCTGTACTCTGGTGCTTTGCAGTGAAGCTATCTCCACCATCATTGCCTGACAGTGTGAAGGCTATGTTGCTGATTGTGTCAGCGTGTTTATAATAGTTCTTCAATGACTGTAAAAGTGTTATGGAGCTGTCCTGATTAATATTGGCTAAATAAAGCGTGTCTCAATACTTCATCAAGTGTCGTTGCTATTCACTCCAAATCTAGGAATGTGAAGGTAGAAAATAATGTAACAACTGGTGTCAGAAAAGAAAAACGCAAAAATATTTTATAAACTTTAATATTGCACTATTTCTATTCACTTTACATTTTCATATCTATTATACACTATTTGTAATCTACATAGATTTTGTTTTGACAAAGGTTACTTGATAACGTTATGGTATAACAAATGTAATTTCAACAATATTGCATATATAAAATTAATTAACCAAAAGACTTTACAAACCTTAACAAATTTCTCGGAGTAAACAAAATTAAAATTTGAGTTACAAATTCTTGCCAAGGGAGTTAAGAAATGGTTTTCTTAAGCCATCTGATACACTAAAATCAATTAACCTTAACAAAATGAATTAATCTTAACAAATTTAATTAACATTAACAAAATTAATTATCCTTAACCAAATTCCATTAACTTAATATCTATTAAAAATTTTTCTTTTATTTCTAACAAGGTACTTCAGGTAAGTTTAGCATGGTTAACCATTGTTCCCTCACAAATTACCTAACAAATTGGTTTATTAAACTTAGCAGGGTTGAACAAAACTAAGAGAGAAGTGGATTATGACTTATCTTTATAAATGAGGAACGACGATGTGGTCACACGGGATTAATACCAACTTGTTACAAGGATCTCCTTTATGTAGAACCAATGGCTCAGGCAGGCGACGAACAGGAACCTGGTATCAGAGATGGACTCAGATATAAGTGGATGTAGAATATCCATTAACTCAGGCACTCAAAGATGGAGTAAGAGATGCTAACACCAAGACATCTCCCTGAAGAACTCACGCCGAAGAAAGAGACGATGAGCGGAACTAAAAACTCTATGGAACATTGAAGATTTCGTGAAAGCAGATCACACAACCAGCAGGAGAAAAACTAAATTTTTTCGTTAATCATTCAGCAGCTGGCAAAGTCGATGAGGTGGCTGAATTTGACGATATACTTCTGATAGATAGGAAACTAGAGATGCTGGCTATGAAGGAAACGTTGAATTTTGGTTAGAATATCTTACATCATTTTGAAGAAATTACTGCAGTTCGGCAACATAGCAAGCTCTTGGGCCGAAGCCATGAGAATCCGCTTCTTCGACATTTCTCAGGGAACATAGGTCAAGCAAAGCAGCTCTTTCAAAAGTGTAAATGATGTGCAGGAGCAAGGGTCAAGAAGGACAAATTCCTGCGAAACAACCCCCTTTAGATATGACGGGTCCGCCACCTTGGCCAAACCTGCACCCAAAAAGGTGAAAAAAAACCAGTTGTCGATAACTCCCGCCTTAAGCCATGCAAAATTTCTACTTTTCCTGAATGTTGAACTAAAAACAAACTTAATTATCATGCCAATCCAAGGCCACGCCTGGTGCAGGTGCAGAGGCCAATATGACAACCCTCGAATTCCCCCGGCCGGAAGTCACTTCCCGCCTCAACCGAACATGGAATTTTTGTTACAATCTTGACTTCTTTCACCCCTTTTTTTCCAAACACACTTAGGAAGTTTTTCGTTAATTAAATGACTATAGCTTAAAATCTGCTCAAGCTAGAATTATGAAAGTGATCTTTTTATGAATTATGAAAGTGAACAATTTTTCTGCATCTAATGATACTAAATATTAAGAGTTAAACTTAAATTAAGTCACAAAAATCCTAGTTTATTATGTAGAAATTTACCCAATTCCATTGTGTGTTTCAGCACATTTGCAAGTAACGAGTACAGAAAATCCCAATTAAAATTAAACCAAACAGTGTTAAATAATTAATTGAAATACACGTTGCATAGCATAAATTTAGAATAGTTAATAAATTAAATTTTGATAAGCAGTAATTAAAATAATTAAATGAATTTGCTACACAACATACCTGCGAATATGTGACTACTTCCCTGACCATCAATGCCAAAAATATTATGCAATAAATAGAAATTAACTGTAATTCGACTGAAATTTATTTAAAATAAGATTTCTTTGTGATAAGATTTGAAAGTGGTTTTTCTGGCAACTTAGTTTCTCATGATAAAAATCTGTATAAAAAATATTTTCTAGAAAGAAAAAGTGCATTTTTCAATTCTCCTATATATATAAATTTAAAATATGGAAAAAAAAAAAAAAAAAAAAGCAATCTTGGAAGCAGTTTCGGCCCACAAATTGAGCAGTCAGAGGATTAAAGTATTTAATTTCATTAATAACCACACACAGTTTGTTGCTCTAAAATAAATTTTGCTCAGAATGTATAATAGACATGGTCTGTGACTTAAACCAGATTTTAAAGTGGTACAAAATCCATACTTACGATTTGAAGATAGCATCTAAACAGATGGCAACTATTTTGTTAAATGCCACTAATAGCTCTATTAGAAGTAAATCGTAATCTAAAGATTAAGCTTTTTAGAAACAAAGATAGGCAATATACTAACAATGAAACTATTTTATTTTAAAGAAAAGAAACTTACCTCCAAGTTTTGGAGATAAACGAGCTTCAATAGTTTGTTCACGAACAGTACTTAAACTTGAATTTGAAGTAACATTTGAGATATTTTTAGAATCCAGTTTTTCTGATAGATTGCTCCCATAACCATTATCAGGAGTATCATTGGCATTCAGCTCATTTAATTTGACAGGAGAATTAAAAGGTTTATAGCTTGAGTCTGCGAATATTGTTTTATGGTCCAAAAAATGATTCACATAACCTAAAATTTTTAAATAAAACATTTAACATGACAAAATTAATACAAAGTAATATTATATATTTAAACATTTACAATATATAGTCATGTTTTAAAATAAAATGCTTAACATATAACTATAGATATACATATATAGAGAACCCCAAATAAAAATATGATAATTTGATTTACATTGACAATTTTACAGGTTTTTTTTTTGGGGGGGGGAGTGTTATGTTTTGTTAATTTTAGGGCAGTAGTACTGTAAGAAATATAGTTAATGATAGTGCTCAGTATCCCCATGATAGCTAGTTAGTGAAATCTCAGTATATGAAGTTAGTGCTGATACAGAAGCAAAGACTTTTTATTGTAAAGCCATATGCAATATGTGTCTCCTTTAAAATTTGTGTCAAAATGAATGTTAGCTAAATTTCACGTAGCACTACTAATCAAAGCTGCTATACAAAAATATATTAAAAGAAAGAACTGCTAGAAGAAAGAACTGCTAGAAAGAACTGGCCTATGCCTACAAGCAGCAGATCAGTTTCAACACTTTCTGTAGCAAAACTACTTAAATGCATGGCAATACAGTATACAGTCAAAAGTCTTTAATCTGCTTAATATTTATTAAACATTCTGTCAATGCGTGCATGCGTACAGCATACATTACGCATAATCGAGATTAGAAAATTGCAACCAAAAAACTATTTGATGTGTATTCGTGATATTTATAATGAATTTGATTTAAATCATATCAAAGACAGAGAACATCGAGATGAAATACTACATTTAGTAATGAATTATAAGCCGAATAAAATAAAAGCATCTGCCCTGAAGATAAGGATAGTGCTGACAAATCAACTTCCAGTTCATTGTGCGCCACGACGTTTCCCTCCCCTGCAGAGCAGCGTGAAATTGATAAACAGATTTCAGAATAGTTAGAGAAACAAAGGATATGCCTTTATCCATTTTTTTTGCAGCAATTCCACTTTTTGTTTGATGGACATCGAAACATACTTTCGCTTTGTAGATCCTTTACATATTAGTAAATATATATCGGAAATTCTATTTGACATAATCGAAAGTTCAAGCTTACTTTTATAAAATTGCTCTAACAGTCTGCAAAAAATAAGCTGGATCCAATTCAAAGATTAAGGAACAACGCAATCTGCAACATTAACTGAAATAGATAATTAGATAATTTTAGCTTAGCTTAAACCGTCTGTTATATATTAAACGCACATGCGTACACGCATATGCGCATGCGTAATGGTATTACGAGCATGGGTGAACGCATTATGCGTTGACGCATGCACAGAAAGTTTGTAGCTTTGAGGTCTGGATTATCGATCATTCCGGATTATGGGCATCCAGATTAACGAATTTTGACTGTATTAGTATGTCTATGCTACATATACACTTAAAAAAGCAGTGCTGTACTGAAATTTGATGTGAGTATACTTCTATTTGGGATATCCTATATATTATGTAGATATAAGAAAGATATTATAAAGTATATACACACATTATAGGCATAAATGGACTTTGAAAATCTAATGCTATCACTGCTAAGAATAAAAATGCAAAATTAATTATTAATTTTCTATTTCTGATTATTTCCTAGGAAAGGAAGTGCAAGCTCATAATACTTAAGAGAACAGTAATAAAGCTATTAAAACTTGTAACAAAAGTTTAAAATTTGTAATGGTATGCATCAAAAACATTAATTTTTAAAAAAGAAAAAGAATGACACGTACATAAAAATGCAAGAAATTTCCAATGATTTCTTGGAAAAGGGGGAAGTAACTATCCCCCCCAAACATTCTGTAACAGTTTCGGTACGATCATGTTTTGCCTTTTTCGTATGTTTGAATGAATTCTTTTAATTGAAAAAAAAAAAAAAAAAAAAAACTAATTTTTAAAATTTGGATTTAAATTAATAATTTTCAAACTTGAAGGTAATTAGAAGTATCAATTAAAAATTGGCAATGTATATATAACTGCTGTAAAAATATTATACAATTGAATCTATCATATAATTATAATGTCTTAATTACTTTATTTATAATTACATTATATAAAGAGCTCCCGCAAAATATAAATTTTAATCCTAACTTATAGTTTAAACTTCAAGGCTGCAATTGTAAATTTTTTAATGGAGAAAGATGTTCGTTGAAACCAACACTTGAAGAATGCTTAGGTTTACCATAAAAGAGGTGGGAAAGAGTAGCAAAAACTGCATATGTAAATAGGAATGGCAAGAACTGAATTCAAAGGAAGCCCGTTGATTGGATGTACACCAACAAAATTTAAATGGTATGTGTGAGGGTGTTAGACGAGCACTTTTATCTTCCTTTTGGTTATTATGTGAATAAACAGCTTTGGATTTGAGTAAATAAATCAAAATTAAATATTAGAATATTTTCTGGTTGAAAGTCAAGGATATAGGAACTAGTAAGAATAACAGTCAAACGTCTTCATCCAGAATTTCAGAGATATTAGGGTTTTCAGAAACTAAAAAGCATTTTGTTAATGAAAGGAAAGTAGCCAGAACTATTTACACTAATTTACAATTAAATATAAAATATAAAAATCTTTAAAGCAAACAAAACATCTGGATTTAAGATAAGCACATCATTCAAGAATAAATATGAAAGTTGATGCTTATTTTATTAAGTGAATAATTAATAAAATAGGAAGGAATTTGATTACCTATAAGAACTTGTGTGAATAATCAATTCATCTTTTAAGTAGTTTATTTCCATGCAGATATTTTTTATTATATGATATATAATTGTATTGCTAATAACTTTTCTTGATAAGCTGGTTTGTCAATTAATTGATATGATAGCGATAAATTTAAATTCTCTTCTTTTAACAGTTTAATTTTTAACTGTTATTAAATAGCAAAATATTGTATTCTGTAGATGAATTGTATCTGTAGTAGTATTTCTTGTTGACTTGCATTAGTTTTATTAAGTGTTATGCAAGAAGGGTATATATGAAATTTCTCAACAGATCCCAAATTATTTAAAGTAATAATATTATTAATGTACCTGTATGCATTGGCATAAAATTTTAAATTAGTATTGTGCAAAGACTTGTGAAAATGATATTCTTTTGTAAGTAAGAATAAACTGCAGTTTGAGAAGAGAAATTACAGCCCATAGGGGGATTCTGTTAATTTGTTTAAAACTAAGGACATTAAACGTTGCAAAGTTGCAAAAGAATGTGCAATGGATGAAATCTTTCCATTTGTCTTTTGCTAAATGAGTAAGCATTTCAGGAAACATATTTGGAAGAAATTGTAGATAACTACAAATTTCTTCCAAAGGAAGAGTAGTATAGAGATTTTCAAAATTGCAGCACTGAATTTCTTGAATTTTGAGATTTTTAATTCTTGAAATAACAGGGAGATTATTATTGATAATCCAACAGAAACTGTGATCTTGTCTAGCTGAACTAAAAATAATAGAACAATTTTTTAAAATTGGATCACAAATTTTTATAGTCAATATTTTTCTTAATACTTTTTGGTACCAATTCACTACAGATCTGAATTTAAATAGTTTCTTACCAGAACTGGGATAGGTTAGAGACTTTGTTGCAGTCAGGTGTAGCAGAAATTTCAAGTCTGTAGTGAAAAGGCTTTTGTTTGTTGATAATGGAAATTTCTTTTTCATATGTTTTGGTAGGTAATATGTAGATAAAGTTCAGTTTCAACTACCTGGCTGTAAATTTGTTTTCATATGATATTGAAATAATTGCTTATTTTATCTATTATGGTAACAGTAAATTCTTCTTAATTTTTAGTACTTTGTACTTAAATGCATTCCAGTTTAAATTTCCTATAAACTTCAATTTATTAATTCTAATCTAAATTTTTCTAAAAACCTTTCTCTCCCAATCTAAGAATGGAAGAGTGAGTTTATAAGCTGATTTTAATTATAAATTCATTCAGGTTATTTTTAATATTGCTCAGATAGCTGTTGTTGATTCTGTGTACTAATCTGAATTTAGTACCAAGTTTCATTAATTCCTCTGATTGTAGTTCATTGAAAATGCCCAAATTGCTTGTGATTACGATGATCACTGACATGAGAAAGATATTCTGTTTCTTGGAAATATCAAATTCCTTCAGTATTGTGTTAATTATGGTTAATGAGCCAATTGATTAAAGTCTTTTGATATTTAAATGAAAGAATTATACTAGCATTAACCGCAGGGAAGAAGCATTGCTTATTCTTGAAAATATACCTGAATTTAATTTTGTCAAATTTAGGATGTAAGAAGTTGACGTTGCAGTAAAACTTGCTGGATTGTTATTCAGACTAGAAAGTCTATAATTACAAAAATCTAGCACAAGATCCTTAATAATATTTTAACCTGCATAAGTCATTTGAATGAAATTTTTATTTGAATTAAGAACCTGTTTTTAGAAGTTTGCAACGAATTAATTAGATTTTTGATCAAATTTAATGAATTTTCTGTATTAGTAAATTCAAATTTTATATATTAGTTAGTATCAGATCATAAATCCAAATTTTATATGCTAGTTTTGTGTCAATTCAGTGTCACTGTAAAAAAAGCGAAGAACATACTCTGCACATATCTTTTTGGGACTGTTACTCTGAAAGTTCAAATTCTGCAGTCTATTTCAACTGATATAATGATAGGAACTCAGAATCAGAAAAAAGAACACAGATTTTTTTTTTTTTTGTTTTGTTTTTGGTGTGTGTGTGTGTGTCATATTGTATACCTGAAGGGGTGAACAAACGGCTTACCTCTCGCCTGTGGCCTATCACAAGAATAAGAAAATGATACTTGGCAGTAGACTTAATAATTCAAGCATACTTGGTATACTACATATTTCTTTTGATAATGCCCTGCATACTACAAATTCTCAATTAAAAAGTTCATAAACATTTCTTAAAAAGAAATTAAAGAATCAACAACAAAAAAACTTATGGACCTATCAGCATACAGAAATGAATAAATTCACACAATTATAAACATAAACACATTCACTCTTGTAATACTATTCTAATGATGTAATTCGGATGTAAGTAGAATGAATTATTGTTACACATAATCTAATATTTAACATAAAGCAATAAATATATAATAACTGAAAGTAAAACTTCAAAATTCTTAAAGCTTTCAAACAGTTAACATTAAATTACAAACATAATTTTGTGAAACGTTTATATTTTACAATACATATTTTGCACTTATTAAAAACTTTTTTTTTTTTTTTTTTCCAAATGGCGGGCACTTGCCTACAATGGCATTGGCCATTTTTAAGGCCAAAAGTGGTGACCATTTTATTGTGGAAGAACCTAACAAGAGGCCACCGTTACCTCCTATGAGGGGACAGACAATTTACATTCATGCCTTCTCAGGGATTCGAACAAGAGCCCTTTGGTATCATAGTTAGCTCTCCTAACTACTATACCATCTGGGCGCACTATTAAAACCATGGTGTAAGCAAATTTCTCAGCTTAACACTTAATTACATACACAATTTGTTATTATATACACAGTGTTGGTTTTTAAATTATATTACCTATATAACAAAACATCCAAAACATGATGGATACACCTGCTCACCACTAGGGGACGCTAAGAGCGCTATTATGTGTGTTCATGCAGATGGATGTGAGACATGATAAAGGAGACACATCAGATTATGATACATGGATTGTTAATTAAATTAATTTTGTTATTACTGATTGTGATTAATACTGAAAATTTGATATAATGACCACTGAACCACTTAATTAATCAGTTTGTCCATATACGACACAATAAATGTCAATTTTAAATGTCAAATTAAGAACAACAATTAATTGTCTTCTTAATTTGACATTTTACAGGTATTTTTGCTTATTTACATCTGTTCCATCCTCTTTATTCTTTTAGTACATCAGCTTTAATAAATAAATTAATGTTCAGATCAGTCTTTGCATCATCTGCTAATTTGTTAAAATCTTCAACATCCATATGAAGAAGAATTTTATTTTGTTTTATGTAACCAATTTTTTATTCAATAATTTTTCTCTTCATCTATAAATTTCCAGACTTAATTAAAAAAAATAAACTTCTTTTTCTAAAAAATTGTTTCTGATTTTTTTTTTAATAATTAATATATATATATATATAAACTTTGATTAAAAAAATTGCATTTAAATTGTGCAGATCTTATTATCTAATCTTATTTCTTTAATTCAATACTGAGAATAACTCCAGAAAACCTTTATGAGATGATATAATACATATTCAGATATATAATATGGATATTTTAAACTGTTAATTTTCGTTAGAGTAATTTTTATTAACACCAAAAATTCTTTTCTATAGATGGCCTGTACATATGTCAATATTAGAATCTTTTTTGTAGTTTTCCACACTTCTGAATAGAAAAAATTGTGTAAAAGAAGAGAAAATAAAGAAAAGAGAAATGCATTTGAAATCAAAAGAAAGGCGCATCCTTATTATTATAGGCATTGTTATTTAAACTGCTGACTTGCACCAAAATAGCAATCAACATGGTACTCTTTATATGCCATTGCCAAACGGCTGACAGTCCTAACCATAATCACTATATGCCCATTAACAGAACAGTCTGAGTAGGGTTGCCATTTTGACATAGTCCACTAACAAGAAGATTCTTGGCATCATTTAAGTAATGAAGTCATAATGATAACGATGTACTGTAAAGAATCCAGATAACATTATTCTTCACACTTTTCCCAAACATTTCCCAATTAAAAAAAAGAAACCATTTATTTTGTGTTAATAACATTAATACATTTATTATTTTCTCATAGGCTTATTTAGAACTTTTAGCCATTAACATATCTGCCAGCTTCCTGACACAGCATTAAGGTTTTTGCCACTTGGTACCAAATCTTACAAATTTTGCCACCTAGTTCAAGTGCACTTATTCTGCCATCGGCCCTGTTTGGCACCACATTTTTTCAAAATGCAAAAATATTTGGTTACTTAATAGGTTCCATAAAATTAACATCTGTATAAATTACCTTTTGCCTAATTTTGAATTTGAAATTGGCATACTTCTGTTCCATATATAGTGAATCCTTTCTAAGATAACTACCAACAGTTTCAGATAGATTTGGTTTCCTGTGGAAGTCATTTTGGTAAGGATTTTTCTGATATTTTCAATGTTCTGCTTACTTTCAAAAATGATCATCATAAGCGTTTTCAGTATGATTGATATAGCATTTTATAATATAAGTGAGTAAAAAATACATACATTTCTCTACTTTGTATCTATACATACAAAATACTCTATGTGTATATAATATATACATTGATATACACATATATAACATGAACTATGAAATTACTTATACCATTTTTATGTACCAATGAAACTGACCCCCCCCCCCAAAAAAAAAGAGAAAAGAAAAGAAAGGGGGGGTCTAAAATCTAACATTTTTAGAAAGCATTCTCTTTTTTAAGAAAATAACAAGAAATTTATACAAAATTTAGTGTATGACTAAATCTTTGAAAACAGAAACCGCTGCCACAGTACACATTTCACATATAGCTTTCATTCAACACAGAAGTGGAAACATTCTATTCCTAAAGAGAATATAGTGCCCAGTCTTTGAGTCACAGATACTGTATTGAGTGAAATATTAGCAGCTCTTTTGTTAAACAGAGGGGATGAATTACATATTTTATAGCTAATTGTTTTCCCACCAAACTATACCAAGGAAGTAACACATTATTGCCATAAAAATGAGGCTAAACTTACAAAATTTGCTCTTTATCATTCAATATCTCCAGCCCATCTGTTAATGGAAATCAATACAAAAAGCTAGTATGAATCCATCTTAATGTATGATGGTACTTTCCAGCCGTTTCACTGAGAAAGAAATTCTATATATATTTTAATCAGACCTAATTATATCACAAACCAATTAAATACTTTCACAAAATGGTAAAATGCATGTTTCATTTCATCTATTTTTAATGAAATTTTTGACTGACAGTTTTATACATTTATGTTGCATTTGTTTCAGCATCAAAGGATTTATTCCAGTTTTCTCAGAAAATATTTTTAGATTTGATACAACATGCATCAAGTATAATTCCAACAACAACAACAACAACAACAAAAAAAAAAAAAAAAAAAAAAAAGGAAATAGTAAGATTACCTGAATTTTTATTTACAGAATAAGAGGAAAAAATCGCAGATGACAATGGAAAAGGCCACTGAAAATCTTGATGCAATGTAAATAAAGCTCTAATAAAATCGTCAACATGGGCAGCTCCACTTCTAATAAGAACAAATACATTTATTTAATTAAAATTTCACACTAATTCATCTGTATCACATTAGTTAATTCAGCTTCAATGAAATAAATTATTATAATCTAAAAAAAAATTACCTTTCTTTAGAAAAAAATGTCACTAAATGAAAATCAAGATAGGCAGCAAAATATCCCAAATCTTTTAATTTTCCAGCCCTGAGAAGTTTTCTTGCATGGCGAGCTAATAATGTATCTATAAAAAATTCTTCAGATGTTCCCTTTTCTTTGTGATCAGAAATTCTTCTGCAAATAAATGTAATAAAAGCATATTACAAAAAGCCAGAAATCAAATACTATTTAAAAAATGTAAAATATTTAACTTTGTACACATCATCTATACACATTTAGTACATGCAAAAATATTTTACAATAAGCTAAATATAAAATTCACATATTAAAAAAAACCATAAAATTTAAAAAGAAGGGTGTTCTGGAATTCAAAATATCACATTTAAAACATATATAGTGTGATTTCAGCAGTATTTTTGCATAGAGGGAAGATATTGGTAAAAAGATTTTATCAATAAAATAAAATAAATAAATATGTTAAATTAACAACTCCTGCAACTTATCCTCAAATGCTGCACTGTTCCTGAAATGATTTGATATATAGTTCAGTTTTATACAGCTTTACTGATCTAATCACATGTTCATTACACAATTTAGTGTGTCTAAACATAAAATGCTACAACTCTTTCTCTTCAGGCATAACTTAACACTGTTACTTTGCATACAGGAAAAATTCAATAACTTTTCACTTCTTCCCATATGTGTGATCCTTTTCTTAATTAGATACATCCAGTGCCAGATGCTCTAAATCCACTTTGCATAATCCTATCTCAAGACATCAGCTAAATTGGATAAGATATTGGATCATATACAAATGTTGGCATTTGTTTTGCATGCAAAACATACAGTTTAAGAAATATAAGAGCTGCTGACAACACTGTGCAATTTTTATGATATCTATTATTCAATACAACCTTTTCTTTAATCGTTTTCCATCTATTATATTATTTGGTCATAATTTGATTAAAATACAGCTGACTTCAATCTGAATACTGTGTGCTCTAAAATTATAAATTGAATTAACAGAAGAATGCTTTTATTAAAAATTAGAGATGTAATCTTCAATATTTAATCCTTAGCTTAGAACTGCCAGACCAAAGTATTCTATAAAATCAAAGTTAAGCAAAATTACATTAACATAATCTGCTTTCAAAACCTAAACTCTGTAGTCAAACTTCCAACAGGAAAAAAATTTTAATAAAAAATGGAAAAAATAAAAGAAAAACTAGCCAAACAAGTACACTTATTAACTATTTTCATTTCAAGACATTCAGCCAGATTTAGGTACTTCTTCTATTAAACCCTTTAAGATGGTAAATAGAGTAAAGTCCATGTAATAAATGTATTAACATCTTAAAAAATACTATTAACATTTAAAAAACTGTATTAGCATCTAAAAAATGAATCTGAAAAATTTCTGCCACTGATGGTTTTTCATAAATGAAACATAATACATAACATTAAACATGTTTTCATAAATGAAACATGATGACATAATAAATTTAATTCACTTAACGAAAACACTTGATAAATGTGTAGAGGGCGACCTATCATAAAGGAGTACCTAAAAAATAGGTTAATAATTCTGAGAATATAAATAAATAACTAAACTGAATATCACAAACAGTCATGCAAATAAAGCAACAACTAATATTAAAAAATAAAACTGTCTGGATTCATGCACAGTTTTCTTAAGGAGGTCTCACTGTATTAGTTATAATAAAATACAAACACCTGTTTAGAAATAAACAGAATATGCATATGAAACTACATATCTTGATAATGTTGCTGTTTCCATAAGAACTTAGATAAGCAAGTTTTATTGTCTATAAAACAATATAATAAGTATTTGGGAACAATATTTCATGAGTAGCTATAAGACATGCTAAAAAATGTATGAATCTTCAGCAGGTCCATGTAATACACTTGATAAAGAAAGACAGAGGGAAAAGAAAAGTATTCATGAAGAAACTAAGATGTGTATTTTTAATACTTACAATGAAAGCACATAACAATTTCTTATTTTAATCTAATTTTAAATTAAATAATTTAACATATTAATTATTTATTATTTGATAAAAACTGATACTCTTTACATATTAAATTCAAACATATTTTCTGTTCATCACAAAGTCTTTGAAATACTCAGTTATAGATTAAACATGATGATAAATTATGTCTACTATCTCACCTCTTTCGTGGAATGTTATGGGGATCACTGATTGTTCTGGAAATGTCTTGATGCTGAATGCGAGAACTTTTCTCCTGAGTTGAAGAAGCAAGTTTTTGAGTTACAGTAGTACTATGAGAACGTCCTCTGGTCAATGACACAGTACCAAGCACAAATGATAAATCATCTTCTGTAGGACTGACAGGTGGAGTTGAATGAGGAAGACCATATTTGTTGGGAGGATTGAATGAACGTGGCAAACTTTCGTTGTCACTGGGATCTAAAAATGAATTTAATGATCTAATCACCATTATTATTTTTAGTGGAGTTTACTGATACTATAAGAGATACTTATACATTGTAATTAATTATTTTTTATAAAATATACAATATTTCAAAATATACCTAAAGTTTTTGCTTTAATTATAGGTAATACTATGCTTGTTGATACCAAACATTTGATTTCTTTGTATGTAATTCACACATATAAATTCATTGAAAAATTATTAAAATTTATAGAAAACTTGAAATGATAAATACCAATTAATGCACAGATAATTGACAAAATCAATGTGAAAATAAAATAAAATAAAATAAAATCTTAAATTTTAGTCAATGCTTAAGCATAAGAACAAGTGATTGAACTCTTAAACACGGCAGTTTTTTACTGTAAAATTTTAGTTCCTGTTACTACCCACTTGTTCAGTTAGCCTTCTAAAATAGAAATCACAGAAATAGAAAATAATGATTTTAATCAATCATTCTAATGTAATTTCACAGGACCAACTAATTATTAATAACAATAGAGATTAGGAACTGCATCTACTGCTTCTAAATTGTTTAGCTTGTTAATCAATAAGAGACAAATTAAATTTTAAGGAAAAATTAAATACCATATGTTTTGCCTATCAGCAATAAGTACAGCATGCAGAATCAAAATATTATATTCTGGGCAGGGGCAACACATTTCCTTTAAATTGTTGAATTTTCTGAGTAGACTTGAAACACAAATGTCTTAAGTTTTGCAGAGTGGCAATACATTTCTTTTAAATCACTGAGTTTTCTGATTAATTCTGAAACACTGATACCTTATGCTTTACCAAGTGGTAACACACTGCTTTTTAGAGCATCCAGTTTGCTAATCAAGATGCCATTAAATTTGCACAAAATATGAAATAAATAAATTTAAAAATAAAAAACTCACAATCTGGGCTTCGAGGTGTACCTAAGAAGATAAAGGACTATTATGTGTGTTCACATTTAACAGCTCTCACTGCCGCTGCTTATCGACAATGAGAGGGACATACACATATACATAACAGAAAGACCCAAAAGTAACTGAAAGCATACTCCTGTGCATTATGTACTTGTAATACAAATTAGAGCCACTACAGCACTGTGGAAGGACCTCTCTTGGGTCAGTATGCCAAGCAGCATCAACTGACAATGTGTGTGGCTTCTTTGGCAGTTCTGTATGTGTGTGTCAGTAGTGCACTCATGACACAAAGAAACAGCTGACTCTCACAAAAAAACATGCGGTTATGAAATTTGGTTTCTTACTTGGCAAGAAACATGGCTGACACTATTATGATGATGCAAGCACTTACAAAGAACATGCTCTCAATAAAATGCAAGAATATGAATGAGAAAAAGGGGGTGAAAAGGCCATTAAAGATCAGCCCTATCCTGGTCATCCTTTAAGTGCACGACACATGGAAAACATCCCCCAAATCTCATCAGGAAAGATTTGATGCAGAACAATCAACCAGTTTATCCAGCGCATTTGTGTTTTTCCATTCATTTTGCATGACAGTTTGGGAATGCAGAGTGGCTGTGAATTTTATGCCCAGACTTCTCACCAAAGAGCAAACAGATCGTTGTGTGGAAGCCTGTTGTGAAATAAAGGATGTAATCACAGATGATCAACAGCTTTTCAACAAAATCATCATAGGTGATGAGTCATGGTACTATGGGTACAATCCTGAAAGTTAACAACAGTCAAGTCAATGAAGTCACCTGACTTGCTTCATCCAAAAAAAAGCTTGTCAGGTAAAATCAAATTTGAAGAAAATACTGACTGCTTTTTTGACATCAAAGGAACTGTACACTCAGAATTTGTCCCTTAAAACCAGACCATCAATCAACAATTCTATCTGAAGGTGTTGAAACAGTTGCTGAGAGGTGTGGTGCAAAAACATTCAGCCTTATGAAATTCCAGAAAATCTTTCCCGCATTATGACAATATTCCTGCATACATGGCTCTCGGGGTCCACCAATTTTTGGCCTAAAAACAGACAACTACCTTGACCCATGTGCTCTATTTGCCAGATTTGACTTCCACAGACTTCTTCCTATTTCACTGCATGAAGAGGGACTTAAAAGGGAGTGTTTTGCCGATGTCGACAAAGCCAAATACAGTATTACAATGGCACTAGCAGGTAACAACCAAGCTGAATTTCAAGGTACTTTTGACAATGAAAAGAATATTTGAACAAGTGCATAAGTACCAATGGAGAGCACTTTGAATGTCATTAAAACCGTACCTGAAAAACAGTTGTATATAACACACACAGCTGTACACAGCTGTAATGAAAAAAATACATGTCATGATTTTTATATCCCCCCTCCTTGTGTACATACTGTTATATGTATGCAGGTTTGTAATGGTTTGAATGCTCACAGACCCAAAATGAAAGCTTGATGAAACTTATTTTTTCAAAAATGTTTTACAGTTCTGGAACTTTTCACACAAAAGTAGTCATACAGCTTTTGTAAGTATGACAGCGCACAATGAGTAGTTACCACTTCAAACTACTAAGAATGTTGAACACAAGGTAATGAATGCCAAGAGCCTCAAAAGCATAGCTCACACAGTAAACTCTCAATACTCAGAGCTAAACTCTGAACTAGACTGAAAACTGACACTCTCTCTGGTCTTAAATAGTTCCCCCTATTTGGCGAGACATTTCCAATATTTTTGGTTTCTCAAAATTGCTGGAAGGAATACACAATTACAGTTATATAGAGATCGGACAACTGGCGACAAAAATTAGTTGCCAAAACATCGCTACCTTGATAATTGGCAAGAGAGCCATTTATCTAAATGTTAAACAAACTTACATTTGTAACCCTTTCTCCCTCCTTTGAGGTCTTTCATGTTACATTATACAGGAGATACAATGATTTACATATATGAAAAGCTTAACAATAAAGTTATAAATTCTTCATTATTTAATAATACAGATAATACATCCTGAATCTTAAAAAATGCTATACTATGAAGGATAACAGCAGAATCATATTTGTTTTACAAATATATTATAATGAAAGCATGAAATAATTATAATTCCAAGCAGTTTTGAGTTAGACAATATGTAAAAATATATATCCTGAACATCTACTTCTGGCAATAACAGCAGCCATCATACAACCTAGCATGGAGTCAAAAAGCCTTTTGATAGTAGTTATGAGGATTGCAGACCATGAAGCTTTAATTCCATGCTACAGTTCCTATTATCATACTGTCTGATGATTGTTGTCATGACAATCTCTCTGTAACCACTGATTAAAAATTTTCAAATGATGGGAGCATGTGTTGGTAGAATTAGTATTCAAACACCTTATGTATTGAAGAAACATACGACAGGAAACATGCTGTCTTGTATTATTTTGGTCAAAGTACAGTCAAAAGTCGTTAATTCGGACACCCATAATCCGGAATGATCTATAATCCGGACCTCAAAGCTAAAAACTTTCTGCGCATGCGCCGCGTTGGCACATGCGCACAGTCGTTTTACACGTGCGCGTAAGACTTTGACTACTGTGCATATGCGTGTGCGCAAGTGCAGAATACGTTTTTGCCTGCGCGTTTAATGTATAACGGACGGTGTATGCTAAAATTATCTAATTATCTATTTCAGTTAATGTTAATGATTGCGTTGTTCCTTAATCTTCGAATTGGATCCCGCTTATTATTTTTTGCAGACTGTAAGAGCAATTTTATAAAAGTAAACTTGAACTTTCGATTATGTCAAATAGAATTTCCGATGCTGGAAGTTCCAAAGGATCTACAAAACGAAAGTATGTTTCAATGTCCAACAAACAAAAAGTGGAATTGCTGCAAAAAATGGATAAAGACATGAAGAATGTGACAGAGAGGTTAGTGAAAACGAAAAAATTTTGATTGACAAGTTAGTCGGTATTCTCGGCACAGCAATTAACGGGACTTGAACAGCGGAACTTTGTAACTGAACATGAAATTATGTCTGTTTATAGAATTAAAGAGAAAGTATTATCACATAAAATGAAACAACTTAAACAACTTACATTGAAAAAAATGTTTAATAAAGTAAACAAAAAAATATTAAGCTTTTTTTTTTTTGGTAAATTTTGATACCCTTTAGATCATAATTGTTCTCTATTTCATAAATTACGGTTTCATATTTTTAATTTTAGAATTTCTGCATGCCATCTTACTAGATTTAAACTGATGATCTATAATCCGGAATCGCCGAAGTCCCGACTAGTCCGGATTAACGACTTTTGACTGTATTGGTCATTTTGGTGGCTGGTCAGTGTACTAGATTTGAGAACTACCGCTAAACAGGATATATACATAATATTACTCATACTATCAATCCAGAATCTTTGCTGATGTGAGGATGAAGAATGCAAGCTCTCAATGTTTGAGTCTCCATAGGTGGCCAGGTGACGAGATCCCTGAAAACTGGCGATTCAACCCTGGTTTAAATCCCAGCAAAGGAGCCTGTGCCATCATTGGTCTTCATGGTTTTCCCTACATGTAATGTGAATGCAAGCTAAGAGCCAAGCCTTAAAAGGATTCTCCACAAAAGTATCTTTTTTCTAACACAGGCCCACCAATGGCCAAGTGCTGAGCACTTGGCCTCAGCAATGGTGCTCAGCAATGCAGCAATGGTGCATCACTGAATTTGTCATTCTAGGCACTTATCCCTATGCAGTAATGGTCGCCCTACCGACAATCTGAGGTGTTAAGAATGTCATTACACTGTACATGTGAATATTTGGTGCTGTGCAACACACCCAATTTTTTGATGCAGGATACATGATTTCTTTGTATGATCCCTTACAGCAAAGTAACAAGATGTCTGTTTACTTAGGCATTCGTAAATGGGAGTCATTGTGATATCACATACCATTCTATATAGCATTCTGAATTCACAGATTGCAATTTCAAATAACAAGTTACTGGAAACAGTTGGGCAGTATGGAAACCCACAGTCCCACTAGCTATGATTCTCCAGAAATTAAATTTTGAGACAAGTATGAGTAGCATGAGTTCCTCTTATAAGAGACGTAATTCAACCTTCAACACACACAAAAAGAGCAAATGCACTTTTGGATGAAAAATTAGCATTTCCATCTGTCTTTTCATGCTGTTGTTGATACTGTATTGTGCAAATACCATGAATTACCAATCATTTACATATATTAGCTTTTTTCTCCTTTCATAACAATCTTAGTTTTGATGTGCACTTCCATTAAAATGCAGCAATTTTATCAGTCAGTAGTGTAACATTAGAGTTTATTTATTATGCATGCATAGTTTTATATATATCCACATACACACATTAGAAAGAATGCATGGACAAAGTACATATAATACTGATATTTTTTAAAAAAAGTGACCAATGCAGCTTCAAATATTCTCAAAAAAGCAATATTAGTACCACATCTACACACAATGAATAAAAAAAAATTAGTAATATAATAAACAACTTATTGGAATATATAAATTAATCAAAAAAGTATAAGTAACAGACATTTTTAAAAAAAAACAAAAGAAAACATTACCTATTGCTTTGAGAAATCTAACCAGTTCATTGGCTAGCTGTAAAAAAAAAAAAAAAAAAAAAAAAAAAAAAAAAAAAAAAATATATATATATATATATATATATATATATATAGATATAGATATATTACTATGAAAGCTAAATAGTTTAAAAACATGTATTATTTTTATACTTTCAGATTTATTATTTGGGTGAAATTTTTCTTTTACAGATACTGTAAAAGAATTTTTAAATATTTGAACACACACACAAAAAAAAAGGTGCATCTTAACTATATTTAAAAGATAAATTAGTATTCTATTTATTTAAACTATATGACAACTATTAAACAATTAATAAACAGATGTGGGTTTATTAAACAATTAATAAACAGATATTTAATGGCAAAAAGCAGTATGACTTCATTATGTTTTTCCATTTACTTTTATGGGCTAACTATTTAGGGTACACACATCCATCTAAATTAATTTAAATCTTTTACACATATAACTGATTGCCATTTCAAAATGTGTGGATCTGATTTCCACACAAGGTTTGTTATTTGTGTGCTATGTTTCCTTCTCATTGCAAGTACAATAACAAGTGTCCTAAATGGTGCTCCCGTGCAATGCCTTTATTGACATTTATTATTGAAAAATAAAAGAAACTGCCCTCCAGAAAATATATATCAGTACTTTTATAAAACTAAATAAAAAATAGAAAAATGTAAATTTTATTTAAAACTGCATTAAAAAATAAAAGGGAGTCAAACTTTACTATAAAGAACATGATGGAAAATAACAATGAGTTCAAAATTATATGAAACATATATCATTACTAACAGTAAATACCCATTCGCAAATGTTCAAGTTATATTATGTTATTCCACTTACATACTTACATATATACGAGGGTTGGAACTTTAATAGTGGCAACTATTTATTTAAAAGTGATTCATGTCACCATGTTTTACAGTCCTTCAATATAGTCACCAGCATTGTGTACGACCCATTTCCAACGATGTGGAAGTCACAGAATACCTGTAGCAGTGCCTGTTTTGTTGATAGTTTGAATGAACTAGTCTACTGCCGCAAGAATCTCAGGAACAGTTTGGAAGTGAGTGCCACGAAGTGGTTCCTTCATCTTAGGAATTAAGTCAGAGTCACAACGGCTTAGATCTGGGGAGTATGGTGGATGGTAAAGCACTTCCCAGCCCCATCACTTGAACAAATCAGTCACAGTTTGCGCTGCATGCGGCCGAGCATTGTCATGCACAATGAGAGGACATTCTGCAGAAAGTGTCGCCTTTTTTTTTTTTTTTTCAAAGCTGGTCGAAGATTGTGCTCCAAAAATGAGCAGTAATACTGCGCAGTGATGGTCCGCTGGGGGAAACGGTATGCGTTAGGATGACACCATCACAGTCGCACATGAGAATCACCATAACTTTCACATTGCTGGGGTTCTGACGAAATTTCGAACATCGTGGTGACCCGTGATGACGCCATTCGTTTCATTGGCGTTTCAGTTCTGGCTGATACGATCAGGCCCAAGTCTCATCCAGCGTAATGATACTGCGTAAAAAAGCATCTCCTTCGCACTCATAGCGCTCCAGGTGGGTTCGGGCAGCATCGTATCGTAGCCATTTCTGCATTTCCGTCAATTGATGTGGAACCCATCGTGAAGCAATTTTTCTCATGGACAGGCGTTCCTTCAGAATGTGCAGCACAGTCGTATGCGCTAATCCTGTTTGTCCGGCCAGCAGATGAATCATTTGGATGCGATCACTGTCCATTAGTGCGGCAACAGCTTGCATGTCTGCATCGCTGACACTCGGACGACCTGGCCGCTGCATGTCTGCCACGTTTTGGCATCCTTCATTGAATGCTTTCACCCATTTTGCTACAGTTCTGTAAAGCAATGCAGATTCCCCACAAGCCTCTTGAAGCCCTTGATGACACTGTCATGCTGTACGACCTCTGGTACATTCAATTTTTATCCAACATCGTTGTTCTTGTTTTGAAAACATCCTGACAACACTTACTTTAGACCACGAGCTGATACAAGGATTCGTTCTTCGCATCACTCCGCATGCGCGTGACGTAGCCAGGACGAGTCTTTTTGCTAAGAGGTAAGGTAGGTATGTAGTTCACGTGTGGTACACGCGATATTCTTTGGTTTTGTTGCGTAGCGATTTTTCAGTTGTGTTGCCACTATTAAAGTTCCAACCCTCGTATATATATGTAGAGAGAGATACACACACACACACATATACATATATATATATACATAAAAAAAAGTAAAAAGCAGTTCAAAATCTAATCCAATTGCTCGCTGAAACAACAACAGATGTTTAGCAACAAGTGGTGGTAATAATGCAAAATAAAATAAATAATACATTTAAAATTCATTCTGCATTATTACATATGCTCATTTCAAATTGAATATGGGATGAATTTTAAATGAATTATTTACTTTCATTTATTTTGCATTACATATATATATATCTGTATCACCACCCAGACGGTACAGTAGTTAGGGGAGCTGACTGCGATATCAAAGGGCCTGGGTTTGAATCCCGAAGAAGGCATAGTTGTAGCTGTCTGTCCTTTCAGAAGAGCCAAAGGTGGCCCCCACCTATTAGGTGCCTTCATAATAAAGTGACCACCACTTCTGGCTTTAGTAGTGGCCACTCTGATGTTGGCTGAGGGCCCACCATTGGGGGAAAAAAAAAAAAATCTATATCTGTATATATATAGTACAAAGCCCAAAATCTGGAATCATGGGCACTGGTAATTCCAGATTTTAGATCATCAGTGTAAACCCAAAAAGATGGCAAAATTGGAGCTTCGTTTATGCTCTAAGTCATTAAGGCTAAAAATATTATAATATTAAATTTCCAAAAGAACAGTGCTAGTGCACTGGGCAGTGGTGGCAAAAATTTTAGAATTTAGAGGAGTGCTGAGCAGAAAAAATTAGGGATGCTAAACTTTAGTCCAAAGGCGTGTTAGTCAAAAAGGGCACTTTGTGTTGATTCACTATAAACAGTGCTGTTTAACTTTTCAAACTGTTGTCACCAAATATTATCGCCCTGTATTATATTCAAAGAAATTAAATAATGAAGCACCTGCATGAATGTATGCATGTTTCTAGCATTGTGAAAAAATGATTCATTTATTTTGCATTACATATATATATATATATCTATATCGCCACCCAGACAGTACAGTAGTTAGGGAAGCTGACTGCGATATCAAAGGGCACAGGTTCGAATCCCAGAGAAGGCATAGTTGTAACTGTCTGTCCTTTCATAAGAGCCAAAGGTGGCCCACCTATTAGGTGCCTCCATAATAAAGTGACCACCACTTCTGGCTTTAGTAGTGGCCACTCTGATGTTGGCTGAGGGCCCACCATTGGTAAAAAAAAAAAATCTATATCTGTATATATATATATAGTACAAAGCCCAAAATCTGGAATCATGGGGACTGGTAATTCCAAATTTTAGATCATCAGTGTAAACCCAAAAAGTGGCTTTGTTTACGCTCTAAGTCATTAAGGCTAAAAATATTAAAATATTAAATTTCCAACAGGACAGTGCTACTGCACTGGGCAGTGGTGGCAAAAATTTTAGAATTTAGAGGAGCCCTGAGCAGAAAAAATTAGGGATGGCAAAACTTTTAGCCCAAAGATGTGTTAGCCAAAAAGGGCTATCAGTTTAAAAATGGCACTTTGAGTTGATTCACTATAAATAGTACTGTTCCACTTTTCAAACTGTTGTCACAAAATATTATCGCCCTGTATTATATTCAAAGAAATTAAATAATGAAGCACCTGCATCAATGTATGCATGTTTCTGGTATTGTGAAAAAATTATACCTAGAGCCATCAAATTTCGAATAGCGTATTCCTGCATCCAAATATGGGCACATGGAAGCTGGAATCTTGAATTTGTTTTAATATTTATTTCATATATTTTTTAAACTTTAATGAATTTTTGATTAAGAAACTCAATAATTTCAAAGCCAGCAGTGGTAGCACACTATACAGAATAAAACATTTTTATCTCTAACGTTTCAAACCGTCTATCAGAAATTCTTAAGATACATGGTTTTTAAATATTTTTAGCCTTAATGCTCTCAAAACGTGCACATATATGTAAATGGAGGGGGGGAGGCTTGGGCATAATAGAAGCTCTCAGATTTTTTTTTCCCAGAATTTAAAAAGACACTGAGTAGCAAAATTTTGGGACAGCAATATTTGTAGAAACTAACTACAGAGCTATCAGGCAGCAGAACTTAACTACCTGCAGAGTCTGTAGGTAGGTGAAATGCGAAACTCTCCCCTCCTCCATAACCACTTAACCCCTTCGCGCCGACTGACACGTATACGTGCCAGCAACGAACACACTTAGCTACCAGACAACACGCAGGCGTGCCAGAGCATTTTTGCGTTTACTACCGACTGTCACGTATTTGTGCCAGTACCCTGGAACGTTTTTCAAATTATAATTTCTGCCACAAATGGCACTGAATGTCCATATGGTTTCAGATACATGTACATTAGACCTTCTACTCGAAATGAGAGAAGCATGACTCACATACACGTGTTTTTGATTATATAAACAAATGGGGAACTAAATGTTTCTGAATGGCGTGATTTATGACGTCTCTTTAAATCGCACTTTATTCGCACGTGGTGGTTGTTTATTGTAAGTAGAAGTTTTATATGCGCTAAAGCGTTGAGTATTTCGGTTTACAGTTCAGTTTTTAGAAAATAATTAGATCTTGTTAGACGTGAATTCTTTCTGCTTTTACTGTTTCAATGTCGAAGCGTCGAAAATGTTTAACAGAGCATGAAATAGCAGAAATGATGCAAAATATTTCAGATATTGATTCTGAAATTCTGATATTCTGATATTGATTCTGAAAGATTAACTGAAAGACATTTTCCAAAACTTTGTTCAGAAGAGACTGATAAGAAAATGAGACGACGATGATTTGTTTGTTCACATTCCCGGAAAAATCCTCCAAACCGGCAAATGAGTTATCACGAGTTCAAGGAATGTAACGTAGGACTGTGTGTAGATCCCTGTTTTCAAATTTTTCATACGAAAAGAGAATTTTAAGTAATATATTTAGTTTTCAGATGTATAATGTTAAAAGTCATAAAATGGTGAGTAATTAAAATAAAATGTGTATAATATGCATTTAAACAAGAAATAAGATAATTAAAGTATATATATAAAAATATTTATAAAGCATAAGCCCTTTAAATACTCTATAGAACATTATTAAACAATGCGTTGATACTTCGGAAATTTCATGGATTTAGGCTTAGTAGCAAAAAAGTCCCCGGCCCTGGAGAGACGCTCACGGAAGACACTGCCGGCCTCCGCGATAAGCGCGCGTTTTTGCTACTCAGCTCGAAGGGGTTAAGTCCTGTCTGCATGAGCAGATATATCTCAAACAAGTACCTCTGTAAGTGTGTGGTGCTTGCATCAATCCATTTACAATGAGAAACAAAATCTCCAGTGCATCAGATACATGTCTACGATGCCTACACTGACAGGCATGAATAAAGCACAGGGTAATCATCCAGACATAATTCAGAAATGGGGCTCTGTTGAAAATTTTCTCGCTGCTTCTTGAAAAGAAGCAAATAATTTTCAAATATTCGTTATTATGTTATTTCAAATAATTGTTATTTTATGTTTCGTTCTTGCTTCAATTATAACTTCTATTCTTCCTTTAGTCAGTTTGCCACTCGTATTAATTGAATTACTATCTTTCAATTATTCCATTAACTTAGCAGCATACTGCAAGGTTTTAATAATTAATACATGACTTTAGTAATTAAAAATCTTAATTTTGGAATTTATAAACTCTTGATTATATATATATGAAATGTAATTTCTCATACATTATTTGTTTTGTGCAGCCGGGGCAACAGGAATGAGACAAATTTTGGAATATAAAGTGGTAGGTTTATTTCAGCATCCATCTCACAAGCGTTCTCCTCGTACCTTGAGCAGAAGCCCTACTTATACATATGTGTACGTCACGAAGCTCCTCCAATCAGCGATATTAATTGAAATCACGAGATGACGCTATCTTCTCATCAGGAGTGTTCTTAAGTACTTTATGTAATATGACAGATTTATGACTTTGGTGATTTGGCGGGCGCCAACAGGTTAATATATTTTATACTAAAGAAAGGATTCCGCCAAAATTTTGGAAAAGGGATGCAATTTAGGTAGAGAATCGCCAACACATTATTAAGCAATATTAATAGAATTTAATTTAATCAATTGCTTTAAAAATATCATTACATATATATATATATATAGTTATGAATTTTGTATGTATGCCAATAAGTTCAGTGAAATTATACGCAAAATAGTAGTATCTCTTGTATAATGTAACATAACGGAGCAAGGCCAACTTATACTCAAGGCCTACCAGTGTGAAAATATTCTTTTGTGTTTTCAGTTGCCTGCGTGATATTCCTACTGACTGCAAGATGGTGCTACAATTCTGCTACACTTTGCGATGTTTACAAAAATCAGAAAAGTACCAAAAACGAATTCTGTCTTGTTATATGCAGAGTTTAAAAACGATTAATCTATAGTAGTCAGAAATTGTTGATTATTTTAATTAGAAGGAAAGCACGGAATTTTAAGCTATCTCACCTTTTATTTATTTTTTTTTCCACATAAACACCAGCTATTTGATCTCGATTTTAATTCCTGCTTTCATCTAGAAATGCGCTATTCTGAATTGTACGCATTACAACTATTTATTCTAATTTAGAGGTAATTCAGAGTATACACCTTATTTTTTAATTATTTATACAGTAAGAAGTAAACAGATAGCTTCAGATCATGTACTATTTCAGTGAAAAATTTTCAAAATATTTCTATCGGCTGTACTGGGCCAAAAAAAAATTTAGTATCCCCTATCAAAGATGTAATTAACATATTAATACACCGTGATCTAAAATTTGTATATCTGTTTCCACAGCATTGGAGTAAAAATATTACTTAAAGAGATTAAATTTTACATACTGAAGAATTTTTTAAAATTATTAAATAACTGTTTTTAGGAAATCTTAAACAATAAAAGTTTAAATAATGCAGATTTTGATCTCTGTGCAGTATTTGCATTGCAGATATTCAAAGACATTCTAAAATTATTAGGCACCCTCCCAAAAAAAAAAAGTCTTACTGTGGCATAGATTTTGAATGAAACTCAAACCCAAAGTTGCTTTTTTTGACTAATTTTAATATTACACAGGTGTGTTTCTCTTCACTTTCATTTGTATTCTAAATTTCATTGATGTTAACATTAAGAAACTAGTAATTGAATTAAGTGCATTGTAGCAATTTACATTTTCAGTATTAGAGAAACTTCAATTTTTCAAATGAAAATAATGAAATTTTTGATAAAGCTATTGATCAAATCAATCTGTTTGTTATAAATAAAAGAGACACAGACATCATAAAATATATTTTAGCAGCACACAAAAAAATAATAACTCTCATAATCACAATATACACTTAAGAAAACGTTCAGTTCAAGGATAAAATTTGAAAACTTGCAATGGCTGAATATAAATAACTTATCCATCACACATGCCCACAATGCTAAGTAGAATGAGGTATATACACAATTTTAGATACATATGCATTTAAAGTTAGGCAAAAAAACAAGCTTATTAAATGCATCACTTAAAATATACATCAGGTAGACATTTTTACACACATACAACATTTATCAGAACGACATGTATACAAAATTTTATGGCTGGCAGCATGAGATCCTGATATAGTTCATTATCAAGAATAATGTATACATGAAATAAAATTACTGAATTTCACAAAACAATATCACTATTAAGCACACATACACATGAGTGCCATCTTGATACATTACCTACATGACATAAATGCATGTGTAGCATTCCCATTCCAGATTAATCAGAAGAAAGTTCCACGCAAAGTTTTGAAAGTAACAGCATTAGATGCACAAAGATTTCAGAATTAAATAAGCAGAATGAAGAATTTCAGAACTGAGTTCAATGAGGTATATACACAATTTTAAACCTATATGCATATAAAGTTAGGCAAAAAAACAAGCTTATTAAGTATAGCCCTTAAATATAAAACAGCTAGATATTTTTTACACATATACAACATTAATCAGAATGACATGTGTGCAAAATTTTATGGCTGGCAGCGTGAGATACTGATATAGTTCATCATCAAGAATAATGTATATATGAAATAATATTACTGAATTTCACAAAACAATATTATCACTATTAAGCACACATATACATGAGTGCCATCTTGATACATTACCTACATGCAACTACCTGACATAAATCCATGTGTACCATTCCCATTCCAGATTAATCAGAAGAAAGTTACAAAGTTTTGAAAATAACAACATTAGATGCAAAAAGATTTCAGAATTAAATAAGCAGAATGAGGAATTTCAGAACTGAGTTCAATGAGGTATATACACAATTTTAAACCTATATGCGTATAAAGTTAAATGAAAAAAAAAAACTAAGCTTGATAAGTATAGCCCTTAAATATACAGCAACTAGACATAAAATACACTTTTTGTTAATAACGAGCCACGTTACAAATAGTGAGCGTATAACAAAATTGTAGCAGAGTGCGAGCGCCACCTAGTGATGAATTTCACGAAAGCCACTGAAAACTGGGAACCGGAATTTAGTTCAGTCTGGTAGGCCTTGAGTATACGTTGACCTTGAACGGAGAGAGCAAAGTTTCGCTGGAAAATTAAGGTTACAGAGGGGAGTCTATTTAACACAGAGGTAAATGGTTGTCTTGCCAGATTAGCAAGATAGCACCAAGCTGGCAAGAAATTGCCAAATGGCACCAAATTAATGACTATTTATGCAACATTTTGGTATGACCCCTGTATACTATAACTGGTCCAATAATTATGTAACTATAACTGTGTCCAACCATATGTAACTGTAACTGTAACTGTATGCCTTCCACAAATTTCGAGAAATTGAAGTTGCTGGAAGTTTCTTGGCTGCCAGGGAGGCTATGAAAAGCATCAGTTCTTTTCAGTTCAGTACTGAAATTTTGTATACTGTCTTGTGTTTAATGTCCTTAGCAGTTTGAAGTGATAACTATTGTGATAACTACTGAGAAGAGTTGTACAAGAACTCTTGTGAAAAGTTTCAGAATTGTAAAGTGTTTCTTTAGGGAAAATAAATTTCATCAAGCTGTTACTGGTTCCATGTGCATTCAATCCACTATTTGCTGTTAGTATTTATTCTGGTCAGGTATGCAAAGTGTTTTGAGTGTTAATAAAAGGAAAAATGAACAAGCAGTTAAGAATGTTTCAAACATTCCACTTCAATCACAAAAGGCTACAAATCTCAGCCTTTGACACAAAGGCAGACAAGCACACACAGAGCTGTAGATAAAGGGCTACACATTCAGCAACAAATTTTAGTATCTCTAAGAAAAATGCAATTTTTTTCAACAAATAAGATCTTACAGAACCACATGAATGCAGCAAATATAATTTTAAAAGCAACATTATGAAGCTACGTGCAATGTGACATTGATAGAAATGTTCCGAATCTTTTTATTTCTGGATTTCTAACTAAAGTATTTCTATTTCATGCACATTTTGCTCAAAAACATAAATGCTTTAGAATAATGCTGTCGAGAGCTTAATCAAGCAAAGAGAAGAAAAATTATGATCAGAACCGTTCTTTGCCATTGTTGGTAATAATAGATTTTTACTTGAAATTCACAGGAAGCTTCTGATTGAAACAATAATATAGATATATACAAAAAACGTCTCATAAAAGTCGTGGTTAGTTATCAATTATGAAAAATTGTTGTTAGATTTACTCCTTACTGTCTTACCTGCCCTGATGGACTAAAATAATGACAAGATTTTAAAAGTTAATCCTTTTCTGTTCCTATGTTTCAATCTCCTAAACCTCACATCCATGAAATTTTAATGATCCAACTTAACACATCATCAACACCTTTATAACTACTCAGTCTTCTACTATGCTGCTTGCTACCTTCTTGATTTCAGAAAGCAAAACTACACTACTCTAAAAGAAGAAATGTTGATTTATGATGATAAATTGAAATTTGGAAGTATGATAACTACACACTATACAAAAGAAATAAACATCAGTTTAGACTATGCCTTTATCATAACATTCTTACTTTTACTTTATACTAGATTTTTTTTAAAGATTTATACATTATTTGATGTGATTCACAATAGGCTACTTTTGGGGTTTGGGAATACTCTAGAATACTTCTCACATAAATTAATCATAAAAGGTTTTTTTGGTGGGGAAGGGGGCTATTTTATTTAAGGAATAAATTTACTATAAAGCTCAACTTCCAGATAACAGGAAATACCAATATCTAACGAATGAATGCATATGCAATTTCTACATACACATAAGTTTCAATGAAAAATTTTAAAATGCAGTGCATTTATCCAGTATCTTATATGTATACATTTTTTTATTTATAAATAATTGAAAAATGAACATACCTCCCATTTTCCAGCTTCTAATGATGAGTCTAAAAGAAGAGTTGCATGCTGTTGACTTACAGACGATAATTCCAAGTTCTGTAGAATGATTAGATAAGAAGCAGCAGTATCAAGTTGGCCTTGATTAAGACAAGCCTGAGAAAAATAGTCATTTCAAATAAAAATAGGAATTTCCTTATTATTCTCATCCCTACAAAAAGTCCTCAACTCACTGGTAACTTTGCAAAATACTTGTTTATGGGTAATAAGTACTGTTCTGTTAATAAATAATTATAACAAGAAATGTAAGTAAAACAGAAATTTATATGGCCAACATTTACAATTTTACAGCCCATGAATAAGACTCAGAAAAATAAAGGATGTAAATCCACATGCACTCAAACACATGCATAGTATGCTCACACATGGGTTGGTTGGCTATTGTCAAATGTATACTCAAGAGTAGGCCAAAGACACAGTAATTCTATGAAATGTTGAAATAAGGGGTGTATGTTAGTCAGAAAGTACTTACAAAAATATATTATTCCATTAATATTCTAAAAATACATAAATATGCATCACATAATATCGAGAAAAAGACACACAGTATACTAGATATATGACAAGAGAGTTCATGCCTTCTAATAATACAAAGGTATATAATTAAGATTACGAAGCACTGTACCAAAGATGAATAAAAATGTATGCTTAAAATAATATCAAGATTTATACAGAAAATAAATAAATTTATTTAATCTATTATTTAAAATCTGAATTTACTACTTTATTATTATTTCATTCTCATACTTTTTACTATCACTACATTCTGGTCAAAATATTTTTAAATATTATCCATGATTACGTAAATTAGCACACCACTCAAATACAGCTCCATGCTACTTAAGATAATACAAAATCTAGAGAAAACTAAATTAATTGAGTTATTTAAAATACAGTGATTTTAACACATATTTATGTATTTTTTTTTATTGTTCTTTATTTTAACCTTAAAAATAACACTTACTTGAAACAAGTTCTTAGGGTTACCAACAGCTGAAAAGAGATAAGGCCATAATGCTAGTTCTGTCTTTCTTGCACATTGTACAACAGTTTGTAGAAAAACAGGAAATTCCTGAATAAAATCTATTATTCTAGGGAGTAAGGCATCTGAAAATTTAAAAAATGCAGTGTCAGAATACATGCAGATCAAAGTACATAATTATAAAAATAAAGAGCAAAAGATCACTTCACACTGAGGATCGAGATTTAAATGCAAAAATTCTAAAAAATTGCATTCACACATAGTAAAAAAAAAAAAAAAAAAAAAAAAAAGCACCTTTGCAGTTAGGGCTCAAATAAAAAATAACTAAAAAATGTTAAATACTTAAAATACTTTAAAAACAAAAAACATCCCAAACGAGAAATCTTTTTCACAAATGTAACATAAAATAAAAAATTAGTAACAAGTTTTAATTAAACTAAACTTAGTGATAAAATATTAAATAGAATTTAGTATCATAGATGGATCTAAATTCTAGTTTTATTCCTTAAGTAAAAGTATAAATGCATACAAATTCAGAATTTTTAGATTCCTGATTCATACAGAGAGTTTTAATTAGATGGGAAAATCTTGATCAGGAGAACACGTAGTTAAAAAATCATTACATACAAATGACAAAAGAAAAAATAATTAGTAAATTTTCATACTAAATACATAAGTAATTAAGTAGTTTATTAAAAAGTTAGTTTCTTGCATGCTTTATTATTGACAATTCCTTATACTAAAAAAGATAACTCTGCTTATTTTCATAATTTGTTTTCAAAACTCCTATTACATTCACTGCAATATGCAGTGGGCTGAAAGTGTTTGGCAGCACAATGTTTCAAGAAAATGTAACATAACATATATATGTGTTTCAAAATAAAACACATAGATTTCAATTTATCAATACATGAATTTAAGTACTGGTATTTCTCAGTTGGTTTAAATATAAAGTTAATAAAAAAAACAATAAATAATAATATAAAAACAAATTAATAAAAAAGTAAAACTTTGTATTCAGAAATACAATGATAATTGATTCACAGGTTGTCATAGCAAATAATTTCTAATTTCGACTATGCGTAATGTATGCTTTACACATGGGCGCGCTGAAAAAAATGTTTAATAAAGTCAACAAATAAATATTAAGCTTATATATATATATATATATATATTGCATGCAGATTTATATATATAAATATACATTCTATAGAACCCCCCCCAAAAAAAAAATCAACACACAAGAAGGAATCATCCAATTGCTTTGAAATTTCATATGCATAAATGTTTTGATCAAATATGGAAATGATTAAAATTTTGGTGTCCAGTGAATGAATGAATAGTACGATCTCCAGCTCATTGGAACTGTGCATCCAGCAGATGTATAGCGACTTCGATTTTGGATACCTTTCAACGATTGAAAAAATACCTCGCCGCAGGATTAGAGCTCGTTAAAAGCAACTGTCAAGAGCTTGAAAGAGGTCATATCATTGGATTGAAAGAGACAGGTCAGGTAAATTGGAAAATCGCTCGTCATATGAGTTTAAGTGATATGGTGATTAAAAGATACTGGCAAGAATGGGTAGACAATGGCAGATTTCAGAGTCAGGATGGTAGCAGTTGACCTAGGGCAACAACAGATCAGGAAGACAGAGTGATTGTCAGATCAGCTGTTACAGTGCCTGATTCATTGCTATCAACTATCAGATGTGTAACACACACACGAATGTCCACCATGACCATTCACAGATGGCTGATAGAGCAAAATCTATGCTTGTTATGCCACCTGCCCCTCATGCCTGCACACTAATGAGCCAAATTACATTGTCTGGCTCGATCAAGTTGGAATGATGCTGCTTGGGGGTGTATAGTCTTCAGCAATGAAACCCGCTTCTAATTGTGTTGTCACGATCATCAAAGACGTGTCTGGAAAAGCCCAAAGCACTATGCTGATCCTGCTTTCCCTACTGCATCTACACACTGCATGTCTAGGATGCCATTTCCATTAATAGCCGGACCCTTTGGTTGTCATTAGAGGCACACTTACAACACAGTGGTATGTTAACGACATTCTGACACCTGTTTTGATATTGTTCCTTTTGAAATACCCTGGCCTTATTTTTCAGCAAGATAATGCCAGACTACATATGGCAGTTGTTACTACGCATTGTCTTACAGCTTGTTAAACACTTCTTTAGCCAGCCAGTTCACCAGATCTCTCTCTCGTCAAACGTGCCTGGGATATGATGGGAAGGCAACTGCATCTACCAGGGAAAGGTTTTTGCATTCGACAGAGCTCAAAACGGATATTTTTGTTGAAATATGATACCTGAAATTTTTCGTGAGTACAATACTTCCTTTACTTCATACAAGGAAGTAAAAAGGGAGAAAATAAGCATTCTGGATTAATAACTTTTTGGTTCCTTATTTCCACAAAAAAAATTTATTTTCTTAAATACAATTTATGTTGTTCTTATATTTTTGCGTAGACGCATGCTTCAGTATGTTGGCTCATCCACCATGCAAAATAGAAAAACCTTACAGAAAATGGCATATATTGCAAATATAGTACATTCTCTTGATGAAGTAATACAAGGAAAGTCATCTGTATAGTGTTTTCAAAAAGTACATGAACATATTAATTCCACAGACCAAAGTTCACAAATCCTTAAACAACTTCAACAAGCACACAAACTTCACACTGCTTACCAACTCAAGGAATACAGAATACTCAGTCATGCTTTGTGATCATTGATTGATATGTGCCAGATGATTTGCAGCTGCACTTGATCTCACTGGAGAATCAGATCATGGTATTTTCAGATAAATCTACTTTCACATGCATAATGGTAGAAGTTGATGAAACCTTTTTTAAAAAATTGGAAGAATCACGGAAATCAAGTTTTGGGATTTAATATATATATATATATATATATTACGGTGAATTTTAAAAAAAATCTTGAGAAATTTTAGGAATAAGAGAAGGTTGAAGATATATGTCATAAATGGTGTTGTCATGAGTGTTGTAAAATATCAGTAGTCTCCCACCTTGAAGATCTGGCCAGGTTTTTATCACAGAACATCTAAAGTAATAAAAATCCACCTCAAGTATGTTAATTATGAAATTGATTTTGCTGAATAGCTTGCTAATAATGCCAAAATACTTTGTGATTATTTGTGTGGGAAATGATAACTGTGTGAAGGTTGTTTAAAGGAAAACTGGCTCAAATTTATATTACACATGCAGAAATTCATGAAAGTACCTATATGCCGTCCATATTCTACTGCCATGAATTGAACCTGAGATGAAACTAAAAGTATTATAAACATTTAAAAACCACTGATTTATTTACAAGATTACAGGTTTTATCACAAAAGAAAAATATATATGAATATACTTTTCTTGAACTACACCCACCTGGAATAGGATCTGAAGATGTAGCTTCTTCTTCTAAGATTTCATGTAAAAGAAGCTCTAGTGAATGAGGAAAATATGGTAGAGTTGAGCAACTTCGGGCAATTTCCCAAGCATGATAACCTAAACTACATAAAACATAAAATATTACATTGCAATCTGTGTAAAAGAAACTTTCATAAATAATAAATGCAAGCAGATGGCACAAATAAAATAAATAACAAAAAATCAGAATAAAGACTGTGATATGATATTTCTACAGCAACAAAGACAGAATGTAAAGTTAAAAATCACTTAATGCTTATTCTTTTACTACCATTACATCACAAACAAAAGTATTTTTCTTTTTAGAAATTTGCTACATAATCACAGAAAGTAACTTACATTTCAAGAAGCTACAAATAAGGCATAACTTTAAAATACCTGCCTTAAAATTAATTTCAAGACCATTAGCTACAAGGTGTGTTCAAAAAGTTCGGTGATTGGTCTCATAATTAAAAAATCGCACCGGTTAGGATCTTGCACTCATGCAGACGCAGTGAGAGAAATGTCATCTAGAGCCATCTAATGGCCATTTTACGACAGATAAGAGGAAGCGCACGCTATGAGCATTTTAACACAGTCAGTGTGACATGGAGCAATGCATAAACATAAAGTTTTGCTTCAGGTTAGGCAAAACAGCGACGGAGGCACATGACATGTTAGTGAAAGTTTATGGTTAGGAAGCAGTGAGTAAAATGTGTGTTTATGAGTGGTTTAAACGCTTTACAGATGGAAAGGAGGATGTTAAAGATGAGCCGCGGTCAGGGCGCCCTACAACAAGCACAACTCCAGACAAAGTGGAACGAGCTCGACGGATGCTTGCAGCAGATCAACGACTATCTTTAAGAATGATAGCTGGTGAATTGCAGATAAGCCTAGACAGTGTGAGCACCATTGTGCACAAACATTTGCATAAACGTAAGATATGCACCCGGTTTGTACCCCACTCGCTATCAGACGAGCAAAAGCAATACCAGATGGAAACCTCTGGAGATTTTATCGACATGTGTGACCGGAATCCGCAATTCTTGGAAGCAATAATTACAGGAGATGAGTCGTGGTGCTATCAATATGATCTGGAGACCAAGCGGCAATCCATGGCATGGTGTTGAACGTCATCACCCCCTACAAAAAAAAAAGTTGTTTGACACAATTCAGGATCAAGACGCTGTTGATCGTCTTTTTCGACAGTAAGGGTTTGATCCATCATGAATTTGTACCCGCGGCTACAACCATCAATGCGGAATACTAGGAGGGGGTTTTGAAACTGCTGCTACGCATATGCCGGATTCGGCCACAGTACCAGAATGGACAGTGGAATCTGCTCCATGATAATGCTCGACCGCACACTGCAATCTGTGTAACCCAATTCCTCGAGAGGCCGCAGGTTCCAGTTTTGGATCTCCCTCCATATTCTCCAGATCTGGCTCCCGTGGACTTCTTCCTATTTCCCTACCTCAAAGGAGTTCTGAAAGGCCAACACTTTTCCGACATTACTGAGATCCAACAATGTGTGACAACGGTGCTTTGAGCCATAGCGAAAGATGCATTTGCAGACAGTTTCCAACAACTGTACACCCGGTGTCAAAAGTGTATTGTTGCTAATGGCGAATACTTTGAAGGCCAGTAAAGCTATTTTGCTTGTTTCTCTTGTTTCTTTTTTTTTATGGTAAAATTCACCGAACTTTTCGAACACACCTTATATTAGTCTACATATCATAAATTTATATTTTTATAGCTTTCATTTTCTTTATAATATTAATTTGGGTGCAGTGACTTTGTTTAAATAAGTACCTTGATTTCAGAGCAGAAAGAATATTTTAAATGATTCAGGAAATTTTAGATTTGCCAGCCTGTTCTCATATGTGCATTTTGCAATGAGATACACATACATCCAAAATCCTTAAAAATGGAATTTCATAAAAAATAACTTTATGGCTGCCTAAAGTGTATTTCCATAAATTCTAGAAAGAAACTCATTGCAAACAATATATCAAGAAAAATGCAAATATAACATCACTTTGAATATTATAAAGCCAAGAAACTCATTTGTACTTATCTCATTTGTAAATGCACTCACATCTAATATACTACCACATTTACTGACATTATTTTTTGAATCACATGAATACTTTGGCAGAATCTCATCATGTTAAAGAAAGATAACGTGGATGTAAAAAAAAAAAAAAAAAAAAAAAATCTTTTCGAAGAAACTTTTTTGAATGTGCTAAACTATCAGTTATAATGCATGGGTACTTAGCACATTAATCGTACATGGTTAAAAAAAGTTTAGAATTAATTTTCTGAGAGAGATATTTTAAGAACTTTGAGATTTTTTAACTTTGTATTTTTGATAAAGTAAATCACACAACAGAGAACTCTAAATGAAGTTAAAAGTTTAACAGGACCCTAATACAAAGTACAGGTGTAAGGCATAGCCAAAGAAGAGACAATAGAAAAAAGCCTTAATGGAACTTTGGATGTACATGTTTTCCAAAATGAAAGTGAAAATAATATGCAGAAGTACCTGTAGAAAGATGACAACAAAAAGGATTGTACAATTTAATCAGCCTAAAGAATTGCAAATGCAATAACTGAAGAGTAGCTAATATAAAAGCAAGGACAAAGATGGAAATGAGCTACAGTGAGGAACTGAAATACATAGACAATCTACCCCATTATAGGAACAATGTAGATATGCCATATTTTTAGACCATACAGTGAATATTATCTAAAACTGACATCACAAATTTATATATAATAATGCCACATTTTACACAGTATTCATTATATTGCCCTAAACAATGCTAATCTGCAAAATAAAAGAAACACAAATACTTTTCTGGGGAAAACAAGGTGACAAATCAAACCAATTATTATTTTAATTAAACTCTAGCTTAAACAACACAGTGTATACTGATTCTTTAAAACATACGAAAAATTCATTTCTTACAACATACAAAATGTTTTTAATCACATGTAGTCTCAATTTTATCCATACATTAATCAGCTTGGTTAATTACAAGAGTTTAATACATATCTAATTTAGCTAATTATCATTAAATCAAATAATAAAAACTTAATACAAACATAAATTAAGCACATAATAATACATAAAAATAATCTATTATTTAGAAATACTAATTAAGTGTCAATTAAAAATAAAATACTGATACATGAAAATAGGCTTCAAATATTGATAAACAAATATTAATACAGAATGATGTAGACCTTAATTTTTAATTATGTATTATAGGAGTCTCATATCACAGAGAGTTTGTTTAATACAAAGCTCCATTCAATTCATATTAACAAATCTAAGGGCCTAGTAACTTTGAAAGTACCCAAAATAAAATCCTCTTCTGAACTTTCCACCATGAAAAAATTTATTCAGCCTTCATAAATTCAGGCATCTTTAATGAAGATATATATGGATGATTTGGCATTGTATGACTGAGTTTATATGATTGTTTGAGCTTACAAAACAACAATCTACTGGCTTAACCCTGCAATGGAGGAGCCGGCGTACAGAGTACGCCAATACCATCTTTTGGGCTGTAATTTTTAGACAACCTCTTCCTGAGCTTCCTCTACCCTCCTAGAAATATTCCATGAGTGCAATGCATATGATATTTCTGGTCAATCTGGTTTTTGCCTCCCTTCCGAAAGCAGTTATGGTGAACATGTCGCGTAGGCGAATGCAGTATGCCACTCCTCCAAGTATGCACAGAAAGAATATTGTACCTCCTGAAGATTATTTGCGCGTTTTGAAAGAACTCTCGGTTGATGAAGACTCCGACAATTTGGATAACGCATCTGATGTCGATGAATTGGAAGTCATCGAACATTCTAATCATGAAAGTGACTCAGAAATTGAGGGAAATGTTTCTAAACATCCTCATTTGCCTTCCTCAAATGATGTTTCCCCAACAAATGATGATTTTAGTGATGTTGAAAATAACATGAGTGATTTAAAATATGAGGACTTTTTTGTAAAAACAATTTACAAAAAGAAGAAAGTTGGAGGAAAGTTTCTGAAAAAAGAAAAGGAAACTTATAAGTGGAATAAATTTTCCCTGAAGAGCAAATTTGCCAGAACTCCTCGAAAAAATTTGATGAAAAAATATGCCCAAGTGCCAAAACTTGTGACGATATAAATGATGAGCTTTCTACTTTCCAGAAAATCATAAATACAAATATGATTGATGCTATCATACAATATACAAATATTTATCTCAAATGTAACAGGACTGCAGATGATCTCCAAAACGTCTCAAACAGAAGCTTGTATGATACTAATAGAGCAGAAATGTTGGCCTTTTTAGGAATTTTATTCTTAGTAGGGTGCAAAAAAATGTCAAAACTCAATTTGGAGGAAGCATGGGCAAAAGACAGTACTGGAATTGAAATTTTGCAAGGGGTCATGGGTCTCAAGCGATTCAGAAACCTGTGAGCTGCTATTAGATTCGACGATAAAGGCACAAGGTATGTGCGAAGAAAAACTAATAAGCTTGCTGCACTAAGGGAATTTTCTGAATCTTTCAATCAGAACTGTCAAAACTTTTATATACCAGGTGATGAACTTGCAGTCGAGGAGAAGTTGGAACCCTTTCGCGGGAGATGCTCCTTTATTCAATTCGTCCCCAACAAGCCCGCAAAGTACGGTCTGAAAATTTTTGCAGTTGTTGACTCACGAACGTTTTATACATTGAAGCTTGAAATTTATTGTGGCAATCAACCCCCAGGACCTTACAAGGCTTCTAATTCACATATTGATATTGTCAAAAGGCTAATTGATGTATACAAAGGTTCCAAACGTAACCTGACGACTGATAATTGGTATACAAGCTACCCGCTAGCTCAATATCTTCTTACCCACTTGTGAGCACGCTGAAAAAAAAATAAAAATAAAATTTCAAATGAATTCCAGCCATCAAAAACAAGTTAAGTCAGCAGTTCACTGTTTAGTTTTCAAAAGGATATGACAATTGTTTCATATGCAACGAAAAAAAATAAGTGTGTAATACTGCTCAGTACTTTATATAATGATGACGAAATTGACCAGGAAATGAATAAACCTCACATAATCTTGGATTATAACAAATGTAAAGGCAGAGTTGACACCATAGACCAACTTTGTAGTAATTTCACTGTCGCACGGAAAACCAAGAAGTGGACAATGGCAATATTTTTTGCACTGCTAAACGTAGCGGGCATAAATTTGCAAGTTTTCTTGAACTTCGCCAAACCTGATGCAACTATCAAGTTTAGAAGATATTTTTTTTTAAATCTAGCTACATCTTTGATGAAACCAATTCTTCAGAATCATCTGAAAATGCCGTTTCTCCTGTCGCATTCCAAAGCTATTATTAGAAGGCTGGTAACAACAGAAGTGGACAAGATGGCCGAAAGGGACGAGGAACAACCTGCATAAAAGATCAAAGGACGCTGCGCTGAGTGCGGTAGAATGAAGAATAATTACATGACTATAAAATGCTCTGAGTGTTCTAAGTTTACATGCAAAAATCATCTGGACAAGACAGTACAACTTTGCAAACAATGCTGCAGTGAACAGGGACAATCTGAAGAGGATTAAAGTAGCAAAAGGTTTTTAATTTTTTCATTTGTGAAATTTATTACTTACTGAACTTTTCTTTACGGAATATTTATAATTTGTAAATTTGATTTATGATCTTATAATTGTCATACAGAAAATTATACAGAATACTATATAACTTTAAATTACATTTCCAGTGCATCCATTTTTTAAATTAATTAAAAACTCATAATTTCCATCTATATTGCTTTTTTCTGTTATTCTTTTTCTTATATCGTTTTTACTATGATGAATCCCCTTATTAATGGCATGTATAAGATTAAATAATTTCAAACCCAAAGCAGAGGCTCGAAAAACGACCTGGCGTACTTCATACGCCGCCCCTCTAAAATTGTACCATATGCCAGCCCCTCCAGCTGAGGGTTAAATGCAGTCACTATTTTTTTGAACCCTTTTGATCTTCAAATTTTTACCTGCATCATGATTATTGGCAAATAAGCTTTTTTTAACACTATTAGTAATGATGCATCAGACTTAACAGAGCTATCCTATACTGCTCCATCTTTGGGATTTTATGCATACATTGTTTGACGTACCAGAAGAAACACTGATCTAGATTTAGAATCATATCAGTTTAAAATCATATAAAAAGTGCAACAATATTTAATAAAGAATTTTATGCAAAGTACATACAATATGAATCTGCTGTTAGGTCATGAGTGAAAAGCTAATTTTGAAACTTAAGAAATGTAAAAAGCATTGTGACCAATCCCCCTTAAAAGACTCATGGTTCTTCATTTCCACCTTAGCCTCTTCGCACTATATTTCGTATATTAATTCCATTCATCATTTTAAGCATTTTCATAATAGATGTATAACTTCAAAAAGATTACTGCCATACATGATTTTGAAAGCTCGAATAAACAGAGAACTTTTACTACGTTAATAAGATAAACTAATGAAACGTATTTGAAGAAAAAAAAAAAAAACTACACTCACTTTCTTTTCAATAACTGCCTTAAAATATGATGAAGGTATACTTGACTCTGAAATTAAAAAAAATAATAATAAAGCACAGGCAGATATAAAAAAGGTGCTTAAGTGACACTTTTTTAGGAAGAGGGATTGATTATCACTCTTCCTAAAAAAGTGTACAGAGGGATTGATTATCACTCTTACTAAAAAAGTGTACACTAAAAGAGTGTACAGTACAGAAACTGATACACATCAAAACACATACCGTACGAGAAACAATGGAAAATGGATGTTTGTCATAACTATCAACAGAGAGGAGAACAGTTTCATTTTCAGCACCTAAGATAACAGCATCTTCATATAATACAGCTGCAGTAAAATAAGAGAAATTATACATCAGAAAATAGAAGTCATAATTAGTACAATATGTAATACATGGCAATTTGAAAACTCTAAATAACAGTTTATAAAAGTAAGCAAGAAAGCTTAAAAGAAAAAGATTAATATTATGTAAATGTTATATTATTCTAAAACACATGAAAATTAAATCTAATGACTACTTCATTAGAATATAATATGTCTGAAATGTTTTACTAAGTACAGAGATTTTACTAAAGTGTAACAATCCATAAACTAATTTTGTTATTTGTTTTGTACATTTAAAGTTATCATTAATGATGGGTTTGCATTCTAATAGAGATTCAATAAATAAATTGAATGAATACCCCAAGAACTGATTTGAGAACATCAACTTTTAATTCAATTAAATTTTATTCTCAATTTTTGCTTAATAACTACTGACATTTGTAGAAGAGCACTACATTATCCTGCACCAAAATTATGTCGTAAGCCATGGATAAAAAATTTGCAGAAATGAAAAGAAAGAGAAACCATACTTTACAAAAATAGTATATATTACCTTATTGATAAATAATCTAAAAGGCTAAAAATTAATTAATAAATGTTTAAAACTAAATTTCATTCCCATTCAATCTGAAAATTTTCAGAATGGAAGCATAGCATATGCAGTTAAAATTATTAAATGCATTTTATTCAATTTCCTTCAGATAAATTTATTAATAAAAAGTTAACATATTTCCAAACATAAATTAAGATGACTTTCATCAGCTTTATAATTAAATATAAATACAATGGATATGATTTATTTTGTAATTAAACTGTTGATGTATTGTTTAAATATTATAGAACACCCACATTTAAGAGTTTCAACCAATGTTTCCTTATTTAAATTGATCTGCCACTTTTTTGCACTTTTTAGGAATATATTTTCCCACTTATGCACTATGCAAACTTTAAGACAATTCATACTTCTTTCACAGTAACATTTTATTTACAATCAAACACTCTGCAATTAGATGACAAAATACTGTGGAATTACTATACTAACTTCCTTAAGAAATTTCGTTCATTGAGTTTCATCTTAAAAAGTAATAATATACTGTAATTTTAATTGCCGCTATACAATAGCAGCACTTTATTTTAAAAGCTTTCTCTTTTAATTTGCCATATTAGGATATTCTACATTTATTTCAGATTTTTAAATGTTGGCGTAATTTTACAATTCAACACAAAAGATATTCTTGTGACATGAAAATTGAATTCTGTATGTACTAAAAAGACAGAAACTGTTTTTATAATACTGCTTTAGCAATGACGAGCAAACTTCTTTGGATTATTATGTTCTTGAATTTGTTATCCTCCTTCATCAATATTTGCTATTAAAGCTAGTGAAGATAACTTTATTATAAGACTGAAATTTCCATATTCATTAAAAATGGGGGAGGGGGGAATAGAAAGTACTTTTATTCATTTAGGAAGATTATCAATAAGTATTGCTTATTGATAATGTTACAGATGAGTATAACAAGATTTACATTTTCAAGGAAGATGTAAATCTTGTTATACTCATCTGTGCTCATGCCACAACAGAAAGGCACTGAGAGGAACTTAAAATGCTCAGTGCAAATGCCAATGAAATGAGATAACACACTTCTTCCATGTGAACTCATTTTCCGTATCAAACACATATCACCTTCTGTTTTAGCATAAACTCTGTATAATATATATTGAATAGAAATATTTAATATATATAGTAATATCATAAATATATTATATAAATACATTTTTTAAATTTGCTGCAGGCCAGACCTTAGGTGGGCTGGAGCTGGAACACAGGTCGTAGTTTACCCACCTCTGGTTTAAAAGATAAATAAGCCAGAATAACAGTTGAAATTTCGATAGTACAATACTCTCATGTCCAAAATTATGAAAATTTGTATATGATTTTAATGAAATTTGCTATAAATATACATTTATGACAGAGAAAGAGATGTACCCTTCAAAAGTCATTTTATACACCCACGACCATCAGTAATGCTCACAGTGCAGGGCTATCAAAAAGTCACATTGTGATATCAAACTAAAAATCAATCTAATATGAGGTATGGTCTTCTCACACAGCCAGAGTTGAGGAGTACTTAAGGCAGTCAATCCCACTCCTGCAGCAAGGCAGTTTTCAACGCTGGGGTGGTTCTAAGAAAGGGGATGGTGAGATGAAATTGCCTTCATAAAAGCATCTCAGACATACTCTATACAGTTAAGGTCAGGAGATCTGGATGGCCAAACCATGTGGCAAATATTCTCACTTTCCAGGTAATTTTTGATTAGCAAAGCCCTATGTGGATAAGCATTATCATACATTAATAGCAACCCATGACCAACTGTCCCCTTGTCGAACACAGGACTTTAGCATGTCCTTTCTGTACCTCATCACAGCCACAAAGCCTTTATAACACATATCCATGGATGTACGGCTATCTAACACAATACCTATCTAACCATTACACCTAAATCATAATGATTCCTTTCTGTGATGAGGGAGGGATGGTATGATACTCTCTCCAGATACAGGTATGCTGAGAATCAGTATCCAGGCTAAATCTTGACTCATCTGTAAAAAAGTATAGCACTCCACTGAAGTCTGGTCCAAGGCGCATGTTGTCTGCACAAAGTTAAATGTACTGTGCCCTGCAGTAAGTGGGACACAAACAACAGGTCTTCTGGCATACAGCCCTATCTCATGGTGGTATACAGCTCATGTGAGAGCTGTGAAGCTGTAGCAACCCTGTGTCACCGGCAAGTGCCGAATAACAATCCTCATTCATCCTTGTGAGTTTTGATTGACATTGTCCATGTCTACTCAATATAGATTCAGTGTCAACACTGGGTGCCCCACTGAGCTCTGTAGCTACTTGCACTTGTGATTGGCGCCTGCCTCCAATCTACCGACTATTCTTTATCTCATTCCATCATACTCATTTTACCTGATACCTCAGAAAATTTACCTAACTCTTGCGAGAAACATGGCAAATGTCATAAAAGAGCATAAGCACACAAATCACTAAAAACCCTCATACGATTATACCTCCTCTTATAATCACGGCTCCAAAAGACACGCACAGCTAAGCTTACATATTTGACTCCCAATGTTTGCATAATTCTTTTACAGGATAATTAATACTTTTGGATTAATACTTTAAAAAAAAAGAGACATAATTTCCAAATTCTCTTAATTTTGTATGAGTATATTTGTTTACATCTTAGAAAGTTTTGAAAAACAGAGATTCTCTTTTAAGTATTAATTCCCACTTCAATAACTGCTGCTGAAATATTTTCAGAAACAAAATACCTTTATATTGTCATTGACAGAACAAGTAGAAGCACCAGAAGTAAATGAAAACAGATTGAAATATACATAAAATTTTGATAATGATGATTTTAATCTTAAAATAATATTGAAATAAATACTTAAAACAAGTTTATCAAACAAAAAGAAATACACAGAAGACAAACATATATTGACAAATTTCAATGCAAATATGTTACACATGTGAACTCCAGTTTTAACAAAATTAAAATGCAATTACTGAAAATAACCCATAAAAAGGAAAGCTCCAATGCTGAATAACTGTGAAATTTTAAATTACTTACATAAACATAAACATATTTTGGCAATTTCAAAATTTTATATACTGGAGGAGGATAGTTCAAATCTGTATTTCAAACTATATGTTTTTAAAAACTAGAATTTAACAAAACACAATCAAGTGCTTCAGGACAGTCCACTCAAAGCTTTTTGTTTTGATTTGAAGTTGATACAAATTTCTTCAAACTGCTCACTGTCAATATGCTAAAATATATACTAATGTAGATTATTAATTATAGAATGATCAGCCATAAATATAATGAAAAATAATTAAGAACAGAATGTATCAAATTATTTCTCTCATATGAAAAGAACATTATAGCTTTACCTAAAGGATATATATATACAGGAACTGGTAGCATAATTCTTTTGGACATGAAGTTATGAGCCCGCTGTTTCTCACCATCACGTGGAAACAAAGGTAACCATACCTTTATGAAATATGCAACAATAATTAGAAAGAAACTTAAAAGCAAAATATAAATGATAAATTATTTTCAGTACATCTACACACATATACACATTACTTTTCACACTCATATTTTCATTTCCTAAGATGGGAAAACAAAAGCAATATACCAATATGCATACGAATGAAATAAAAATTCACCAGTCTGAGTATCATACAAGTTTTATTCTCTTGTTTATAAATCACAGACAAATATTCAAACAACATAAGAAGATTTATCGGTCTGATACATCAAAACTGATTTTATTCTACTGTTTCATGAATCCCAATTAAATTAGTTGTTCACAAAATTAATCAGAATATACATTGAAATTCATTCCTTAATTAGTGACATGTTACAGTAAACATCTACAATGACACACCACTAATTCATGTTAAGGAATGAATATTCAATGTATATTCCAATTTTATTTCTTATACAACTAAGCATTTATTATGTTAGGATAGATGTTTTCTTAAAATATTTTTTTTTTCATTCACTATCTTGCTCTCTGTTGTTTAACACGATATAATTAGTAAAAACAGAACTAGTAAACAAATATATATTTATACTGTATGAACTGTATATTAAAATAATTCATGTATTTTAAAAAAGATTAAATGTAGCTACTTAAAGTTAACTATAGTATGAACTTCTACGGCATAAAATAAATTATCATACACAAGCTTTAAAATATTAAATGCTAAGACCATAAAAGTTATGAAGCATAACTGTCCAGTTTAAAAATCAGTAACTAATTAGAATGGGGAAAAAGGATCTACATCAAAAGTTTTGTAAATATTTCTGTTTAACCTATTACACTTATAAATATGTAATAATCAGGAATGGGTAACCCACAAATTTGCTTATGCCTGAGTATTGCTTTGAGTAACTTTTAAAATTTTTGCTACTAAAATACAGTGTTCTGGGATCTGAAAAACTTTTTCATAAAGATGATTTCTCCACAAAAATTATTTTATAAAATTATTATTGGCTGAAGTCTTTATGTAAGAGCAGGCATCATTGGTGTTACATTAGAACATTATGATATGGATTAATTTTGAAACGATGCAGTTTAGAGATTTATTATAAACAGTTACTATTTTTAAGACAGAAATATGAAATAGCCAAATAAAATAGACAATTAAGAGACTACTGCATATTAAAGTCAGAATTTTACCTTATACATTTTTATCTTGCATATATACAAAGTATAAGTCCAGCTATCTAAAATCCAATTAACCAGAAAGCTCAAGAAAGCAAAATATTTTAGAATTTTTTAGACCAAAAAAATACACAAATAAGATATCTGTAATGGTATCATGAAATACACATAATACTACTACTCAGAATCCTGCTTATAACACCTAATATTAAAGGTGCAATTACACAGCTCTCCTTCAGATGATGTAGCAACCTCCTACTGTTGAATCCATCATATTTTGCCAATTTATCCCCTACTGTTGCATTCATCATATTTTACAAAGTATAAGTCCAGCTATCTAAAATTCAATTAACCAGAAAGCTCAAGAAAGCAGAGTATTTTAGAATTTTTTAGACCAAAAAAATACACAAATAACAGATCTGTAATGGTAACATAAAATACACATAAGACTACTACTCAGAATCCTGCTTATAACACCTAAAATTAAAGATGCAATTACACTGCTCTCCTTCAGAAGATGTAGCAACCCCCTACTGTTGAATCCATCATATTTTGCCAATTTATCCTCTAGTGTTGTATCCATCGTATTTTGCCAATTTATAAATCTAATTAATTTCTCAATAAACTGATTTAGTTTTTTTAAAGAAGGATATTAAATAAATTGTTATTTATCTGTTTTTTTCCTTGCATTCTGGAAAAAATTATTAAAATTTGAAACTTCCCTTCTATGGAAGTGCATGCAGTAGAATATTTTCAAAATTATGAGATCATGGCATCAAAAAGTTTGCGTTAAATAGGCATGATACATAACTTTATTTGAAAATGGATAAACAATCACTAGCCAACGTGAAATATTACGAAAAGCTATTAAAGTTTTTTACACGCTGTATCTATAGCTTGTATCAATTGATTATCTAACTACATAAAATATAGTTTGTTCTTTCCACCTGCCAATGTGAAATATTATGAAAAGCTATTAAAGTTTTTTACACGCTGTACCTATAGCTTGTATCTATTGATTATCTAACTACATAAAATGTAGTCTGTTCTTTCCAACTGCTCTTGGCATGGTCGGCACAAGTTTCACAGGATCTCTGCCAACTTTCACAGTTCATGGGATTTTATTGTATGTTACAATGTTTTACTTTTATATGTTTAAGGCTTATAAAAATACAGAGTCTGCCAGAAAAATGTATCCACCCTTTGTCATCCTGTATTGCGATACTCACATTGACAATTGTTCTGAAATTTAAATATGTTGTAGTATGATTTTTCACCCAACAGATGTTGCTACTGTCAGCATGGTTAGTGAGATAAGAAAATGGCAGACGCGTGCTTGATGTTTGAGCAGCATAAGTATGTTTTGAGGTATTTTTATCAAGTTTGAAAATGCCACCAAAGTGCAGCGTCAATGGGGAGAGGACCAACCTGCCTACGAATTAAATGCATTGTTGACAAGTGAGGTGCATGGAATGATTTATGAGATTCACAAAGGAAGATTAGAAAGAATGCCCACAGCAACAAGTCCTGCTTCATCGGCTCATGTGTTGAAAAAGATTGAAACGTCACTACAGAAGTCTGCTACATAATGTGCATGGGAGGTAGGGGTAAGCAATACAAGTGTATGATGAACTGAAAAACACTACGTCGAAATGCTACATTCCACAATTACTGCATGCCATTAATGCTGATGATCCCGATTGTTGAATGCAATTTTGTGAATGGTATCAGCAAATGGTAACTAACAATGAAGAGTTTGTGATGAAGGTAGTTGTGGTCTGATGAGGCCCAGTTTAAAGCAAATGGAACAGTCAATTGACATATAACTGTGTCTACTGGGCGGTGTTGAAAATCTGCATGTCCATGTTGATAAGGCAGTCAATCTACCAGTGGTTACTGTCTGGTGTGGACTTACAACTCAGTGTTTGACAAAACCCTTCTTCTTTGATGGCACTGTCACTGGAGAAACATACCTGTAAATGTTACATACATTAATTCTACCAGGTGTACATGCACTTTATAGAGACAACAATGTCTACCAACAAGACGGGGCCCCACCCCACTACCACCTAGAAGTATGAGCTTTCCTGGATGACAATCTGCAAGGCCATTTGATTGGACAAAGATGGCCCATTGAGTTGACTCCCTCTTTGCCAGATATTACCCTCATGGAATTCTTCTTGTGGGGAATTGTGAAAGATAAAGTGTATTGAGGTAAGCCGCGCACGCTCGATAGCCTTCGCCAGAAGATTACAGAGGCATATGCATCGGTCCCCACTGATACATTGACTACTGTCGCTGCTGTGACCACTCATCATTCTGTTAGGTGTTTGGCTGCCAATAGCCAACATTTTAAATATCTAATGTAAACATATGCTTACTTGAAGGTTTATAACAAATATCTGAATAACAAGTAAATGTAATTAAGAAATATGATATACAGAGTTCCCCCCCCTTTAAAAAGTGTAACAGTGTATACATTTTTCTGGCGGACTCCTCACACTGGCTTTTATGCCTGATATGCACTTTTTTCTCCAGAATCTTTCATAATTTTAAATGTAGATGTTTGATGACAAATAAAGGGACTGTTTTTATAACTTCAAATCTGAAATTTCTTCTTCCATTGATTTGACTTTACCATGAAATACACTTTTTATATGCTCAACTACCTAGAATTTTCATATATTTAACATGTGACATTTCTCACACTTTCCGGATAGTTGAGTTTTTACTGTACAGGAAGGACTACAATTTACATATTACTACAAAATTTCATTATCATTATTAAATTTTAAACTGGATGCAGATAACAGTGTACTGAAGAAATCAATATACTATTTAAAGAAATATTGTAATCAACATAGAAAATTATATCATTGATGTTGGAAAATATTTTTAATTATCATGCATACTGTATGCAATAACATTTGTTTCAAAATTTTCATTAAAGAATGTAGACCAAATAACTTTTTAAATGTTCAACTTCGTTGCAATGATAGCAATTTTCATACTAAAAATAAATAAAATATTTTATGCATCATCAAATGTCGATCTTAATAAATCAGACAGAACTTTTTATTAAAATGGAAACAATAACACTTTTTCAAGATGTTAGAAAAGAGTACTTAAGTGTTATCACAACCACCTTAGTAGAAGTCACCAAATTTTCAGGATGTGTCAAACTCTGGCAACCACATGCATAGCCAATTCTTCATATAATCATTCCCATAGCAATTCTTCAGTCAAGCGATGTTATTATTTTTAAAAGCATTCTCTTTGTTGTATTACATGTTCCAATGACTTCAAATGATGATATTTTTTGCTTTAATTTTAAAATATGCACTTGCAGAATGAAAGAAATTGTGGTATAATTTCTGCAGGAAAATAGAATTTTGCTATAAAATCTATAAATGGAACAACAAAGAAGATACATTTGATAGACAATTGAAATTGCAGAGGTTTGCATGATCTTGAATCTCTGCAATTCTATGATATTTCTTTAAGAGAAAACAAATTGATAAGTACTCAGAAAGAAGAATAATGCAAAAACATTATAGAAAGATTTGGTAAAAAATATAAGTGTTTATTTTTTCCCCATATATCATGTAATCCTTATTTAGTAATTAAAATTTCTATTTGTTATTTCAAATTGTTAAAGTATGTTTTACTTCCATCTGTTGATAATGTTTGCTGACTTGCAACAAATATCTACAGTTCAAGAATCTTTCTAAAAAAGCTGTGAAAATCACCAACTTGTACCTGATAAATACTTTTTCACCTGTAAAAAATTGCCAAATTGTGCCAAGGTGCCGTGCTAATACGTAGGTACCAAAAATGTCAAGCAGGGATTTTAAATAGCTCAGCACACTTCCAAAACTAGATAGATAAAAAGTTGGGAACATTTTGCTTTGTATTTCAACACAAACAAAATATCTTGCACCTAGTTTTTTTATCCCTAGAGCTTCATAAATTTATTATTTCATTATCTGGCTAAATAGATGACATAAGTTATTCACACTGCTAAGAAAATACGCTAAAAGTACCTACTCGCATACCATGAGCACCACAAGCAATCCATAATGCTTCTGTCAAATGAGGAGTGTCTTTTGAACTATGAGAACAAACCCAAACATTTTCTACACATGAAGCTAAGACTGTTGGTAATCCATATGACGGAATTTTCTGAAACACGCAAAAAACAAACAAGATATAATAATGCAAAAGAATTTGGAATTTGCTTTAAAAAATTTTTACATTACAAATTTCAAAATTCAGGTACAGTCAAAAGTCATTAATCCGGACACCCATAATCCGGAATGATCTATAATCCGGACCTCAAAGCTACAAACTTTCCGCGCATGCGTCAACACCTAATGCGTTAATGCATGCACGTAATACCTTTACGCATGCGCATGTGTGTTTAATGTATAACGGACAGTATAAGCTAAGTTAAAATTATCTAATTATCTCTGATGCAGATTGTTGCAGATTGCGTTGTTCCTTAATCTTCAAAATGGATCCGGCTTATTATTTTTTGCAGACTGTTAAAGCAATTTTATAAAAGTAAACTTGAACTTTCAATTATGTCAAATAGAATTTCCGATGCTGGAGCTGCCAAAGAATCTATCTACAAAGCAAAAGTATGTTTCGATGTCCATCAAACAAAAAATGGAATAGCTGCAAAAAAAGGATAAAGGCATATCCTTTGTTTCTCTAACCATTCCGAAATCTGTTTATCAATTTCACGCTGCTCTGCAGGGGGGGGCGCAACGTCGCGGCGTGCAATGAACTGGAAGTTGATCTGTCAGCACTAGCCTTATCTTCAGGGCAGATGTTTTTATTTTATTTGGCTTATAATTCCTTATTAAATGTAGTATTTCATTTCGATGTACTCCGTCTTTGATATGATTTAAATCAAATTCCTCGTCATTATAATTTGCTTCCGATACTGAAGAAAGTGACACAGAGGTTATTGAAAACGAAAAAATTTCGATTGACAAATTAATCGGTATTCGCGACACAGCATTATAGGAATTGAACAGTGGGACTTTGTAACTGAACAAGAAATTACGTCTGTTTATAGAATTAAAGAGAAAGTATTATCACATAAAACGAAGCAACTTAAACAACATACATTGAAAGAAATGTTTAATAAAGTAAACAAATAAAATTTTATACAAAATAAAACAAATAAATTTTTTTATATAAATTTTGGTACCGTTTAGATCATAATTGTTCTTTATTTCATAAATTACGGTTTCATATTTTTAATTTTATAATTTCTGTATGCCATCTTACCAGAAACTTATGATCTGTAATCCGGAAAAATCGATAATCCGGAATCGCCGAAGTCCCGACGAGTCCAAGTTTAAAGATTTTTGACAGTATCAGGAATCTAATAATCAGAAAGATTGCCTCCATAAAGCTTTTTTTTTTTTTTTTTTTTCCATATAATGTAGGAACCAAGAATATGATACTCAACGTGCACTGTAAATCGATTTTTCTTTTATCAGAGATTTCATCTGCTGAGAAGCATCATGATTTGTGATAGTTTAAATCGTCTTGCATGTTCTTTCAACTTCGAACATACATCAGGTAATGACCCACATTTCCATTCTAAGCCCTCGAGTGGATGTTTTGAATGGTGGGACAGCAATTTTTTTTTATCTTATCTAACCTGTAAAAGATAAGTAAAGCTGAAAAACTACTATTTATTGGGAATGAATAGTTGTATATATTAGTTTTATTTTGCTGGGAAGAAGGATTTAAATTCCAATTAACTTAAGCTCAGCTTCCAGTACAAACTGTACTTAACTTTCTGATTTGATCCAATTTATTATTTCATTCAGGCTATTATTACTGTTATCTCATTAAAATTAAAGATAGCATCTCAGTTTTTAGTCTTCCCTGAGCTAATGAACATCAGAATTTTGACTGCACTGAAATACAGACATAAAACAGCCTTATTAAAGTCAATGTAAGGCCCCAGTAAGGCCATAATAAAATATTTTAATATAAACTCTGCTGCATTGTAAGGTTGTAGCAGGTCATATATGCAGATATTTGTTTTAAATGCGTGCAGTTATTTATAGCCCACTACCTTTAGTATGATGACAGCCAAGATTCTGAAGGTTTCTGGATGGCAAAGTTTTCTGCATAATGGAATGTGTGAAGAAAAGCTAACTGAAGATGACATGACTGAGGTCTTCCATTGTGATAACAATGCTCAAATCATCAATGAATGAAAGGATGGTGTAATCTCTAGTAATATAAACTGTCAAAAATATCGCCATTTCAGTTTCAAGTCATATTTTAATTTCATGAAGTGATTATTCAAACATAATCTCTCCCCCCCTTTTCACATAGTTATTCTTTCTTGAAGAAACAGAATAGCCACATGTTAATTTCTCAACAAATTTTATTATAAAAAATCAATTCAGTAAACAGTGGAGAAAAACATATGATTGCATCAGGAAAAAAGCCAAACCAAAAAGGTGATGCCTGGTGCTCAAGGAGTGCACCACATCTAAAAAATGACAAGCGTTATGTCTTTGACAAAAGATAAATGCAAATTTTTCAATTAATGGAATATAAGAAAATATGCAAAGAAATGTGAAATGAAGACAAGATAACTTGCAATGACAATGCCCCATTTTTCAATCCATTAGTAGATGGCAAAATGTGTAGCATGCTTTTAAATCCAGAAAATATCACCACTAACAATGAAAAAAAATCAAGAAGTTATTAAGAATGAAAAGATTTCAATCAACAATTTTGTGAGAATTTGAAAAGTGGAGTTTTGTAACTGAACAAGAATTTATGCTTTTCTATAATATTAAATAGAAAGTATAAACACACATAAAAAAATAAAATAAATGTTTCAATAATTTATGTTGATGCTCAATTAAAACAAATGTTAACATCAAGCTTTAAAAAAATTTTTGGTTCTCATTAGGTCATAAATGCTTTATTATTTCATAAACATCCATTTCATATTTTTTATTTTATCTTAAGATATAAAATAATGATCTAAAATTCAGATAATTCCCAAAAAAAGTCTTACCAAAGTAACAAAGTAAGGATGACGTTTGTTCTTATTATACTGATGATCTTTGTACTTTGTATTATATAACAAAAAGTTACCAAAAAAAAAAAAAAAAAAGAGTTTTATTTTGATATTTCAATAAAATAAATAGATACGAAAAATATATGACATTTTGAAAACATACTTGTGTATTATTATTTGCAGCATCAGATGTTCTCGACACAGGATCTTGCTGCAGTAGTAATAAACGACCACAGATGTTAATAAGTATGCTTTCATCTCCTTTACGAGGCCATCTCACTGTAATAAGTTACATACATGTACGCTAAAAAAACAGGTAAATAAAAATTGTAACTTTAATTTGCAACAGCCCTTTAACATTCTATTTTAATCTGGTTATTTCCCCATTTTATCCTAAAAATAGTAACTGCTTAGAACAAACCTCTCTAAACTGAGTCATTTCAAAATTCTTGCTAGCATATGATTCTTATCTAAAATTAATAATGAAGAGATTTTACATAATGCATCAGCAAGCAAAATTTCAAATTTGAAAATTGAAACATTAATCAATCAAAATAAAGTTAAACAAAAACCAAATTATTATGAACAAGAATTTCATCTTGCACATCCCATTTGCTCTCCACTTCTCTTTCTAGCTAAATTGCTATATCTAAACGGTCAAGTGAAAAACAAGTTAAAGATCTCATGTTCCATGTAGTGGCAACACATGACAAAGTGCACAGTAATAAAACATAAACAGTCTAAAAATTTTGGAAAAATTCTAAGTATGCTTCTAATGTTAAAAAAGTTAATAAAACGCAATCTTTTATTTATCACAGGCAATCATAATATCACAGCCATTAAAAATGATTAGGTAATGTAAGGAAATTTCCCAGAAAATATACATAGAAACACATTAAAAATTAAAGATTTCATAAACTATCAAAATGTTGACTTTAAAATCCTTCCTCGGAAATAAAATAAAAAACCAAATGAAATAAGTGCTAACTCATTACAAAAAGTTCCAATTTAAAGCAAACTAAGTGTCACTTACATTTAATAATTTTTCAACTAATAAAAATAATGTAAAATGCAAGTATTAGGATTAATTATTATTATGATTGCTTAAATAACAGTAAGAAATTCTTATGAAATTAAATTTGTGAGTAAACATAAAATGCAATTTAATAAAAATACCTAACATAAATTACATAATTTCTGTTTGTTAAATTATAACATCTACAAAATTATAAAATTAAAAATTAAAACTGACCTGTTTCTGTACACAAAGATGTGAGTAACGTTGACACAACACAAGCTGGATGGAAGACTAAATTTGTAACATCAAGTTCTAAAAGCCTTGTAATATGTAATACGCTACCTATAACAATAATTCAGTTAATAAAAAAACTTGAGTATATAAAATTTAGAACATTATTGAATTTCAAATTTATTTTAGAAACATTATATATTACAGAGTAATGTTTTCAATTAAACTTGAACAATAAAATTATAAATACACAATTTACTTACTTGTAGGTGATGTTTTTCTTTGTAAAAGAAAAAGAGTCAAGTGAGAATCTGCACAAAAACTAAGAAGCCTATCTCCAAGAGCTGATAACTGAAGAACTTGAGAATCCATTTTCACAACACGGACGAATTGATTATCAAGTTTGCTGTCTTGAGGATAAACTCGAATCTATCATGAAAACAATAGTTTAAAATCAGTACATTGTTATGATTTTTTAAAATATTTATTGCGTAACTATTTACACAAAGTGCTGAGACACTTTCCCTAATCCAAAAAACAAAAATTATTTGCCATTCTAAATATGATGCTAACATTTTAAAACTATGTAAATGATATCAGCAAACACAGAATTTCCCATTTTTAACAGCCCATTCAATAGGAGAAAATTTATGAAAAATTATGAACATGGTGTATATAACTGTATGCATGCAATGGCTTTAAGTTACCATATATTATGCTCGCAGTATACATGGCAACAGACAAAACAGTTAGCAAGAAGAACATTGCACTGAACAAGAGCAGCTAACTGGAGTGAGATCTCTGTTTAGCAAAGGAATTGAAGTTATGTATTTTCATCAGCAGATCGGAATTCAGTACAGTGATAGGAAAGTTACGCATAAGTATGAGGACCACGAAAATGACCAGCGTCATTAGAATGAAGGAATTTCATTCTAATGACACTGAATATGTATTTTCAATATTACTGATGAATATGTATTTTCATCAGCAGATCGGAATTCAGTACAGTGATAGGAAAGTTACGCATAAGTATGAGGACCAAGAAAATGACCAGCGTCATTAGAATGAAGGAATTTCCTCACTTGGTTCTGTACTCAAGTACGGCAATATTGCAATTGTTGAAAATGTGATATGGTAAAGACAATATATCATAGGCCATTAGTTGAATCAACCCATCATATCATTCTTAATAAGATGAAATTTCAAGAAGTGGATAAAAAACGGGTATGCAAATGGTTGGCACTTGCAGGGACAGAAAAATGTATCAGTTCCAGTATCAGCATAAGATTGAAGAAGAAACATGTTTGCAGTGTAATATCACATGATGAGATATGGATACCTTTTTAAATGGAATGCAGTTATGGGAAAAAATTGAGGATTGATCATTGGTACATAAGTGGGTGTACCAGCACTTGACATGTATACAGATATGACAGAAAAAGATTCTTAAAGAATCCCTTCAACCCATGGCATTTACATACTTGTGTAAAACTGAAATTAGCACATTGAATTAAATGGAACTACACTGAACAATGGTAATATAATTTTAATGTTTATAATAAATACTCTAGACAAAACATTTCAGTTTCCCAGTGACTACACTAATATATTAAATAAGAATTAACAACATCACACACATAAAGCTAGTAACTTGAATAAGCATTTAATAATAGATTAAAATCAGTCATTCAATAACTTAGTGACTGAAGAGGTTGAGTATCACTATCCAATAAACTGGACAGAAAGTTTTACAATGTTTGAATGTTCTTAACATTTAAATAAATATGTGAAATCTTATCTCCTAAAAGAAAATAATCATATTACTATTTTATAATATCATAAGTCATTTGCTTGTGATAAATTGTAAATACATGAATTCAATACATTAGCCACATGTAAAAATATAAAAATCTGATGCGTACAATACATGACTTCCTTGTACGGAATATTAAATTATGCGCATTTTTTTCTTGAATTTCATTTAAATTGATTGGATTGAATTAAATCTACTTCGTCGACAGCGCATAAACCACAATTGAATAAATGCACTCTTTAAAATTCACTATATTTGTTTACTATAATGACACTCTGAATGCACAAAATTTATATCATTTGAAGAATTATCTTATCGTTGCCACATGTTCTATTCAAATACTATAATAAAGCTAGAACGATGTATGAAAGAAATTAAGCAAACAAAACAGAAAAGAAACAGTTTTTCACACACAATTTAGTATTTCTCATTCAATTAATTCAGTTCTCACTTCGCGGCAAGGCAAAAATAAATAAAAACTCAAAATATCTGTATTAAAAATTACGAAGTAAATCTTAAACACTTATTTCCTCGAAAAAATTACAGAAGGGATTAAGCATGATTTAATTCGCAACAATAAATGAAGGTGTTATTTTTGTTGTTGCGAAGCTTAGTCTCTCTAGATTGGCAACAAATCTACAATTCTGCTGTTTCAAATGTAAACAAATATGTCCGCCATGTTATTTAAAACTTAACCGCACTTAAACAGCTTTTAAATTCTTGATAATTGTACAAATATTGCTTCCAGAATTACGAAAGGCATAAAAACCTTAACCGGAAGATAAGAACAACATAATTCAATCATTTTTAAAGCAAAAAATGTACAATTTACAAACATATAATAAATAAACTGAGATTACAGTGCCAAGTAACAGAGTGGATATATATATAAATACAGTCAAAAGTTGTTAATCCGGACTCGTCGGGACTTCGGCGATTCCGGATTATAGATCATCAGTTTAAATCTGGTAAGATGGCATGCAGAAATTATAAAATTAAAAATATGAAACCATAATTTATGAAATAAAGAACAATTATGATCTAAAGGGTATCAAAATTTACAAAAAAAAAGCTTAATATTTATTTGTTTATTTTATTAAACATTTCTTTCAATGTAAGTTGTTTAAGTTGTTTCATTTTCTATGTGATAATACTTTCTCTTTAATTCTATAAACAGACATAATTTCTTGTTCAGTTACAAAGTTCCGCTGTTCAAGTCCTATAATTGCTGTGTCAAGAATACCGACTAATTTGTCAATCGAAATTCTTTCGTTTTCGAAGAAGCTATCGGAAGCGAATTATTATGACATGGAATTTGATTTAAATCATATCAAAGACGGAGTACATCGAGATGAAATACTACATTTAGTAAGGAATTATAAGCCAAATAACATAAAAAACATCTGTCCTGAAGATAAGGATAGTGCTGACAGATCAACTTCCAGTTCATTGCGCGCCGCGACGTCCCTCCCTCCCACACAGAGCAGCGTGAAATTGATAAACAGATTTCAAAATTGTTAGATAAACAAATCCATTATCATTTATCCATTTCTTGAAGCAATTCCCATTTTTGATTAATGGACTTCGAAACCTACTTTCGCTTTGTAGATCCTTTACATATTAGTAAATATATATCAGAAATTCTATTTGACATAATCGAAAGTTCAAGCTTACTTTTATAAAATTGTTCTAACAGTCTGCAAAAAATAATAAGCCGGATCCAATTTGAAGATTAAGGAACAACGCAATCTGCAACATTAACTGAATTAGATAATTTTAGCTTAGCTTATACCGTCCATTATACATTAAACGCGCATTCGTAAACATATTTTGCGCATGTGCACACGCATATTCGCAGCCGTAAAGGTGTTACGCGAATGCGTCAACGATACGCATGCACAGAAAGTTTGTAGCTTTGAGGTCCGGATTATGGGTGTCCAACTTTTGACAGTATAGTATTTATATACATTTGGTGCGGCCGATTGCAACCAAAATACGAGGTGCATATCTTCATGTTATAGCAGTCCTATATACAAAATTTCAACGTTCTTGAGACTACTCGTTTTCAAGTTATGTGAGATACGTACGTACGTACATATGTTCGTACAGACGCCACGAAACATTCTCTTCAGAATTAATTTTAAAGCAGTTTTATAATTTAATTTTTTTGAGGAAACGAGTCTTTTATTCTGTCCTTACGTACAGATATCACGCAAAAACATTGTTAAATTGCATTTGATAGCGGTCAAAATGGATACTTTCGTTGAAATATGCTGCCTGAAACTTTTGGCGATTACAATACTTCCTTTTTACTTCGTACAAGGAAGAAAAAAATGCACATCTTGAGGAATAGCCTGGAAATATCTTGATTTATTAAATTATTATTTATTGATAATTTGAGTAACAGATTCACATATACCTTTTTATATTAACCTTCTGCTATTTTATATTCCAGAAACTTCCTCATACATTTAAATCAGCAGACTTTACTTCCTTACTGTGATGAGCACAACTTTTTTAATCATCTTGTGTGTATATAGATATATAATACATAACTAAAAGTGCATTTACCTCATCCCTTAAATCACGAAGATTGAAGCACCCAAGTATTATCTGGTCCTCCCACCACAATAAGCCACCCATGACAACAAAATCTCTTTCCTGAAGAGGAGGAAAAACTTGTCATATTGACTGTTACAGCTCACAAATTTTAAGTTTTGAATTTTTTAATACTGCGAAAAATATTACCTGAGTTTCATTCCCAAAGAGTTTCCAGCGCTTTAATAACAATGAATAATGAGCTAAGCCACTTCTCCCAGCAACAGCCATACTCTGTCCTTGAGAATCTATAGCTGTATACTGGGGGAAAAAATAATAATAATAAATCATGCAAATGATAAAAGTACATTAAATTTAATTTTTCATCAATAACAGAAGTTCTAATTGTTTGCATAAATGCAGTGGATATTACTAATCATGATTGTCCACCGCTGTTACAATAAGTTTAGTGTCAATTAGCAGTAAACAAAGTGGAAATATCTCAATGCGTTTTAATTAACTTATAAGTAATACATACATACAGAAACAATTAAATAATTTAAATTAGAAATAAAAGTTAAAATGATGTTAAATTATCAATAATAGACTATTTAAATTCTCTACCCAAATTTTATTTAAAAATTGTTTATCATCATAGTATTTCTGAAAATTAATTGGCTGATGTTGTACATCTAATAAGATGAATGCTTTTGCCCTATCAGCTCTAAGACGCACTTTTTCATCAACTTCATTACCATCTTCTTCAAAAAATTTCTTGCATGTTACACTTTAATATGTTTAACAAAGTTATCCCAGATACAATGTATCTCATTAGTGCTGTAATTTGAACCATTTCATCATTATATATACAAACTTCAAATTTCTTACAACTTGTATTAGTTGAACATGTTGCATTTCTTCTATAACTTCCTCTGTTTTACCATTTATTTGAAAATTGTTAATAGTAAAACATTTCTTCTTTCTAAGCTGTAATTCAGACATACATATTCAGTAAAAGCAATGCATCACACAGTATTGTTTTTCCAGCTTCATCTGCAATCACATTCCTATTTTCCATGTTCAGAATGATTCTATTTAACTGACAGTGATAATATCCTTTCACAATTCTAGTAATCCATGCAATATAACAGATTAATTATGAACATGCTATCTGCTAGAAGGAATAGCACTTCAATATGCTTTTAGGAAGAGATTTAAACTGCATGCAATGCAGTTATCATTTAAGAAAAGGATATAATTCCTTAATTCATTACTCTTTTTTAAAAATCAATTCATTAAAAACAAAGGATGCCATCCGTTTTCCGAATTATAGTTTCACAACTTTACTCCACCTAGAAAAACACTGCTCTATGTTGGAACTTTTCATAGGATAGAGGGCGCTGTTGCACCAAAGGAATTCTGTTTTTTTTTTTTTTTTTTTTTTTTTTTTTTTTTACATTATGTAACTGTGGTTCGCCATTGCGATGTATGTGTATTGCTGTGATATATTTTGGTGCTTTCATTACATATAAATGAAAGATATCGTCATGAATTTTTTGTATCCAAATCAAGATCAAATTTACCACTGATGCAAACTCGTTTAAACAAAATATAGTTCAAACAAGAATAGTCAAGTTATTACTAGCCTTTCGAACTACGCATTAGATATCGTTATTCGCTTCGTAACATGTGGTGCATCGGCCGGGAATTATTGTAATGGTGGGATGAGTAAATAGTATCGTTGAAAATTTGGTTGAATAGAATATTTTGTAATTGTTGAAGTAGTAGGGTTGTTTGATGTTGTTGATCTTGTTTGGTAAAAATTTACAACTTTAGGTTTCGCATTTACTGAATATTTGCATTGGTATTTGCAAGTAAGAAAATGTTGTGCTTTCTTAGAATTAGAATTTGTTGTTAATGCTTGAAGTGTGATTTGTTGTTGAAAATTACAGTTTGTTTTCTTAGAATTCTAGAATTAGAATTTATTGTTAAAGTATTTGAGGGGTAAAATTTGTTGCTAGAAACTGTGAAAATGGCTAAATTGTTAAAGCTTCGAACTAAGCGTGACACACATCGTGAACAAACTTTAAAGTTAGTAGAAAAAATAAACATATATTTGAATGAATCAGATATTGACATAGATGTATGTGATTCATATTTAGAACAGTTGAATAGTAAAATTGAAATTATTAACGTACTAAATAGTGACATTGATGAATTGTTGAAAGAAGAACAAGAAATTAAGGATGAAATTAACACAGTAGATGAATATAACGAAAAAATAATACCAGTTAAAGTAAAGTTGCAAAACAAAATTAAATCAATTGGAAAAGTTCCATATCAGTCAGGTGAACAAACAGTAAATCCAGAAAATGTTCACGTAGAAAATAAAAATTTGCATTTAGAAAACAGAACTAAACTTCCTAAGCTTTCACTTCCTCGATTCTATGGTGAGCCTTCAGAATATTTAGATTTTTGGAATCAGTTTGAGAATTCTGTACATAATAATTCTAATTTAACTGAGGTTGACAAATTTTGCTATTTAAAGTCGTTATTAGGTGGTAAAGCCCTAGCTAGCATTAAAGGATTCTCAATTACTCCAGAGAATTATAAACAGGCTGTTAAATTAATTTCTGAAACATTTGGCCAAAGAGACATTTTAATAAATGCTCACTTGTCAAATTTATTAAATCTGGCTCCTGTAAAAAATGCTTCTAACATTCAAGCCCTTCGTAACCTTTATTTTGAAGCCCAAACTCAAATTAGATGTTTAGAGGAATTAAATGTCAAATCGGAAACATACACAACAATACTGACTAACATAATACTAAAAAATCTGCCAGAAGAATTGACTCTTGAATTTTCTAAGCAAAATATAAATAATTGTCATGATTTACAGGAATTGATGAAGTTTTTACACAATGCTATTAGTGCAAGAGAAAAGGCATTCCGTATTAATTCTAATAATGTATCTTCATATAATAATTTTCATTCTAACCAATACAAACAAAACAATTTTCGAAATCAGAAACGAAACTTCCCTCCCAGTCGCAATAAACAACACGCGTCAGTAACAGAATTTATGGCGAAAACTTCCGAAGTTTGTTTATTCTGTGGTCAAGGTCACTGTAAGACTGAATGTGAAAGCATGACTGTACAGCAAAAAAGGGATAAATTAATTAAGGAAAGGAGATGTCTGTTATGTTGTAACACAAACTGTTTTGTGAAAAAATGTAATGCTAAACAGTGTTCATTCTGCTTTGGTAGACACGCCAAAGCTATTTGTTTTAAATTTGAAAATTCTAGCAAGTGTAAATCTAATTCAAAACCGGAAGAAGAAAAACCAAAGGAATTGGAAATTCAGCCTACTATTTCGAATTCAGTTGTAAATGATAGGAATGTGATTTTATTGCAGTGTGTTAGGACAGAAAATGTTGGTCGTAAATCGTCAGGTACAGTTATTGCAATGTTTGATAACGGTAGTGAGAAGAGTTTTATTAAAAGAAATGTATCTATGAAGTTGGGATTAAAATGTCTAGGGTCAGAAACATTAAAGATTTATTCATTTGGAGCAAAGGATTCTAGGTTGCAAACATGTTGCAAAGTTGGAGTGAGATTGCGAAATATTTTAGATGGAAATGAAGTCGTGATACAGGCGTTGAAAACAGATGAAATTTCGAGGGCGGCGATTAATTTGCCGAATGAGCGTACAAGAGCTGAAATGGAAGCCAAGGGATTAACTTTAACGTGGGGTTATAATCAAGCGTCAGATGATAATGAAATTTCCTTGTTAATAGGTATAGATTTTTATTGGAAGTTGACAAAAGGTTTTGAAAGGTTAAATACGTCTTTGGTAGCTGTAAACACAGAACTTGGATGGTCCTTGCAGGGAAATTGTGGTGATATGAGTAAAACGGCTGCTGTGAACTTAGTTTTAGGTGATCAAAGCACTGTATCAGCTGAACTCAGGCGTTTCTGGGAACTGGAAAGTTTAGGTATTGAAAACAAGGAAGCGGAGTGTTTGACTTTAGTGGAACAGGAGATACTTGATGAATTTAATAATTCTGTTAGGTTCGTAGATGGAAGATATTGTGTAAAGTTGCCGTGGAAACCAGGTATGCAGGAGAAATTAGCAAATAATAGAAAAGTGGCTCGGAAACGTTTCAATAGTCTGGTTAGGAGATTTAGAAATGATACAGCTTTTTATGAGGATTACAAAAGGGTAATTGATGATTATCGTAGGGAAAGTATCATTGAGAATTCGTCGTCAGATATTGAAGTGTCATATTCTGAGCAGTCATTCTACTTACCCCACCACGCTGTCATTCGCGAGGACAAATCTACTAGTCGACTTCGAATCGTGTTTGATGGTTCTTCTCATGAAGGAGGACAACTTTCAATTAATGACTGTTTATTTAAAGGACTAAACTTGTATCCAAATCTATTTGAAATGATTTTAAAGTTTCGACAAAATACAATCGCCTTCACAGCGGATATAAAGCAAGCGTATCTACAAATTTTGATCGATCCTAGTGATAGAAAATTTACTAGATTCTTCTGGACTGATGATATCGGTTCTAATTCATATCAAGAAATGAACTTTAGTAGAGTTTTATTTGGACTAAAACCAAGTCCATATTTGTTAGCTGCAACTCTGAAATATCATTTTGATAAATGTAAAGAAGAATTTCCTGATACTTGCAAATTACTGTCAGAATGGTTTTATGTCGACGATTTGATTGGAGGAGAAGAAGACTTGCAAGCGGCTTTGAAAATTACGACTGAAAGTGTAGAAATTCTCAAAAGATGTGGCATGATATTACGAAAATGGAAAACCAATTCCATGGAATTGCGTAAGCTGTGGAAAGATTCTGAGTTCGACATCGATGAGGAAAAGAGCTCAAGTACGGGACTTGACTCACCATCCAAGGTGTTGGGTCTAGTTTGGGATCCAGATGCGGACAGTATATCTTTTAACGTAAAAGAATTATCAAAGTTTGTCAGGAACGGAACTGCTTCGAAAAGGTTTATTCTTCGAGTAGTGGGTCGTATTTATGATCCTATCGGATTTCTTGGGCCTTTCATCATAAAGCTGAAGTGCATTCTACAGGAACTGTGGAGTCATGACATAGACTGGGATGATAAACTTCCATCATCACTGGATCACAAGTGGCAGTTGTGGTGCAGTGAAATCGAACACTTAGAAGATCTCCAGACTCCTAGATGTTATTTTTCAAATTTGAACTGTAAATTTATTTCATTTGAATTTCATTCTTTTTCAGATTCATCTCTTTTAGCCTATGGAACTGTATTGTATTTAAGAGCTATATCTGAATATGGGAGGATAAGTATCAGTTTTATTTGTTCTAAAAGTCGTGTAGCTCCTCTGAAAAGTCTTACATTACCAAGACTGGAATTAATGGGAGCTTTATTGTCCGCAAGATTAGTCCATCAAGTAAGTAAATGTCTTAAATTTAATACTTCTAGTTATTTTTGGACCGACTCGATGATTACATTATGTTGGATTAAGGGACAAGCTAGTAAATACAAAACTTTCGTAAAAAATAGAATAGAAGAAATTCAATCTTTATCAGATACCAATAATTGGGCTCATTGCTCTGGTAAGGATAACCCTGCAGATATCTTGTCCAGAGGAATTTCTGCAGCAAATTTAGCTACAAACCATCTTTGGTGGCATGGTCCAACGTGGCTAAGCCAATCACCTGAATACTGGCCTACTGAAAGAGAGAACTTAAAATCTACAGACGTAGACTTAGAGCTAAAAAAAGAATTTGAAAGTACAGTGCAAAATAACTGTTTGGAAGAAAATTCGAAATTTATTTTAGATTTAAGGAAACATAGTTGTTTGTTAAAAGTACTAAGAGTAACTGCACTAGTTAAACGGTTTGTTAATAAACTTCAAAAACGACAAACGATTGCAGGTCCCCTCACAGCAGAAGAACTTCAAAATGCTGAAATAGACTGGATAAAACA